>NC_071289.1:65184758-65784758 GCF_943734705.1 Anopheles coustani | reverse complement strand
AATGGTATCTAGTAATAAAATTGTATCCACATGCATGAATAACCACTCTCACGCACTCTACTTTTAAATAAAAAAGTATCTCAAAAAAAGTATCTCAAATTTATCGAAGAACTGAGAAGATTCGGACAATCTTTGTTGATAGATGGGTAATTTTTCTTAAAAATGTTTTCTTAAAAGGTCCATATTTCTGATAACTTTCTACAACAGTAAGCATTATTTTATTCTTTCATCTTTTTCAGTTATAAATTTTAAAAATCATAAATATGACTTATTTAGAACACCCACAAATAAACATTTTTGATCCACTAAAGTGCTTCACTTCAATTCACACAGAATTTTTTGGTAAAGTTATGATGTAGCGAAGAAAATGAAGTGTACCTTAGTATAAAGAAACAATCTAACATGTTAAAAAGCTTACAATGGCCACAATATGTAACAATATGAGATATTCAATGCAAAAGTATAAATAACTAAACAGAAAAGAACCAATATTATTATTTAAAAAATCGCTGCATAGGACTCCAATTTGATTCTTTTAACCGGTGTTAGATCTCACCATCCTTGTATTCTATTATACTTGAGCATAAATATAGTGTTTAAAATAGTACAGGTACAAAAATCCTTTGCAAATAGCTCCCTTTGAAATCGATAACATCGAACACAACAGAGTACAATAAACACTTTTTCTTAACTGTCTTTTAGGAGTTCCTCGTTGCGTTCCGAATTTTCACCGAAGCACTTTTCGTACAACCCTTTTCCTGGTTTAAACTCACTTTAGGCACTCCGCAGCCTGTGCGGGTGTCTGTCTGGCTGTCTGTCTGTTTGTGTTCCTAAGCACACTTGATTTTCCCTGTTTTTTTGCCATCGTTGTTGCTTTTCCTGTTGTCTCTTCTGCTTGACACTGTTCCGGCTAGCCCGCAGCTGGGTCGCGCTGGCTCACGTACTTACGGCAAGGACTTTCTAGGGACACATGTGCACCAACCAAGCGACCACCCCGATCGAACCTGCCAAAATGGGATTTTACAATCTGTCTAGGGAACAATTTATCACTGCCGGATTTGGTGTCCCGCCCTCGTTGCGCCGTTGTAAATACGAAACAATTGGTTCACAGCGTTCCTCAACGTGCGCTTCCCGGTGGAAATTATTTGGCGGAAAATTACCATCATTACATTATGCGTTGCTGATCGTATTGCAGTACAATCGACACTATCGGCTCTTTTCCCCATAGGGGTGTGTGTCCAGTTTTCCGGACCGAATGGAAGGGTGGAGTGTCATCCGGTTCAGTTTAGTTTCCGGTAAATCACTTTTCGATTGCGACAAACGCCCCCGCGCGTCGATGTCCACTTCGGAATTAGTATTAGCGAAAATCGAATGTCCAGTACCTCCTCCGCAGCAGGAAAAATTACTTTACTTTTTTTTCATTTCCCATCTAGTTTCAGTTACACGCCACTTACCCTCCCCGTCGTAGAACCAATTCGGTGATCGGTGTGAAATACAATTAAATACTAAAGGCAGCAGGAAAGTGGCTGGCAGGAAATTTTTTTGTAGAAGAAAAATGGAAGATAGGTTAGAAATAAGCACCACTTCTTTTCCGATTCGGGTTCCTTTCCCTCCGATAGTACGGGTCGGAAAACTGTGCGTCACTGCGCCCTTTGCGAACACTGCAAAACACACCAAGCGCACGCCAAGCCCGCCAGGCGCGAACTGTTGTGTTATTTGGCAAATCACACAAAAATTGATTTTCCCCGCGGGAAGTGGTGCGTGCACGGCCTGTTGTGGAACGATAAACAATGCGCCGTTGCCGTGGGTTATGTGGGCGCTCTTCTCTGGTGCCCGTTGGACACAGACTTCGTTTGCTTCGGGTTTCCGCTTTTCACGCCCGTTTTCGTCCCCGAGCGACCCCTCGGGAGGGGTTGCCAGGATTGTTCCACCCACTCAAATCGGCATCCGAAATGCAACGAATACGTTCCAAAGACCCATTGTACCGTTGGTATTCTTGACCCGAGCGATCGGGCATTCCGTTGCCGTTCCAATGGTTTATGAGTTGTCCATTTCTACGAAAAGTCAACATTTTTTTGCTGCAACACTTTCCTGTGGTTAATTCAAGGCATAGGTGTGTTAATAGATAGGCTAAGAATTATGTCTGTATATAATATAAAACCTACCTATAGTTATAGACATAACTATAAAACCTACACAACTCAAACTAATCAACCCTGGTTTAACATAAATTAAAAAGAGACAAATAATGAATGGCACGATTATGAAAATCACCCCTAGATATCCTTTTATCCTTGTGTTTTCTCTTTCTAACTGTCGTAGATACACCCTCCCGATAAAATGCGGTGAATGTGTTAAAATCTATTAGCGCATCCAAACCCGGGAACAGTTTAAAGCGCCCTCGAATCGCAAGGGGAGTTCTCAAAACTAACCCCTCTTCAAAATTCCAAGGTTTGTGATACCGTTGGCCACTGGTGAGTGTGTCGGCACAGGGGAAAAGCTACATTCTCTAATATCCTACATTGGAGGGTGGATAAAAAATATGTTCAGTGGGTGGTACCAGTTTTGATTGAACACGATGTTTGTTTACATACATTTTATCCCATACGTTCGTAGGATTAAAAAAATGATAAATTATTCCTTTCAAATCCTGTAATTTTCCGATTCGATGGAACATATGTCTGATATTTTTGTTTGTAAAACAGGACTTCTTCGGGGTGGATGGTGTTTTAGGTCACTTTAAAACACTGTTATCTTAATTATGTACCATTTGACATTATTGGTATTACATGAAATTATGTAAAAGATTTCACTTTCACTTTTATTAGCTTTATTTAGCTTCTCTAAAGCACGAAGATGTTTTTCGATTCATATGAAGAAATTATACAACCCACACATGCGAGGATAGAAGGGTATCGCCATCAAAGTCAAACGGTGTTCAAAAATAAATATAATAATCAGTGATCACGTGAGGTTATTAAATGATATGTGTGACACGCTAATGCACTAACTCACTGCAGCATGATAGTTCATTCTATGACCATGATTTATTTTCAGATTTTCTTTCCCGGTGTGAGGTCAAAGTATTTGGCTCTGATGAAAAAATATCATTTTACCAGGAGCTGCAACAATTTATACATGAAAGTGAATCATGTGATTCGACCAAGATCTCAAAGAAACATATAAAAATTAAACTTTAGATGCAAGAAATTGTGGTAGTCAAGTTCTGAAAAAGGTGTTAAACGGAAGATCAATTAATACAAGATGAAAACGTACAAACTTGAAGGGAGTCTCAAGAACCGTATCCTGATTCGCTACCGTATGCGACAGGCGGTGGACAACAGCACTATCAACGGGATGAAGTATCTCGGAACCCGATGTAACCGCTACGGAAGGTGACTCACACCAGAGTGCAACATTAAATAGTAGTTTACTACATACTCTTGGTATTCCCTGTGGGCAGAAGCTTCTGGGTGCTGGTGTTGTGTGGATCGTTCGCCTCGATGGTGTTCATTCTGCTGTTCACGATCGACACCTTCGACGAAACGATCAGCGTCAGCCCGGACACATCATTCCTCCGGTGGAACAGCACCTTTCCGGCGATTTCGATCTGCTACTCGAAGGGGCGCACCGGGCAGATTTCCAACTTCCTGAAGGAACAGTGGATAGCGAGTAACTTTACGCCCGCCAAGAAGTAGGGAAATTATATTCTCCATCGGGAACAACATTTTCGTCCATTTATAGGATTTTTGTATTTTTGCAGTACAGCCTACTTGTGGCCCAAGTTGGCACAAACATACCTCTTTTTGAACCCCAACACTAACCTGGACAACGATATTACGTCGGTATGCGTTGGCTTAAACAGGACATGCAATCTTAATTTGGCAATTTTAAAGACTATGGTTGGAATATTTTCTTTTTCGCTCATTAACATGTGTAATAGTTCCAAGTAAAGCTCGATTTTTTCCTTTCATTGATTCATAGTTTTTTCCAACTGATTGTAAAGAGGTACTGTTCGATGTGAAGGTCGGCGGTGTGAAGTACGATTGTGATCGCATCTTTAATTACACTCTAACGGAAATGGGGAATTGTTTTACGGCAAACAGCATTCACGATCAGTGAGTACGAATGTGATACATTTTTATGATCATGAAGCAAGAAAACCCTAACATTTCACTATCAGTGACTTGCAGTTTGACCGGTTACCGCTCAAGTATAACTTTTGGACTCGTAAAAGACGTTTGGAGTTCCAATATCGGAATATCGATGTTATCAATTACATGGTACGCATTTATTAGTGTTTTCCAAGTTTTTTGTGCAATGTTTTAGACTGTTTGAAGTGTATAATTATCGCGTTTTCTAACATTGGTTTTCAGATGTACATTCACAGTCCGGAAGACTATCCCAATTTTGTCGAACCTTTCTATATACTTAGAAAGTCGGGCATGGTATCTCACTTTATGCTACAGGTATCGCTTCTTATTTTTATCATAAATTCAAAATCCTGCATCGAGCGTGTTGGACCATTTCAGATCAAAGAAACCTACAACCAACCTGAAGTTCGGGATGAACCGATCGAGAAGCGAATGTGTAGATTTCCCGACGAACCAATTCCTCCCGCGCGGGCGTACAGTTTTTCCCATTGCTTTCAGTACAATCGCATCCAGCTGGAGCTGCAAGCGTGCAACTGCACCATCCCTACGTCACCTAAAGAATGTAGGGTTTGGTTAGATACAAGGAAAGGAAGACTTAAAAATTGGTTGATTTTAACATACCTTGTTAAACCACTTTGTTTTGTAGATGAACACTTGTACTGTGACATTAAAGGATTACTATGTATCAACGATGGTAAGTTAGTGAGACTATAGAGTGAGAACGGCATAAACCAACCATATTCTATATCTTTTTTGAGTAGCAAACGTAAAATATCGAACAAAGCACGTTCACACTGTGCATAAAGATAGATCCTGCATGCAAGCCTGCCAGGCACTAGAAACGCTTGTGATTGGGTAAGTAAAAAAAAATATAACGATCCTCGGGATACTGAATGACGATGCCGCTTTGGTTGGTTAAGGGAAACGTATAATCCAACACCATCGAATTCCGATCCGGGAAAGGTAATTTTGGAAGTCCTAAATGTGCCCGTTTTCCGCTATCAAAGACGGGTCATACGGAATAAGATTGATTTTGCAGGTAAGCCATCATTAGACAATGTCTGTATTGTCCGCTAACTTTACCTTCCTCACAGTCTCTTTGGGTGGTATAGGTGGACTATTTTTTGGAGCATCTGTAATAAGCCTCATCGAGCTTGTATATTCGATGTTGTTTAAACCGTACCATCTCAAAGTGAAAGTTTCAATTCCACAATTTAGAGCAAGACCAGTGTGGTAGACATTTTTCAACATCTGATGTTATGAAGCATGCGGTGTCTATTGTCTAAATTCTAAAAAAATAATCAGTGTTAAAATAAATGAAAAATGAAAAAAAAACCATTTTATGAAAAGTACATATTTATGGATATCACACAAAATTCGCAAAATAATAAGTGCATGCTTCTAAAATGCTTGAATCAATCTATTATGATGTAGGTAATGTTGTAAGTTATGTATACCAATCAACGGTCGATGCAACGTGTTGCATTTAAATTCAACCGCGAAAGGGACTGATGACATCGATGACAACCATAGCTGTCAAGCCAGATTTTTTAAATAAAAACAAAAAACATAGTGAAAAAATGAACACAATACTCGGTAAATCTTGCAACTCTAGGTTTTTAAAACTATTATTAACACAAGCATCGTCTAACGTGTTACGCGTTTCCAATCGGACGCAATGCTACAAACCGGTAAGCAGGAGGGCGATAGCAGAAATCAAAAATCTGCGACGGGATCTACCCAGTGAAAGCAACAATGGAGCTGACCGGCGTACACTTGCGGAAACTTTGCATGCGCGGATACGTGCGACGGGACCAATAACGGTTGCCACCTATATGAGGGAAGTTCTACTCAATCCGTCGGCCGGATACTACAGCACGAAGGACCAAGTGTTCGGTAGCAGCGGTGATTTCATCACAGCTCCAGAAGTTGGACAAATCTTTGGGGAGGTAAGTACATGACACGATGGACCTTTGTAGTGGCTATTAATAAACTTGTTTTCATTTAAAGCTAATTGCCGTCTGGTGTATAAATGAGCTGCAAAAGTTTAACTACGATGGCGAAATACAACTCGTTGAGCTTGGCCCCGGAAAGGGCACGTTAATGCAAGACATGCTCCGTGTCCTCGAGCGGTTCGGACTCTCGAAAGACCGGCTGAGTGTCCATTTGGTAGAAATGAGTCCACACTTGCAACGGATGCAAGGTGAACGTCTTTGCGACGGGAAGGTGCATCGTACCACCGTGGATCAACATGAGTCACACGTGCAGCAAGGCTTGACCAGTGCCGGTGTTGGCGTTCGATGGTACACCGATATCGTGGAGGTACCGAAAAAATTCTCCATCGTTATTGCGAACGAGTTTTTCGATGCCCTACCGGTGCATATATTTTGCAAAGAATCCACCGAAGCTGGATCAGCATGGAAGGAAGTTTTAGTCGACATCGACGCCAAACAAACGGGACCTGCCTTCCGGTTCATTCAGTCGAGCAAAGCGACTCCCTACTCGGTGGTGTTTGGAAAACGATTCAATGAAAATGAATCGCTGTTGCAAGAGCGGAACCGTGTGGAAGTTTCCTTCGAAGTAGAACAATTCGCCCAAAGTTTAGCAACGCGATTCGACGCCTATGGAGGGTTTGGTCTGGTCATCGATTACGGCCACGAGGGAAACAAAATGGACACATTTAGAGTATGATATTATCGGTTGTTCTGCGAAAAAATGAAACACACTCATTTCGGTAAAATCCCAAATGAATCTAACATTCTAATTTTTTCTGCACATCTTTCCTCAGTCTTTCAAGCAACATAAGCTACACGATCCACTTCAGGATCCGGGAAGCGCTGATCTGACCGTAGATGTGGATTTTGCATTTTTGAAACATTTTCTAGAACAAGATGAAAAAGCCTTCACACTCGGTCCTGTGGGACAAGGTGCGTTTCTCGAAGCAATGCAGGGCTCGGAACGATTGAAGGTAATTAAAAAACATAAAAGCTACGTATCGAATGAAATTGGCTAACATTACTTCTTTTTCATCTCCTTTCAGAGCTTGTTGAATGTTACAACTGATGATAAATACCGCCAAATATTAAAAGATGGTTACGATGTACTAACAAACCCAGAAAAAATGGGGGAACGCTTCAAGCTGTTGTCAATTTTCCCTGCTTCTTTGAAAAATCACCTTTTAACCTCGAACAAAGTTGTAGGGTTTGAAAAGTAATCCGTACGGAATAGCAAAATAAAAACAGAAGAATACAAAAACTTTACACTTTTAAGTACTGATTTCAATGTTATTATTATTTTCGAGAAGCTATTCACGTTACATTTGAATACACGGAAAACTAAAACCTCTTTCCTATCGATTTTCCACCGATTCGCCTATCCTATCGTTAATCTCATATACACAATCACCATATTCATGCTTTCTGTTAATTCATGCTGCTCTTTAACACACCATGCCATACTTTTCCGCGTGTAATGTGTGCTGTTGTGTCCCTATTGCCTCTTCCTTGTTTATGCTTCCACCGGTGGTTGTGATCCTCCACAGAGTGTACGAGTGTTATTTTTGGTGTGATTGTGGCGTTTACTACCAACTATTTTACGTGATTCGTGTGCGGTCAAGGTGCTTATATATTCCGTAACTATACCTAGTCCAAATCGTCAACGATTCGACCGCAACTGTGAACAGATGGGTGTCCATTTATGTGACCGCTAAATCTCGCAAAAGCCTGAACCCGAGAAACACACACGCACACGTCATTCGTGCCAAATACCCGCTTTCTTATGCGACAAAAATGTTGAAAGAAAACCAAAATGTGAAATGATCAGATGTATGCATGACTTCGAATCAGTATTTCAATTTTAAGAACATAAAAATATTATAATTAGGTGCGAGCATAGCCATAACTTTGTATGAATTAGATTATGAGTAAACACAGCAGATTCTTCATTTTGAATGTAAAACTAAATCGAAGTTATGAAACCATATGACTAGGTTACAGAAATCTAAGAGCATTTTGAGCGTGAGTACAACACATTCAACTGGGTTAGAACATATTTCGTCGGTTTAAATGGCATAAACACTTTTCATTTTTCTTAGAGAGCGCAATAAAGCAAAAAGCAAATATTAAATACAAATGACTAAGTTTTCAAATTAACGAAATCGACTTGTGCCACGACTTATTACTAAACAATAGCTATAGAATATATAATTATTCTGGCATCACTTCTAAGAACGAGATTTGTTTTGTAAGGAAATCGAGGGTAAAATCCCAAATGAAGCCCACCCAGCCGAAATCGCTGTTGTGGCTACACCATTTGTGAGCGGATGCACCGTAAAGGTATGCAATTGGTGAAACGTGCCGTTGTGTGAACCGTTTGAATTGAATTCTCGTTAAATTAAAGATGATGATTATACTGGAAAGGATGTACAACATAAACTCCCTCATGCATTACTTACATGAGTGTATCAAAATTCGGCTACGCCATCAACCTAGGGGTGCGGTATGAGGGGGGCCCACGGGCCCCCCTTATTTCACAAATTTATAACAAACTCCCTTTTTCGGTAGACCTAGCGCAGTCCGCTCGCTGCGCTCGCTGCGGGCGCGCCGCCGTTTCAAACTCATTTCTTCAGTCCAACTCATTGGTTTATGATCTCCATCTTGCTCAGTTTTACCGATTAGTTCAAGTCATTACAGTTTCTAACGGAAATTCAACTGTTCAAATATTCAAACTTAATTGATGTGCCACCTATTGCATACTTTCAGGCGCACATGTGGAAAAAATGACGACGATGCGGCGACGGGGGGGCTTCATTTGGGATTATACCAAATCGAGAATACATTTTTGTGACACGTGATAAAGACGTGACCAAATAAAATGGAATCAATGGTTCGTTATAATCATCAGTGGGTTGCATACATCTGATTCTTTCCCACCGCAAAGCCAAAATCACATTCAGTTCATTAACCTCAAATGACAATGATTCATGCGTCTGCATGGGACGTTATATGATGGAGTGTTTTTCTATTGCTCCAACCACGAGCTCGTTACCGAGTTGGGACTCTTCAGCTGTAGAGGAGATGAAATTGAAAAAAAATTAAGTAAAACCAGTATGAAATTCCCAATCCATCTTAACGATGCTTACACTAATGTTGAACTGCTGTAACGTCTTCTCCAACCCGTTCGCGTTCCCAGCAAAATACGCTGCTATGGCGTTATGGAAGAGCAGCAATTGTTTGTGCATCACTTTGATCTAAAAACATACGAGAGGGTTATCGTCTGTATTGCGTTCATAACTGCAGCCGTTTTCCAGCATCAACCTACCCGATTTTCTTCCAAAAATTGCATTTTCACCACTATATCCGAGCGAAGCTTCTCGTACTGTTCCTTGCATTTCTCGTACTTCTTCTGTACCTCATCGTTGGAGTACTTCTGCTGCGGTTCACTGCCGCTGGTTCGCTGCTGCTCCAAATCGACCCGGTATGCATCGTACTCGACGCGCGCCAGCTCGTACTGTCGAATCGTTAGCAGCGTATCCTCGATCGTCTTGTTGCACAGCGTATTGATGGACGATATGAAAAAGTTCAACGCGTTCAGCAACAGCTCGCCGTTCTTCGTCAAAATGCGCTGTGTTTCGGCGTTCCTAAGAAACTCCTCCTGCAGTTCCGGACTCTTCTGGGCCAGATCGGCGAACGTTTCTGATAGCAGGCTCTGCGTTTGCATGCAGTTATAAAAGTGCGACGTGAAAGCACGCGATAAGCGCAGTATGCTGAGATACTTCTTCTGCGTCTCCTTTAGCTGATCGATCTGGGCCTCGAGCTCCAGGTCGACCGTGCGCGTCGATTTGCCAAGCTTCTCAAGCATTATCTGTTTGGTGCACTTGTACGTGGTAATGCTCCAGTTGCGGAACGTATCGAGCTTCGACGAGCCGTTCTTGATGTACGCTGATTCATCCTCCAGGCTGATCGACGTCGGTGACGAAAGACTGTGGTTGCTAACGTTCCGCAGGGTCAGCGTAGTCGAGTGCTTGATAGTTTGCTGCTCGGAGCCCGTGTGCACCACATCGGTACTGTCGTTCATGGACGGAGTGTTTTTTAGCATTTCGTGTATACTTTTCTCGTTCGTTTTGTTCATCGCGAAAATTCTGTTTCCGCAACTGGTTCCTGGATGTGCACGGTGCAAAGAATCGAAAACAAACGGCTACCACTGCTGCGACTGCATGCAACCAGATAGGCTGCTGTTAATTCAATTGCACTGGTTCTTCCAAAGCGTACTTTGCTACTCACCCGAGCTGTGAAATTACTATGTTTTCGTGGACAAAATGTAGATAAACTAGCGACAGTTTTTCCGTTTTTGTGTATACTTCGCGACAAATGACATTCTTCTTTCTGTCATTCCTCGCCACGTCTAGTGTTGGCAGAATTCGGGATTCGGAAGACTCAATCCCTGCACGATGCTCTCGGATTGGATCCCGGTTAACAAGCTCCTGTCAAATTTAATTCGATTTTATGCATTTGGGACTTGATGTGATATGATTTAGTATGGATTTACTATAGACTAAATTTGATTTGAAGTTAGCAAATTAGATTGAGATTTGCTCGGAATCGTTTTGAACTCGATTTGCCTCGATTCCTAGATCGCACCGCGCCTGCGCTCCAACCAAGGTTACTGAGACGAAGCAATACTACCTTCCTAACCAAGTATTGCTTCGCTCAAGTCACCTTGCTCAAGACAAAAATTTGAATTACGAAGCGGATCACGAATTCGTATTAATACCGTGCAGCATGGCAACTTAGGCTTTATTCTTTGTCGTATCCATTATTTTTGATATTATAAGGTTCACGGATGGTTGCACATATATTTCAACATTTCAAATTACCTTTACATTTCTTCTTCTCGGCGTAACGACCACTTGGTCATGCCTGCCCGTTAAGGGCTTACGAGACTTGTTTCCCTGTTGTACGTGGATAGTCAGTCCTGTCGTACAGGGGAGGGTCCGATCTCGGTTGGGATTCGAACCCACGCCGTCGAGGTGGTGAGCCCCGGCGCTCATGGGCCGATTTTCTAACCGGCACCTTTACATTTGCATGTATCCAATCAAGGAGGGCCAAAAAGTACATAGAACCGAATTAGTATAAATTAATTCTTAATGTTTATTTGTCACTGTTATTTCCTACAAACCGTCCCATGTACAAAACCAATCCAGTTGGATTATGTCTCACCAAGTACAAAAACGGAGTGTCGAACGTAAGCTTACTTTCTTGAGCACGTGGTGCACCGGCTGCAGAGCGATCTCGATACAGAATCTTACGCCGATTACGCCTCACCAATTTGTCCGATGATGCACTGGCCAGTAATTGATCTACCGATGGATTCCTAACCAAATTGGTAGAAAAGCTACGGAAAGGTGGAGCGCCCCGCCCGGTCCCAGCCTCACTGGCACAGAGTGCAAACGAGTCCGTCTGAACGGTTTCCGAAAGGTGCAGGTTGGAAACGGCGGAATCTTGCAGTCCATTAAAGTTGGCCACGTTCGGTTGGAACAAATTTTGCAGCCCGAGCTGCTGTATGCTACGGCTCATGTTATACATGGTGGTCTGGGTAAAGTAGGGCAACTGTACCTCCGCGTACGCCGTCCGGACCGTTTCATCGGGGAACAGTTTAAGCACGGCCGACACGCTCTGCGTGCGGATGTGGGTTTCGAGATCCGTCAGACCACCGGGGGTGGATGGTTTCAGGAAAAATACAGACACATTGCTAGTAGCTCCCGGCAGGGACAGAACAGTTGCATCGAGGGTATTGGAAAAGCCCGTAGAAAATCCGGAGCGGAAGGAAACACTGGGGATGGTGATAGTGCTGTCGGCACTGGCTGTCGATTGCTTGAAGTTCATCACACCATACGTTGTAGCGTCGTTACAATCGTGCTGTGAATTATATTCAAAATATAATGATAATATGTTAACCCACAACCAGTGTAATTTAAACCTACCCGATAACGGTTTCTGCTGATGGACACCAACGGTGAGCGCAGATGCTTGAGGGTGCCCACATAATCTCGAGGGAAATCGCCACTCAAATGCTTCAGTAACGTGTCCTTTTGCTGAAAATCGACCGTTTCTGCAACGGCGGAATATATCTCCTGAATGCGTGCCTTGAAAAACCGTTGTAAACCTCCGCGAGTCTTGTCACTCAGTAGTGTACGTGAAAAGAACGATCCTCGCTGTTCCTCGACACCCGGAATCGTCGAACGGCGCAAGGGTTTCGGTTTTAAGTCGTCTACGATCGACTTGAAAAATAGATGCGGATTAAAGGATGTCATTTCGTCCAGCCCAATCACGCCGTTGATACTTTCCGCCGACGCACCACGTGTACCGAGAAACAGCATCGAGAGTGTGGTGATCGTTGCGAACGGCGAATAAACTAGACTTCGGCCTTCCAACGACCGCTCACCCGCCGACGAACCGGTCAGGTAATCGTACACATTCGTGCCCAAGTTGCCACAAATCGATAGGAAGCGCAATAGTTCCGTTTCCTCCTCATCGACGACCGTTTTTAGCTCCAGTTGCGATCCTTCCTGAGGCTCTACGCCACTGTTGATCCGATTATTATTGTTATTATTACCATTGGCCATCGTAAGCATTTCACCAAGCTTCATGAATGAGGCAACCGTTTCGTTCAGCAGTGATTGTGTTGTCAAAGACTGTGGTGGGCGATTTGGTGGATCTTCCCGTTGCTCTACCTCGGCCTCGCCTTCATTGGAAATGATTGGTTTGAGCGGTCGTGTCTGTGGGAATTTAAGCACCGACGCTACCGTCGCCGTTCGGTCAACGTAATCGGTCATATTTAAATCAGCAGGATAGTTGGAAAGTGGGTTAAATTTGGTGAGATTCATCGAGTAAGTTTCGTCGCTTGGCAGGTTGGCAAATTTGCTTAGGAACTTCTCGATCGTTTCCATTATGTTGGTGTTGAAGTTTAGCCCGCTGGATGATGGTTCTTTTTCAACAGCTATAGCTGGAGCGGATGTTTTCAGTACCACTTTTGATGTCGTTGGAATGGCCGTAGAAGTCGTCCTCGCCGTAGTAGTTGTAGTAGTTGTAGTAGAAGTTGTTGTTGTTACGGGTGTTGTAGAAGTGATTGGCACAACGGCAACGGTGGTTTTCCTTTCCGGTGCCCGAGAAACTGTACTAGGTACCTCTTCCGTCGTTGTCACGATCTCTGTGGTAGTAGCAAGGAGCGAATTTTCACCACTGACCAACGAACCCTGGCCAAGCGATTGAATAATCGCATTAATGGAGCTTTGCGCGTCCGTGTCATAGTTTAACCCGGCCATGTCCATCGGATATGATTGTTCCTCCTCAGAAATTTCCGACTCTGACTCATCGCTTGCGTTGCTATCATCGTTGATCGACTGCAGTGATTCAATGATCTTGTGAATGGCATGTTGCGCATCGGACGGTATAGTGGAACTGTCCAATACCGTCGTAGCACTGCCCGAAAAATCTGATTCCGTTTGCGACGGTTTGTACGTCACATCGGTTCCGATGGCCGTTGTTTCACGATCCAATTGAACTTCAGTACTCTGTTGTACCTCTCCGGACTCTTCGCTACCGTAACCCGTAGAGTCCTCGAATGTCGATGCATCCGTTTCCACGGATGTTGTCGTCGGTATTGTCTCCTCCAAAGCAATTGTTTCGACAGTTGTTACCTCCGGGAGTGTAGCGGGCTTTGCGTAAGATGTTGTGAGTTTTTTCTCCGGTTCAACACCGGCCGACCCTTGATTGGTAACGTAGTGCGCCACAAGATCGTTGGGCAGCGTGCTTGATGAAGGTGTCGTGATTTCTTCACTGTCGGTATTCAATACCATTCCCACCAGGTCCTTAAGTGCCTCGAAAGCTCCCAACGGTGAAGGTGTTGGCGGAGCTTTAGTCGTAGATGAAACAACTTCGTACTTCGTTGGCAGAGGTGTGCTTGGCGAAACACTTGGTTTAGATGCCACCGTGGTCGAAACCTTACCACTTTCTGTCGTTATTACAATAGAAGAAGTTGGCTTCGTTGCAACGCTGACCGTTGAAGACTGCACTATCGTTGCGGGTGTTTTCAGCCCAACGGTTGATCCAACGCTTGATTTGACTTCCGTGTATCGAGTGGCTTCACTGGACTGTTCATACCCCGATTTTTCGGAGGAGTCTTCTGTCGAGTACTCCATCGAGCTTCCGTTTGTCGCTTCCTCCGAGCGAAGCGTAGAGTAATCCCCAGACTGTTCGGATGACTTTTCCGTCGAACTGGACTCAGCAGGACTCGTGGGAAGAGGTTTGTTCGTTGCCTTAATGATAATCTTTTCGGTAGGCCGTCCCGTAGTGGTGGTGGTGGTGGTGGTGGTGGTGGTACTAGTAGTAACAGTGGACGCTTCCGTTATCTTGAGTTTTTCCGTAGTGGGCTTGACAGTGGTCGTTGATCTTTCGGCTTGTTTCAATATGGGTGTCTCCGTAGGTCGCACAGTGGTCGTTGTAGTTGACTGCCGCTCTGTGGACAGTTTCTGAACCGATTCGACGGTTGTTTTTTGGGTCGTTGATTGCTCCGTTGTGGGTCTAACGGTCGAACGGATGGTAGTTCGTTCTGTGCTTTTAGCTGTCGTTGATGCTGGTGTGGTCAGGCGCACTTTTGGTTGTTCGGTTGTTGATCTTACCGGTGACTCCGTTGTAGGCTGTACCTTTTCCGTGGTCGTTCGAATCGTTGAACTTTCCGTTGATCGCATTGTCGACGGCTCAGTCGTTCGTTCGGTGGAACTTATCGTTGGTCTTATCGTTGTACGCTCCGTCGTCCTTACCGTCTCAAATTTTATAGTGCTCTCCGTCGGACGGGTCGTTGTAGTCTTCGACGTCCAACGTTTGGTCGTGCTTTCGGTCGGTTGTTCCTTGACCCGTACAGTTGTTTGCTCCGTTGGGCGACGCGTCGTCACCTCCGGGGATTCTTCGGTCGACTTATCTTGCGTGTACTCTACCGAGCTTCCATCGGACGCTTCATCCTGGTCGTTGATCATTTCCGAGATCGGGAGCTCGGCGGCCGAATTGTGATGGTCGGAGGAGCTGTCCTGACTATGCATCAAGTTAAGCTCGTTGTTTAGCACATTGCGCACGTTGGAAACGACACTGGACACGATGCGATCGTTGTTGTTGGTGTTCTCCATCAGCTTGAACCCACTATTGTCGCTACCGGCAACGATACTCTGAATTTCCTTGAACGTCATGATCCGTTTAACCACCTTCCCCTTATCGTCCAGCGTGAAAAACTCGTATCGATCAGGATTGAGTAAATTAATTGGACTTGCTATTAATCGCTGATCATGATGACCGAGCCTGCAGAACGAATACAAACATGTGAGTCACCAAAAAAAAATCCTTCCACCGAAGGGCATTAGAGATATTTACTGATTTTTTATGCAGTTTTTGCAACCTCCAGGGCCACGTTTGGCGCCGTTCGCCAGTGCGACGATGGCAAACAAAGCAAACAGTAGCCACCGTTCGCCAACCATTTTCCACCGATCTGTGTGGGATCTGAGCGTACGCGATTCAGCGGATGCACTCAGAAAGAAAGCTGAGAATATACATTAAAATAAAAGAACAACAAACCAAGGCTTTTAAAATATTGACACACGCGGAATTTTTCCTTCAATAAACTTTCACCTCACCTTCTTTCCACCTTCAGCTTTACTTGTGTTAAAGAGTCACGTTTTTTTGTTTGCGTTTGGTGCTTGTGCCCTGGAAAGAGGAACAAATAATTTGCAATCCAGGGTTGCTTCCTCCAGCCGATAGAGATATAGAAATTTAAATTGCACTCTCCCGCGTTTGATTTAACCCCGGTCGCAGTCCACCACTACCCGGTGTACACGGAAGGAAAACATTAAATTAAAAACATTTAAAGACAATCATCAGCAACGGTAAAAAAAATAATTCCACCAAGTAATTGCCACTAATGGCCTTACGGACGCGAGATGCGAATGTGAAGAAGCGCTCGCTGTGCGCAAAGGCTAAAAAAATAGAAAAACCGTTAAACGCAAACCGTCGTCGCCTGCAAGAGTAGAATCCTCCGGGCGTGGGTCATCGGTTTTCCGGTTTCCGCAGCGCCAGTGAAAAGAGAAAATATTCTTCTCATTCGGTGTGGGGCCAGTTTTGATGCAGTTCCTTTTCTCGACGGTGACGTAAAGCGGCGATTTCTTTGGCACACTTTTTCGATGGCAAACACACGCTCGCTCCCGCACGCGTCCCGTTATAGGTTCGGTTGAATATTAAATTAAGTTGACAGATCGAAAAATATGTGGAACAAGGCCCGCTGCGGGAGATTGGGGTTGACCGAGAAGGAGGTGGGGGAAGGGGGGCAGCCACTGGCACCGCGACCACTTTTTAGGAAAACTGTTCCGGTGAATGTTTGGAGTCCGTTGGGAAATGGTTCAATCGTATATGTTTTCGAAAGTAGGAACTCCTCTTCCGTTTTCTTCGCTTGAACGAAAAAGGATATTCGGGACGGAGCAAAAGAACGAACGGAAACCGTTTCTTGGAAAAGCGTAAGCCTACGAAAAGCGCACGCCTGCACACGATTAGGTACACTTACAGGCTACACACGGATCAAACCATCGGCTCTGGCCTATGTCTGTCTCGATCACCACTCACAATGCTACTGACATTGAACTTGAAAGCAACGGATCTTGCGCTGCTGCTACTGCTGCTGCTCTCAAAAACCCATCCTGGCGTTGGCCAATCGCTGGCCACTCACGCATTAGCCCAACCGAAGCATTCATGATGCGATGATCATCTCTCGCGCGATCGCTTCCGCAGCATACATGTTGCGCATGCCCACTTAGCTCAACACGCCTTCGCTGGCTTCTCGGAGTGGGTCTTCGGCGGGCGCCCCTCTTCTTTCGTTGGACCGGCAGGCTCGCGTGCGCCCGTAAGTGTGGGCTCGCGACACTCTCGTCGGCGAACGGACGACACAAGCACACTCCATCTTCTTCCGCCAAAGGTAATAACAAGGAGGGAAAAACAAACCGTCCACCGACCGGGCCGCAGAGTAGAACAGGTGAAAACCCCTCGCGATCCCGCGACGTTCTCCCGAGAGCGCTACTTTCTATTCGCGGCGTCGCGAGAAAGTCATGTGCTCCAGAAAAGCTTGTCCATCCCCGGCTCCACCCGGTTCGCATGCCGCCGTACCACATCTTGGCCCTCGGTTGCTGTTTACTGCACGAGACGATTCCCAACGATGGGAACGGCACATGCTCGCTACGTGTAGGCCAGGGGTCGGCAACTTTTTTTTGTGAAAGCCCAATGAGAAGCTTTACGTTGTGGTTTCTGCGTGGGTTTTTTCTATTGCGATTTAACTATAGTTGTATTACATTATATAAATATTTAATGGAATTATCCTTTTTTAACAATTAATGCACAGTTCTAGGTTCAAATAAATATATTATTCTATACCACATCCAAGTAGGTATTTAAATAAGCTACAGTGGAAAGTTGAGGTTTCTTTCTACCAGATTGCAACCACGTCTGGGCTTTAAGACTTTGCCGACCCCAGCTGGGAACGACGAACTTTAGGCATGATTCGTTGGATCAATTTCCAGCCCCGATCTTTCTGGAGCCGCCCTGGAGCTGCGGGGGTAATGCACAATCTCGTGAGCTTTCTCCACAAATACTTTCTCTCACTCTCTGCATTCGCGTTGCGGACCCGCTTAAGATCGTGTCCGGCACCACTTGGTACGTGCTTCCCGATTGGAATTGGCATCGTCTTCAGAATACAAGTGACCAATGACGTCGATCAACGGTGCATATTTTGCCGTTGCCAAAAGCGCAAAACTAGCTTTCCTTTCCATTGCCGGCCGAGTGCATACTTGACCGTCAATGATTAAGCTTATCCTGAATTTCCTCTGGTTGACTAGAGTGTTATTCGCAAAATTTAAGTAGATAAACAAATCAAATCGTTGTTGTGGCAGCCACGAGAACCGGAACGGTAATTACGCAAAGCAGCTCCATCAGGCCAATTGAACACGGGTTTTCCCAGCACGTTGGCCCCTTGTAAGATCTTTTTTTCCTAGTGCTTTGCTACATCCCGTGAGAGCGGCTGATTTTTCATCCATCGCCAGAGCAAACCACCTGTTATTTGTAGATCAGTCATAAACGGTGGAATTCGTGACTGCTAGCGTCTCGTTTTGACCGAAATCTATTTTCATCGCCCTATTGGTTGTGCATATATGGATCAGAAGGCTCCCATCCCTTGCATACAGCAACTGTACCATGTTGTTCTGATTTTCACAACCTTCATATTGAGGCACTTAGTTGGACTGAGCTATTACCTACATTTTTTGTTAACCAGAGGGGAAGTTAAATGTTGCTTTGCATGGCACAGCAAAACCGTATGAAGTGAAAATTACAAGAAACAAAATTAAATGAAGAACTCCCTTGGAATCAAGATGGAATAACAAGGAAAAAGACAAGTTCAGTGACCTGGGCGGAAGCTACGGGTTTTGTCACATTTCTTGTTGCTTCTCCGTTCTTTTCCGCATGGTCTTAGCGAGCGTGGGGAAAGGGAAAATTCGAAACGGTTTTAATACCAACATTCATGCTTGATTGCGAAAATCATTTTAAATCGACATTTTCGTAAGACTGCATTATACCCCAGTATCCAAATTCTAAAACATGCTCCAAAAGAGAAGATTAGCAGCATTCGTATAAAATGTTTATTGTTATTGATATTCACATACTTCATAACTAAGTTGATGAAAAATTACGCCTTGTTTACTCAGCACACAAAAATAAACTGAGAAGGCTGCATGATTAGGTACACAAAGTATAAAGGATTGGGACGATAGCAGTATGCATTAATTTGTTATTTAATTTGTTAATGGGTGGCAAACAACATTTATATTTAATGTGCCCACTTCTCTATCAGGTGGAACAATCGACCAGTGAGTGGGAAACCGGTCAAATAGAACGATTTCCATGACACAACATCCATTTGCATCCTTAAACATGGAAAAGTCGGTCACAATGTCGTGTTGGTCTAAGGTACGTTTAAAGTAAGATTTAAAACTAAGCAATGAAATTTAAGGACTCATGTATTGAACATTTTTCTGCTAAAAGGTTATTGGGCTTCAACTGTATAACAGTTACGCGACAGATGCAGCCGGCAAACCACCTTCTCTGTCGATATTGCGTTTGTTGTACAGTATTGCCTTTTTCGTCGCTTACATGGTGGGATTTATCAAAAGCACCGAGGTTATTTTCAAACCCGATCTGAACACCAACAGTCCCAGCATTTTCAAATACGGTAACGGGCGTCCAGATTTGCATTAATTTTCAATACTTCAAATTGATAAGGAAACAAGAAAACCTATCTTTTCTCTTCCTTGTTAGGACTTATGACACAAATCTACTCCGGTGTGCTCGCAACGGTCGTGTGTTTTGTGTGTTTGTGGCGCACGGAACGGATGAAGAGCGTCTACGTCGAAGGAATTAATTTGAACAATACGAAAATTAACGATCGCTTCTACCAGTTCCGCAACATGCAGGTTCCTTCGAAGCAAAGTGTGATGGTCTCGATTTCGACCACGATACTTTTTGTTTTATCGGGCTGCGAAGCTTACGCTCAGTACCGGTAAGAATTACAGCCGGTTCTAAATATTAACAGCAAACTACTATTAATTTGGGATGTGTTTTGTTTCATTTTTAGTGCAGAAAACTATTTTACCATCATCGCCATACTCTATCCTTTGTGGATGTTTCAAATGACGCTGTATCAATTTACGAACCTAGTGAAATCAACGGAGTGTATTATGACGAAACTTAACTGGTAGAGCTTGACGTTTATGGTGTCTTTGTCTCCTGTTCTGCTCTACAAATCTTCTCTTTGGATGTTTTTTTACAGGATGTTAGATGCGTTTCTGGAAAGCCTGCAGAGACAGACCACCGGTGTGCAGCAACGGATCGAAAAGGGAGTCAAGAGTAACAAGATTCATCCGCTCGACCGCACACCGTTCGTTCCCGAGCACGAACTGCTCAGTGGCGATCGACTCACGTACATGTTCGTTATTCACGAAAACGTGGCTAAGCTGGCGGAATTTATCAACGCAGCGTATTCCGTGCAGATCATCGCCATCGTAACGGTTACGTTTGTCAACACGTTGTTTGGATTTTTCATCGAAACTAAGGTAAGTGGTAGAGTAAACTGGAAAACTAAAACTAACGAAACTAACTACCTAAGAATGCTTATTGAATTTATGGTTTAAATTAGTTGCTATTTTGGAACCTAGAAATGGTTACATTGATAATACAAGCGGTACGTTATGCCGGTGAATGCATTCCAGCATGCTTGCTAACATATAACATGCTGATAGTGTGTGCTTCTACGCATACAGAGGTGGGTGGCAATTGGATTTAAATTTTTTTTTCTTCCTCTTAGATCGATTTCTCACCATAACCTTATGGTTTTGTTATATACATTACAGATGTTTAAATCGGCAACCCTCCTTCATAAACTCTTGCAGTACAAGTCAAATTATTTCATTGATGATCAGGCGTTGTTCGAACGATCAAAGGGCATCGCATTGCAGTTGCTACATCGTAAGAGATTCTCGGTATTCGATGGAAGCGGCCTTTTCAAGTTAGATTTTACTTTCATCTTTTCGGTAAATACAAATTAGATCAATAGATCGTGTATATGTTTTAAAAGATATTTTTCGTTGTTTTTAGATATTTAGTGCCGCAACATCGTACTTGATAGTGTTGCTCCAATTTGATCTGTCGAAAGATTTGCAAAAAGCCACGATGAACTGAAATCAAACACAATTCGCCAGATGGTATGGCTCAGCGCACTTATGTTTGTTGCAAATTAAAATTGATGTTATTCAGCACATGCAAGATCCGTGTTCAAAATATCAAATAAACAGATGTTTCAGAAGATATCATTGTCTCATGTTTTGTTATATTCAATACATGTGCTCCATAAAAGTAGCGCAATTTGTAATTTTTGAAAAGTAATTGATGTGAAAATCGATTGTATAAATTTGGTGGAAATAAATTCTAAGGAATATCAATATTACACTTTTGCTACAAAGATTAGACAGTCAGATGTTCCCTTAAGAAAAAGGACAGTTTTTGAAATAGTAGGACAAAAGAAATTACTTTCATAAATGAAAGTTTCTTAGCATAAGTGTATGAAATAAAATAAATTTTGTAAAATAAAGTTTAAGCGGAAATACATACTTACTTGCATAATTTTCCCCAGAGGTTGAAATTTTATGAAATACGAAAATTGGGGATGACGTTTAACTACACTTTAACGTAGTAGGCACCTAATCTCCTTGCTAATTTTGATGAAGTCGTTGTCTGATGTTTTCAGAACTGAGACTCCTCGCACTGAAATGGCACAACTTGCACAATCATGAAACTTTTTTTCGGATCGAAACTGCACTGTACAACACACACCATTATTACGTTTTTGACAAAACCGCCGATGAAAATACGGTTTTCCCACTTCTGTATTGTATCGCACAACGGTTGGACATATTTTCCAGCATTTTCACCGATCATGCAGCGCTGGTTTACTCGTTCTCCTCCTCATCATCATCGTTGGAGCTGATTCGGAAGTATCGCAGCTCGTACAGATCCTTGTCGTTCGACACAACACGGATCCAGTCACGGAGGCTGTTCTTCTTCAAGTACTTCCTGGTCAAGTATTTCAGGTAGCGCTTGGAGAAGTGGACGTCCGCATTGACGTACACCTTCATCTTCTGGCGCTCGAAAGTAACGTTGCTGCCGAGGTTTCCGGTCTTTCCGTTTACCTTGAAGCGCTCCTTCAGGAACTTTTCCTGCAGAGGGGAAAGGATGTTGATTAGGAGGAAACGGTTCGTAGGTGTTTTGGTTGTTTTCCCGATACTTACAAAGTCAGCAACATCCATAATGTTGTCTTCGGCAATGTTGGTGCAGTCAATGCCGAACCGAAGCTGCTCGCGCTTCTTCTTGGGAACATTCTTTCCGCGGAGGACATTCTTGGGACCCTTAGCTGGAGGGGCAGCAGCCTTTCCAGGCTTGGTTTTGACGTCAGCAACCAATTTCTCCTGTGTGGGGTAAAGAAAACAATGAGCGGCATGAAATAACCATCGTATCAACAACTGGCATCAACTTAACCTAGGATTCTTCACATCGCTGCCAGGCGTGAATGACACTGTACACACTGACACGTGCATGATGATCGACGACTTTTAAACCACAATTGCAGCTTTGTACGCACAATCATCTATGCACCGACGGTGCGCCCCGATCACTTACGATTGGCAATTCATAATGGCAACATGAAAGATACGATAACTTTCCGAAAACATGCTGAATTTTGTAAATAATTCACCTACCGTAGTAACCATGGCTCTATCGGTCGAAAGCTGAAATAAGAAGGAATTTTGGTTGCAACTTCGCAAAGTTGGTAACACTGCGGCTCGGTCGGGCTGTCACTAACAGGGTTTATAGATCAAGCTGAGCATTTGACAGCTATCAATCAGGAATTAGTTTTTATCTTCAATAAAAACTTTTCTGTATGAAATTAAGTTACTAAATAAGGTGCATGAGTATCCACCGCAATAGTAACATTTTCTAATTGTCTTTTTTTTAGGTAAACTACTTGAATAAATTTCCACATAGGAGCTCTACGAACCTTGAGCCACAATATAAATATGTCAGCGTGACAGATAAAGTCCGGTAAAAAAATATCTCATATTTATTTACAACAAAGTGCAAGCAAATAGGCGAAGCAATTTTGTAGCTGTTTAATGTAAAAATAAATATTTGTGCCTGCCAAAATGCTTCGCTACCGAGGCGTGAAACAGGCGCTAGATGCCGTATCTCAATTGGATGCATTCCCTAAAGTGAAGGAAGAATTTGTTCAGCCAACCAGAGTCGGTGGAACATGTAAGCAGACATCACTTATCAATGCTATTGGACGTCGCATGCTTATCCTTTTACCTTTCTGTTTTTTGTATCCAGTGTCGCTCATAAGCCGGTTGGTGATCATATTTTTAATCTACAATGAAGTTTCATATTACCTAGACTCGCGATTGATTTTTAAATTCGTCCCCGACACCGATCTGCAATCCAAGTTGAAAGTGCATATCGATCTGACGGTTGCGATGCCTTGCAAATGTAAGTTTGGCCACGTCAGACCATTTCAAATGCTACCTGGACGGATGATGATTTTTAATGATACCCACTTTAGCGATAGGAGCCGACATTCTGGATTCAACTAGCCAGAACGTATTTTCGTTCGGTATACTGCAGGAAGAAGACACTTGGTTTGAGCTGTGTCCGAGCCAACGGATCCACTTCGATTTCATGCAGCACCACAATTCCTACCTTCGCAACGAGTATCACTCGGTTGCCGAGATTTTGTACAAATCGGACCACGCAGTTGTGTACAGCATGCCCGAACGTGTGTATATTCCAGAGAGGCCCCATGATGCATGCCGCATACACGGTGTGCTAACGTTGAACAAGGTAAGTTAAAACGTGCTCCGGAAGAACCATACATTTCCTAGAGACCTTACAATTTTTTGTATATTTTTAGGTTGCTGGTAATTTCCATATAACTGTAGGAAAAACGGTCCATTTTTCACGTGGCCACATTCATCTGAATAGCATTTTCGCAAATACGCCTACGAATTTTTCTCACCGGATCAATCGATTTAGCTTCGGAGAGCATACTGCCGGTATCATACATCCACTTGAGGGAGATGAAAAGATTTACAACAACGGTAAGTGTTCGTATTTGATGGTTAAAATTAGAACTGATTTTTTTTTTAATTCATCAGGTCAAGTAATGATGCAGTATTTCATCGAAGTCGTTCCTACCGATGTGGAAAAGTTTTACTCACATTCCAAAACCTACCAGTACACGGTGCGGGAGAATTTGCAGCACATTGGTAAGCAGTTAATTACACTACCACACGCGTATACATTCTACCCCCTAAGCAGGTATCGTAAAACCGGCCCTAAACACGCGTCGGGCAGGCTTAACTTTTTATCGTTTCTTGTGCAAACGCACCCGATATCCTTATCTCTGACGCCTTACTCCGTTTAGGATTAACTGGCACGATTAATGTCACCGTAACACGTATGAAGAGTAAAGACTTTTGGACCGTGCCGCCGACAAAAGAATAAAAAAATGATGCGAATAACTGCATTTAGTTACAGTTATTTTCTCATTTCATAAAACTCTGATTTTTTTGGTATTGTGTAACTCTGTTGGGTACGTTTTATTTCTTCTTATGCATGTACAAATGTACCGCTTCCCGTGGGTACTTGTTTCTCGTATCGGGCGTCGTTAGCACCGCGATGAGACATTTCAGTAGTATCACACCCGAGAACACGAGCGTCTTGATGTAGGTGTTCGTAAGCGTACTCGGTACATTGAAGTAGATGATGTACACCACCATATGACCGACGTACTCGCAAATTAGAATGGATGAAACGGACAGCGCTCGCTTCTTCGGTGGGAAGGCCTCCGAAAGCATAATCTCCGGTACCGGCAGCATACCGAAGGTGTTGAACACCTCCGCCACCATGTAGAGGAATGGCGGAATCCACGATGCAACCACATCGTACGTCGCCAGGATAATACCGAGTGCCAGCATGAACGAGCCGGTAAAGACGGACGAAAAGCCGTACTGGAATCGGCGCGGAAGCAGATCGATGATGAAGATCGCCAGCACAGAACCGGCGAACTTGCTCAGCCACAGCATTGGTGGGGCCCAGTTGTGCGTGAATACCGTTAGGGTGAACATGAGTGACATCAACGACATCTTGGCCGTGTTCATGGAGTAGTTGAAGAACAGCAGGTTCGCTAGTTTCACGAGCAGTGCCAGCTGGAACGCGGGGAAATTTCCCTGCGAGAGGAAAAACGGCGACAGGCTTTCGCTTTCCGCGGCAAGCGTTTTCATATCCTCGAACTCGTCCATTAGCGACGGTGACTCCACGCTCAGGCCACGCAATTTGATCAGGTTGCTCCTGGCTAACGTTTCGTTACCGGACGTCGTGAGCGTGTGCAGGGGAGATTCGATCACCAGGAACCAGGCGGGCACGAGGGCGAGTGTACTGAGGGAAAGGATGACGATGCCGATCGCTCGGTTGGCATGCATGTTCGGTTCCACGATGAAGATGGGGTTGGTGGTCACCATCGAAAGGACAGTGAACAGAGCGACACCTCCTACGATGGACGATACCAGAATGGCTACCAGCTTGCCGCGGAAGTTCCGTGAAGCAATTTCACCGACGTAGATAATTGAAACTACGTGGCAAATTCCATGACCAAATCCTGAAGCAAAGAATATAAAACATGATCACTTTCAAACCTCATACGATCTGAGGATACAGTTAAAGGTTCGTTTCATCCTTACCTGCAATAATGCGCGTTGCCACCGTTGCGGCGTAGTACGTCGGCATCGCAGTGAAAAACACACCGTTGATCATGAAAAAGAAAGCCGACAGTACCAGCCAGATGCGTGTCGGAACCAACTGCTTCGTGGCGGCCACGATCAGTATGATAAAGCCGCACCCGGTAAAGAAGGAAAGTATGGCGAAACGGAACTCATCTACCGAAATACCGACCGCCCACGCGTTGCCGCCCATGTTCAGGTGTGTTATGCTCCAACCGATGTGCATTCCGCCGCAAAACAAGAGCAGTATACCTACGGAAGTTAGACATTCAAAAACGTTGCTATAAGTCCTTTCAAATTGCGCACGTGAATATGGTCACTTGTTGTACGCACTGCTCAAAATGCAGGAGAGTTGCTTCCCAAACCCGGACATTGTGCTGCACGGGGTGAATGTACCAAAGGACACTGGTTTGTTGCTCTAAACAAATGGACGGTGGCACGGCACGGACACGACTGAGTGCGCTGCAGCCACTGGGTGTGAATCTAACCCGAGGTCGATCGGTGCACGCTCCGCCCTTCGTCGTACGCACACCAAAAGGCAATGGATCTCGTCCCATATCTAGTCTTTAATCTGGACCGCACCATATCGCACGAAAACGAAAACAATCAGCATTGGTAACCCGGTCCGATTTTAGAGGGGGTTGGGGGTAGGTTAGATATCGCACATTTTATTTGTATCGGCAGACCAACGAAAAAAAAAAAATGCATCAAACTTGAGCGCAAATCCCGTGCGGTAGGCATAATGCGAATCGCTCGCTGATTCGAGGATAAACTTAAGGTAGAATAGCTTGCTATAGCAAAGATCCGCCCGAGAACCGCCCGACGTCTATTGGAGGTGGGATATTTTATCTTCATTTTATCTTCTTTGGCCGATACTTTACAGCTACCATTGTTTCATAGCACACTATGACGCATTTTGCAAGACGAGAACGGGGGGAACGTGCCGTGGCCCTATCGCGAGAAAGATTTGCGATTTATTAAATCCCGGTTTACTTCTTCTATTTTCAGATATCGATAAGGGAATGCAAGCGGTTGCCGGTATCTACTTCAAGTACGACATGTCTGCTCTGCGAGTAATCGTCCGGCAGGATCGGGACGGCATTGCCCAGTTCATCGTACGGCTGTCGTCGATCATTGCCGGCATTGTCGTAATATCTGGATTCCTCAGCAAGTGTATGCATCTGATCGGCGATCTGTGTTGTCCGCGAAGCCATGACCGATTACCGACCGAAACTGCCACGCCGAAGCCCTGTAAGGAGCAAAACCTAACGAAAGGTGCAATCGTTATCAGTTGACGAGCATATTTGCATGCCACCCGCCCCATCGGCAAAAGTGGCTCATAGGCTTGCTGTTTTGATTAGCGAAAGTGTATCAAGATCTGAAACGAATAAAACGATTTAAGTGATAATGTCAAATGTTGTTATCGATTTGTTGCTACCTGCCCTTGAAAAAAAATGTGCAGGGGGGACCATAATTCAGACGAAATGTTTTATACCGCTTGTATTGATAATCGTTTCTACACGACGATAGCAACATTTTTTCTCCAATATATTAAAATGTTGCTTGTTCTCCATAAGCAGCAGTACAATTTAAAAATAGGTAATACCAAAGGTACCTGTAAATAACCCCTTGGTTGATATGACTGTCCATGTCTTTTTTAATTCTTCGTACTCCAAAGTTTACAAAAGAAAGGGTAGAATATGTTTTGTTTCGCATGCTGGACAAATTTTACTGTCTACTAGTGATACAAACACCCTTAAAAAAGATACAAATTGTTAGGTGGTCTGATAGAGAATCGGTGGACCATCGTACACCTTATGTTAAGCACCTAATTTCTATACAAACCCGCTCACAGCACCGATACGGTAATTCACAACGTCTGCCGCACATTCCAATGCACCTTCAGATACATTTCGATAACGGCCCAACTTCAAATTCGTCTGATAAAGCTCCACCTTTTTTTTTAATGCAATGTTTCCCTTCCTAAGTGCAAAGATTGAATCAGCTTATGAGAAGCGTAATATCCCTGGCAGTCGATAAGCAAACGCTTATCAGCAGCAGTTGATTTATCATTGCGATAGTAGATCATTTGGGGGAAACGAGAGTTTTATCTCTCGGGAAATCACCCAAGCCTAATTGCTGTGTCCATTGTAAGGCCGATGTACTAGGGTGATCAATCGGCAAGGAATTAGTATCGATTGAGGCTTGCAACATCCAGGGAGTGAAATCATCGTAAATCATTTGTAATTTTGCATCGATTAAGATTGGCTCAAGATGAAGTAAGATCTGTTTTCTTTTCTTTTATTTCATATGATGAAAAGATCATAACTTTTGATGATATGATTGAAATAAGAATGAAATATTTTTAATGAGTAATGTTAATTTGATTTGAATTTCTATTTCAATGATGAAAAATCGAAATCGAAAATCTTTGGTTTTCAATTTTATTTTATTAAAAAAAAATCTTAAAAAGGTTCTTTACTTTTTTGTTTTAAAATCTTCTGAGCAGGGCGCAGTGTTGATCCCGTTAATATTTCTAAACTGAGATATTGGTCAACCAAGGATTAATTCAAGTCTTAATACAACGTTATGTAAAATAAGCGTAGGTTAATCATAGAAGATTTATTGCTATGCAGCAATATCGACGTTGCCATCTTCATCATGTCACGAACATCGGCATCGCAGTATTTTTTTGCCATTTTCCTGAACATGTTTTATTTTCTCCGACAGTTACATACACGCCGTTGCGACCGTTCGCATTCAAAAATGCACATTTCCGGTAGAGCACGTGGTAACCGCCATATAAGCGAAACAGTGGCCTACGCCAAATCGCCGTATCCTTCCACCCGCACGCTACGAAACCCAACCGGAGGCATGACCCCATGGCGAGGGATTTGCTTTGCGGCGGCTGGCGTTTTCCGGCACCAAGAAAATTTGTATGAAAATGCTGTCTGAGGTTACGAGTGTCGCAATGCCCCATTGCCCAAAGCCCGTGGGATTATGCACACCTCAACGTGTCGGTTGGTCACTCTACACATCGCCAACCACGGTGACCTTCCGGGGCTACTAGCACGGCCCGGCAGCAAATGGAATTATGAGGGTGGACACACTCTCTCTCTCTCTCCCGCCATTTAGGGGATGTTTTATGGCGTTACCACGTCCCTAGGCGGCAGGTGGAAGAAATCAATGCATATGGCGTGTGGTGCGGGACAAACGAGTAATGACTGCAGACCGTAATACGTTTTCCTTTCGGGTCAGTCAGCTCGGTCCCAGTGGACGGAAAGCAGGTGACAAGGGGGCCCCATCAGTGAGGTGGTTCTAATTTTACAACCTCACTTCGGCACGCGGGAAGCAACCTTAAGCCGGCACCGCAAAGTGTGTCCCATTGTGTTCATAATGGCGTTTTTGTCGCAGTTGGAGTCTTACGGCCCAAGATGATGCCCCTCGGAATTGAGCTGCAAAAGAAATAAATAAATAGAAAATAAAATAAATAGACGGCCTAGAGACGGCCAAAGCCCGTCCGAAAGTCATCACCGCGATCGCGATGAGTCACGGTCGTATTTTTAGACCGGAAATCAGCGGAAGCGCCCCCTTTCCCTTTGCCGCCCGGTGGTTCGATTTCGTCGTCACGGATATGTTTATCGTGAAGTGTAGACCTAGACCAATCGTAGCAAAAAAAGTAAATAAATAAATAGAAAAAAACCAACATGGTAAAAACAACACCACACAAACTCCCCCTTGCCCGCGAAGGGGCCGCGTGGTGTCGTCACATGGCGATGCGACAGTTTTTTAAACTGACCGCGAAACAGGGAAAAAGCAGCGAAAATACTACAGTCACACGCGAACGCGCGTTGACGCGATGGGGCCCGAGGATGGATGGCGTTGACATCGAAGGGTGGGCAAGGAGTGGGCGGCTGGTGTTTCGGGTCGGGACTTGGGAAAAGGGAATTTTCTCACCATCATGGCCATCGTCATCATCACCATCATCAGCAACATCATCATCGCGGGCAGCCAGAATGGCAGCATTCGGCTCGAAAAAAAAAAGACATTTAGCAGCAGAGAGAGAGGACGACCATAGCATGCCGAGGCATATACTCGCCATCGGGTGATAGTGGTGTTAGTATACAGGAGACCGCGAGTGTCGCGCGCTGGTTCTCGTCCATCGGGGACCGAAAAGGTGCGTTCTCGGTCCTGCTGCTGCTGCTGCTGCTGCTGCGGTCCGGCCAGCATCGTCGGTGGTAAAGCATCGTTCGCCGTACTCGTCGTCAGATCGTCGGATGGCAAACCATCGGTCAGACCTGTTTTGATGGTGTCGGAATGGTGGTCTAGCATTGTTCGGCTGTGTGCTTGCATAAAAGGTAAATTTTCACGCACGCACAGAACGGTACACACGGACATCGTACTATCGCTCGATTACGCGACCATATCGAAGTGGTGCGGGAAGCAAATTCCTCTAGTTTTGGGGACATTATTGTGCAATGAAAATTTGCTCCCCTGTTGGTGTGAACCAAGTGTTGTAGTGCCCTCAAGTGCCCGGAACGAATTTCACTTGAGGTGAACTTGATTTAAAAATGTGCCATCTTCACACGTTAGGAAGGAAGCTATTCTTGAAGGAAAAACAAATATGCCAGCCTGAAGGTGCAAAAATCTGGTATCCCAGCAGCGGAATGGATTTCCTGGCGATTATACAAAAGTGAACCTCCTCCCCCTCCCCCCATTCCACGAGCGAGTGTGAGTGGCACGAACAAAAGAGAGAAAGAAAGGAAAATCCGAAAGTGTGATAAAATCAAAAAGGAAACGGAACCACGCACGAGAGAAAAAATGGCAAATGGAAAATTGGTAGAGTGAAGCCGAATACCGAAAACACAGATGACACGCCAGGAAATCAAAGGATACTACTGCGGCGAGTGAGAATGAAAGAGAGAAGGAGAGTGAAGGCATTTTGGGAAAACTTGGGAAGCGAAGGGCCGATGATACTCCGCATAACCGCATCCCAAGGATTGCGTACGGCCCTCGATCAGAACTCGGATTCTTGGGGCTCACGGGAGGCAGCACTCTGCCGTTTCTTTCCAGTGCGCACGCCCGGTGCTTCTGGATGGTCTTCAGAAGTTCGCTGTGTGCCGATGGCGTTTGTGCAGGAAAACGGAAAACAAAATAAAGCTAAATTCTGTGGATGAACAGGGATTTCCGAATTCAAGAAAGGTTCCCTTTAAAGGTAGCCATGATTGGACGTTGTAACAAAAACAACAAATTGCAGTCAATTATCACCGGGAGATCCTCCAACGGCTACTAGATAGGAGATGGTAGTAGTCCACAAGTTGCGCTTTTTCCCGACCCTGGCGCCTCTCTCCGGTCCGGTTTTTTTTTTGACCCAACATTGACTACGCGTGAGATTCTTTTTTGTGTGCGAAGTCCTGTGGATTTCCCTCCAACTCTCAGAGCAAAAGGATATGTACCTTGCTCTCTTTGCCGCTCTCGACATCTCCGACGTCCGACGATGGGGCACGATGAGATGGGCGCATCATCAATCCTCGACGCCACACCGAAGTGTTCTCGTCCGTGTTGGAACGCGGCGGACGCGGTTCTGTTTAGCGACAGGTCTTTGCGATGGTCTATTTTCTATTTTAGTTTTGGTATAATCTTCCGCGAACCCGCTGCCGCCCCCCATTGTCGACATTTCCACAAAATCCCCAACTCTCTTTCTAAGCCAGCGGGCCGCAAATGATAGCATATTCGTGCGGGAAACTAGCGCCTCATCGGTTATCATCACCCTAACACCATACCCACCCACCGGCCCACTCGTGGTAATGAAGCAGTAAATTACGATGTCGTTCCCCTCGGTGGTGGACAGGCCTCCCACCGTCGGTTGAATCGCGCTGGTATTGTGTTGGAAGCGCTGCCTCAACGACGCGTCCCCGGGCAGGAAGAACGCAGTGGTCTCTGTGCGCGCGTGTGTGTATGTGTGTGGTGTGTTGTGTGGAAAAGTGACCGAGTGAAAGCCCGTCCCTTCAAATCGAACGGGGATTATCTAGGTGAGCAATCATCCCCCGCGATGTCAGGAGGTAAAATAATCGTGAATCAACCCGATTGGAAGGAGTTTCCCTTCGCCCCAGGACGTGTCCAGGGGTGTTTTCGATGTGGACATCGCAAGGCACCCTTGTATTATGTAAAGGAAGGCACCGCGCTGTTGTGTTCTTTACGGGCAACATAAGAAGCATTTTCACAACCGAGTTTCCTTTCGCCCACCCAAAACCGACCCGAAAGCTGGAGCTATAAACAAATCCGGTTCGAAGAGCTAACCTCACATCACCAGTAGCGAAATCGAGCAGTGGTTGAAGGGTCGGGAGGGGTGAGGAGGAGAACGGTTGAAGGGTCAAATGTATCCGCATAACCTCGCACAATGGAGTGTATGTGCACATGTGCGTTTTTCTCCACTTTCGTGGATCGGAACGCGTGCGTTTTCCTCGTTTTAATGGGGCGCCTTTTTCCGGCCCGTTGTGGCGAGTTTGGTTGGGTACGCTAAATGCTTTCCCCATGGCCCGCCTCTGGCGCCATCGGCCCCCAAGTGCGAAGGAGATCGCACCGAAAGATAGACGTGAAGTGATTTTTCTTCGGTGCTTCCATAGGTCAAAGGCGAGCGCGACGGCCAAGCCAAGGAACTAAGGCTTGCGTTTCCTGCCTTTCGCTACACTCCAGTGCTCCAGCGCCAGGATGGCGTTCGTGTGAGCGCCAATATGTATGGCCGTGTGTATGTGCGTGTGTATGTGTCGATGTTTGTAAGGCTTTTAAATCTGTTGCGGTCAGCGAGAGCCGTGCTTGGAGTCAGTGCAAAAACACCATTCACCAATCCAATTTGTGCGAGTTTGAAAAAATCCACACCAAACGTTGGCGCTAGCAGGAGCGGGGAAAAACAAAGAAGAAAATGCTCAACCCGACGGAACGTCCGTCCGTGCGTTCGTGTGGTGCCTAGTTTCCTGTACGTGCGTCTCCATCTTCATTTTTGCGTCAAATCTCTGGTCGCAGGATAACGATCGAATGGAAATATAGTATCGATTGAAGTAGGCATGGTGTTTTTCCTGCCACTGAACGTGATGAGGGGGGCATTTCCTTACATTTTTTGTTTCTTTTTCATGTTCCGAGTGAACTTTCCGCGAACCTCCTCCCTCCTAGGGGTGAACGGTCAGCCACTCGGAGCGTGGCCAGTTGCACGCCAGCTCTCGACGGGTGCATGGTTTTTAAAATAGTACCTTCAGAATCAATGCGATATGGACTAGGTGAAAATGTGTCAATTATAATGGCGTCCATCCAAGTGAACACAGCGAACAGGTGCAAGCGTTTATAACGATGATGGTGGTGGTTATGGTGTTTGGTGAAAATGTGCCCCCTGCCATGTGGACACTCGATGTAGTAGGAATTTTTGAGGACTGTCCCAAGAAGCTTGTTGTGGAATTTCTAATATAAAAAAATCTTCCTATTTGTTAAACGTTTAAAACGACTTGTAGAAACAAAAAAAAACTCTGCCTGCTTCATTGACTTTATGAAGTACGTAATTTAAAGCGATCGGGTATTTGGGGGTGAATTCGTGTGTGTTTGGGTGTACGTTGGCCGATGGCCACTTGGTTAATCGTAAATCATTCTTCAAAGTTTTTTTGTTTAATTTTTTTTAAATATATTTTTCTTTCCACAGCGTCACCAAAACGGTAGGATTAAAGAAGAATTTATAAATGTACGACAGGACTGAAATCACAGACGATCAAACCAAAGCAAGGAGAAATCGTGGCGGGTTTTCGAAACTATAGCACCTCGGAATTCTGTAATGCACGCAAATGTGCATACAGATCGTGCCGGGGGCGGCGGAGGTTCCTGGCGCCTGCCGCCAGATGAAACACTGCAGGTGGCCGATCCGAAGCAAAAGGAAGAAGCGGTACGCGACATTCATTTCCGAAGCAAAAGGAAGAAGCTGTACGCAGATTGCATTCATTGCTCATGATTTGTTTTATCTTTCTGCTCCAGGATTTGTTTCCTGCCGAAGGACACAACTGGCGGAGCATTGTGTTTTCGCTGCTAGTGATAGGATTTGTCATAACCGGTATTATAACGGCGATATACCTGCTCGGGTAAGAGTTCAGTTTTCTCTCCCTGGGAAAAGGAGGGTATTGGGGGAAAACTCGTTACCTTTATGACTTCCTTCTCTTCCCTTTCTCCGCCAACCCTGTCCGCTCCAGCTATGTCGACGAACTACTCTATTGGTCCGGGAGACGGATGAAGTTGGACGAGTTTCTGCAGAAGGATATAACCCCCCAACGGCTACCTTCGGTGTGGATCAACAATCAGAAGTTTGTATTCCAGGCGGATGATGGAGGCCTTGCTGTTTTCGACACTGCCACCAACAGTGTAGCCACGCTAGTTACAAATCACACTCTGGTGAGTTAGCGCCTCGAATGGGATGGGAGACATTCTATTTCCGCGTTGGTGAAATTAGGATGAAAGCAATAGCAAATGTAACTCCAAATGTCTCATATTTTTCAATTCACTTCATTCACTTTTTGCCTTTCTGCAGAGACAAATTAACGTTAAAGGCTACCACTGTTCTCATGATTTGAAGTACGTTCTGTTTAAGCACAATGTAAAGAAGGTAAGACGATCCGGCGTATTCCGTTGTTGCATAATTCGATTCCATTTTGAAACGCATTTTTTTTCTTTTCGATTGTAAATTTTACAGCATCATAGGTTATCTTTCACGGCTTTGTATACTGTATATGACGTATCGAATGAGTAAGTATGAAAACGTTAACAACAAAACCCTTTGAGTGTATAAAATAATTGTAAAAAAATCCTTTGGCCACAAATATGTTTTTGATATATTCAACCCAAAAGAAAAAAATAGTTTGATAAGATTTAAAAAGCTTAAATGTGTGTTAAATTTAATGGAGTTATCTAAAATCCAAAGAAAATCGTACATTGACGATGTATGTTTCTTTCCGAAAGTTATAAAAAACAAGATTTTACAAAGTTTTTTTTGAAACCTTATCCAAAAACATGATAAAGTTTTAGGTTGATACATCTGACCCGGATTAACAGGCTTTTTATCAAAATCAGGCCCTTTTTGTCAAATGTGTTCAAAACCAAAGAAATATATTAATTCAGAATTAATTACATAATATAAAACCATAGCTGAATCGTGGTATGACGATTTGACACTAAGTTTCATAAAGTTCTTTGTGATTCTATCAGCATATGTTTAGTTTATCGATTGTATTGTATAAACCGTATTGCAACAGAACATTAAAGAATACATCACCTGTCCGTTTACATTCCAGCCATCACATGCCGGTACGATTGAAAGAATCGCCGAAGGTTCAAAGGGCCCGTCTGCAGCATGCCTCCTGGGCGGGCAATACAACCGCCATGATCATCGTGGCCGAGAACGATATATACTTGAGACAATCACCATCGGACGAAGAGGTTTATCGCTTAACTTTCACCGGAGAAGAGAACAGAGTCTACAATGGTGTACCTGACTGGTTATATCAAGGTGAGTTCCCAACCTTCCCGGGCGTCAGTAAACCTAACTAACATGTGCACTCACCGCAAATCGGTTGTGGCAGAGGAGATTTTTGAGTCTTTTAGTGCTTTATGGACCTCAGTAGACGGCACGCACCTCATGTACGCCACCTTCAACGACTCGCGGGTCGGCATGATGACATTTCCTTGGTTCACGTCCAACACCGTGATCGCGGCCAGCGGCGAAGGCAACCGTGAGCTTTTCCCCGTGTCGAAAACGATACGCTATCCAACGCCGGGCTCGGTCAACCCGGACGTCTCGCTGTGGGTGATCGATATAAGTAATGTAAGCAATATACGAAAATGGGAAGTAATCCGTCCAGCGGCTCTTGAGGGACAGTAAGTAATCCGTTCACTGCGCGTGGCCGGTACTCGTGCACTCATCCTATCATCTCTTGCTTTCCCTTCTACAGAGAACACTATCTTATATCAGCCAGCTGGGTAGGCAATCTGAACGTGCACGTGTCGGTCGTGTGGATGACCCGCTCGCAAAATATTTCGATCGTTTCCTCCTGCTACAGCCCCACGTGGAAGTGTGTCGAGGTAGGCACTAGCGCGTTGCATCTTGCCGAGTCTGGTGGGGACGTTTTTCACCAGCCAATTTACCATCTTTCCCATCCCTACAGCACCACTCGGAGCGAGCGCCCGAAAACGAATGGCTCGATATACTACCTCATCCGCTATTCTCACCAGATGGGGACAGCTTCCTGTTTATGGCTGGGATCCAGGAGTCGGGCACGGAACACTTTACCCACATCAAGCACATCACAATCACGCAACAGCGCATGGCTGTCATTTCCCACGGTCGATACGAGGTACTGCTGCTGTACATTGAGTGAACCGTGTGACCCTCTAAGCGATGCTAATGTCCTCTCATTCATTGCTTGTAAAACCCGAACAGGTGATACGAATTCTGGCCTGGGATACGTACAACCATCTGGTCTACTATCTCGGGACGCACGGGAAAAAGCCCGGCCAACAGCATCTGTACGTAGTGAAAGATCCCGTCAGCGACGATTTGCGAAGGTACGAGAGCATCACGTGTTGCATCGAAACAACTAGAATCTTTAGGAACTTTACATTTCTCTTACGCTATCGAAGTTTCTAAATCTTTGTGCAATATTAATACCACAATTATGTTGGTTTTGCCCTTTCCAGAGCGGAACCTACGTGCATCACCTGCGATTTGAGTGACGTCCTCTGGGGCAGTCGGTACTACTACAGCAACTGCTCGTTCTTCGATGCGTTTGTCAGTGCGCAGCCGTTCGTGTCGCAACACGTAGGCATCAATCACTACATACTGGAATGCAAAGGTCCCGGCCTTCCGTTAGCTGGTGAGTTTGAACGGAGGCAAAACAAACCCTACTATATCTGAGGGCATTTGAAACATTTCCTTCTACCCTCTCAACTAGTTGTCCATGCGGCCCACAATCATAAGCTCATGCGGGTGCTCTACGACACCAGACCGTTCTACGCCAGCAAGCTCGCGGAGTTGGCGCTACCGTCGCAACGTTCGTTCGAGATTCCGCTGCCACACGGTACCCGGGCGTCGGTGCAGTTGCTGCTGCCACCGAGCTGGCGCGAGGAACTACGGGATGCCGCATTCCCCGTACTGGTGGAGGTGTAAGTGCCCGAGCATGGTTCGTCTCTTCGGAACATGAATGCCGACCTAACCCTGTGTTTGTATCTGTCTTTGGTAGCAATGGAAAGCCCGGGTCGACGTCCGTCTCGGAGGAATTCAAAATAGACTGGGGCACCTACATGTCGAGCCACAACGATGTGGTGTACATCCGGCTGGATGTCCGAGGGGCGCGTGGCCAGGGCAAGCAGGCACTGTATCGCCATCTCGGTGGGGTTGAGGTTCAGGATCAGATCGCTGCTCTTAGGTTAGTTTCTAAGCTTCCAATTTGTCTATCCATAGTGGATTTGAAAAACTTTAACGAACCGCTATTTCCTGTTTCGATTAGACACCTTTTGGACACACTGAAGTTTCTCGACGAAACACGCGTCGGTGTGTGGGGATGGGGCTACGGAGGGTACGTAACGGCCATGATCCTAGGCTCCCAGCAGCCGGTCTTCAAGTGTGGCATCTCGGTATCCCCCGTCACGGACTGGTTGTACTATAGTAAGTACCGCCGACGCAACCCATTCTCCGCCAATGATTAGCATGCATATCCCCTTCTGCGTTTCCCCCCACTTCAGATTCCATATTTACCGAACGAATTCTCGGACTGCCGGCGGAAAACTACAAAGCGTACGTCGAGGCGGACGCGACGCAGAAGGGACGCCAGATACCTTCGTACTCGTACTTCCTCATTCACGGCCTAGCCGATGTCACCGCACCGTACCAGCACGGTATCCAGCTGGCCCGTTCCCTCTCCGAGTCCGGGACAATATTTCGCTACTTGGTAAGTGAGAGCATGGTGGAAGAGCCCCTTCCCCGCAAATGCGCGCCCTAAGGGGCGTGCATGTGCTTGCCTGCCTTGCTGCCGGCCGCTCGAACGCTAACCACACCGAACTGACCCCGAACCATGAACTTTATTTGAAAACGTCGCTGAAAAGAGTTATTAGTTACAAAACCATTCTGCGCGAACCGTGACGAAAACTGCATCACCGCGACCACTTTATTGCACTTGCGAGCACACAATGCTTGGAACAGGATATCGTGTTCGCTCCTTCCAACTCCCAACCACCTCGATGGGTATTGCTGGTGCAGGTGATGAATATACGAATTGATTAGCGTTACTTTCTTTTATCTGAAAATCCTAGACCGATATATTCCAACACGCATCTGCTCACTTTTGCCGAGCGATAGAGTTCTATAGATCTTTGGTGATGTGTTTGTTTCTTCTTTTTTTTCATTGTTTTTAACTAGACACGATCGAAAGGGTCGTTGTACCTTGAAGCAACTTTTGGACTGATCACTTTCGACATAATTTTATTGCAAAGCTTTAATTTTTTGTTGTTCATTTCAATTGCTAATTTTGAATCTTTAGCAATTGCTCATTCTAAATTGGTCACAAAAATAGCAAGTCGTTTTATTTATTTTTTCAACGTAAAAATAGAGCATATTTTTCGTTTATGTTCCATTTTGTTTCGAAACGCTGCCTGGTAGAAATTTTGTTTTGTAGTTTTCTTTTTCGTTTTGTTTTCCACAGATTGTTGACCGATGAGGTTTTAGCTGCTGTTCATTTATGTTTTCTTAGCGTTCATTTTTGAGCTTTCAAGTTTGGATAGTTTTTAACTAGACACTTCTCCACGACACGACATCCATCGTATGACACAGTACATCCCGAACGTATAAAAGTTAATTATTAAACTCACAGAACAGCAACAGCAAAAATGATACTTCGAGAACAAAAATGCACCACATCCACACCATACCAAGAGACATGAGAAATGGGTAAAAGTATTATAAAGACAATTCACATTTTTCTGTTCAGAGATCGTAGGAGTAATACTTCCATTTCCGGTCGGAAACAATTCCAAACAACACGAAATGTTACACAAGCGAATATAAACATTTGGATAAATGCTTCACTGTGGGGCCACAAGAGTCCTCTGCATAGGTGGATGGAAGCGCCCCGAAGAAAGGCACATTTTGCATGTAACAACACCATTTTCGAGTACAATTTATATTTACCAACAGAGTTGATAGCCTAGTTGAGCATTCTTCCAATCACGTCCAAATAGTTTTGACTAGGTACTTTGCCTTGTTTTTCTGCGGCCCCCTTTCTCTCATTAGATTTTCTTAGGCCCGGAAAGGCTCTAGCTACGATCGCGCTGATACTGATCATCTTTGGGGTAACTTTCTGCTTCTTTCCCCACCATTTTATTTCGCAGAGCTACGCCGACGAAGGGCACGATCTCACCGGCGTGATCGAGCACGTGTACCGCTCGATGGAGGATTTCCTGCGCAACTGCCTGTCGCTAGACTCCGACGAAGATAAACCATCGGAAGCGAATGTACCGAACGAGTAGTAGGAGAAGTAGTTGATAGTAGGATGTGCAAAAACAAAAAAAAACGAAACGAACGTAAAATGAGTGTTGTGAGATTGCGTTAGTGAGTTATACTCTGCGTTAGGACAAGTGGTTGTGTTGTTTAGTTTCTGTTTTTTGCTACCCGTACTTTTTGCAAACTCAATTGCTTCAAATTCGATTCCCGCTCGGATAGATGGACGTACAATAACTGATAGGTTCTAAATACATAGACATATCAGAGAAATATGGTAAAAAATGCAAGAAATAGACGATGCAACAGCACAACGAAACAACACGCAAACTTTCACGGCACGACAACAGGAGGTGAATGTGAATGAAAACCTCCACAACAAAAGGGTAAATGAAACAAAGCAGAAGTTTGAAGAAATTGCTAATTGAAGTAAATTCGAATTCCACCAAAAAGCATGTATCGTTTATGGAAACTGTATTTTATAATCATGTTAAAGCGTAACACCACAGCTTACAACACATCCCAGTCGAAAACGAACGAGTGAAAAGCAAATCAATCTAGCAAGTTGAAACTTTCATGTGAAAAGAATTAGCATAACAAAGGCAAATAAAAATGTTAACTCAGAGGCTGATGATGATGATATGTGAAACAAGATAAAGCCATACAAATGGCAGATTGGATATGCAGGAAGAATGGGTAACAGGCATGAGTTGAGCAAAACAAAAAAAAAAAAAGATAAAACAAAACATAATAGAAAGGAGAACAGACAAAACAAAGATCAAAAGAATTGATTAACGAAACATAAACAGTCCTACTTACAATAACGAAACTGATGAGTGAGTTTTTTCGTCTCCTTTAACGTCTATTTAAGTGTAAATTGTAGCAAATCAAAACAATGAACGAAAAACAAAACAGCGAATCAAAAACCGCCATAACCGGTACCACCCACGCAAAAATCGGGGGGGAAACCACCCCCCTGAAAATTAAAAGTAACATCTTCAATCAACGTATATAGCTAATAGATTGACCGCAAAATGTCTACACGCAGTGAAATCTAGGATTTAGTTACGTTTTTTCTCAGCTTAAGATACCACACAACATACACAACTCAGCAGCAAAGTGAATTTAATGCAGTCGCGTGACGCTTTATTGTTTAGTGAATTGAACTGCATTACAGTACCGAAGAGATCAAAATAAGCGAACAGATAATGAACAGCTCATTACAATTCTTCTTCCATCTCATCGTATAGCCTAATAGCAAAGCGAAGCTAAATAAATTCGAGTGTAAGAAGCAGCGAAAACCATGTAAGTCACACAACAACGGCAATTAACAACTCAGATGGTTAAAACAAGCAGAGAACAGTGTAATACAAAGACAGAGTAGGCAAGTATATACGTGTGAATGTGTGTGACGGTGTGCAAGTGAGTTTGTGCGTGTGTATTCGAGTGTGTATGTGTACGAGTGTAAGAAAAAGAGCCAAGTAAGGAAAAAGCAAAAATAAATGGATGGCGATTTTTCATAGTTACTTCACGTCATAGTTGTTAGAATTACAGATGAGCAATCAAGATGTAAGCATGAAACAAAAGAGAAGATCCAAGCAAGCAGAGCAAAAAGTTAAATATAAAAAGCAATTATGTCGTAAACGAAGCAAGGTAAGCAAAGCGAAAACAGCCCAAATCGAAGAATAATTTAAATGATTTTTCGAACAAACTATACAGTCCGAACAGCTCGTACAGGCGTGGGACAAGTCGGGCCCTGGTGAAGCTGAAAACTGTAAAATATTCATCGAAACGATAGTTAGACGGAGAGTACACATACACAGACAGATTTGTTGCTCGATAGTCAATGAAGTTAAAATATAGAAGAAGAAAACCCCAAACGCCAGTTGTGAAGTGCACCGCTCGATGCACCAGAAAAAAATGTCTACCAGCTGCGAACAACAACAAAATCTATTGTTCAAACCAACATAAGTCTGCAAATGGCTGCGCATTACTGCATATGTGACACTCTTACAATTTGAGATAGAAAACGTTGCTGTGTCTTGATAGAACAAAACGGCTACGCAGCGCCTACGATTATCAAAAATCGATCCAGATTGTGTGTGTGTGTGTATGTGTAGGGAAATTTACAATTGAAGAAGTTTTTGAATACGCCAGCCAGTACCACAATTACGACGATCTAGCTAACGTATTAAATATGATTGTTTTGTTTTCTTTTGTCGAGTATGTCTAAACAGGTGACGAACCTTCATTCTTCCAAGCTTCTTCCATAACTTGTTGTATGCTTTGCAATGTAAACATTATGTTTTGCGAAAATGTTCTTCCATTCAATAAGAACCACAATCAGTCCTTCTTTTTACAGAGAAATTCTAATTTATTTTCCCCGTTTCGCCGTTTGTTTGAATATAGCACCAGATCTCTACTCTAAAACGTCAATACATAAATTAGGACAAAAAGGAAATATCAACTTGATCTAATTACCACAACATAAGCCATTCGGAAACATAATAAATTGTAACTTTTAAGACGTCACCGGGGGAAACGCGGCTAGATAATTCCACTCGACAAAAAAAAACAACTCGACGCAAAGAAGCGGCGGCGCGTGCAACAGGCGGCGTATAGAGAAGCTAAAACAAGACCTAAAACGTAGGGAAAGAGTATAATTGGTGTGCCATTCTAATGTAAACATGAGTAACACAAACTAGCATCTAAACACGTCAGTCAGACACTTAAATCGATACACCGAAATGACAAATGAAAAGGCAAAGAAAAAATCACAAAGCGAAACACGCCATGAAAATAACACAAAAAGAGAGAAAAAACACAGAAATGAATAAGATAATCATAATTTATGCTTCCCAGCAAGTTTTCATTACATAATGGTTGTGAAATTGAGAATAGACGAAAATAAAAAGTGGACAGAGGAGCTAACAGATAAAAACAAAAAAACAAAAAAGGAGAAAAACATGAAACCAACAAAAAAACAAAAACTAATATTTGTAAATAAACGTTAATATATTTATAGTCCAAAGAGAGGGAAGAAATAACAACAACAAAAGTGGAAAACGGAACGGAGCGGTGAAATGTGTTCGCTAAATAAATAGAGAGTACGAAAATGTTTGGTCTTTTCTTACACTGACACTCGCATATCTGTCCTATTTGACTTTCCATCATTTTTGAGTTATCCCCATGACTATCGATGTTTTGACGTGCAAGGTGAACAAAGTATGCTATAGTATGGGACTGATATGCGAGTACTTTTGCTTTCGCCTTCGAAAGTACCCGCATATCGTGTCCATCAAGGTTTATTTTCACCATTTTAGAATTAAAAACATTTTTTTAATATGAAATGTCGTTCTCAACGAAATGTTTATGTTACAATACAAAAGTTGTAATCAAACAATCATAAATTGTTTACCACTAATAACAGCAAAACATAATCGTATGTAAAAAATTACAATCGCTATTTTCTCAATATGATAATTTTTCAAATGGGACGTATACGCGAGTATAGGCAGTATGTATCTCATGTATCTGTATGTATCATAAAAAAAATGTATAGTGCTTACCTTCTTATTTTCCACTGCAACGCCTTGTTTTATGTCTCCTTATTTGACGAATCCTGCGAAGATAAAAGAGGCCTGTAATGGTTAAATACATGAATCATTTCTTTCAATTCATCCACCTATTACCTTCTTAAAGACAACGAATTATGCATTGATTACTTATATTTGCTGTTTTCTTCAAATAGTTTTTACATCATGCTAGTTATCGCAAGCTTTTGCCTTGGAAGTTGTACGTTAACCGAATCTTTCTCTTTCAAAAGCAAAATGTACAAATCGTATGCAAAATGCATACACAGGGATTCAGTAAATCGAACGATTTAAAGTAACCTCCGAACAGAACATGAAGTAAATAACTAAAATTTAAAATTTACTGTTATAAACCATACACACTGCATTAAAAGTATCTGCCTTTTTACTGCCTTTCTAACCGACATTTGTTCCTGCAACTGGTGTTAGTAAATTTGTTGTCAATTTTTTTGTAGCAGCACAGCAAAAACCCTTTTTTGTTTACTCGAACGAAAACTAGTAAAACAAGTTTAAAAATATATAATAAAATGACTAAACATACACAGGTTAAAAAATTAACTAAACTGATCCTACACACTAAATTTGTGTAACGCAAGAGAATATTTACAAAATTAAAAACAATAAAAACTCGTACGAAAACGAAAATAGTAGCTACTAAAGTTAAACTTTTGTTTTGTTTGCTTCAGCATAACTGTAATTATCGTGTCTTTAGCTACTTCTTCTCCTGGCTTAATGTCCACCTTAGGACAGCTTGTCCACCTAGTGCATTACTAGGGTAGCATATGAGTAAGATAATCCAAGCGTAACCATCATTAATGTAATCATATTAGTATATACCACGGGTTTGATGTTTTTTGTATGCTTTTTAAACTGCCTAGATATTTTTGGGGTCAAGTAGAAAATCAACTCACTGTACTAAACTTATTCTTTGGCGGATACGGGGATGTTGGTAGGTATCATGTTTTAAGGTCCTATAGTTTCCTAACTGTTATTTCTATTATACCCATTGGTTAAGCCTTTACAAAAGGATTTGCTTTATTTTGGCAAGCAACACTTCCTTCAGTAACCAACAGAGAACCGACCAACTGAGAATGAGTGATGGGAAAGGTGTACGCTAAGTTTTGTGATAAAAATGTGTTCATATCAGAACTACGCTTTACCCCTCAATGCGCTATTAGCACTCTGTTCGCGGTTTAGTATTATTCTATGCAACTGAACGGACGCTACACAACGCGTTAAAAAGAGCAACGGCACTAAACTGGGATACAATAGTTTAAACTTCACTCTCAAACACTTTTTACCTCTTTTTTCAAACACCTTCACCTCATCTCCTAATATTTTTTTCTTGCGTGATTTACTTGTATCTAGCTGTGTTAGTTTTTATCAAATATGTTCTGGTTGTTCTTGTGTATGCTTTGTGTAAAAGACCTAGTAAAAGATAGCATGTTGTTGAGTTCATCATTCCACCTTGAACACTTAACAGATGCCTCCTTCCATTCAGCATCGTCTTCTGTAAGGTCCTTATGGTTTGAGCCAACGTATGTCACACCTTACCCCCATCCAAGTATCAAAGTATTGTCCGTCTTAGCGGTTGCTGACTTTCCATACGATAATGTAGCTCTTTTCATTGCGATTTTCTATCGTTTGGTTCGGTTCTAGTTCGACACTCGCCTCCATGTCTCCGTCACCTGCGTATGGACAATAAATGGTAAGCATATATTAATTGGATTGCTAAAACTTCTCATACGAATGCACAATAGGCGAATGAAACCTTAAATAATCATCTATGAAATTGAAAAAAAAATACAAAATGTACAACATTATAGAGGGATTGTAGTACATAATACTTAAAAAGCTAGCACAAAGGCGAACTTGAAAAAAAAGTAATAAAACAGCTACATACACCAAAGAAAACATTGAAAAATGACTAGAGAAATACGCAATTTACAATCATGCGTTGTGAAAGAAGACAAGAAAAAACGAAGGAAATCTTTACCGACTTCATATATAATGAATATTTAAGAAAAAATAAGACAACTGAATGAATGTAAATAATTAAACCATTTTTACTGCATGTTTCAAATGCTAAATTAAAAATACTTCAATTTTTATGTAACTTAAAAGAAATGCCCGATTGACAAAAATTCAAATTTTTTGCAGCTGTCATGTAGTTACAGCAAGTTTTTCCACGGCAAATTGCTGGGACTCTTGCTGGAACTACATGATAGCACCAAAAATTTATTTTTTTGTCAACCGGATGGGTTGCTTATGTCATATGAAACTTCCTAAAATAATCCAACATCACAGTAAGCTGCATGTAAAAGCAAAACAATACCAAACACATTTTATAGTACTTATAAACCATCAAGCTAGTAAGCAAGAAAACGCTTTTTAAATTAATGGCTTCCGCCCACGATGTTATTTGTTCATTCACCACCAGCACCACCGCTAGCGTCTGGCAATTCTGTGTTTCATGTGGAAATATGTTCATAATATATAGGGAAATCACACGAAGTAAAGGCAGCATTACAGCAAAAAAGAATACAATATCTACATCCATAAGCACCGCAAAACTAACAGAGTTAAAGTCCAAAGGTACAACATCAAACATACCATGTACGAGAAAGACCATTGAAATACGTAAAGAAACCTAACAAGAAACAAAACAAAACAAACTAAAAGCAACATACCTTTGCAAATAGGTTCAAAGAACAATGGACGGGTCTGAAGGGATTCGCTTTTGATCTCTATTTGATCTTTAATAAGTGCTTGGACGCTTTTAAGCATTGCTTCATTCGATAGCTCATTTTTGCGGATTTGGTACGTTTCTGTTTTTAACTACAAACATAAATCATCATACGATGAGCTAACACGCCAAACTAATAAGTGTGTTGCGGTATCGCATACATCTTCTACTATTTCTTCTAGAAGAGAGAGAGAGAAAAAAAGAGAAGAAAGGAAGGGAAGTGAACAATAATGTGACGGTGTAGAAATAAAAGGCAAAAAAACAACGATTACACATTTTCAACACTACTAAATTGACGGCAAATCAATAGAGCTGGCAGTAGGGTACTATACTAGGTACAAGCTTAATAAATCTCGCTGAACAACAGCTACAAAATGCATCCTACGGAGAAGCATTTTTCCAAACTTTTGCTTATATTATACTTGAAATGTAAGTTGAAAAATCATTAACCAACGGTTAAACAAAGCATTCAAAAGCGAAACAAACATCTTTTTGACTTTAATTTGGATTTCCAGAAGAAATCAATCATTTTTGTTGCACGAAAAACAACGATTATGCGGTAGTTTCATGCAATAGATTTCATCATGCACACAGAGTTCTTTCAATTTGCGTTATCAACAATTATTTAAATCCCAAGACGAATGAACATTTTAACGCCGTTGTTTCATCAATTCTCCATTTAGAAAGAGAAACATCTACATTGTTTAAGAAACTTCCAATAACGTCATTCACGAAAATGCATTGGGCAAAGCTATAAACGCTAAATGTATGACTGTTTGTAATGAACGAAGGACGAACGATGAAATGAGTGGTAAATTTAGTGAAGCCGATTGTGTTAGTAAGAACGAAAGCGCGACCACTTACCTAACCGAAAATCGATGTAGCCCTCACCACCGGATATAACCAGCATATCCTTCGACGTCGTCGGGAGCCCGTGGTTGGGTGGATTCATCGGTACGGAGACGAAGAACTTCACCGCGTCCCGGTGCCCGTGGAAAGAAAGTTGAGCATTAGCGAAGCGCGGTGAGTACGGTGTATTGGAAGCTCCGCTAGCATCGGTCAGCGGTACTGAAATCACAACTCCGTTTCCAGTTCCTGCAAGGGAGTAATGAAGGGAAGAAAAAAATACACATTAAACAAAATGGCCACAACGGTACTCCATGCCGCCACAACAAACAGACATACCTATCCACAACCGATTGCACGATACCAGCAGGGCGGTAATGCGCACAAATGAGAAGCCTAACTTGCCCGTTCCCAGCATTTTCGATACGTACGGATCGATGTCGATGTCTTCCAGGTGATCGTACGTTTCCGCCGAAAACAGTCTTAAGGTAGAATCCAGTCTGATAAAGGACGGAAAAAGGTGTTATTACCAATATTGCGCTTTTAGCTGATTATGTATCATTTTGGCATTACCTTATGGAAACCCAGACACCCAGTCCGGTGGTGGCCATCTGTCGGATTTGACTTTCCTTTCTCGGGTGCGCCTCGAACGACTTCAGAATACACAGCGTGATGGGATCGATGACGTGGATTTTGTTTCGATGAGCCGCCCATACCTTGTCCCCAACGATCGTCAGGCACCGCACGGAGTATTTTGGTGAGCCGAGCGTCAGAAGGTGATAGCTGTTCAGATCCCACTCGCCGTTTACCTGCCGCCGGAACACGGCGACCGTACCGTTTGCGAGCGCTACGATAACACGCGACTCGACGTGCACGATCGAGAGCACCGAGTCCGGTAGCTTTACCTTGTGCAAACAGAGGTTCCATCGCGCGACGGAACTGTGTACATACAGCATACCGTTCTGCGCGCCAAGCCACATTGTTGGCCCGATCGATGATATCGATTCTTCGATCGCGGCCGACTGCTGGTGTGGTAACGGTTTGTTGGGTGATGTCGTCCCGGCGATAGTATTATCATTCCCGTCAACTACGCCACCAAGTGTAATGGTAATGTCCTTTGTGTCTACTTTGATATCCTCTACAACGGCGTTGCAAGCCTATTAACAAAACAAGGAAAACATATTGACTAATATGCATTATTTCCCATGCCGAATCAACTTTTCGCCCGTACCTTATTATTATGGTTAAGATCACGATCATTGTTGACTTCGGTTGCCTGCTCGGGAACTGGATCGGGCGGTGGAACCACTTCCTGGGCCTGCTCGGTAGCTTTCGGGTCGTCCACGGCGGCCGTCTCTACCGGTTGTCGTATAACCTTTTCGAACGAAACCTTACCGATATCGTCCGGAGATTCACCAGGCTTCTCAAGACTATGACCTACGTTTGAAAAAGTAAATGTGTATCTTATAGTGTATCTAGTAATGAGAGCAAAAACTCTTTTTAGCAATTTGAATCATACTGGACAATCATCACAATGATTCGAATCTTTTAGTTACTCTTTTGTGATTAAAAACAAAGATTCACAACCTTGAAAAGGGATTCAAATAGCAAAAGAGTGAATAAGAATTCAAAAAAAATAATAATTACAAAAACTGTCCGTGATGTTTCTACACACTCACTTATTCTATCTCAGTATGCACATAACTACAGCGATCACTTAGAAAATGTATAACAAAGACAGCATCCTAGCAACCATTTATTGCTCTTGGGCCTCCTGCTTACCTGATTTAGTAACTTCACTGTTTTCCAGCATCGCGTAGTCCATCTCGAGGGCACCACGTACCGTACATATGCATAGCAGATGGTTCTGGCAAACGGGGAACGAGTCCAGCACTTCCGATGGATTCTTCGCGTCAATCACCGTGACGGTGCTGGCCGAATGCGTGCTCGTGCATATCCATACGTACGAGCTAAGTTCGCTATCGGCATCGAGCATCGAGGCTGGGCCGCCGAGAGCTAACAGCTTCCGTTCCAAGATTTCTCCCAGATCTTTCGGGTCCGCCGCCGCCTCGTCTCCCGTGAGCTCGGTAATCTGTGCCCCGACAGCTCCACCGACCGGTTCCTTGGAGTAGAATATGCTGGCCGCGCCAACGATACAACCGCCATCCTTCATGTAGCCACCCTGCAGATTCACCCCACTGGCACACCAGACCTTCATGTGTGGACTTGCTTCCGCTAGCGGGCGACAGTACACTGGAACCGGTACCGGGACACCACTGCCGGTCGGACGACCGCCACCACCGCCGGCTCCTCCACCGATGCCACCGTTTGCCCCGGATCCACTCGAGGGCTTGAGACTAGGTAAACTCCAACCGTACGCTTGCAGCCGGCCGTCCTCCTTCTGAACGTGAGCCCGTACCTGCCGGTACTGGTCCCGCCGCCGCTGCATCGCCCTCTCCGACTGCGTCAGCTCGGGTTCCTTCGAGAGAACCAGTATGTTGCCCGGGTGGCCACTGCGCATGAGCGCCGTCGAAGAGCCTGCACCCGAGAGGGCACCCGCTATGCCTACTCCCCCGCTACTACTACTGCCTGCGCCAATAAGCATCCGTCCCTCGGGCATGGCAGGCAACAGCGAGCCGGGCTGGTGGGGTGCCTGTGCACTCACACCGCCGTACCGCTGATGAAGGCGCCCGGGGGACTCACTCGACGGCCTGTCGTTGGAGCTAAAGAGATTACTAAAAAACTTCCAAATGCCTTGCTTCGACTTCTTGTCCAGCGTTTCGACACGCGACGCACGCATCATCTCCGTCCAGCGGACGGCGTCCTGCAACTCCATGAAGCGTTCCTTGTACTGGTTGCGCTCCATCAATACGCGCGCCATTTCGACGCGCGTGAAACGCTTCCGCTGCGCCATCGGTACGTCACCCTCCTCCTCCTGGTCGGTGGTGGACGAGGACGCTTGCTTCACCTGCGCCTTGGTCTTCTTCAACTCTTCCTCCAACTCGGTAACCTTCGCTTTCAGCTTGTTGCGTGCCAGAATGACGGCGTTCAGCTCTTCGCGCAGAATTTCGATCTCACCCGTCAGCTCGTCGACTTTTACGATTAGATCGTCCTTTACGATATTGAGCGCGTTCCTGCAGAGAATAAGCCATGTTAGAATATGCAATCCTAAATGCCCTGTTTTTGTGTGCACTTACTTCGTAGCCAACAGCTCGTTGTTTTCCATGATCAAATTCTCCACTTCCTTACCCATACCTGAAAGGACGGAAAGCAATCAATATGTTTGCATCTTTTCTTGCACAAATCACAAACAAAACAAACGCATTTTAGTGATAAAAATTTGTACAGAGACTAAAAGTGCAACATACATAAAAAAGCACATGGAAAAGCGTATTTTATGTTTTTCAACTTACCGAAAAAGTTATCATTAGCTGCAAAGTAGAGAAGCGAATGAAACAGGTTGCATTATTAGTAAAGCGTTAATGGATTTTGCATGTGAATAGAAATTTTGCGTTCGTTCGCAATTTACATTACGAATTTATCTCGATTTTAAATTAGAATAACTAAGCGATACCGTATATGTCCAAAAGGAAAAATTTAAGGCATTTAGTAAATGCCATAGATTTTGATTTCGGAGTGGCATTCAAAAAGAAATGTGAATTCAGTTCATCCGCGTAAGGAATAAGGAGGATACAAATGCCCCCGATTTTTACGGTTATGTTGTATCACAAGAATTACAGTAAACTGCCCATTATTCATTATACATTTTTCGTCTATTCCAATGGAGAATGCACTAGAGCATTAGAGTAGTTAACAGTTAATAGAATTTAAAAAGATAATATTCATAACGCAACAAGCAATTAATGTTTGAGCAATCGACAGTTGACTCAGCCTCAAGAAATTTAATTTAAATGTATTTCCGTTCTGATTGTGAACCAAGCTTTACTCCATGAGTTTGCATGCCATGTTATGCGTTGGCTTGCAAATGGAATTAAAGTGAATATAAAAAAGGTCCACATCAAAGAAAGTGATTGCACAACGGACACAACCGTCGTTAAACGTCCAAGGGTGTTAAAAGTGCGATCTTTTGATAGTTTAATTAGCACAAACATGCAATTGATGGCAGCCACGTGTGTTTGTGTGTAATATGAAACAAAAATAAAACTGGTCCCACATTGGCTCGTACCTGATGAGGCATAGTCGCCCGGATGCACCCAGGCTCCGGTAATTTCGTTTTCTTCACTCTCCAAATTATCATCCTGGAACGACAGCTCTTGATAAAGCATGTTCGCCGATCGCTGCTCCTTCTTTGTCGTCGTCTTTCCAGACACCGCCCCACCGCTGGTGGGACTTTGGAGCGTCTTGACCGCACCGGCACTCGTTGCTTCCGCCGGTGTTTTCGCCGAATCGACCTCTTCCACCTTCTCGGTCGCCTTCGTTTCGATTTCGTTCTGCAACGAGGGTGGTCCCGAGTCGGGTCCACTGTCCTCCTCGCTGCAGAGCGTTTCCGTGTCGAGCATGGTGGAGTTTTCCAGCGAAGCGAACCCATACGAGACGGGGCCGGTCGAGCGCATCATGGGCATCAGGCGCGACCGGGACACATCGAGCCGCTCGGACGCGGAACCGGCCTGCGAGTGGGTTGAATTGCCCATCATCAGCTTCGTCCGCTCCATGTAGTCGACGTGCGTCTTGAACAGCTCCGTGTAGCGCTCGTGCAGTTTGCTGTACTCTTTCTTCAGCTCCGATTCGCGCTCCTCGAGCCGGCTCGCGTGGTCCATGCTGTTTTTGTGCTTCAGCTCCAGCATCCGCACGATGCTCTCGAGCGACTCGAGCCGGCTGGCGAGCTCCTTGTTCTCCTGCTCGGCCAAATCTTCCGTCTCGAGCAGCTTCTGTTCGGCCTGCTTGCGTGCATTTTTCTCCCGCTCGTACTGCGTCACCAGCTGCTCGTTGTCCTCGCGCAGCAGCTCCAGCTCCACATCCTGCTCCTGGTTCGTTTGGTACGCGGAATCGAGACATTCGAGTACGTTTACCAGCAGAGGCATAAGCGTTTTCACCACATCCTCATCGTAGCGCTGAATCATACGCTCGAACTCTTGATAAATACTTCCGGCCAGTGATTGTACCTGGATAGAGAAATGGAATGAAAGTGGAAAGAAAGTTTATCCTTGTTCACAAATATTCCCATTTACGGACTTCATCTATTTGATTAATGCATAAGCTATTTACGTATAACTAACTAAAGACCATAATAATTGTGTACTTTAGACAAATTTACGTTCGGAAACCCCGAATGCTCCGGGTGTCAAATTACAATCTCCGTTCCTTTGACCACGACGTCGACAACAGGCCCGACGCTACCCCGGGCCACTAAGAAATCACCCAAGCAGACGTTGGGGAGGCATTCGCAATGCTACTAATTAGATTTAGTATATCCATATGCATCGGACTTTCTTTACCCGTCGACCCAAAGGCGCCGACCGCATGAGAAGCAGCGGGACGCATCAAAGCATGGCACCGGAAAGCACCTAATGGTCCGTTGAACGCAACCGCTTCCACAGAGGAAGGCTTCCTTTTATTTTTATTTTTGTTTGAGCACCGATATTCTGATAAGAGATATGTTTTGACCATTTCCTCGAAAACCTAAGCACACTATCACATGGCACCCGAATTATGGGAAACCTTTATCTTACCTTCTCTGACATCACCATTGCGGAATCTTCGTGCGTGCCGTACACGACTTCCGACGGCTCGCCCGTGTCGTTTTCCATCTTGAGTTTGCGTTTGACCTCCCTCCGCCTGCTGGACTTTAACTCCCTTGTTTCGTCACGAGTATAAACCCACAGCGATAGATTGGTGACTGATTCACTGAACGTACATTTGATAGGGTAGAGGGGATGATACCCAACGAATAAGGTTGTTTCGTTTTCGTTTCACGCACAGAAGAAAAAAACAGACTTCAGACAGAATACGCTTCCGTACACAAGCACAAACAGTTGCAGCACAAATTTACATCCTTAATGGGGAAACCATGACAGGGACTTTTCCTCACTAGTGACACTTCCTGCGGGAATCGATCTGTTGTTTCCCAACGTGTGCCCCGCGGACGTTTCGACGATGGCCGTGGTTGTCATCTTCTTCCTCACAGCACCCACCCAAACACGCTGCACGGGTGATTTTTGCACATCTCTTGTGCAGCGCAAAAGTGGCACGTCCCAGCCCAGCGACGTCGTCTACGGTACGATGGAAAACATAGAAAACTTATGCGAACACTACACAAAATGACGCAGACGCGAACGAAAACCTTTGTTTGACGGGCACCGATCGTCTCGGGCCTTCACGGTAACGCGCACCCTATCGAGGGGGAGCGGGCAAATTGCCATGCACAACCAATAATAATCACTACGGCGGGGGTGGATTATTCCGTAATTCACTTCAACCTTCAGCACGCACGATTCTACAGGAGGTCCATATTATCGTCGTCATCTTTTTGGCACGAAGAAAGAAAGGTCTTTCAAAACAAAAATCCCAGTGAAAACACTGTTGCAATAGATAGCTGGAGGCTGTCACAGCTTTTGACGTTTCACTAATGTGTCACTTGAAAGCTCCACTCGCTTGGATGACCGAATATTCAAAAATGTCGTTCGGAAATATATTCTCTTAATTGTTAATAACCTGGTAGTTCTACATCAGCGTATAAGTAATTTGAATTTGAGATTTTGTCATTATTTTGTTCATCATCACCCAGATGTTTGTTCGTTAAAAATTAGACTGAAAAAAATTCTGAATAGCGTTGTTAGTCTTGAGAATATCTTCCATTTACGATGCTCTTTATTAAAAACCTATCAAAGGACTAAAAATGAACAAACAAATTTACTTTCTCAATCTCACCTAACTTAGCTTTGCTTTTGTATTCACATTTCGAGGGCGGAGTCAATGCACTGCACATTCGCGATCTCTTTCTCGCTTCTTGCGTGGTCTTTTTCTCACCACCGCCCCTAGCGCTATCAACGAATCAGAGGCTTTTCTTCCTCCATGCTGTAATGAACACTATGCGAGCAGGATTCAACGAAAACGCGACAGTTGAACATTAACCACCGAACAGTGTATACGTTGCGAAAACAGAGGTGATAAAAGTATTTTTTTCTTCCTTCCAGTGGCTACCAGTTGTTAGTAAGATCGTGTACAAAGTGCCGTGTACAATTTTAATAATTATATTTAGTACAGTCGTAATACGAACAGTGCAAACAATTCGTGTATGTGAGGAATTCCGACAAAACTCTCGTTTACAGAACATCTGGATAAGATGAGTTGTTGATTATCCGATCAAGTGCGTGCATACATGATAGAGGACAGTGAAAAGAGAGCTTAAAGTGAACTGTGTGCAACGATTTCAATTCGATTAATCGCTGAATCAGCAATGAGTGGTGCAGGACAGCATAACGGTGCTGTGGAGACAAGTGAAACAGCGACGGGACTTTTAACAGGAAGTGAGCTCAACTCAAACATGGATGCTGTGTCTGGTACTGGATCGGACGTCCTGTGCAGGACCACGAAAACTAGCAACAATGCAAATTCATTTCGCATTGAGGCACTGCTTGCCAGCAAAGAGCAGGATGCAACTACAGGCCAACAAACATCACCAACCCTGGCGAAGGACAACCACTCGCACGGTGATCTGATGGGTGATGGACTTAACGGAAGTGATGACCGAAATTCGAGGTAATTCTTCGAAAAATATTGACTTTCGTAACACTTCATAACGTAATCGACCTTATGACCTAATTTGGAAAACGATTTTTATTTCATTTAAACTGATTCCTTCATTTGCTACATACTAATTTTTAAAGCCGAAATCTAGAAATAATGTATTGGAAAGTGTAAACAAACAAGCATCAATCCTAACAAAGCTACGAGGAAATGGACTTCGATTTATCGTCTAGCCTTATAACTGATTTTTGCGACATGATTTGAAAAAATAATATTTATAAGAACCAAACATGGACTTTGCCTTTGCCCTTTGATAACATTGTTCTATACCTTATAGACCTTATTTTAAAAATTGAAAGGCTTGAGTCAGTAGGAATATGCAGAGATGAGCAGAAATTACTTGAAGAACTTCCAATGCAATATGTTATAAAATAGATTTATTCGAATGGAGAATACCAAATACGAAAATAATAAAACCATACAGTTTATTTAATATATCAACCATTAATGCCGTATGCCATTAGTGAAGCAAAAATTACACGATAAAGGATTTTTATAAACGAATTTCATCTGTGAATATTTTTATTTTATGAAGCAGATAAAAAGGTGCTAGCATAATAGAGTTTTGTAGAATCATTCTTTTAAGCCATGTAGGCAATATGTACATGATCATTATCAATAAAATTGTAAACCAAACAAACATAATGAATTCGCCATTGATTCTATTTTCAGTTATAAACATTAAGTACAAAATGCTATCATACAGCCGTTGCCACCTATGTTCAGCTCTAACCCACCTATGATTGAAATAGCTCATCAACTGTTGCCTCTAAAGCAACTAGTATTGAAATAGCTCATTGACAGTTGCCTCTAACGCATCTCATTTTGTCTCTAACTCATCTGACTATGTCCCTAACGCGTCTGGGTTGCCTCAAGCTGAAAAATAAGGAAAAACTAAAGTAATTGTGGTACAATGTATCCATTGCACGACTCCAGGAACAATAAACATTATTATTTTGGTATACTTTAAAGCTATTCTTATGTATTTTTGAATAATTTTGCGTTTAATTTTTACGTATGACAACTAAGAAGCCGGCATTGTGGTGTTCAACTCGTCGGCATAAACGCACTTTCTTAGCTGTCAAGTGACATACATTAATCCAAGCAAGTACGTTTATGCCGCCGAGTTGAACACCGCAATGCAGGCTTCTTAGTTGATACGTATGCAGGCACGTATAAAAATTAAACGTAAAATTATTTAAAAATACATAAGAATAGCTTTAAAGTATACCAACATAATAATGTTAATTGTTCCTGGAGTCTTACAATGTATCATAACCACAATTACTTTGGTTTTTCCTTATTTTTATCCTTGCCTGCGTTAGAGGCATAGTCAGATGAGTTAGAGACAAAATGAGATGCGTTAGAGGCAACTGTCAATGAGCTATTTCAATACCAGTTGCTTTAGAGACAACAGTTGATGAGCTATTTCAAAATAACGTGCGTTAGAGGCAAAATCACCCGCTTTCGAGGCAAAGTTGGCTGGCAACGGCTGTAACGTTCTTGGTGACCCTCTTATCTTACTCATAAAAATAAATGTAATAAGAAAAAGTTGCTAAAACTTAAATGAATAGAATGCAAAGAAAACCATGTTCACCAGTGATCCTCCTATCCGCCATTACTTGCTTGGTTGCTTCGATGATTTCCCCCGTTGGTTTGCATCCTTTCTACCGCGCAGCCGTAGGTGGAGCTAAAATGGCCGCCCAATGGAAGCTGATTGTCCGAATCGCGGAAAACGGACCCGTTGTCTCAAAGTCCCTACTTTTTTTTAGTTCATACTAAAGAATGTAATTACAGTACATTATATCCATCGTTGTTGCTCACTCGAAGTCTGTTTCTTTTTCTTGTACGCTTTTGTTGTTTTATTTAACCACTTTAGCGAGAGAGAAACGTGTAAAAGAGCGAGAAAGGATATATTGATGCTTCGAAGAAAGGACTACGGTTGTCGTGGAGCATCCAAGGAACTGGTGGTGGAAGCTAACGGAAGTAGCACGTCCTGGCTGGCACTAATTGGTGATTAGAGCTTTGCTTGGTTGTAAATAATGAGTCGGTGCCCTTGGGGCGCCCGTTGATTAGCAGAAAATGGCACCTTCAGAAACCGAGCTTAGCATCAACCGCTCGGTGACGGTAGCCACAGTTTATTAGTCATTCGGGAAACTTTGCATCAGTATTCACCTCAAAAAAGCAAAGACTTCGCTTCTTGATCATCTTCGCAGTGGCGGTACTAAAACATGATGATGTTTTCTATTTACACATACACATCCTCTTACTTGGCCATAAAAAGCATTGTATTTTGGTTAACCAAAAAAACATACATTTATTTATTTAATAATCTTTTGCATTGATTTCACCTATATGAATACTGAAAAGCACAGCTCATAACACTTGCAACAGAGAGGATTATTTCTTTAATTCATACTAAGCAAGGGATGTGTTTACATTAAAATGTAAAAGAAATCATATCTTAATGTTAATGCAAATACAAAAGAATTATGTCATGGTTGATATTCTATGGAAAGATATAATTTACTGGTTTTCCCTGTTTATCAGTGTTCAACTAATTTAACAGAAATTAAGAAGATAACAGAAGTGTGCTATATGAAAGAATCTCAAGTTTCATATCACCTTCGGCCCACAATCATTATCGGATGTAATTAAAACTCTTCTGCTGTGACGTCCAAAATCAATTGGATGTTCAATTTTGGCCCGTTTAAATCAATTTTCATTCCACACACTATCTGATGCAACCCTATGCAACGGATACGTTATCATTATCAACTAACCGTGTTCCACCTTGGTATGCCTTGGCTGGCGTTATCTTCGTCGGGTCCATGTTTATGTACCTATTTTGGGGAAGCAGTACATTGCATTACCGTGCACGTAGCGTGGAGATTAATCATCTAGGCAGACAGAAGCAATCACTTACATGACAATTCCAAATTAATTTCCTTACCACCACCACTACCCGTGCGGGACTCTGGCGCACACGTCAATCAGGCCGGAAAACGCCGGAACACACGGCATCGCGTGGTTGGTATCATCGATTTTGATAGACTTATTATTGGCACCTGTGCGTGAACTAGTCACGGCGGAAGGCGTGGTGTACGTGTGCAGCTAATTAATGAGTTTATTTGATAATACGTGTTCACGACACTAATTGATAGATAGTAGTTGCTCCTGGTGTGGCAAGGGCTAGATAACACTTAGATTGTGGCGTTTGTCATATAGGCTAAACCCAGCGTGCAAAATCGTCATGCTATCTCGTTTTGTTGTTAACAATTGTCAATTAGACAGAACGAGAAAGCACGATGATTTTGCGCACTGGGAGTGTTTGGTCATGTCACTTATGAACGGGTGTTTTGAATTTATACACGTAAAATTAAATTGCACCAGTTGTTGGATTGTAAACTATTATCAGAACTAGTAGTATCAAAGTATTTGAGGCGATTGCAAAAATTTTAAAAAAGTATAGTTGTTGTTTTTTTTAAAGATTCATAAAGTAGTAAAGATTAAAATATCAAACCAAACTAACATATGCTACGTTTCTGTTATTTCTGTCCTTGCAAACAAAAATTCCTTTTTGTTTAAAATATATTTAGTATAGTTTCAGTAAGATGAATGTTATTTTAAAGTATTTTCTGTTTTTTTCAAATGCACAACCGCGTCCTAAAATCAATATTTCGTGTCTGCATGATATGTATTTATCCTGAAATGCGATGCTGTTCGTTGAAGCTGGCCGTTCATAGTTCATAGCACTCCAAAGCACAGATATATCCGTTGTCATTCGTTGTGATTTATATCAGAACGAGCAAGCATTTTCAAGTATTTTCTACACGTCGACCAAAATCAGTACGCAATCCATTTATCGCACCGAAGCGCCTAGGACCTTGTACGCCGTCGCTCAAAAAGGTGGCCGTTGCTGGGGAATGGTCCCCTGCCGGGGGGAATTCGAACCGAAATTCAGCCGAGCCCAACAAATCATTGCGCATTAAACGATACATGCGCAATGTGATTGTGTGTTCGATGCTTGATTGCCATTCGCATCAAGGGGGACGAGGGGGTTGGCATGGAACAAACATACATCTAAGCATATACACACACAAACACACATGCAGGACGAATTATGTACTGTGAGTACATCCGACAGGAAGACGGTGGCAAAAGGCACATAAGAAGATGATTGTTGCCATTCGTCGTTCCCTGGAGTGGATGCTACCGTGTGGACGATTGCCTTGAAGACGCCACACGCGGGTTGGGTGCCCTTTTTCGTCCATATTTCATTCGCCAATCAACAATTGTTGCCTCCGCAAATCGTTCGCAGTGTGTGCGTCGTTCGTGACCCGAGCATGTAGAAAGGAAGAAGAGGAAGAAAACTGCTGTGGAAATGGGGAATGATGTGCTTGTATCGATGGTAATTGGATCAGTGTACGTTGTTTGATGGGAGGGTCCTTGCGAAGTCGTGGGAAGCGGCTGAGCAGATCGAAATTCAAGATTGTCGTTAATATGTTTCTCTTGAAAATTTGATCCAAACACACAATTCGGCTTCGAGATAAATCAGGCAAAATGGTTGATTTGTTTGGTTATCTCTGCAGCGAAACTGATCCCAAACATTTACAACTCAATCTTTGCTCTCTTGTGGAAGGTGGAAAAAGGTTATTTTGTTTAACGACTGTTTTCAGCTTTTAATGCTTAATTAAAGGGCTTAATTAAAAAGGGCTTAATTTTATTTGATATTTGATATTATAATAAATTTAAAAAATCGAATATAATTTCAATTTAATATAAGTTCAAACTTTGTGAGGCTCGGTTTAATCACTTGGATTTACATTTAATAATCCTGCATGTTCTCTGAATGCAACATCTGAATCTTTACAACATTGAACCTAGATAACGTTGATTCCTAGAAACAGGGCCCAGTAAGCTTAATTTTTATTAAATCAGCAAGGATATATTTCATAGAACTTGTTTTTTGTTCCTTATAAGTAATAATCTCAACGAATAGCTTTCGTGAATTCTATTTCCCGCTATTCTATTAAATATACTCATTTCGTTAATTATTTTGTTAATCATAATTCAAATCAGTAACATAATTAAAATAAAGTGAAAAATGAAAACAATAAAATATACAAATAATGTTGTTATAGAAAATTAAAACTTTTAGCTTAAATTAAACAAAAATGAAAAAGTTAGCAATAAAGCAAACATATTATATATTTAAACAAAGGCCTTTAGGAGAATGCACTTTAAGTTAAAATAACTATCCTAGCAATAAAACCAGTCTAAAACCAAAGCCAAATTTTCGATAACCATATCAATATCGTAAAATCAAACAAATTAGTCCCCCCAATAAGAAAAGGGTGCAACCAGAAAAGAACACTAAAAACGACAAACCTCCTCTTATCACGAGACCACACGCGACCGAAGCAAATCAAACAGCATTTGCTATCAGACCAGTTATCGGTCCGAGCTTCTGGGATGATTCGGTTGGCCGGTGGGGTTGATGGTCCTTGTTGAACTTATGTGAAGTTATCGTGGCCCTTTAAAAAAAAAATGTTGTCATCGATTGGGCGGACGAGATTTGATTTGATTGACCACAGGAACTAATTGATGCGTCCAGAAAACAGCTCTCCCGGAGAGCGATAAAAAGAGACCTCTAGCGTGTGTCGTCTAGCAATCGATCGATGTGAATCACATCGATTGTTGTATTTGAGCAGCATTGCATTATCAGCTTATCACATTACAGCTAATTTGATTTCGGTAACATCGACTAATTGAAAGTGAACGATAAACATAAAGTCGTTCGAATGGTTTTATGTTGGAACGTGCTCCTGCGTTACGTTGTATTTGGAAATTTAGTTTGAATTTGAAAGTTTTACTTATTTGTTGAACTGGTAAAAAAAACATGTGCCATACTTCCTAATTAGTAGATACATTTTAATCCATTTCAGGTCCGAGTCCACCTTCTCTTCCGACTCGTGCTCGTCCATCAACCCCGGCAGCGTGGAACCGCAGGATATGGACGACTGCGGGATGAGCCAAATGGCGAAGTCCGCCTCCCCGAGCCAACATGACTATCTGCCGTTCTACAACCTCTGCCCGTCGCAGGTTATCTTCACGTCGAATGCGGCCTCCTTCGACACACACCCGGCCGTATGTAACAAAAGTATACCGGTAGGTTCTGGCAAAGCTATCCTGGTGTCCCCATCGGTGCCACTCCGTAAAGCTTCCAATACGCCCTGGGTCGTGCTGTACGGAGGATTATGTAAATTGATATTTATTTTTTCGGCACGTGAAATTATGATAATTCATACGGAATATGAACCAGGTACAACAGACTCGAAAGGAGGAGGCTTGCCGGAGAGGCACCATGTACCAAAACTGCTTGCCACAACGTCCCTTGGCTTCACACCCATGCTCCAAATTTTCCTCACAGGTCGACGCGGGGAATCGGTTCCATTTTATGCAGCTACCTCAGCTCGAGCTTCTAAGGCACCACAACATCTACTATCCCCGAATCACGGAGCTTACAGGTGCGATATAAAAATGATAATGTTCAGTATGCCATTTCTCCCTCAATCTGTGTCCCATTTGAGGCCCGTACGATGTTTCTTTTTTGCATTCGCATTCCCCTGGACTATTTACATATCCATAAATGTAAATGCTACACACACTTGATGGGATTTGCTTTTATACATAGCACCAGATTTGGAAGGCTCCGTGTTTGAGTCGGTATACATTTCAAATCCGGTCAGATTTGTAGCTTTTGATTAAGCTGGTGTTTCAAAATTTTACTTGTTATTTTCGAACTTATTCTTGTGAACCATCTAATGAATTTGAACAATAAAAATAAGCATTTAAATATAAGTTAAACAATCAATCATTATATTTTTCTAACATTCAAATGGACATCAACGCCAATGGACAAGTTGTTTTTTAAATCAAAGTGTAGCATAATGTTCTGATGTGTGTCATTTTGCAAAGTTACGCATGTAAGGAACTTACCACACAACAAAATCATACCAACTCAAGTATGAGGGAATTATGAACACTTGTCCAATAAACTGTACAATCCCATTTTTCTGTCAGTGTTTCTTTTCCTTTCTCCGTGCATTATGCAACGGGGATTTTTGTTTAAGTGATATGAACAGTTAAATTATTTATTCCCGACAGTACTTCAGCTGCTATTTAATCCCAACAGTCTTATTTGCAAACTCTTCGGTCTCACATCGATCAAAGAGTCGCAACTCACGGTATGTGTAAATTCTTGCAGAATTAATTAAATCATCGATAACTGATACTAGATCCGCGCAATGACTACTGTTCCCCCCAAGAACGGGTGGCTAATTTCGTCGTAAAGTGTAGTCAGCCGTTTAATCCCTCCGTTGTTCGGTTTGATTTTTGCATGTGCAAATAATTCCCGTCATCTGCATGAAACTCAATCATATTTCTTTGCCCTCCACTTGTCGATTGTTCCCAATTTGCAATTCCAAACATCAGCACCCGCGTAACCCATCGTCCGGCGAGAACCGTTTACCGTAATCTGGTAATGCAATCAAACCTAGCCATGTTGCAATATATAAATATATCGACGTTGATATTATTTGTGTTACCCCCACGCGTCTGGCGGTCATGTAACCCATCATCTCCAATCGTTTTCGGTACGCAGTTTCCCAGTTACTTCACTTCCTTCGATCGCAGGATCGGTATGATTGATTTTTCACTGCAGAACTGGGGAGACGGGGCGCTCACAAAGGGTGGGTAGGAGGGAGGGCAAAGCAATCGAGTTATCTCCAAATTTGTTAGCATGAGTCCAAACAACCCGCCTACGCAAACAACCGTGGTGGCACGCCGCTGGAATTGATATTTGTCGCGCTGGCGTTCCACCGAAGGAAACAAAACCCGAGGCCCAAGGAAAGGCACGGCCACCGAGATGTGGAAAGATGTGGCGGCTGGTGGCTTGTTGAGTTTCTTTTTGTTTTCGATTTTTCTCCTTTTTTTATGGCACCACCAGAAAGGCGGTCGAAGCCAAATGGGAAGATTTGACAGCCAGGGGGACGGAAGCTGGAGCCCCGAGTATACTACAATCAAGCTAGTGGGTTGGAAAAATCGTTCTTTATGGTTTTTTATGTACCGTACCATCCGTCTCTCAAGGGTTTGGGGAATCGTCGTTGTCATTTGTACGTCACGTAATGTTGTGATTGCAAATTTGCTACCAGTTCATTGATATGCCCCCGAGGAGATCCGTTCGCTTTTTGATATTTTATTTATTTGTCGCTTATCTAGGCAATAGATGCAATAGAAATGTGTGTCTGATTGAGATGTTTTATTTAAGATGAAAAAAAAAATCAAGATGCTTGTTTACTACAACGAATTAAAAGTGTCTTTCAACAATATTTCTTCTACTATTATGATATCTTATCTTCTAAAAAAAGATTTATGGATCATGAATTTGTCAGTTTTCAATTCAGCATTCTGTTTTCTTCTGAAAAATGTTTACATTCTTAAAGATTAACTACTATAGAATATTGGTAGTCGCAATATGAGTGAGAAATACCTTTTTAAAACATATTAAATAAGAACAACGGACAGAAATTTGTTACATTTCAGTGGAAAAATAATGCTTCAACACCAATCGTTTCTGCAAGATTTTCTCTGGATTTCTCATAAAATTTTCTAATCTTCCGTGTTAAGACTGAATGACAGATGATCTTTTATGTGCGTTTCACAACAATGGATTCAAATCAAAACACATCTGCAACACTAGCCACATGCTACGCGTTCCATCCCTTCCGGAATCGTTGTAATTCACTCTAATTGATTCCGATTAATCGCACTATGCAGCCGATTAAAGCCCTGTCGACGATAGTGAAATAAAATAAAAATATTCGTAAGAACACGCACACACACTCCCTTCCCCAGGTACGGTTTTAACAACGCATCCTGGCTGCGCATTTCCCGTGGCTTTCCTTTTTTGCGTGAAAATCATCGCCAACTAGATTATCTAGCAGATCCCAAACAAACACCATCTCTCTAATCACACCGAGGGTTGCATTGGAAAACTTCCGACCATACGGTGTCCGCGATCTTTGCGGTATGGTGCGCGATAAAACCCGCAACACCAGCAAGGGGCCAAGGGAAAATGAGAGAAAAGGGAAAGGACATAGGAAGGCAAGCGAGAGAGAGGAAGAGAGGCATGATGACCCTCTTGGTACACTCTGTATGTTAAATTCCCCCTTTTCGATCCCTTTCGCTTCGGTTCGAGGTCGGTGTTGGCGAACAATCAGCGTCGTCGCAAGGGGTGAATCTCCCTCCAGCGGTAATCTCCGGCGGAAAACTGAGCAAGTGTGTGGTGAAAAACCTGTCGCCGCGTCAGAACGCCCTCGCGGTCCCTCGGTGCCGATCCTCGGCAATCAGGGAAACTTAAACGGCCACTCGGTCTTTTATTATACCGACCATTTAGCATTGTTGATGTCAGCAAGAAAGTGGCGCTACTGCAAGCGTTGAAAAGTCTCTGGAATACGCGTAGTATGAATTTTCATGTCGAACTCTTTTTTGGTCCATACAAAGTTTTTTATTACTCCTGTTTTTCATAGTTAATTCTTTTAAATCATTTGAGATTTGTATTGCAAAGTTCTCTACTTCATGTTATAAGATGATGATAGGAATGTCTTGTAGACACTGTTTATTTGCAATTCAACACCCATTATTTTTCTTCGACGCCGAATTATTTGAAGCACTAAGAACCACAACTGTATTATCATTTAAATTTAATTTATTATTTAAAATTCAAGTAATTGATTTCAATGGAAATAGAGACTGACAACCAAATAGAGACTTGAAATCATTCACCTTTCTTCTGTGTGTTTGCGATTCAATATCCAATAGTTTTTTCAACAGCGAATTATTTTGAGTACTAAAAACCTCAGCTGTATTATCATTTGTATTTTAATTAATTTATTTTGTTATATCAGTTATTGAATTTGAAACTTAGTTGAACGTTGGTTTCAATTGAAACAGAGACTGACAAATAAAGACTTAAAATCATGCACTTTTCTTCTGTGTGTTGTCTTTTTTAAGAGGTGACATTTTTACCCTTTTTAACACAAGTAGTGTTAAAAGATATGGAGCTAAAAGAATAAGATTTGGATGAAATGAATTATGAAAAATTGTAATATACAAATGTAAAATGTTGACTGTTTACTCTTCTAGGTAATTATCAATTAGAAATCGTTGGACCTTACTCAGAGATCAAATGGTACCTTTTCCGCCATGGATCGATACGGTGCTTTACCTCCAGCGAGGAGGGGTGGAAAACTCTTACCACGACGAACCCGAACGAGTCCGTTCCACAAACGGCCAGAGGGAATAAAGTAAATACTTTCGGTTTCAATAATTTGATTGCAGTTAACTAGGGTCACTAATCTTTCTCCGTTATAGGGAATGTTTTTCTCCCTTCCCTTTACCCTGGTTGGTCCCTTCGTTTCGTTCATTTCGCATTTCACCACCCGCCCGCTCGGTTGCTCGTCCCGGACACTCTTTGATTACACAAATATTCCCCTCCCTATCTCCACACCGCACCGCACGCCGAATCCCGGAGGAAACCTCGGGAAAACGGTATCACCGGCGCATTTAACGCCCTTCATATTAGAGACGATAGCAATCAAATTAAACAAATTAACTTTGTACAATGACATCTGTTCTATTTACTCTGCACGCTGATATAGCGTTGGGTGCGTTGAATCGCCGCAGTTCGGTACTGTCCTTCCTTGTTTCTCTCGTTTTCATTTTCCATCACCATTTTCCACCTTCTCTACGGTCTTTTTGCCTCGTTCTCGGTCTCTCCTAGGTAAGCACCAGCTTTGCCCCCCTGCTCCGGTTTGTGATTTATGACATTTCCCTTCGCCCTTTTGATCCCTTTCGCTCTATCACTCGCCCTCCCAGCAGCACTGTCTCGCTTCCACCTTCCATCGATAACCCTCGTTGCGTGGAAGGTTCAAAAATTGCTCGCATATGTGCTAACAGACAAATTACTGATCATCTGATTAGGTACTAATTGAATTATATTCATGGGCTTCGTGCTTCGGGAGCAACATCCCCGTTCGTCCTTCTCCTCCCAAATCCCTCACGATACTATCACTTCGTCTCTCGCCACGGCACTCTCTTCATTCCACCCTATGTCCTCGTCTTTATCACCCATCATCACCCCAGACCACCGACACTGCCGAACTGCAAAACTGCGCCGGAGCCAATTAGCAGCAGCGGGGGCTAAGTGTTTACAATCAATTTGATAATTTGATAAATAAAACCCGGTCGGATACGTCGGATGCACTGGAATGAAGGGGGAAGGACGTTTTACGGCGCGGATGTAAATTGCGGCATCTCTCGGCGGGTTTGTGCCGAGTGGACTCCAGGGGGGCGCGAACGTCCCCGTTTCCGACCACTTGCACTTTGCGACCGTGCTGCACATATTAACCGGTGTCAAGTGCTCTGGTGCCGCCACCAATCGATTAGTGTTCGATAGAGCACCGTTAGTTGCAGTTTGCAAAGTGACGGAGCGTACCGAGGGTTCGAGAAATTTGCATAGTTTGACACGTGGTTGAATGAATATAACATTTGTTTAATAAACATGATCGATGAACTTTAGTTTTCTGATAGGCGATTGAAGAAGAAAAAGAATCGGTTTTAGGAATTTGATAATTAACTTCTTTTTATATTTATATTGTGTCTTAACACTCATACTTAAGGGTCTGACCTAAGACATTTATATATTATAATTATAATCAAAGCTAATACGATGATTTTCGTTAAAAATGTTGCTGATTCAAGTAGGACGCAAACTAATTAATACACATTTCTAGCATCTTATGATTCCCCCTGTACGATATTTCTCCTTTTTCTACTCTTTTTAAATCAATTGGCTGACATTAAACGTCGTTTAGATACATTTAATTTGATTTCATCGTTGCTAACAATAAGAGGAAAACGTTTTCTTTTGAAACATGTGCGGTTATGATTGTGTGTTTACATATGGAAATTGCGTTGAAGATAGATCCATTTTTTTGGTTAAGGATGCTTTTATATTATTAAAACATTTATAGTTTATTTTATTTATTAAGGTCTTAAGGGCGTTGCCGTATTGTTAAAGACATGCTTGGATCTCAGAGCATTTCGTCCCTGCAATTAGGCCTTATTACGGGCTTTCTCGGTTTATGAAAAAGAATTATTGAAATCAGTAATGGTTTGATCCATCATTTCTAAGTTGGTTACGTGCATACAATTTATTTTTATTTTAAATGACTCAACATCCCCTTGTGGGACTAGGCCTTTCTCCCAAGAGAGTTACTGTGACCGACCGACGGTATTTTATAGATTGGTCGTCAGCCGTTCGTAATACTGGGGGTTGCCAGAATCAATCGTGGCGTGTTCTCGAGCAGCGCCTTGAGCCCCCTAAATTATTTTTATTGTTTCCTGTATTATTTATAGTTATTTGAATTAGTTCGTATTTGTTGTAAGTACACTCTACCAAAAACAGTATCGAACGAATAATCTTACGAAAAATCACTTCACTAAACTCTTATCCATCCTCCGTCGGGAACGAACCCAAGCGTTACAATTAATCAACTCTTTCATACCCGTTTATTTATTTATTGTGATCATAAATTATTTATTTATCCTTGCTACCGGATAATGTGGAATACAATGTTAAACCATTTGAACGGTTTGTTAGCTTGCCCGTACAGTCGATTTCTATCGCATTTAGTAAACTCATCCACAGGGAATCATGTACTTCAAACCAGCAAAAGAAAAACGAGTAGGATGAATTTTATGTATCGTCCACATGCATATAATGCAACTGCAATTCAACAAAGAGCTTGCGCTTTTCTTTGGAAAATGCTCGAGAACAATGCAACGAATCGGCTCACGTGGAGTTCATTCTAGGCCACACCCGCGACCGGTGGGTGTGTCCAAAATGAACTTCAATATGGCGTAACCAGCTTGATGGTGGAATTCGGACGGCTTTATGTGCTTTTCGGATAATTTTATAGTCTACTGGAGTGTATTTTGATGCTTTTGGGTGTATTTTTAAATAGGTAACAGAGTTGTAATTGTGTTGCAAGCCCTTCGATTTAAATAGAACGACCATAACCGTTTGAAGGCAATTGAATGGCTTGTGTTCCTATTAACTGAGTTGGTAACGAATTGTAAAGAAGATATTTACTTATCATATGCTCGATTTCCTGGAATAATTCTTTCTTAAAACATTTCCTACCGTCAATAATGTCTAAAATCTACAGACGATATGGAACTCGGAGTTCTACAAATGAATTTTAAAACAATGCAGTTCGACTGCGGATCTACTTTCCGATTTACTCACTGCTTCATTTGACCAGTGACATAGCATTATTAAGCTATTACCATTCTATTTGAGCACTACAGATTAACAGTGCATTAGCGTTCCCCCTTCCGATGGCAGTATACCGCCTGGAACTGTTATGTACGCTCTCCAGCATCTCTTAATGTGCAAACAAAATTAGTCCAACGAGGAAGCAATGCGAAAAGCAAAATATGCTGCAAGCACGTAGAAAAAAAACTTGTTTTCCTCGGCTGATGTTTCTATTTATTTTCTTTTTCTTTTCCTCTTCGAAACACAGGTCAGAACTCGGTATACGGAAAAGCGCGACGACCGCGAACCGCGTTCACTTCGCAGCAGCTACTGGAGCTGGAAAAGCAGTTTAAAGTCAGCAAATATTTATCGAGACCAAAGCGGTACGAAGTGGCCAACAATTTGCTCCTATCTGAAACACAGGTAACCACCGAATGCGTTTTGAAGCACTGCAATGTTTAGAGTGGATTTGTACATTGACTCCGTACGTTTCATTGCCGATTAACATACATTTTTGATTTTATCATTCGGGTAAAGGTAAAAATTTGGTTTCAAAATAGACGCATGAAGTGGAAACGGTCGCGGAAGGTCAACGAGTCAAAAAAGTACAGCAACAGCTCCACCGGCGGCAATAGTGGCAACGCCAACAATAACAGTAGCAGTAACAGCAGTAATAGTAGCAGTAGTAGTAGCAACACCAGTAACCACGGTAACGGAACCATCGGTTCGAGTAACGCCCATGCTGGTGCCACTCAGCAGCATAACGGTTCGAGCTCGACGGGAGCTGCAACCGGATCCAGCGCATCGTTCGGAAGCGCAAACAAACCGTCGGAACATGATGGACGTCCCTTGAGTCGGCAAAACGAGGCCGGAGTGGTGAGTAAATTATCCGGCGTCCTGGATCATCCGAAGGATAAACGTGACAGTAATGGTGTCGCCGGCAAACAACACACGGCGGCCCTTTTCGTCAATCAACAATTTCAAACGGTCGCCGGCAGCGGTCGGGGCGTCGCTGGAAACGCGGACGACATCGTTGGCGTTGGATCCGGTTTGTTTGCCTGTGATCCACCGAATGGATTAAGTTTTCGGCCTTACGTTACGTAAACAGCCGGAAAAATATCACAACGAACCGAGAAAAACTGCACTCCACAGAGATTCGGTTTAGACGAAGCATCGTCACACTCTCAACAATTTATAGAATCGATTAAGTTAGATGGATAAATAAAATAACAATTGGAAACAAAGTAGATAAGTGTGGCTAGGGGTATCATTTGTTCATTTGATTCCCGAATAATGAGAACCAATTTCTCGTTGTTCGGAAAAACTACACTTGTGTGGAAGAATATAAACACGACTTGCTCGATCGGTGGTTAAACTGCAACTCACTTTATTCCAGTTCTTTGCTTACTTATATACACGAGAACTAGTTCTTTCGATGAACGTTGCTATTCGTTACTTCTTAATACTCCTCCTCAACGTTCATTTAAATTCAACATTTGCACCATCTTTGAATGCTTTACATTTCCTAACGGTTTCGTCAATATGTCTGCTCTCATCATTTCCGATGGACAATATTTCAGTTCAATGATTTTCTTTTCACAAAGGTCTTTTATAAAATGTTCCTTTGTATCAATATGTTTCGATCGTCTACCAGATCTTCCTGTCTTAGCGAAAGTTAAACATGCCTGATTATCGCCATATATAGTTATTGGTTTCGTTAAATTTTCTCCTAAGTCAGATAAGAGTTTTCTGAACCACACTAATTCTTGGCATGTCTCGCCCAAGGCTATGTACTCAGCTTCCATTGATGAGAGGCTTACTGAAGTCTGTTTATGGCTCGCCCAAGAAACAGCTCCTCCTGCGACAAAAATCACGTATCCAGTAGTCGATTTTCTAGTGGTCCTATCTTCAGCCCAATCTGAATCGGTATAGGCTTGCACATCCTTTTGGGGATTACCTCCTAATTTCAGTTGCAAATGTCTACTTTTAATCAAATACCTTACTATTCGCTTCGCGGCAACGTAATCTTTCATAGTTGGGTTGCTCATTTTTCGTCCTAGTATGGCAACGCTGGCTGCTATGTCTGGTCTGGCACAGAGGGCAATGTACATTAAACTCCCTATTACGCTTTTGTATTCAGTAATATCCTTAAAAAATTTACTTTCAGAGTCATCCTTTATGTAACCAGTATCCATTGGAGACAATGCTGGTTTCGCTTGACCAAGCCCAACTTTTGTAATAATATCGTCAATGTGCCTCTTTACACTGAGGTTGTAAATTCCCGAATCATCTTTTTGAATTTCCAAACCTAGGAAATATTTTGTTTCTCCTAACCACGTTATCGAAAAATGTCTACGAAGTTCCTCATAAATTTGTTTGATTTCGTCTTCATTATCGTGAGCAATAAGTATATCGTCAACATATACAATTAAGAACATTGTTGTTTTCTTTTTCTTTGTCACGAAAAGTCCTTCGTCTGCCATGCTTTTCTTAAAACCTAAACCTTCCAATACTTTTGTAAGTTTTAAATTCCAGCATCTGGCTGACTGTTTCAGCCCATATATACTACGTTTTATTTTGCAGACTTTCTCCTCCTGACCATTTAGTTCATAATTTGGTGGCTGTAACATATAAATTTCTTCATCTATCTCTCCGTTTAAGTAAGCTGTTTTAACGTCCATATTCCTCAGGATTAGCTTATCTCTTCCTGCTATTGTTAATATTGTTCTAATGGTAGTATACTTGGTTACAGGAGCGTATACTTCATGAAAATCTATCCCGGGTTTCTGCGAATAGCCCTGTGCGACCAACCTAGCTTTGTACCGTATGGTCTTACCTGTTTCATCCAGTTTTCTTTTGAACACCCATTTACATCCAATGGCTGTTTTACCGACCGGCAATTCCGTCAACTCCCATGTTCCCAAATCGTTGTGTGATTTTAATTCGTCATCCATTGCCTTCTTCCATGCAACGGCATTCGCGGAACCCATGGCTTCGTGTACAGTTGAGGGATCACCTTCCGACGTGTTGACTGCTTCCAATACATACTCGGACATCCACCGTGGCAGCTTACCTTGTGTGCTGCGAACCGGCCTGTTGACTTCTCTGGAAACATTGTCCGAATTCTCGACGGCATCAACTAATGGAAGTTCTGACACCTTTTCATTACTGCAAATTTGGCTTTCGTTTGCATCTGCCATTTCAGGAACGTTCACCGTCTCGTCCAAAGCGCTATCATAATCACTTTCCGTATTTTCCTTTTCACTGAATTGTTCGACATTCTGGTGATTGTTGTTTGATATATCCTCTGAACTGTCTTCTTTCACTGGACTCGAACCTATCCGCACTTTGTCTTCCAGGAAAATAACGTCACGAGCAGCAACTTCTTCCCTTCTCGCGGGGTTCCAAATTCGATAGCCGTTTGTTGTGTACCCGATCATTATTCCGCGCCACGCTTTTCCGTCGAACTTGTTACGAAATTGTTTTGGAATGTGAACAAACACGTTCGAACCGAACACTCTAAGATTGGACACATTTGGTTTTCTTTTGTTCCACATTTCGTAGGGTGTACTTTTACAGATAGCTTCCGTGGGACTACGATTTATTAAGTATGCTGCCGTTTGTATAGCGGCACCCCATAGTCCTTTATGAACACCACTGTCTTCAAGCATTGTACGCGCTTTTTCCACTAGGGTTCTGTTCATTCGCTCACTTGTACCGTTTTGCTGCGGGGAATAGGGAACGGTAAAATCCATTTGTATTCCCTTACTTTTACAGTAATCCATAAACCGATGGTTTTTATATTCTCCACCATTATCACATCTCAACCTGGAGATACCAATGCCACACCTTTTAGAGACCATGGCTTCATATTCACGAAACTTATCGAACACTTCGTTTTTAGTTTTGATCAGAAATACCATTGTAAAACGACTCCAATCGTCTATAAAAGTGACAAAAAATCGTTCGCCGTTCATCCCTGCTTCCTGCATGGGGCCACATACATCGGAGTGTATTATTTCAAGCGGTCTGCTGGATTGTTCACTTCGCCGTTTCGCAAACGGTTCTTTTGTTTGTTTTCCGAGAACACATGCTTCACATACTTGGGTATCGCAATTGTTTTTCACGGAATTTAAAACTGGTAAACCTAGCACCAAATTGTTCTTTTGAAGTGTTTGTAAATTCTTCGAACTTATGTGGCCATAACGCCTATGCCACAGTTCCTGGTCCTTTTCTATGCGACCACCAAAAAAAATTTTTGAACTGTCTCTATAAAATTTGACACTGTACAGTTTTCCGTTTTTCTTTCCTTCTGCGATGACATTCTTACCGCGAAGTATTTTCACTTTATTATTTTGAAAAATCACTTGCAACCCGGTTTCCACCATCTTTATCACTGATAATAAATTCACGCGCGCATGTTCCATGTATATGACATCTTTTATGGTTATAAAAACCGGTGGACCCATATTTGGAACCGAAAAAACATCTATATCACCACCATGTGTGGCCGTAATGAGATCCCCTTCCTTCACAGCAGCGATTGTAACTTGTTCAGGAAGTCTTTGCAATTTATTAAACAGACTCTTCTCATTCGTGATATGCTCTGTTGAACCTGAATCAACATACCACATTGATGCATCTCGTTCCTTTTCTGCACAATCAACCATAAAACACGTGCGTGACGAATTGTTCTTCCACTTTTGTGGTTTACTTCGGCAGTTCCGTTTGTAGTGTCCAACTTTTCCACAGTTATAGCACTTTTCTGTAAACTTTTTCACTTCTTTATGTTTTTGCCCGATAAAGGCTGCCGACGTTTCGCGCTCACTTTTCTCACCACGTATATTACGTTTTTGGTCTTCCGCGAGGAGCCTTTGTTTTACTAGCTCGATCGTTAGTTCTGCTTCTGGCATGTTTTCCAGAGCAGTCACCAACGGGTCGTAGCTATCTGGCAGGCTTAAGAACAGCTGCGAGACCAAATCTCCATCCGTAAGGTTCGCCCCAGCTGTCTTTAATTTACGAACCAGCTCATCGAAATCACGCAAATGCGTCATTATCGATGTTCCCTCGGCCATATGTAAGCGCGCGAGTTGCTTCCTTAGAATCGTTTGGTTCGCTACCGATTTTCGAGCGTATACCTTGCTTAGGTTGCACCACATTTCTTTGGCCGTGGTCGCTTCCCTAACGATTTCCAGGCATTCGTCGGCAAGGAAATTTACAATAAGGCTTCGTGCCTTTTTGTCTGCCTTCGCGAATGCTGGTTCTTCGATTTTTATGTCTTCGGCCGACACTATACTCCACACACCTTCCGCGTCCAAAACCGTTTGCACGCGGAAACACCAATTCTGGAAATTGGTGTCTCCGTTGAAAAGCGGTATGTTGTATTTCGCCTTCTCCATGGTTGGAGCTGGGCCCATAACCTGTTCGGAAAAACTACACTTGTGTGGAAGAATATAAACACGACTTGCTCGATCGGTGGTTAAACTGCAACTCACTTTATTCCAGTTCTTTGCTTACTTATATACACGAGAACTAGTTCTTTCGATGAACGTTGCTATTCGTTACTTCTTAATACTCGTAAGTATGAAAAAATAAGAATAACGATTAGGAATTTGTTAATCTTTGTTTTTTCCATAAACTAAAATTCTTTAGCGTTTCTTATTCGTTCGAGTGCAATTATAATTGATTTGATTTTTCTGCATCTTTAATAACCTGAAGCAAGCATATTACAAGGCAGTAAACAACAGTCAACCAAAGGTTTTACCCTTTTTTCCCACAAATACTCCACGAAAGCATTTTGGACACGTTTTTCCGTTGTTTTATCTGTGGGAGTCATTTTAAATTGCAACATTTCTGACAGTTTTTCTGTAATGACGTCATCGCAAAAAATCAAGGTATCTATTTGTTTATGTCTCAACAGGTTAGCTCATAGCATACATCTCCGCACCCAAGGTTTGATTTCTTTCTATATAACCAGCATATATAGCTTCTTTGCAAATAAATGCGTTATATTCATTGCAATAGTGCCCTCAATGCAAGCATAAGACTATAGAATAAATAAAACTTACACACATAGCAATATTAGGGTTTTTTTTTCTAAAATTCTATGTTTTAAAACTTAAAACACTACACAAACGTTCAAAACTGTATTTTGAAAATTGATAAAACCTTTCACTTATTTTCAATGCCGCATCTATTCTCACTTTTCCAACCTAACTATCGCGACAAACGTCAGCGTAACAAGGCCTTATCCAGCCTTCAAGATCAAATATTGCTTTTCAAATAACCTTGGTCCTGCGCCTGCAAAATAGTGACTCGTCCCTTCCCTTGTTTCGAGCTGAAATTAACTATTTGTGCATCGTACAGTGGACGTGATTACAAAATGAATGTCGCGGAAAAGTTTACGGTGGTCGACGTTTACGACCTAGCATTGGAAATCGGGAAAGAGTTTGAGACAATAATCGACACTAATGGAGCAAATGCCGTCTCGGGCTTGATTACGAAAGTGGTCAATGCGTTGGAGTTGATGGAAACGCTGACCTGCCAGAATGAAAGCGAAAATGTCACCGTGCAGGAGCTGCAGGAAAAGATTGCCCAGCTGGAAGCGGAAAAGGAGCAGAAAGCAGCCTCCCGGTCGCGATATGAAAAGGTGAGTTGGTGATAGACCATGGACGGATGGAGCGAAACTTACTTTTTTCACGTACAGGAGCTGGAAGCCATCGAGGACCAGTGGCGTAACGAGGCGAAGGAGCTGTTCAAAGTAATCGATAAGTTGCAGGAGGAAAACCGTAAACTGCAACGTGGAATTGCACAGACGGCGAGTGAAAACAGCAGCCAATTGGAGGAACGGGCAAGAGAAAACGACACGAACGGTGACTCAAACAATGGTTCGAATACGTTGGACCCGGAGTCTCCGGCGTACAAGAAATCCGAGCACAAAATTCAGCTCTCGCAGCTGGAGGAAAAGCTGAAACGGAAAGAGATTGAGCTGTGTGAAAAGATGGCCGAAATCGAGAGTTTGTCGAGCCAGAACGACCGTTTGAAGAAGGTGATAAGCGAAAGTCGCAGGCGACAGAAGCTATCGCACAGTCAGATTGTTACGCTCTGCGAAGAACGGGCCGACTTTCTGGCCCAAATACAGGACCAACATCATGAGATCAAGGCGCTGCGGAATCAACTTGGCCTGGCCGAGAAGGAAAACGAAGACTTAGCCAACCGTGTGAACGAGGACGAACGTCCCCGTTTCTCGACGGTGGAGCTGAAGGAGGTGCTGACCGATCGCAACGAACTGAAAGCTCGTGTGAGTGATCTCGAGCAAGAACTGATGACGTGTCAGGCGATCGGAGTGGTAGGAAAGACCGGTGGTAGTAACACGGACGTGTGCCAGAAGGAACCGAACCTTGATAAACCCATAGATATCAGCGAATTGCCTGTACAAGGCCCTTTGCCTTACGAACCGGACGATGCTCCGTGGAAAAAGAGTAATGAAAGTGGTATAAGAAAGTTGTAAGTATTAACCGGGTGTTGGAAAAAGAAACCGGCAGGACCAACTGTTCACTTCCTCACACTCTTTTTAGCTTCCGCAAGTTGTTCAACGAAACCTCTTCCGACTGTTCGAGCTTTTCACAGCGCTCGCTGTCAACGCTCTCGAAAATGGCACTCTCATCGGGACCACATAGTGATATACCGATTTAAAATGGTAACCTTTCGCGCCAAACGTGGATGCAGTATGAAAACACGGTAATGGATTTACACAGAAAATGGAACAAACAACGATAGTAGATGAAATAGGTGCAATCCCTTTTTCAAGTCGACCAGCTAACTCCTGGTGACGTTTTTAAAGATTAGCGTTTTGGCATGTTCTGGCACCCAAGACCCGAAGGCATTTCGAGGATTCGAATGGAACCTACCGTGTCGTAGCCATATTGTTAGCGTAGCCAATTTTTTCAGCAGATTAATCCAATTTGTAGAGCTGTCTAAAAGTTGTGTTATCGGTATTAGTGTAATTTCTCGTATAAACAGTTTCCCACCAACATGGGTATTTAGTACTCCAATCTCTCTAGTTGCGTAGCATGCACATGCAGTAACAGTTCTTTGCGAAGGCATAGTTATCAATTGTTGTTTTCTAGCATAGCGATAAACAAAGCAAACGTTGTTTCGGTACGAATTTTCGTTTTTATCACTACAAGTTTTCAGATTCGTTCCTAGCAGGCGAATAGTTCCACTTCCAACTTCTTCCATTTCAATTTAGCTTATTAAGGGCCAGTTTTTTGCAGAATGTTATGATTCCAGTCGATAGTATAGAGTGTGATTGAGTGAATCAGAAAGGAACATTCACCTAAGTCTAGTCAACATTCACCAAGCAAATTTTTGCTACATTCCATTTAACACTTTGCATTCGATATAAAACTTTTTTTTATAGCTTTTCCTTAAAACATGTTAGTTCATCTACATCTCGAATGGGACAAACTCTGGGGGTCTGTTGACAGACAAAAAGTTTTTAGATAAGGGCAATGCAATTATACAGCAAACTCACAACATCTGAACAATATTGGGGAACAGGTATTATAGGAGAGGTGTCTCGAGCGGTTCGATGAGTCTAGATTATCTTTAAACCAGAACGACACTTTATTTACAAAACCAAAAAAGAAAACTGAAACGGAACTGTGTCAAGTATTATGTGAGACAATATGATCAATTAATAGCCATTGTTTTAAACTATATATTTCCATTTTTTCCTAAACATGACTGAGCATGAGTTTTAAGCCACAACACTTCTATGTAATGATGTCGTAGGCATATTTTGGACCATTATCATAAACTATGGCCAGCTCCCATATCTAGTGAGGAATTATCTCACATAAAACTAACATTATAGTAGCGAAGTCTTAAAGGAAAGGGTTTGGTGTTGTAAGTTAACCTTATTATAACTTTTAACCGAACTAATATCATCAGTAGCAAAGCAGAAAAAACGTGTTTCTTCATTTATCAACGGGCAAAGAAATTTCCGCTCGCCTCAACAAATTAATCTCCTTTTATAGTAGCTATCTAATTGGAGTCATCGAAGGCAATGCCAATTAAATCATAACTCGGGTTGATTCAACGTCCGTTTCAGTGTGCCCCTAATTGCAATTACCCAATTCCTTCGTAATTTCCTCAGGTGCGTTCGTGATGCATTTGCAACACATCTAACCTTGTTGCAGCGGTGCATTTGTACCGTTGTTACAGCAGCTGTAGAAGGTAGAGTTGTATCAAACTTTTCGAACCCGCTGGTCCGTAGCATCCGACGCTTGTCCTTTTCATCGTATCTCCTGTCCTTTTTCTCCCATCAAAAGTGTAGTAAACTGCTTGAATTTGCACATTATTTAATAACTAGTTGCGATAATAATAACTTAGCAATGATTGTAATAACTTAGCTTTTCGTTAAGTTTATTATCGAAAATAATACAAGGAATTTATAGATAAAAGGATGAGTTTCGAAAAAAGGAGGACCAACAAAATAGTTCTAGCTCTACAGAAAATAAGGTTCTCTAAATATGTTGTAAAACTGCTCGATTCCGACCGCAGATCAACAGTAATTCCCGAACCGTTATTTCTTGAATGGAACGGATCGGACTAATGAATCGTATTCGATGCCCACCACTAGCTGTAGAGAAGCAATTGCGTGCGGTGCGTGGAAGGGTACGAGGAGTAATCGGAAATGGTTTATTTATTTTTCAAGCGACTTTAGCAAACTTTTGCTGCTGCTGATAAGATGCATCGCGCTCGAGTGATAGCATAAGGTAGTGCCGTGTGTTGAGTGTGTTTGTGTATGTTTTTGTAAAAAACAACCTACCCTGCATATACGATGAGCCGTTAATTTATAATCATAGCTTGCGACAGACACAACACAGCAAGCCTGTTACGCAAAGAAAGAGTAAGTCCCCCCAAGCCTTTGCCGACGTGATTCAGATTTATCGATTTTCTCGCAAAACAGTTATCTAATCTGAAGACCTTTACTCCAACTATTAGAATTTCCCCGAAAGTGGGCGCATAGACGAAAATGTCCGACGATGACGCTCGTCTTGCCAGTGCTGCTCCATCACCTAATTGCGCAGAAGATGTGACCACATCGACCGAGCACGGTTCGCACGCGTTTGAGCATTCCCACGGTAAAGGTGACGACGGAAATGATAAAAGTATTGTGGGGAAAGCGAAAGTACAAACCACTGACGTAAGTGAACAGGCGAAGGACGAAAATGTGGTGCATACAAGTGTACCTAAAGCAGATGGCCATGAAACGCCGAAAGGAAAACGCAAGTGCGTCCAATTTAGCACCACGGAGCACAGCGAAGCGGAGGATATGACGTTGCGCAAGTTTATTGAAGGGGATGAAATATTGGACAAAAAGAATCCGTTCAAAGACGACGATCAAGGTTGCTTTGTGCTCAAAAAGCGGGACAAAATACAAGATAAGAAATTTGATTCGAACGCGCACGAGATTGGTATCGCGCGAGATGGTAACGATGGCAACGACGATGTAGACAACGACAACGAGTTCATTACGAAGGAAGAAATACTGCGACAATCGAAGTATGTGAAAACCTACATTAAAAATCCTGATAAGCGGCTCAACTACGATAAAAGTGTGATACAAAAATTGAACGCTATAAAGGCGCAGGGGCGTGAAGTACGTGATGTGGTGGTTATTGAGTGCACCACACCACCTCCACATTTACCACATCCACAGGTGCGACCACCCATTCCAGCACCGAGGGCCGTTTATCAGCAAAGCGATAGAAACAACAACAATCGAAGCAAACGCTCACCGCAACAAGCGCACACGTGGAACCCTAAACCGATGCCAAGGGCGCGTCGGGAATATGCGGAGGTAAAGGTGCGCACCGGTTCGGCCGATGCCGAGGAGTCGCTGTACGATTCGAACGAGGTGGTGCTGAATGCGCTCAAGTTTGACAGCCGGTTTCGGCAGGTCGAATTCGGCTCGCAGGATGACATTGACACGATAGCAGAGAAGACGGAAGATGCGGATGGAATTGAGGGAGCGGCAACGGGGGAAGAAACCATTTCTCGTTCGGAAACATCCACCGTAGCTTCAACACCCGCCAAGGGCCAACCCGAAGGAAAGAAGTCAACGTTTGCCGAGGATGTTAAGAAATCATTTTCCAACACGGTTAAGAGTGCCGACTTTATGAAATATCTGCAAAGCAAAGGGCTGTCGTTGGTGCCGGCCAAACAGCAGAAGTCAATCGACGGTTCCAAACGGCCGGATGTAAAATCAATCGACAAAGGTCGCACGCTGTCCAGTGTCTCCAGCCCAGTGCCCGTAACACCACCCCGACAGCAAACCAAGCTCTCGGTGCTAACAAAGTTCCTCCAGCAAAGCCTCTTCACGCCAAAAACACCAAACGATCCGGCCTACTCGTCGTTCTTACCCCGGTCTTCCACACCAATGCATGCACGGACTCAACTTCCTTTACGAAATGGTCACACCGGGACCAACTACAACGGCTCTCTCGTCAAACGATCCGTCTCGGTGGACGCCAAACCAAAGGTTAATTTTAAACAGTTCGATCAGGTTGATGCCGCTAGCATCAGGCGGCCCGTTTCAGTGAATGATTTCGATCGACCGAAGCTTCGCACGGGTTTCGCGAACCAGTCAATGTCTAGAATCGAGTCGGCGAGACGTCCGGTTAAAAATGCTGGCGTTCAGGTAAACCTCGCGAACGGCGGATCCTCGGTAGCGATAGCTGACGGCAGAGTAATTGCTGTAGCGTTGCCGCCTAGACCAGGTAGCTGGCAACCCGTGCCTAACAATATGTCTAACGCAGGGAACCAACGAATGGACAACCGGTTCCACGGAGGCGCTACTTCTTTGCAGACAGTTGCTCCGCTTTACGCAGAACCGCTCCGTGAAATAGCGATTTCACCGATACCAATGGGGAGGAATCGGTCGGTCGTAGACTCCGGGTATCACATCTACGAACAGACGCCAGATAATTTGAGACGTGAGATGCTCTACGGTAAAATCGGACATCATCCTAACAACGGATGGCACTCTCAGGACCGTCGTTCGTTCAGTAGCATGCAGGAGGGTGGCGTTGCGATAGGAAATGGTACCTACGGACGCCTTCGTCCACTTTACGTCTCGTCGCCACTCTCTACCCAATCAACGCCAATCCGCCGAGCCTCGGAAACATTCGATCGCGAACAAATCCTTCACCGGGTCTACGATTTCTGCCGCCGATCGATCCGGAACAGTAAATCGAGCATTCGTTCGAATCAAACGGAGCCGCTCTACCAGGGCACAACTCCCAGCGTGCGCATGGTTGGTAATGGCTCGACGTTACCCATCGAGCGGCCACGGGTACAACGTGTACAAAGTTTGAGCAATCCCCGCACACCCACGGGAACAACGAACTACACGAGAGCAGCCGGAACGATGGGTTCAAACCAGCCTCCTTTAGCACGCCGCAACCAACACGATCGTAACATTGAGAACATTTACGCTTTTGTGAACAAAAAAATGAGCCAGATGAGCGTTAGCAATGGAGTAGCCAAAGGGGTCGCTGGAAGCACCCCGTCGCTCCATACGGCCCCCTCTACCCTGCGGCGGGTAACGTTTTCTCGGGCGAGCGGACCGGAGAATTCCATGGAACACGGGTTTGAGGAAGCGGACTATGTAAACATACGAGGGGCCCCCGATGGTAAGTAAATATTGATATGGATAGATTGGCAAACGATCCCTTGCCACACATACTCACTTGGTAGTTCTCAATCGAACCTATTGATTGGCTGACGTAAACGCGCTTTCGTAGCTACTGCGCCAGTATTTGGTAATGGGACTTTTTTTTGTTACATTTCCAGGCCTACTAACATACGGAGTTGGTTCACTTTGAAACGCTTTATTACAGTCACAGAGAACTTTTACACACAGAAGTAAGCTTACACCACGATCATCCCCATGGTTCCGGTAGATTTTAGTTGTTTAGACTCTTTCTCGTTCCTATTGACCTATTGATGTTCATCTTGCACACTAATGCTGTATGTGGTTTGTAGATTCCTTTCCATCACTATTTATTCACTTCATTTTTTTTGTCTAACACAATTTTCCTAAATATCAATCGTTCGATCGTAAAAGTTTCTGTTCCATTAACTTTCTTTTTATTTTATTTTTAATATTAAACAAATGCCCTTATTTTGTGCATGATACCAAATCCCAAATTGGTATGTCGAGCTGCAAGGCAGTGACTCTTTGGAAAAAATACTGGTACTATTCATATTCAGGATACAAATGACAATCTATCTACTTAAAACCTGTCCTCCTTCGTTCTGTGGATTATTTTCTCACTAGTTCTAGTATTGAGTGCATGATAATGCCTTTTTTTTAAATAATGTTGTATCGATATTTTTCTTAGTCTTTTTCGCCTTCCAATCGAGCAGCTTTTCCGTCACTGACCGCTCGTGTTTCTTTTTCTTTTTCTTCGTCTCGTTTTCCCAACCAACCCCAACGTCGTTTCGCAGGTATCCAGTACCGTACCACGCAATGCTGACAGATTTCAAATGGCACGTGATTTTGGCGATTTTGACGCCGACCGCAACCGAAACCCGAAATGCTTTCGTAGGATCGTATCGTGATAGCAGAGCAAGCAATATACAGTATTCTAAATTTGAACGCTGAACGAAGATGATAGTCAAGACAAAACAAACAAACAAAAATGATACATTTTGAATCCTATTCGAATATATATACCCGGTTTTTAAACATATTTGCTAACTACCACTTTATACATTATATAATGTCCCCAATCTCCGTACACCTACACATATTTAATGCCTAACATATGATAAACACATTTATACATACACATATATATTTTGTATATTTGAAAATAAACTTTTACGAACCATTGGGTACCGCTTGGAAAACCGCTTGTTTTTGAACCTAGACACGTCGTTACCCATCTTCTACCTAACCAATCGTCACGTTGTTGAAAGCTCACTCATTGAAACTGATCGTTACTAACTGAACAAAAATCACTGGCAAGCTAAAGTGTGAGTATAAAAGTAAGCTAATGGTTTGTATAACAACAATGTTTTTGTTTGTATAAATGTTCACGATGTTCGGCAACGATGCCGATGGGTGGGTAGTTTCAGTCATAGTGCTTTAAGTAAAATAATGTTTTGTCCTTTATTTACTTTTCTATGGCTAGTCGTTGCACAATTAAATATAATTTATTAAATTATTTGCCGAATAAAACAAAAAAAAGAGTAACATAGAATGATAATCTTGCGGCGATCAATACGCGAATTACACGATTTATGAGAAAAAAAAACATAGCGGCTCAATTGGGTGGGTCATCAACATTTATTTTGATAAGATAAGGCAAAGAGTCGTTTCATCAAGGGGTATAATAAAACCAATATGGTCAATGTTCAAATTGGTCGTCGTAAAAAAGCCATTTCTAAAAACACGATCTTGATGTCCAAAGGCAAACAAATGCTAAATACTTGATTACCACTCGGGTGGTTCCGTAGGGGAAGGCAAAGGTACCAAATCTTTAAAATCAGTCATACTGACTCTACTTCCTCTGCTGATAGTGTCTTTTTCAATGACCAGCATCACTTGATCGTGATTCTTCACATTCGGGTATTTCGTGGTAAATGGCAGTTTATTTCTTTTTAACCCCCATTTGAATGCTCTACCGATTGCAATAATGCTCACGAATACATCCTTATGCACACCGCAAAACTGCTGGCGATTACGAGCTTTCCCAACATAAAATGTATGAGCAGCAGCAGCAAATTCGCTCCGGCAACATAGATCCGGAGCATGCGCGCCGGACACTTCCGTGCCGTGTTCCAGCGTTCGCCCGGTGGGAGGAAGCGAGAAACCGTGCCTGACAGAGAGCGGCCAAAGCGAGATGGAGAGAAATTGGTTCTGTGCGAGCCACCCCATGGTAGCCTGTGCTTGGGCTCAGGGTGGACACTTTTCACACAGATCCGTCGTTGCTCGTGTCGGTGCGGTGTGCGTATTAGCTTTCACAGTCCGGAATCCCTGCGTTCGGGAGGAGTTCCGCCTTGACTGAAAACTGCAACTGCGTGTAAAAATGGTGTGTCGAAAGACAGTGTGGCTCCCCCCGCAAGTCTGGCAACTGAAAACGTTTTGAAATCTGCCGAGATCGAAGCCACCGAGAAAAGGTTGTCCAAAGTACCGACCTGCGTGTGCGTGTGTGTATGCGTTCTTTTTTTTAAATATCTTTTTTGTGGTTTCAAGCAGTAGGCAAGGTACAGGAAGAAGTCGCTCGAAAAGGAAACCACAAAACGACGGTACGTGATACGGCGCTGGTGTGGCCGTCCGGTTGTGTGGATAGGGTTTACCGAAAGGTTTCGTCGGACGCACGGTTCCCCCGAACCAGCGGAAACCCGAAGAGACGTTCCGGTCCGTTGGGTGTAGCTAGGCGTTTGGGCAGAGAATTGATTGCGTTGCATATCCGCCTCCGCGTTCGAACCTGCCGCAGGATTCCCGTGCTGGACACCAGAGCGCTGGAACCGGTCGTCGTCGTCGTAGGGGACGTATACATGTACATGTACGATACTTGGCGTCTGTAGTTGCTCGCCTCAACAGTGTGTGCTCAGGATTTCCCGACCTTAAAAGCAGGAAAATATCGACTGACCATCCCCGAATGACCGAAAAATGAACGCGTGTGTGTCAATATACGCCCCGCCGTGTAGCACCAGGTGCCGTGCGAGGGTTGATTTTCGCTCGCCTCACTCGCAACGAGGGGGTGCGCTGTGGCAAGGATAAGACGAAGGATGTCTAAACTTCCCTGCCCTAACGGCACGCCGGTGTGAGTGTGCGCTCGCGAGTGTGTGTGTAGGTGCGTGAATTTTTTTCCCTTCCCGTTTGAAACAGTGTGTTATTTGGCGAATTGAGTAGCCGAAGCAGTATGTGGCTGCAGAAAAAAAGGTGTTGTACCGTTTCTATAGCATAAGCAAATAGGTACACACCGACGAAGCACAAAAAAAAACATCCTAGTAACCTGTGGTGACAGAAGTGTGTGACAGAAGCAAGATAGATTGGTGACACGGCCCCTGTGTTCCCCCCGGCCCCACTGTGGTGTTTCTCCAGTTAATCCGACTGTAATTGAACAAAAATCCTCCAAGCCTCGCACCGTACCGGATGTTCGGGCGAAACGGACGACAGAAAGAAACAAAAAGGTGAAAGAAACGCGCAAGCAAAAGTGGCAAGAAAAACGGCGGAGTAACCCGCTGGCGGTGAAGCTGCCCCGAAAAAGAAAAGCTCTCCGGGGCCGTAGTGTGAGATCAACCGCAAGACGCACGCTGGGAAAATGCTGATTCGGTGGAAAAGCAAAGATAAAAGCTCATCCTCAACGTCATCGTCGTCGAGCACGTCGAAGAAGAAAAGAAAAGGACGAGACAGCGGTACGTAGCAGCAGCCTACGCAGTAGTCGTTTTTCCTCGTCGTTTTGGATTTTCGGGTTTAAGGTTTTCCCCCTGACAGACGTGGTGGAGTTGCATTGGCCTTTTTTTGTTGTTGGTTTTTAATTTGTCGTCCAGGGTGGGTTTTAAAGAGAAGCACACTGTGATGTCGATGACGAAGAGAAACAAGACGTTTGGCTGCTCGGATCGTCTTCGTCTTCGCGTGCGTGCGTAGGGTGGGGTTTGTATCCTTTTCGCCCAGCGCTGCTTCGTTCCAGAGCAGGGCTCTCGCAAATAAACACAACTACCCACGCACACCGTACATTAGACACACGGGTTTGCCCAATGGGGAAGGAAAGGATGCATAATTTATCCAACCGTTGCCGTTGTCCCTGCATCGGAGCTACGGGCGGCGTAGGCAGCCTGCTGAGTCGATGACAGCCAGCACACGGGGTCCAACCCTCCTCGCGAAAGGGATGAGCCAGTCCTCAAATTCTCTAGTGTTCCAGCCTCAGTCTATCCACACATGTGCACACATACAAACACACACAACAATTATGTAGTGGACTTCGCGAACCATGGGCCGCACCTTTTCCACCAGGCGATGGCACAACAACAACTCTTGTCCGAAAAATTGATCAATGTGCCCATCCATCTCAGCAAGCGATCGAAAACCGGAGTCGGACAATTTCCCCTCAATCACATCACCTTCCTTAGAGGCGTTTAATGCCACACCACCTCTCAACCACCACGACGAAGGGCCGTTCACAACGTTTCGTACAAATGGGTCAGGTTTTCTCAGCCAACCAGCATCGACCCAATAACGATTACGCTGGAACTGTCCAATACTATCAGGGCGGTCTATTAACAATTCATTCATTACTGATTTGGTGGCTCCATGCCCGGAACGTGCCCCATCTATCTTCCCGTGCGCAAATCACGAACACGCAACGGGTTCGTCGACAGATTGCGTGTCGGCGGAAGCACACGACGGAAGAAGCCGCCTTTTCGCAGCGAATCCCCATCCTTATCACTGTTAATTACCATCTCGAGTTGGCTCGAGAAGTTCGGGATTTCTGACTAGGTTGGATCGTTATGTTGATGATGATGTATGTATGTGTTTGTGTGTGTGTGTGTGTGTATGTAAGCGTGTGCCAACCTTTGAGATGAAAGGTTTCCCCCAAAGTTTAAAGGTTAAAAAGCATGGTAATGGTTAAGGCTTCCTTATCAAACGGACGATTTTTTGTTGTTAGAAGTTTGTGTCTGACCGGATGATTATAAAGGATTCATGTTGGGTGGTGTTCTAAGGTGAATGACTTCTTGAGCTGTTTTTTTTGTTCTGCAAACAGCTTTCACATCGCCTCTTATAAATCTGGCAGGATGCTGTAGACCGACTTTAAAGTAGCAGAATAATTGATTCAGTAATATGTACAGTTTTTCAACAGGCATTGTGCAGCTAAATTGCATCAGTCGAAATTTCCAATCTAAACCAAGCAAAACCTGGATATAATTGACATAGCAGCATTTAAATTTATTATTATTTTTCCTGTTCAACTATTCTCTTTTTAGATCTTGAGAAAAGAAAATATTTCATAGACACAGTCCAGTACTCTCTTGTCATGAATTCCGAAAAATACCAGATTCTTACCGGTAAAAACGTCTTCGACCTTTCCATTGCTTCCGAATACTGTAAAATGGTTTTTAACTAGCAAAGCTTCTGAACGGATTGGATTTCAAAATGAAATTTGGGAAATTTTTATTCGGGTTTTTTAATGTTATTTGACAAGTACTGTTTCAATATTTATTTATGCTATTTGTGAATCAAATTTAATAATTAAAACTAACTAAACTAATGTTTATAATTTCTATATACCAATGATAAATTCGATCAAATGTTGATAACTTATCTTTAAACTGAAGTTTATAATTTATGCACACAAATATGAAGATTTGTCAAGATTCACATCTTTATACTTTAATGCCGTCATTTAGATATAGTGGGGTTTCTCATCTACAAACTTAATGATTCTCACTAATTTATCAAAAAAAAAACGTGTTTACCTAACCGACTTACGCCATCCGCATGGCGCGCGAATTTAACTGGCTACATAACCTAATCCCGAACAAAGAACGCAACCGTTAATTGCACGGTATCTCGCAATCCATCTGTGGTCGCGACAGCGTTCCGAAGCGGTCGTCGACGTAAGAGTAAAAGCCGTAATCTCGAAGCGTCGCCGGATGACCTTGTGAAGTCGCTGATTTTGGTAGTTGGAATTCGCAATCCGGTCCTAGATAGAACTAAAACTAGTTTTTTCTGTCGTTTTCGGTTTCGGTTTCGTTGCGTTACTTCTCCAATTCCCGCCGGACGAACTTCAATCTGCAGAGGATGACTGGCAGAATGATAAAAGTAACAGGAATCCGCCGAACGATCAAGGTAAGATGATCTTTAATGAGTTTTTCTTTTTTTGTTGGTTTTCCTGCCCGCTGCCCCGCTGGCCATTCTCGGGCTCATGCTTTGATTTTTTGATCTGACATTTCAGCGATCGATGACAGGCGACGGTCGGCGCGGAGCCGCGAAGATCCCCGGCGGCACACCCTCGGTGGGGATATGCTGCAATACCAGGCCCAGCAGCAGCCTCCCAACATCCAGCGGTCGCTGGAGTTTGAGGTAACCAAGGGCGATCGGCCTTGGAGGAAAAATAGAATGGAACTGACCACAATGACTTCTTTTTCCTGCAGACACCTCAGATGCGCGTCTACACACCGACCAACCAGGGCCCACTGTTCGACGATGATCCGGGCATCATGTCGGAGGCGGAAACGGCCAGCACCGGATTTCGGCGCGGTGGCAAGCAGCGATCATCGCTCCCCGTGGTACGGACGCCGTCGAAGACGCTCGAGCGTCCACTAGGGCTAGTTTTTCTGCAGTACCGCTCCGAGACGAAGCGGGCGTTGCTGCCGAACGAAATCACCTCCATCGACACGGTTCGGGCTCTGTTCGTGCGATCCTTTCCCCGCCAGCTCACCATGCAGTACCTCGAGGGCCCGAACGTGAAGATCTACATTCACGATTCCAGCAAGGACATGTTCTACGAGCTGGAGGACGTTAGGTAAAAGCCGTTTAACCACTCCTCCCCATTCCAGGAGATGGCAGAAACGATTCTATGATATCTTCCCGATTTTTTTTCCTCAAACCGTAGATCGCACCTGCGTGAAATTCGAGATAGGTCAGTGCTGCGGTTGTTCGAATCGAACGAAGTCAGCGCTCCGCAGGTGTTACCGGGTGGTCAGAACATTCCACAGCCTCTTCAACCGGCAGCTATTCCGAATCAGTGGGATCAGGAGCAGGTACGGTTTGGAATTGGGCTTCATTTATGTCAAATAGATCGTGCTGATCGTTTTAGTTTATTGTGCAATGATTAATTGGTCAAAAATATAAAAGGAAAGTGATTAAATATGGGAGACAAGCACACAGCCTCTTCACAGTAGGGAAAAAATGAAGCTTAAGAGAAAATGTTGAATACCAGGCAAACAGAGTGGGTCCTTTAAAGTTGCATGTAAATATAACTTTACTTTATCTACTTTTTTCATCTGATTGGTTTATAGTAAAAACAAACAATGTCAAAGTTGTGCAAAAGAGCGACATTCAATGATCTTATATTTACCATTTAAACTTTCTATCTGTTTTACAGAGTTACTTTAGCGAGCCAGAATTTGATTCGGAGTATCAACATCAGCATATTCACAAAAGCAAGGTAGGTGGACACGACACACAAAAGACTTTTGCTTTGTTTTGTTTTTTTCACTTTTAGTATTGTACATTTATTACATTTATATGCATACAAAACTTGTACACCTCTCACACTTGGGCTATGGCTTCTTAAATACACTATTAACGTACGGGTTGAGGTATTGAATTTAAATATCCATACTGCTTGCGTAACGGTGGTTGCAAAGGGGCTCCCCAACGGGGGGCGTCCAGGCTCTAGAAGTGACCACAACGGGAGGACGCCTTAGCCTGCAGGGCTCCACCGAGCTCGGTTTCCGCGTCCTTCCAGGCGAACACCAGCGCCTTGGCGAACGGTTCCGGTGCACACTTGGAGCAGATGTGCATGACGGCACGGACCTCCTCCTCGGCTGGCTCCTTGTCGTGCTCCCGGATCTCGTCCTCGATGTCCGTTTCGCGTCCCAGCTTGTTCTTGAAGTCGGGCAGACCGAACTCGGCCAGCCCGTCGAAGATGTACTCGCTGCTCTGCAGCAACGATCCGTCCTGCAGCTGGAGGAGCTCTCGTTTCGCTTTGGATGCGTCATCCGAAGGGATTGCCGCGGCAGGCTTCGACTTTCGCGTTTGTCGCTTGAACAGCTTGCGTGGGCTGTTGTCCGTGGGAAGCTGCACGATGGAGTAGGCCCCACCGGAAGGTCCGGAACTGCTGCTATCGCTGGGGAATGCGAACCCTCCGGATGAAGTTGGAGTTCCGATGGAGCTGATGCCGCTGCTCGATCGCGGGAACTGACCGAGCACGTTGTTCGAGACGAGCTGTTCCTGCAGGAACCGCACGCCGGTGCTGAACTGTCCGTTGACGAAGTTCGTCGTGACGGTGGGGGAACCAGCGTTGGGCGGCAATCCCACCGACGGGCTGAATCCGCCGACCAACTGCGACGGCAGGCCCTTGGTCGGAATGCCCAGACTGCCACTGTTCTGCTGGCCACCGCTCTGCGCAAGATTGATCTTTACGCGCGTCGGAATCTGTCCGTTCGCCAGCAGCGGATTGGCCGGTTGCGGTGGAGCCTAACGAGCCGAGAAAAGGTTACCCTAATTAGTATCCTCCGAAATTGGGCGAGTTGTTCGATGATGATTGAGCGCAAAAAAGATGTCGCTCGCCATTCGCTAACGACGATGACGACAACTTACCGTCATCAGGGTCGCCGGCGTCGTGGACGTCACCTCGCCGCCGTTATGATCGAAGTGGTGCACATGGTGATGCTTGTGGTCCCGGTGCGCCTTGCCCGCACTGAGCGCCACCTTGTAGATCTGCACCGCCGTCAGCTCGAAGTGCAGCCCTACGTCCGTCAGCCCCGTGATGGACGGACCGCCGGAGAACAGCGTACCGTAGGGTTGGATTTCGTAATTTACCAACTGCGTGCGAGGAGGGGGAATAGTGATCCTATGATAGTGGTTCCAGAGTTCTCGCGGCTCGATCGCACACGATCACGCAGAAAGTGTCTCAAGGCCGGCATTTCGAGCCTGCACTTACCCGATTGTGGAATCCGCGGCCCACACGCTCCGATTTGATCCACAGCTGCCATTCGCCGGTCTTGCCGTTCCACGAGGCGCACGCGTGGTGCCACTTTCGCATTTTGAAAGGATAGTTCAACCTGTTTCGATGAGATAATATTTGGCGTTCGCCCAAGTGTGTTACTTCTTGGTCTGCTTTTGTCCGGTTTTTGGTTGTTTTACATTTTTTTGTTGTTGTTGTCATTCGCTCACTGTCTATTAATTTCGTTTAAGGTTACATAAAATTACATTCCATCTCCTGCTACCGGTCTCGGCCGAAGAACGGCCCCAAAAGCCAACCAAACCAGGTTGGGTTGCATATACGGGGGTGCCTTTTACCGGCCTGCACTTACCTAAAGAGCGACTGGCCGTGAACGGCAAGGCTGATGAAGCTCATGCCCATGCTGTTGGAGATCCAGAGCTGTATTTCGCGCGGCTCTTTCTCGACTGGGGAGTTTTTATTTTAAACATTGAATTGGTTGGTTCCGTTCCCAGGGCCAGCGTGCGGAGTTAAGGGATTGGATGGTGATTGGATAGCGGGGAAGGGCGGAAAAGAGAGAGAAAACAAAAGGGATAAGTAATCATCGGTGTGTGTGTTTATGGGAGCGTGTAATTTTAGTGGAAATGCGATTAAGGACAATTCGTTCAGTGCGTTGTGGAATCTACTGTTAATCAAGAGATGGTTGTAATAACTTGTTAAGGATCCTCACGGAGCTCACAATGGATCGAAGATGAATTTGGGAGTGATGTCAGAATTGATGAGTTTTCACAAAACGATATCGTTTTTTAAGCGATAGAATTATTCTAATCTATTTCCATGTTTTGACGGTACATTAAACAGGTCGATTTTTCGTTTAAAAGCTAGTTTTGACTGAATAATATATAAATTAAAGTAGACTTGGAATTAGAGCGGCAAAGAGTTACAGATCTGCTAAAAAACAAGAGCAGCAAATTTTTAAAAGATCAATAAATCCATTCCAGTGAATATTTGACAAGGAGATTTATCTAAAAGTCTTAGCTGTATTATTCATTGAATCACTATTAACTGCCTGGAGATGTAATTGGAAACCATACGAGCATAGCGAAGAACTAGGAGTAATAATTCCCACAGTCTTCTAGAAGATACTTCAACAATCGGTGCTTTCGATCCGTTGTCTCCTGAGATGTAATATGAATGTGATTGAATAATTGTTAGGTGCATCATTTTCCGCACCGCACAGCAAACAACCTGAAAGGACAGCGGATTTTCGGGAGTCTGATGTATTTTGGAATTTTCAGCTATCGTATTCTCTGGCGAACTCGTTCAGCTCCTGTATTTCTATGTTGCAATTACAGTTTTGATTATGTCCTATTGTCGGCCAAATTACTTTTTTGCACAGCAAACAACCTGAAAGGACAGCGGATTTTCGGGAGTCTGATGTATTTTGGAATTTTCAGCTATCATATTCTCTAGCGAACTCGTTCAGCTCCTGTATTTCTATGTTGCAATTACAGTTTTGATGTTGTCCTATTGTCTGCCAAATGACTTTTTAGCTTATTTGCTAACACACGACCTCCATCAATCAATATGATTTCAAAATGCCATTCGAAGCCTCTCGAGTGTCCCACTGTGCGCCGGATGGACTCTTGCCAGTATCGAATGGCGCACATTTTGCGCTTTCGATGATGATCGTTTCGCAGAGCTCCGTAATTCCCTTTCGCCGTGCGGCAACCGATTTCCATCGTGATCACCTGCTTCGATCGAAAAATGATGTGATCAGCATGGCATGCTGGTACATTCACCGGCGGCCTGGCTTGGAACTGGGTAGCCTAAATGGAGCCCGACCGCGTGTTGTCATAACGAGAGCACTGGGTGAATATGAAAACGAGAGGTAAACAAAACCGACGAGAAACCTTTTCCTAAACCAGTTTTTTCCCTCCAGCGAAAGGGAGCTTCGGAACGAGACGCGGATGCACTTAACGATGGCGTTGAGGCGCACGCTGCATTCAAATCAATCACTGCGAACCGTGCGAAATGCAACGTGCTGGTGCAGCGTGCGTCCTAATCAATCGGGTGGCCTATGGAGTCTATGGCCTATGGATGGGTGGATGGAAATAATGATCACTACCAGTTGGCGCTTACCTGAGTAGGTGAGGATCGTATGGTCGCCGGTGTGATTGGTGAACCGCATCCACGCGCATAGGGTGAACTGCGAAAGGGCCGGCAGCTTGTTGCCGTACTTTACCGTACCGTCGTGATCGAAGGCATACTTCTCGAAGCTGCATGTGTCCTGTATGCAAAAGATGTAGGAGGTTACTTTTTATATATACCAGACGGTTTTGAAATGTCGTAAATAGTAGTTGATTTATCGTTGGTACGGTAGTTTCTGAGCACCCTATGTTATTTAGGAAGTATGAAATGGATTGTCTTGAATTTGTCGAGCACTTCGAGCAATTCACTATAGAATTGGAGTGTATATAAATTATTGAGATTTTAAGATTTTTTATCATTCGTTTCCTTTTTCTCTATCAATGGTTAATTTTAAAGACACTTCTATGAGCTTGCAAAAAATTGCAATTTTTCCTTTGTTTTGTCGGTAGACAACAGAATCGTATTAATTTTTCAATTATTGTTTTGTAAATGTAATAAAAGTTTACCACCAAAATTTTCTTAAATGCAATATATTGTAATATTTGCTGAACTGCTGAAGCAACTATTTCGGGCATATTGTTGAACAGTGGAACTCCTCCTCCATTCAACCGACAGTTTTGGTAAACATGTGCGCACTATGTTTCATCCTATAAAGCTGGACCCACGTGTAAATCATGGTTGTATATTTACGAAATGTTGTAAACAATTATTATTCCACCTTCAATGTTACCCAAGGCGTTGTTTTGAGGCAAACATGTGAGTGAGTCAGACGAGATTTCATTCTCGGATATTGCCCGCAATCTCCTGGAGTGATTAGTATGTTGTCAGACTCATTTCACAAAAAAGGAGACCAAAAACCGCGGATAATCATGACGCAACCGAAGGCGATCGCTACTTTTCGACACACAAACAAATTATCAATAAGGCAAACGAAGGCCAGCGAAGGGGCACCCCTTTCGGTAAGGGAACTTTCGAGAGGAAATCCTTCCCGCGTGTAACTACACGCAACATGGCCAAAAGGTGAACTCATGAAAAGAAAACACGCACGACCAAAAAGTGCGCCACAGATTTCGCGCGACTTTGCGTTTTTGTACACCTACTAATGAACGATCTTTATGGTTATGGGGTGTCCTTGGAGGAGGAGAAGGAGGCGGGAAAAAATCGACTACCAAGAGGTGACATGTATCGCATGTTGGGGGCTTTGCTGCGAAATTGTGTTGACACCGCGCAGAACAGAATGTTACCACAGAACACCCAATCAGTCAAAGCCAGTTGCTGCCGAGGTGGTGATTTATTGTGTCACCTTTAAATGCCTCTTTCCCCCACCTAGGGTTAGTTTTTTTTTGTAAAGGTTGGCAAATTGTTGTATCCTATTACACCGATCCTATTTCGGAGTTGCGGTTTTTTTTCTCTTTTTGCGACTTGCGGTTCGATCACGGGTTGTCTCATATCCCCTCAACTTTTGATGCAAATTCAATGCAAATCATTTTGTAGCACATTCTACTTCTCCGTCTGTCGAGGCAAATTGACAACAAATCAACCGGCACGATTTGATCAACGAATCGCGATTGGTATCAAAGATCTGGCAAGATCTTGCGCACGCCCCATTCTAAAACCCCTTCTGGCGAAAAGAACGTCTAGACGAAGGCGGTCGAGCGAAGTAGAATGTAAGTTTTCGCACGTGGACGTCGATAAACCTTCGCCAGGATTTGTGACGTTTGCAATGGGCTGTTTGCTTTTCTCCTGCGGTGTCCAATTTATGACTCGATCATTCTTATTATCGGCCGCCCGAGTTGATTCAAGGTTAAGCGCGCGCGCGCTCGCGCGGCTTCGGAATGTCCCGCTGTCGTTGTCCTTGAATGGTTTCTGGTGTCAAGATCTGAAACCTGCCTTAACGTCGTTGCCTACGTCCACCCGTTTCGAAGTAGAGCAGTCGACTACGCATTGACCGTAAAGCGGGGTAAGATAAAAGCATTGGATTAACCTTTCGAACTGGAAACTGTCTAATGCAAACGAACGGTACTATGAATCTTTTTAATGGAATTCTGTTGACCTTTTGTGTCGGCTTTGAAGCTTTAGGTTGAAAATAAAAACATTTTAGGTTATTACTGGTTTTCGTTTAGGCATGGTAAAGTTAAGAATTACAAATATAATGCAATAAATTTGGTTTCAATGCACGGCCATCGTTACACAGCAGTGGTAGTTTTGAATTCGTTTTAAAAACATTTCCTATTTTTTTAAACACTAGGCTTTAAATTATGGTCAAGATGAGAAGTCCACTATTCGAGCTTCTTTTTTGAATATTTTAAACCTGGTTGAATATTTTCCGAGCAAAAAATCCGGGTTTTGTTTAGAATTTAAAATTGTACCGACAAAATATTTTTTCATTTGTTTGTTGTTCAAAGATTTCTCAGTTCCGCTGCTTCTGTTTTGTGAATTTGTTGACTACCAAAAGCAAGCAACATTGATTACTTGACCCAAAAACAAAACAACAAAAAAATCATTTTCTCGCAATCATTAAATTGACACACTCTCTTCTCGATAATTGAATAAAGTTTTCCCCCGATTCGCGTATATCGGGGTAAAGTTTACCAAACCAGGTGAAAATTGTTTAATTAGATAGCGCGATCCACGAATTATTGCACACGCCCTCTTCGCGAGAAAGTGTGCCCGAAGCGGTTGGTTAACATTGCAATTTAAATTGATCAACCTCTTAGCGTCCATGCCACCCCGCTCTTGTCGGGTATGTCTGGTTTTCTGTTTTTTTTTTTGCTTACGAATTCGTACCGTTTATCCAGTGGATTGTCGAAGAAATTTTGAAACATGACACATTTCCGCCTCGTGTTGTTAGCGAAACAAGAAACGGGGGGAAAACATCGAGGGTGGACGACACGGAACGATGTGTGTGTGTTGGAAATTGTAGCGTGCTCATGTGCTCTATTAATTTTGCACTTGTGCACCGAGTGCCGCCACCTTCGTCCTTCGGTCCCAGCCTCTTCGCCACGTTTGACGAGCATGACATGCGATGCGCCGCCAAGCCATGCCAAGCCAGGCCGCCGTTTTTCCGCGGCCGTTCCTTGCGACATTAAACGTGTGTGTCGGCCCGTATGTGCCGTCGCTCAAAACGCAGGCAAACGGAGGCGGTGGCATAGATTGCAGGTTGTGTTGCAATGCTCTAGGTCTGGGATGGATTGGATCTCGCTCGCTCTTTCTCTTCCACAGCCCATAGTTATGCACGACGGGGGAAGTCAAACGCCTGTGTTGTCGCAAAACCTCCGGCCCGGTGTGCATTACATCATGTATTTTACGCTGATTTTTCGCCAGTACGCGCCACTACGCCACCTCGTTGGAGGGGTCGGACGAATAGTCGCGGTTTGCCGGAAAAAAAATGCGCCAATGCGTTTTTGGTTCGCGCGCGAGCCCGCCAAGATGTGAGCTCTGTGGTTTAAGTGTTTATCATGAATGACAGCTGAGGAATCGATCGATCGAGGAAAGCAAATGGGCGGAAAGTCGACGACGACAAGAAAATGGGGGAAGGAGGTAACACTGGCTGGCACTTAAGCCGATCGCGTAAGCGATGGTTCGATCATACGCTTTGCAAATGATTGATCGTGATCGTTGGACGGCGCAAATGAAAGCGAAACAATCCACGGAAAAAGCAGCCAACGTTTGTCACTAAGAAGAACTACTTACATCACCGGTTTCATGGAAGGCGGCCAAGAAATCTTCGGATCCGGTTAGAATTCGCTCTTCGGAGGATCCGACTCCTTCCGGAAGTAGCAGCTTCGAGCCACCTCCAACTCCGGATGAAGCGCCCAGCGAAGGGAAATGGTTACCATGGTAGGTGGTGACCGTTCCCTGCGGGACAGCGGATGTGCACACAATAAGGCAGCCTAACGCCGCTAAAAACACCGACGATACGCGGGACGCCATTTTTCGAAAGAGTGACAGTCACGAGCACATACACGGTTGAGCGAGGATCACACGACAGATCACAAAGTGAGTTAGAGTTGTTGGTTCCAGGAACTTCCTGGTCTAGGCTGTTCCTAGCTCTCGTCCCCTGTCAAACAGTCCTCACGAACGGCTAACTCCACTGATGTACGTCTGAATTCTCCAAATGTTCACACGGCATACGCCGGCTCACGAGCACCCGATTGAACTTCACGACACCGTGCACGAACTTCAACTGACGCCAACTTCTGGACAGTACCTCGCACGAGGCCTACAGCAACAACGCGGCTACCGCTACTCCTACCGCGATGTGGACCGTTGGTGAAGGCTCGCTGGTGAAGGCTTGGAGCATGCTTTTGGACTGTCGCGCGGAGATGGAAACCAGACTGGACCAACCACAACAACAACAACAATGATGAAAAAAAACATTCCGCCCAATATTCGTAATTCAGTCGCGCCGGCGAGTTCGGAGGGACTTCTATGCTGTGCATTGGGGTTTTCCCACCCCACCCCCCAGTTGTTTGTTTCTTGGTGACCGTAATGTCGCTCGCACAACCCCGGGGATGATGCTGCCGGCGACCGCCTTTTCTTTTTCGGCGAGATCGACGGTTCCTCCTAAACTTTCGCCTCGGACGGACGTCGAACTTCTCGAACTTCTCGAACTCGTTGTCTCGAGACCACATTGTGCGGGGGGGTGGGTTGCCTTGGTGTGGCATAGTAATGGTATAATAGTAAGCAATGGCTCTTCAGGCGCCAACCGGTGGTGGTTCGCGTTTCGCTTCCTTACTGCGCGCGCACACCTTTGATCGGCAGTTGGACCCCGCGAACGTTTGGTTCGAGGACTGGAGCGGGTTGTTGGAGTTCCATAAACGTTGTTGGCAGCGGGCAATTAAATGGTACCATGGTCATTCGTGCGAAGAAATGGCCGAATGTCTGGCAGCGGTAGGACGACGATGGCGTGGGCAACATTTCTGCACCAATCGAACAATTGTTATATGCACTCGAAACCGTGTCGCGCATTTATTGCCATCTAATCACTCGATATATATTGTTTTGTTCGATTGCAACATGTTTCGACGCTTCGTGTAACTCGTTTCATAATGGCGTTTTGCTGGCGAACCAACAATCGATCACATATTTTTCTGTGAGAACCGAATGATTTAATTACTTTGTTGTTTTTATCTGCATGAGATGAAATAAGGCTCTCCCTTGAGAGTGTAAGGGTTGGGAAAAAAAACCTTGATCAATCCTGTTCCTCAACCAATGCTGAAGCCCTTGACTGATACCGATCGCCGCCCGCCAGTAGCCCTCTGCCGTGCCGAAGCATGAGGTGACTAACCAGTCCCGAGTAATGGGACCAAATTGAAATTAACTTGCGCCAGTAAATCATTGGTCCAAATCGGGCGTTTAGATAGTTGCAAGTAATTTCTTAAGGTGTTGCCCGTGGGTGTATTGGAAAAAATAAAAGTATAATAAAAAAATCCCATTAGCTATCATAAGCCCAACCCCTAGCTGGTTATCAATCCCAGCGGGTGGCTCTAGTGGCTCGCTAGAGAGTAGTAGCCACTAACACTTGAGGCCGCCACTTTGAAACAGGTATTGGCTACTTAGTCATAATGCGCCTGTCCGGATTGTACCGGGGTGGGCTGCGGGTTGGCCACCTGAATGCCCGCAGGCCAATCCCCCGTTTGGCTGCCCCCTGGTGGAAGAAGGTGTAAATCTTACATACAATGACGCCACGCCAGGAAAAAGCCACACGGCGGTCGTTGTTTTGCCTAGACTTTTGCGCGAAATCATACATAACCGCATTAATAACCGGCACCGGAGCGGCCACAAACGGACGCCGGGTTAGCATCGGCATAATGCGCGGGGGGGATGTTGCATGGGGTGAAATTAACCGGCAGTATGCGGTGGTATACATACACATACACACACACATACATAGAAATACTCTCACTATCACTGCAACTCCGCGCCTTACCAAGACGCCAGAATCGATCGTCGTCGATCGTGGAAGAAAGGAGCACTGATCATGAACGATGGCGCCAAGACTCTCTCGGAGGGTGGCGATGGTCCGTCGGATGGAAATGCTGCGCGGTTTTCGGAGCGGAAGGGGCGATCGACAAATACGTTATGCAATGTGAGCGGAGATCGACAACAAAAACAACATCCCCGGGCGGCGCAGGGGGAAAGACAAATTCCTTCCAACGCTTAATGCCTCATTTTGTCCAAATATTGTATTTTATGGATTAACATTCCCCTGTTTCCTGAGTAAAACTATAATTTGTGACACATACCTAACTGAGACATTTTAATTACATACCAGAAGTGAACGAGATTTTAAATGTGGTAATCCCGGTTGTTTAGAAAAATTAATTGAAAATCACTATGGAAACTAAAACCATGTTTCCACTTCCACGAAAACTCCAGGATGCACTGCGATACGGTAACACACGGTATTTAATTGGAGAGTGAATTCGATCCGATCAACAATTGTGTGATATAAAGTGATCGATCGGCGGAGCTAACGAGAAGGAAACTGTGCGGATGAGGAGCAGAAGAAGAAAGTGAAGTTGAAATTAATATATCCTCGTCAGACGAAGAGATGCTGTTTATAGCACTAGCGGACGGCCAGAAGACAGGTGGTTGTTGGAACCACCCATTTCGCTAAACTTTTTAGTGCGCCATGTTGGAAGAAAAGATTGAAGATGGTAATTAATGATGCGTTGATCAGCAGCAGATGATCGGACAGCTCGCGTCCGTTCCGACTGGAAGTCGTGCTCGGGAACCACCGCAGACGGTAGGAATTGAGTTTCAAACGCCACCCTACCCACGCTTGCCTCCCTGTCCCGGCAATATGTAGGTCGCACATAACCCTACCGGAGACCCTTGATGTAACTGCCGTGTTTTTCATTCCGTTTGTTGAATTATGTACCGAACAATCGACCGGAACGAGAGATGGACTGTGTGACGACGTTTCGGGCGGTCGTATCGGGGCGACGATGTTTATGATCGAACACCTCACCCCAGAAGGGGTTGGGGAAACGTAAACGATGAAAATAATAACAATCAAACCAGGCGTGTGCTCGACTGATCGCGATCGTTAACTCGTCACGTCACGCGGTTTGGCGCGGAGTGGACCGATTTTTGAACCCTTTTTCACTTTTCATGCCGAGCGCGATTTGCAACGCACACGACGCAGCCTGTGGCAGTGTTTTGCAGTTGTTTCGTGTTCCCGATGCAAATTTTCGCCTTTTCCCAACTTGCTCCCTCACGAAGGGGATCCCCACAGAGGAAACCGGCCGTTGCGAAATGGTGGCCCAATTTTTGTTTTTTGTTATCTTCTTTCGTGGCTTTTCACTTTCTTCGGTGGGTTTTAATGTTCCCCAATTCAGGACACTTATGCTGCACGCATCTGTCTGTGTGGAAACCCGGCTACACGTACGCCTGACCGAGGTTGGGCTTGCCTTTCTACCCCCAAACACGTATTATGGACCATGCGGTGTGTTCCAGTGGTGACTTCTTTTCTTAAATGAGAGCACATCAAAGTCAGTCACCAGAAGAGGGCAAGGGTTTGCTTTGTGGTATCCATTCGGACGGTGGAGGCTCGAGGGGGACGGTCTGCACACGTAATAGCCTCTAAGTGGCCGGTAAAGGCAAGATGCACTTTATCGTAGCCCTAGGTCTGCTGCGTGCGTTACTGTTGCTCATCTTAGTGTGACTACGCTGCGGAGGGCCGTCTCGGTGGATTGACTTACATTTGAAGCTGAAGCTGTTGCCTAAGGCAACGCTGGAACCGGGAAGATTGGTATGGTAATGGTCCGACGGCCGGTTGGGGAACTGCAATAGACAGTATCGTTTAGTTACGATCTTCATACCATAAAAGAATTATTGCTCGTTTGGTCTACGTTTGTTCATCATGCGACGAAGACGTTTTATGTTAAATTTAATTTAACTCTTATTACACAGAATCGCTTGTTTTAGAGCTCTGGTCATGTCTCTAATACATTAAATTGATAATTGGGTACATCGTGCCCATCTTGTGCTATTAGGAACAGAGAGTTCAGGTGTTGGCAAATAGTTTAAATTTGCATTTTCGCATTTTGTTCAACAGAATGTTTTTCGCTAATGTTTATGAATTTGTTTTTATGTCTTTGTTTTCCTACAGCAACCAACGAAAACTCCCTATTATGTCGGTACGACCCAGACGCTACCCAGAGGAATGTATTCGGACCGCGGCAAGGGTGGTGCGATAGGTATGTGCCTGTTTATGAAACTGGTCAACGCCAGCCTCAGCGACCAGCTTCAGGGGATGATCCAACGATTTACCACCGTCCTTTCTTTCATTTCCCTGAACCCGCGCAGGAGTAGCATCGAAGCCGATCCGTTCGTACGGTTCGCGGACTAACATGGCGGCTCCCATCCCCTACACCACGGAGCAGCTGTACAACATTCCAGGTATGCGCATTCGGATTCGCTACCGGCGCGGATTCGGTAATCGCTCATCAAACATCTACTTTGGTTTTCTTGTTTTATTTTTTTTACTTTACCACACACGTCAAACGTCAACCCAAGCAGATGGATACATGAGCTCGCCGGAACGGAGCGGAGCGTCGAGAGGAGCGTACGAGGAGCCTTACTATAGCCAATACGGTACCCGTTCCGCGACCGTGACGCCGATTATCGACGAAGAGCAGGGGTACTTACGATCGGACCGAGAATGCGTCGCGAATATTCGGTAATCGATCGGCACTAATTCTTCATTTTTCCTTCCAAACGCCAGGGATATCTCGATCGCGGACGATCAGTACGCCATGTACGGGGTGAAGAATGTTGGACGGATCCCACGAGTGCCACCAAACCAGCTGTACGACCACACGACGAGGTAAGTCCCGTGCCCCAGCCCGACGCCCACTTGTTCGGGTGTTCGATCAGCTGCTTCCGGGAGGCTCCACGTACGCTTCGGCGAACGCGATCAGCAGCCGCTGCAGCTGGTCCACGTTGTACGCATCCAGTGGGACTCCCGTGTCGTCGGTTGTTACGTAGGGCCGGGCTGTCTGACGTTTGCGTCGCATGAACGGCTTTCGCTTCTTGACCGCCGACCCGAGCGTTCCCGTGCCGGTGATGGTGGGATGATAGTAGGTTGTTCCTGTGCGGTCCGAAGAGAAGACCGAAAACGCGAGTTACGGTTAATAAGGAAACGGTGTGGCACTCCGTTCTGCTCCGGCAGTCACCTTTGCTTTTGATCGCCTGTACGATCATGCACAGCAAGTAGCCGGCGAACGCGAGAAACGCCAACCCGGTGATACTGATTTGGAAGATCGTTTGAACTTTGGACGGCTTACTGTTCCACGGTTCGACACCGGACCTCCTGGCGAAGAAGATAAAAGCAGAGCCACATCGGGGGATGTGGTTTTTTTGCGGTTGTGCGTTTCGGAAATCAAAAAAATAAAAACACTTTTAAATACCGCACCTTTCCGCCACGTTTTCCATTTTCAATGGTAATGCGAACATATTATTAGCCCGCCCATTACCATCGCCACCCGCGCCGGTACCGCCGTCGGGTAGGTCGCGTGCTTCCACTGCCGGCCGGTCGTCGGTTTCGTTTGCGCTCAAGAAGAAGTTAGTCCGCAGCTCGCCCATCGTCCGGCGCAGCTGAAGCAATCGGTCCATCGGTAGGCCCTCCAGGTAGTGGTAGTCGTTCCACCGGAACTGACCACCGTCGTACAGCAGACCATCGTGTCCACCGGGAGTTGAATGTTCGCCAAAGGCCACCTTCACAACCGTCAGCGTCGTGATGGTGGCAGCTAAAAGAGCTATATTTCGACACCGGACACTACTTCTTGCCATTAAGAGCTAGTAAGATAACACACGCAGGTTTGGCCACGGTGAACGTTCTTTTTTGTTTCACCAATTTCAAATGAGGGTTTTTTTTCTCTCCCAGAGTAGCGTGAACTGAACAAAGTGCCACCGAGTTTGATGATGACGCTCCGCTTGGCTCCGGGGCTTGTAATGAAATGCACCACTCGAAAAGACTCGAGGGAAGTGATTTTTTGTCGCTGCGTATCGCTTCGCTGCCCGGTATCGCGACAGAAGGGTGTACCTCATGGGAACTGGAGCGAAAATACATGATGGATCGAGAAATGTAATACCCCTCAGCACAGTGTCAATGCATTTGAATTAGTGTCTTAAGTTTTCCATTACTTTGATTATTTTACTTCTTTTTCTGGCTTGCATACGGTAATTTTATTTTACAGATTACTGGTTTCGTGGAAGAATTATGAATTTCGTTTTGGTAAAAGTACTTTAATCGTAACTTATCCTCTTACTGTCGGACAACCTCCCTCCTTCACCTCACTCGATATGGATGCATTGGCACCGACGCAAAGAAGCGAAACGCAATGTCACCCGAGCCATTAAACTACACCTTCACACTGAGTGCTGACTTTCCATCTCACATCCTTCATCCATATTCCGTAGATCGGAGGACCTGCACAGAATACGCGTTGAGCATATGGAGCGCCAGCTGGCAAACCTCACCGGACTGGTGCAGAAGGCGCTTACCCAAAACCCTCAGCTACCGCTAGTTAACAACAGCCCCAATATTCTAAACATCCCTGGACAATATCGCAACGGTACGTATGCGTTAGCCTGAGTTAAAGTTGTGTTCTCTTTTTTTCTTTTTTTGTTTCAATTCCGATACTTCCCCGGCCGTTAAGTTTGTCGCAACATACGAGCTATCGCTTCCGGTCCATATATCTTCTGCAATCAGGCTGATCAGTTGCTCTCCTGATCTTCTCGAACAAGGCCTCATCCGTCGTAAACAAGGCCGATCGACAGGAACGTGCTTCGCGTTGCTTTGCATTTATCAGCATCTTCTAATGGTTTCGTTCGAGCTGTTGCGGTCCACCAAAACCATAGCCATATGTTTGTTCAAATTGTGCTTGTTACGTGTGTTTTGAGCCGGTTTTGCATATACTTAGCTTGGTTTTGAACAGTTGACGTTTGCTCTTCTTGCGATTGACTAGCTGTATCGGTAACTTGAGGCCGCGCATCGGTCTGTTCTTCATACGGTTGTAATTTTATTGCTTGCGCTCGGTAACATTAGCTACATCTGACCATGCATCGCTGGCAGACGCCCTGGAATCTCATGGTTACGCTCATGGCGTTACCCAACAAGCGGCTTATGTTCTGTCTCTCAGCATCAAATTATTGTTGTTACCAGTTTTCATCGTCAATTTTATTCGAAACTATCCGCAAACGGGGTGGAATCATGTTTTTCTTTTTAGTAGTACTGTTTCGTATCAAGTATGTGTCAAACGAATGGAACCAAGTGTAGGTTTCCAGTATCTCACAGTAATGTACAGTTGAAACCGAACCGAAAGGTAGTAGTTATTGGGTTTTTGAAGCGTACGGTTACTAGCTATACGTGTGTGTGTGTGTGTGTCGTTTTCTAATCTTTCGATAAAATGGATAAGAGTATCAAGCACATTTGATTCACAGTAAATATCATCAATGATCATCCCATTTTTCAACGGCTTTCATCATCTCGTCCGCTTCTTGTATCTTGTCTTGTTTTCTTCGCCACACTAAACTCATCCAATTCATGTGTGTTTCGATCTGCCTTTGTTTTACTTCTTACCAAAACGAACCTCATCATCTCGTCACCATTGCGCAATGAACTAACAAACACTAATCATTTAGCTGAAACTACTGGAGATGGTACGGTTTGCACGCGCGAAAAACCACCAAAATTGGGAAAATCAACATGTCGTAAGTTCATTCTTTCAAGCAACAACTAACTGCCCTAAAGCTTCCCCAAAATCTTTCCTCCGACACTTTTCTTCTCCACCTTCCTCCAACCCGGGGGCACGCGTTAGCACAGCCCAAGGCTACACCACACGTCCACGTCCAATACCACCCACTTCTTTGCTACTGCCACCAGTTATTCCGCCAACCAGTAACCCAACCATTAACCATACATGATTCATCTGTTTTCACCTCGTAATATCAATATGCTTAACACATTTGTTCTTGTTTCGAATTGCGTCATGCTAGTAGTTTTATGTGTTTGTTTTTTTTAGAAAGTAATTGACTTTAGAGTGTTACAATCCGGGAGGTGCTTTCAAGTAAGCGAAAGTACGTATCGGATAATTAGTATGATTCGAGCCATAAGTATTTTGTATAAAGATTTTTTTATTGTATAGAAAACGTATTGGTGTGCTTTGAATCATGTTCGGTAACCGCTTTCGTAAAATAGATAAAACGGACAATCAAATCAAACTTATGATAAAAACTGAAATATTAATATTTGGTTTAATTTGTTCACAAGTGTAACAAAAGTTAATAATCGAAATTAGAAACTGTATATACTCTATTATAGTGGTAGGAAACTTCTATCGTTTGTTATGGAACAGTTTGCAATGACAATAGATTACTTTAGAATATTAAATCAATCCTGTTTAAATAAAAAATCGATATACTTTTATATTCCATTTATTTTTCCTCTCTCTCTCTGTTATATTAAGTAGCATGGTTAGCCACTTATTACCAGCCATTTTGCAACCGTTTTAAGAGAATAAAATACCCTCAGATACCTATTAAAGCTTACTTATGTTATACCATCAACATTTCGGGATGCCGTCCTGTGCCGGATTCCGCTAAGTTTCGTGTCCTACTCTTGAATGTTGCGGAAAGCAATCTTTTCCTCCTTTTATTCTATACCCATTTCTAAGCTTCTGGAAATTGGATATCGTTCGCCCAACTGCTAGCTGAACCCGTTGTGTTTTTACTTTCATTCGCAGATAAATCGGTTTCGTTCGAAAAATCCGTCTCGTTCAGCGACGACATTCAAGGTGTGCCAAAGTCCCACAGCCCGCAGCATTCTGGTACGTCGGATTGGGGTTTGTTTTTTTGATAGTTTGCAGGTGTTCTTACTAGGGTCGTTTATTTCTATCTTTCCTACAGCTGATACGAAACCGCCAAAGCCAGCGATAAAATCTTCCACCTTACCTAGAACTTCATCTCAAGGTGGGTTTTTTTTTCTACCGGTAACCGAAAGGCGGCTTGTATTGGTTGTGGAGCGTACTGCTACGCACCTATTACTAAAGATGTTTTAAAACTGTCGTTACATACAGAACGTGACCGCCTGAAACCTCCACCGCCGCCGAAGCCACTGGTGATGATCGCGAGCAATCAGTATCGGACCGATCTGACGCTTGCACCGGAAGTGTACAATCAGCTGCGCGGTCTGCAGAAGAAGGCGATGGACCTCCGCACGGAGGTGCGCACGCTTCGCCGGCTGACGCAAACCCAGGCCGTTGCCGTGCGCGAAGACATCAAGGATACGTTTATGAGAATACGTGCCACACTGCTATCCAATACCGGATTCGTTTGGGGTCAGGGCGATAAGGAAAGGGTACGTACATAGTTTATCTACCAAATTTTGAAAACCACACAACCGAGAAACAAGTGATCATGATACGCTCATTTGACAGACGAATCTCACCCGAGAGGAGGAGATTTACAAACAGGAAGTCATTCGGTTGGAAAAAGATCTGGCCGACCTAGAATCGTCCGTAGAAGGCCTTCGGGGGGAGGTGATCAACAGAAGAACGCGCGTCAATATGGTTGCCGTCGAAGACATGGCGCTAGTTCTTAGTCGGGCGAGGTAAGATCAGCCACATTTGCGTTTCGCACAGCGAAATCTAATCGCTACGATCTTTCCCTACATCTTTTCATTCCAAAGTAAAACGGTAGCCGAGTTGAAGATGCGTTTCCCCGTCTTGCAGCAGGGGCTACGAAATTTAATTTCCAGTGAAATGGAGCGTGTCTGCCGGGAAGAAGTTTTCCTCAAAGATGAACCGGATCGGCTGGAAAATGCATTGAGGCGATGCAAAAAGCTAACCGGAACGTTGGTAACGCTCAAAAGGTAAATACAACCTCGCGTTACTTAACCCTGGTCAAACTTAACGTTTAATTCAACGTCCTTGATTCCCGTCCTACCTTCCCAAACCTTCCTTTCTTCTTTTCTTTTTTAGACTTGCGAGCGTACAAGAGCAACGGCTACCCATCCCCGACACGACGGCAACGGACGAAACGGCCAAACCGCCAGAAACACATACCAACGTAAACAAGGTACTTATCAGTGCGACACTAGTCTACTTCTTAGGAACACTTCTATCCCTTATCTTAAAAACTAAAAAAAAACAGCAACAATAGCAAACTAAAAACCGAGTATAGTTAATACCATTTTGAAGCTGTCCATCGCTATTTGTTTTGGGTTACGTTCTCTTCTGTTTTTGGTTTCACTTAACAACTGTTTGTTATACGTTGGTTCTATTTTGCTTTCTTGTTACTCATTCTATTGTTCCTATTAGTATTCTCTTAATGGCAAGTTGTCCTCGAATCTCTTTCTCTATCTTTTTATCCCTTTGATTCTTACTGTTACTGTCACTGTCATTGTCTGTCTGAAATCCTTCCTATTAGCTACTTTTTGACTTTCAGCCTGATTCTACTGCTCTCCGATTGTTGTGTGCCCGGTTACGTCTACAGTCACTGGGGTCTCGATTTATTTCCGCTCCCGGCATGCCACTTTTAAGCTCCTCCAATAAACGGATGCAGTCAGCATTGATATCCCTTGACTTAAACAATAGTTATCTTTCTTGTGTAAACAACATTGCAAGCAATATTTCATGTTCAACTTCACTTAACCTTTTTACCGAAAAGGCCTTCTATGAACCCGGTTTAAGCAGGGCATTTTGAAAGTAAATTTAAATTGATTTCCATTAAAAATTGAGCTAAGATGGCACAATTTTTTTTTGGTAGAAAGTTGTATGATTACAACAATATGAAAGCTGTTCAAAATCTAGATTGTTTGTTTTTTCCTTTGCTGTTGTTTGGTTCTTGTAGATATTGTTAAAACGTTAACATATAGTTACATATGCTTTTTGCGCTTTGCAGCTTTCACTTCCACCTTCATATTCATGTATTCACTCATTATTTCATTTTTGCAGTCATTGGTTATGTTATAGGAGAACCTCTCACCTCGTCTTACATAAGCTTGTATGCTGCTTACAATTATGCTTTCTAAATTGATTTTCTGTTAATATGTGTAGTTTGTTATCCTTTGGAGATTTTCGTCTTCTTATAATTCGCACGTGCGATATTGTTGTCGCTCTCACAGACACCATTGGTGAACAAGTAGTTACTTAAAAACTAAAATGTAGAAACCATTTACAAGTCTTTAAAACTAAACGTAAATAAAAGAATACACAATTAAAATATGCATTGTACATAGTAGACAAGTGGACAAGTAGTTTTGAGTCTACCTTTGCATATGGTTAATATGTATGTTTTACAATTGCGTCGCATATTTAACCGGGCTTTAGATGATAAAATTATACAACCCATTAATAAATTCATATTTCGAATTTTCGTATTCCACGGATTTAAAAATATAATCCTTGATACCATAATTGAAGCATTAATGAAATGATGTTTTCTAACGTACTTTCTCTCCATGATACAGTTTTGAACTGCTTGTCAGTACGATAACATAGCTAAAACCATTCCTTTTCAAATATTGCATATGTGATTGCACTTTCATACTTTGCGCAACGTATCCCATATATGAAGTTAACAGCTTTTCTGATTGATTAGCATTCTTTTGAACTAATAATTTTCTTCTCCACGAATAAATTTATCGCCTAAGCAATGATGTCCACATAGATAAAAACAAAATCGGATCAATTGCTCGAGGTGCCTTCGTGTTCTTCACTTACGTCCGCTACATGTCCCTTCTTCCCAATCACCTTATGATCATATCTTTTCAGCACAGGTTTTTAAAGATGTTTCATTTAATTTTTCAATAATCGTGCCATGTGTTAGTTTCTTTTTTAATCTTTTCTATGTTTCATTAACTTTTGGTTCTTCTGGGTTCCAATATATATATAGATGAAATAATCAGCAATAAATAACTCGAACACCATAAAATATCGAACATTATAAACTCCGTAAAGAACAACTAGCCTAACGAACATATTCGACCCGGCTGGGCCCAGCATCGACGGGCTCAGTTCAACTCCGTCCCACCAGAAAAACGCATTCCGAACTCATTCCACTGCCTTCACATTTCCAAAACCGTTGAAAACCCTGCACCAATTCATTCAGTTTCCATTTCCTCTGCTCTCTGTCTCTTTTTCATTCTCTTTTGCTTTCCCTTCTTTGCTCTTTATTCAATGTCTTTCCTTCTCTATGTGTATATTTTTCACTTGGCCATTTTCTTTTCTCAAATCCTTTCGTTTTCAACATCCTTATACTGCGTCCCGAAGCTAATGGAAAAGTAAATTTCCAATTCAATCCTCCCACGGAGTCTCCCAGTGATATTGCATCGCTTTCCAAAACGATCGGCTATGTTGTTCCACCTCTGATATTCCTTCTTTCCAAACACATGCATTACAACCTAAATCATCTTGGTTACCCGCAACGAACCCACAAATTCACACTTTTGTGACGAATTGATGCTAAAACATGCATTCATATAATTTTGTGTTTTATAGTTCAACTGGCGATGGAGTTCTAACTTCAAAGAGGCGATCAATGAGTAAATTATGCTCCTACTTAAATAATCAACAACAAAACAATAGTTTTTTCTCGTTTTGTTTTCTTTCGAAACGTTTTTTCCTTTCTATTCCTCTTTTCTTCTGCGTTTGTTTCACGAATGTCCCGTATGATCAAAGAGCAATAGCAACAGCAGCAACAAAAAAAGTGCATATGTATCAAAATCTTTTCACCAAAATCAATCGTTTTTCCTTCTTTCTTTAAAATTAATCTCTTCTCAATCATCACCGCCTTCCTCATTCACACCTACACGTGACTATTTCTTCTCTCGCCATCTCACCCATTGGTCGTCTGTTTTTCTTATCTGCTGGATTCTCACAAAGGCACACTTGCATTTAAACTATGAAATTCCCCAGCATCCAGTAACACACATTACACACTAGTTTATGATAATGAAACGATTGAGCTGTTTTGCTCCAGCTCAGTAAAATTTGTTTCGGTTTATTGCATAGGAAAACACATTCTTTCTTATTGTTTTGTTTTTTTAACTCTCGCTTTGACTCAATTTAACTTTATTTCTTTTCGTTTTTATCTTATCATTGATTTTTGTTGCATTTCTTCTTGGTTTACTTATTTGTTTTTCCAATTTGGTTCATTGCATTATACTATTGTTTGATCGTTCTGTTGTTCTTACTTATGTTTCGTTGTTTGGTGTGGTTGATTTGAGTTTCTCTTTTTGCAACAGCATACATCACGACCATGGTTTCTGTTTTTTTTGTCTTCTACTGCCACTCTGCGCACAATGTTTACACTACTTTACCATTTTGGTCATTTGAATGTCCACTACTACTACTGGTACTACTACTACTACTACTACCACCTGCCGACACTATTATCGCACGATCAGATTGACACTCGTGCAATCCAACCGATGCAACGTTCGTCACAACTGCTCTTCTCAGCATCATTATTCATAAATTATGTCGGAACCGGGGGTGGGTTTGTCCAATGGAAGGTGTATGTGTGTGGGTGTTTGTGTATGTGTGTCTGTTGTTTGTATGTATGGGAAGCGCGTGTGAATGTTTCTTCTTTTTTTAACTTTCCCTCGAGATTTTATGTTTATTCCCCTCCCCATTTGTATCGCTGTTTGCCTGTTTCCCGAAAAAATTGTCCACCAATGTCCAGGATCCTTTGTCATTTTATTAAAGGAAAAAATATATCTTAAACTAAACTAATATTTATGGAAATAATTACCCGTTAGAGCGGGAGTAACAGGTTCTTCTTGTTTGTTCTACGCGAATGTAAGAAAATGATTCAATAAGAAGAATAGTTAAATAAATTGTACGATTATCCGTTTGATCTGTCTTGTTTGGTTCTGTCACTGCATCAGGATTTTGGTTGCATCAGCTCGTTTGGTTGTTTGGAATGACGAATTCGAGTGTACATCGTGCTACATTTCACCGAAACTAACTTTACTGCCTACGTTCCGCTTACTTACGTTCGAGTATTTTAATCATCCCACACCCGGCAGCATCTCCGTTTCTCGTAGCTTGCAATAAGTATACCATTTGTTTCGAAATTAGTGCATGCCATTCCACACTGTATAAATCTCACAACCCGCAAACAAAAATACACTCACACAACCCTTGGGCACACGTTCTCTATTGTTAAGTCTCTTTCACTTTCGTCACCGATAGTACCGCTACTAATCGATGTAATGTTGTATTAATTGACCTGTCGTTTGTCACTTTGTGTGTATGTTTTTAACTCGCAATTATATATCGACAACATAATCGTTTCTCTACCCATTTTTAATAAAATTTCAAAAAAAGAAAACAAGCCATAAGAAACAGCACTTTTATTTTGTTACAATATGTTTGGAACTGTCGTAACGGATTTTGAATCATAACCCAACTCGATCGTGGATAACCAGTAAAAACAGTATTATAGAACTAATTCACCCCCAAAAAGGTGACCATTATTTTTTGTTAACATTATTCAACGATCCAAGTAACATATAACGTTTTTCTACTTGTCAGCTCGAACAAATATATTTTTACAACTGATTTCAAAGAGACAATACTCCACGATACTGACCATCCTTAACTATTTCCCTACAATAACCAAACCAACACCTGCAGGAACACGGTGGTTGACTAGAAAAAGTATCAATTTCCCTGTCTGTTCCGCCTCTTCCTGAATCATCAATGTGAATTGGCCGAACAAATTTTCTTTTTGTTGTCGTATTTCCAATCAGCTAACAACATCGGATGATTGGCTAATGAATATCTAATGGTAGTCGTGAAGTTTGGTTTTTGTTTTTATCAATTGGGAGTTTCCCCCGGTTTTTTGTATTCTCTTTCGTTTGGGTAAACCTTATGTTCCATGAACTTTTTTGTTTGATTTTTGTTATAGGATAGTGTTAAAACAAATGTTTTAAATGTGTTACTCCTACCCCTGATTGGAAAAGAAACCCTCGATTAGAATGTTTGTTTAGCGTGAAAAGCCAAACGTAACGTAAAGGCGTATGGGTCGACACATTTTGCAACCGATCGGATGCTAAAAAGAAATCGTACAAAACACAGCCCTTGCTGGACGTTGAAGTAAGTGATACAAAACCAGCCAAAATTGGAAATTGGATGAGCTAAATCAAATGTAACCAAATGAACGGCAAAAGCTGTACAGATGGAATTGCAAATGCGACTTTCGTTTCCGTTACGTCAAAAGTTCTACTTTCTACCCTATCTCTCTGCCACTATTTCTCTTACGTTCTCTACTTTCTTCTTTCGGTTAAAGATTAATTTTCTATTTCATTAGATAGTGCTGTTTCCCTTCTTTTTTATGGCTGTATCAAAAGCATTGTGTTAAACGTTGTTAAACCATAATTATATTACATCTAAACAAACAAATCTTTTCTCTCTTTATCTCTTCCCTTTTAAATGTCGTTCTCTTCCTCGCTGTGTCTCTATCTTTATTTTTCCACTTACTTCTCTTTTTATGTTATTTTTCCGAATCTTTCTCCATTCCCTCTATTTTTCCCACTGTCTTTTGTTTTTGCTTCTTTCACTCCTTATCTTAATCTTTTCAAACCGACCTTCCAATGTTTCGCTCGCTTTGCTCGCTGCGAATTCTGTTACGAATTCGTGACAAATTTCTCACTGTTGCGGTGATGATGTCGTGGCGCACGTACGAACGCACGCAGCCAATCCCAAGCCCCCGCCTGGGGACCGTCGCTGCCGGTGGAGGGATCGCCCCAGAAAACGCACTCGATGCTCTGCTAGACGAGCTGCAGACCTTTGCCAAACCACCAAACGGTGTCAATGAGGTAAATATTGACGCGATAAAACAAAAAATGTAATGCTCTATTTTATATACCACTTTTTTTTGTTGATGAAAATTTATAAACTCAACTCAAATGAATCTGTTTTTAGATGTTTAAAAAGTACGTTATTCCTTATCGCTACATATTCTGGTGATTACCTCAGTAAGGTTTTTTCATTTACCCAAAAAATATTATGGGACCTTTTAGTCCTTTTCCGAACAAATGTTTCGCTTAGTTTTCTGTAAATTGAATCTATTGGTTTATCTTTTTAATTGTCAAGCTAATCTTTCGTCAGTAAAAGTTCAAATATTCAACCAACGAAACCAAGTGATTTAAATTGTTTAAATTATTTCTTCTGCTTCTGCAAACAGTTCTTGGAAAACGTTTACAGATTTGAAACGTAAGAAATGATCCACATAACTAATTCTGTCTCCTATTTCTGATAATGTTTTTTAGCACCGTCCGGACGACTCCACTTCAGACGATAGTTCTCAAACGCTGCAGAACAGCATCACAACCAAAATCTCCCAATCGCAGCTTTACCCCTCGGAGCCCGTCTCCTCAAATGTAGGCCTGCGGCGGCTTCACTCGTATCCGAGTGGTTCGGATACGGACACGAGCCCGCCGCAGCCAACTCGTCCGACCACCGGGAAGCCACCAGTTCCCGAGCGCAACGCCGAGCTACTCTCGAAGGTGAACAACAAGCGTGTACCACCGCCTCCTCCGCCTCGCACCAGCTCCCGCAGTCCACTGGCCAGTCCGACCAGCCCGCACGTCCCACAGCACCGTGGCCAGCCCACCGTAACACTGTCCGACTGCGAGCAGCAGCAGCGCACGTCCGAGGGTACCGACTCCGGCAGCGAGTCCGTCTGTTCGGACAACTCGCAGCGTCAGCTGGCGCTGGAGTTGCGCCACCAGGAGCTGCTGAAGAAGCAGCGCCAACTGCAGGAGCAGTACCAGCGGCTGCAGCAGATGAGCAAAAACGCAGTCCCGATGGCACCGGGCACGATGAACCACGACATCAAGAAGACGGGCAGTGAGTCTAACCTGCCGCTCAAGATGGGCTACAACATGACCGTTAGTGGCTCGATGAAAAATCTTTGCGGTGGCGGAGGTGCAGGAGCAGGAGGGCATCCGGACGCCGGGTCGAACTTTGACCCGAACAACATGGTCAACAACGTCGACCACTCGGATGGGTCCGATTCTAACACGACCGACGGTGGCAGTACCGGGACAAACGGGAACGCGGGCAGCTTACCACCACACCTTACGAAAACCACCAACAAAGTGTACGAAACGGACATACTCTAAATTTCTCACTCCTATCGCATCCATTTTCCGATTCTTTTGCCTAGCAAAACAATTTAAACGAAAAAGCTAACTCTCGTGAACGTTAGAAATTGAAATGAAAAGCTTAAACGAAATAATGTCCAAACAAGCAAACACACATCACTACATGGAACGCATTGCCTGGACACAAATGTATCGTCAGCTAAGTAGCAAAGTCCCTTCAGTTTGCTTTACCCTCGACAGTTGTGTTATATTACAGCCGTGTTATGAAGCAAACGGAATTACTTCATTTCACATATTGTTGTGCGCAAGTTACAAGCGATAAGATCGATTTAATGTTTAACCCAGTATTCGCACCTAAACCTTTCAACATATTCAAAATGTTAAGGTTAATTATCAACTCGTTCACAGGCTGACAATTTTCCAGTCAATATACACTTTTCCGAACACATTTTCAGAAATACAAAAGTAGCAGAATTTAAACTACGTTTGAGATTGTTACAGAGGGCTATTCGAAGGTTCATTTCATTTTTAACCGTAAGAAAGGCGCACAGTAATTCGTCGAATAAGGTGTCTTATCATTCTCACCTTCGGAACCCTTCGTCTCGTATAGTTACGCCACTCGCAAGTTAGGTCAGTTTGTTTGCAAATGTGTTCAGTTAATTAGTATTTAGCTGGAAAAAAAATCTAGTCATTTTAAAATAATGGCTTTTAAGTGAATCGTCAAACAAACGTGGTTGGCCTGAGTGTTTTTCAAATAATCATTTACACTCTACATTACACTCGTACATTTATAAAATAGTACGAAAAACAAGTCAAATTTTCGTACATTTGTGTCATTATGAGGCATGCCAAGTTCGGTGTTGGAAAAAATCACACTACCTAAAATTCAACAAACCGCATTACATTATAGCTAGCCATTAACCATTTCCCTCTTTCACACTCTAATGTCTACCGAAACGAATAACGAAAGCCATAGGAAGATAGAAGAAGATGCAGCTAAAAGCTGGTCCGTAAAAAACGCTAAAAACTCCTAGAACACGAACATATATCCGGGTATCATCAAACATTTGTCAAATATAGCTAATAGCACATAAGAAAAACTACACCACACAAAAAAAGATTGGGGAAAAACACTACTCGAAGAGACTCCGGATGGTACAAGTGACGTTAGTACCAGAAGCTGATGAAACAAACAAAAATTAATCAGAGAAAGCTAAAATGCACACCACCATTCACCATTGCACCGGAGAAGAAGAGCACCGATACGAACTGGCAATGCACCACAAATGGGGCAATTTAGAACGAACATAGCACGGCGGTTCTGGCAAGGATCCCCGTTCAGTGTGCACTCAAACACGAAAACAATACACCTATTGCTTGTTGATTCAATTGTGATGGAATGCAACCCCATTCCTGCAACTCACTCATATGTGTACTAGTGAAATTCATATAAAATTATAGTTAGACGATGCAGAAGCCAAAAAGAAACAACTCCCGTTGCATCGTAAACCGTGCCGTAAAACATAACGAGTGCAGTGGTAAACGCGTCGTATGTTTTTAGTTTTATTGATCACAAGCTTCGAAGGCAACATAGATTTGTTGTTTGTTACGAAAAAAGCAAAATAATTTTACATGAGGCAATGATAATTGGTCTATAGAATACTTTCGGGAGAAAAGCATTGGAAGAGAATAAAGTGGCAAAACGGGGCTATTGAAAATGAAGCCAAAACTGCGGATTAATGAAAAATATGCAATCGAACACAACTCCTAGCACGAAGCCATTTAGTGAGCAACTTTTTCAAAATGCTCCTTTCCAATGCATCCTTAAGTATATGAGCTCAAAGTTGTGCAGTGCAATAAAAAAGATACACTTACTCAATACTGATCGAATGTATGATGCACGAATATGAACATAAACTATTGAGAATATGCCTAAACCAACCATACCTACACACAGCAGACAAATAGCCACACATACAAACACACGCACACACACAGATACACCAATGCATATATACACGTGTGCACATTTTTGTAAGATTGAGTCACTTTTCATACACCGAAGTTCATTAAACACGTGCTTAAATGCAAAAGGTCATGAAAGGAGGAATCATCACAATAAACACTGCACAGCACAATGAAAAACTCGTGTTTTTGACATCAAGCAAGTAAAGAGAAAGAGAAGGAGTACTACACATTAATCTTATCAAGCGGAATCGATGAAACGGTATAGCAAAATCCAACACTGGAAAAGAATGTGACCTCTGGTTGATGAAACCAACTTTCCATTCATCACATGCATCACTACGCACGCACGGTGAGGAAAACCAAAAAGCATTCATGAAGCTAATAATGATACAACCCAAAAACCTAGTGCACACGTGTTCCCAGTGTGCATCGCCACGTGTTTGTCGTGAGCAGCGTTTTGCGCGCATCGATGTTGATTAGTTTTATAGGAAGTAAGCTTTTCTGTAAAAACAAAATCCTGGAAAAGCAAAGTTGAGTGGTGTTCGAAAGGCCAAAAAAGGGAATGGTGAAGATTAAAAATGTAACGTTAGTAAAACTCATTACGCAAACTGATACTTACTACCAACGTAAACGCAATAGCCTCAAATGGAAAATAGATAAATTTTATGTTTTAAAAGCACATTCTGCATCCAAAAAGGCAAGGAACACAGCTGTTGATTAGAACCAAACAATCTTTATGGTAATGCGTGCCAAGAATGTATGAATAGAAACAATAGCCTACCAAGTTTGGCAGTCGTCAACATTCTCCAGAAACGTGTACTCTGTTGCCATGCGGTGGCTGTTAAATTATCGGATACTCTTGCAGTGACGCTGTTTCTTTGAACTTAGATTTGATTGCATTGGACATCCATTTTTTAAACCAAATCAAATGAAAACTAGTTACAGATTAAACACGAACGAAACTTCTGGAGGATAGACAAAGTTATGAAACATTCATTGAAAAACATTCACCCATGTTCAAAACGTTAGGCGTAATTTGAAAGCCACCTTCAATTGCAATGAGCAAAAATTACACACAAAAAAACTTAAAGTAAGCAAGCAACTTGAGTTGGCACTTCAAGCAGTTCCACACATTGTGCATACAATCAAACTTGAGCAGAGTTGAGGAAAGGATCATCAAAGGGAAGGCGGAGGAGTGAAGCAACTTTACTATTGCGATTAGCTAGTCGACGAAGGAACATAACCCATACATACACACTTACACACACATACACACGTTCGTTTGTGTCATTGGATCATTGTGTCAGTCAGTATGCAATATAGAATGTTGGATTTTTTCTACGAGAGAAACATTATAGACTTATTATCCATTTTTATTATAAAATAATAAAGGATCTTCCACATAAAAATAAAAACAATCTTCTTTCATTTCACTTCCTTTCCGATTATTGCATTATATCTAATGAATCAACAACTCTTACCTCTAGTTTGAAAGCTATTTACTTTTGAGCACAGTTTCGTTCTGCATTCCACAGCTTGGATATAATTATTCTCGGGACATTTATAACGAACATTACGGCTGGTATAAATAGATGAATTCAAAACTAAGCTACTAGACGGCCCTTTTGTCACAAGCAACTGACGTTTCCATTTGTGGCGAAAGTGAAACGTAAACAAACAACGGCATTGTTGCATGTTTTGTGTAAATATTCTTTTCCGATCACCTTTTTTGTGTTGGCAAAATGAGTGGCAAGGCACAGCCAAAAATTCTGTTAAAACCTCGACAGAATGACGAGTCAGTGGCTGGTCCATCCACAGCCACTCCCAGAAGAACACCAACCATATTGACGTCTTCGTCAACGGCGCCCGGAAGCACATCGCACGAACATCCACCGCAAGTTGCCAGTAGTTCCCGGACCGATGAACATAAGAAAATTGCCGCTGCCTCAAAAGCAAACGCCGCTAATGCTGCCCCAGATCCGTACAGCTACGCTCCGATGCATAGTGCGCTACTGCTGTTGAGAAATCACAATGCAATTAATTATCGCACGCTGGACTTTCTGCATGAATCCAATCAGGATTATATCGTAGTAGGGACGGTCGGTATGCCGGGTGTCGGGAAATCAACCATTTTAAACATGCTCAATACAAACCTCTACTACCGGGACCATGCCGATGAAAAGACGGATAGAATATTTCCTGTTCATAGTACAATCAATTTAAATGGAGAAAACGAAGGTATGTAAGGGAGGTGATAAAATATTTAAAATTTCGTATGGATTGAAAATAGCGTAATTGTATCTTTTTTATCCGCGCAGTTAAAATGTACATTACCGACGATAGACTGATTCTGTTGGATTGCTCTGAATGCATCTTCGGTCACACCAGGAAGGACTTTATTCAGTATGAACAGGATGAACTCAAGAAAATGATGATTCTGTTAAAATCTTGCCATGTGATACTCGTCGTACAGGAGGAATACTACAACATTCGATTAATACGTACCCTAATATGGGCCGAAATGATGATGCAAGTGCACTCCAAGCAACCATCGAAACTTGTGTTCATCAGAAACAAGGTCAATCCTTGTATCGTTTCATCGCAAACGCGAAGTCAAGTAGAAAACCTGTATAAAAACATCTTCCGTAACTCGCCGTCCTTCAGCATCACGCACGACACCTTAATCGAAACCACCGGAAGTAAGCAGGAAGCGTTTAATTACATAGAATTCCCTGCACTTAGAAAAGGTAAACAGTAAAAATCTTCTGTTGAAGTGGGCCGTTGCATTAGTTTAGTAAACTCTGTTTTCCAGGCGAGACTGTCGACACCAACGACCATCTGAAGGAAACTATACTCTCTCTTCGCAAACTCGTGTATGCCGGACGGGAGACGATAATGGTGAACAACTGTACGGAAAAGGCATGGGGACAAGCGCTAGTCAAACTTGTCGATTGCCAGGAAGGCAACTTCTTCATAGACAAGTACGAGAAGCTAAAGGACAAGTACAACTTGCACAATCATGTAAAAATCGTTGAACATTCGTATCGGGATCCGTCTGGATTGCATTTTATCGAATAAAACGTTGTGCCCATAATTCTACTTATGGATTAACTGAACTTGCCAAGTGTGGTATTTTGTAAACTTGTAAAAAAGTAGAATTCGGCTTGCACATTTTTTAAATTATTGTAGGATAATGCTGTAAAAAGTTGTATTATTTTCACTAGGCTTATTGTCGCTTTAAGCCAAGGACACAATTGAATGCAGGTTGAGCGTATAGACAATGATTTGCCATAAATATCTTTTGTAAAAAGAAATGTGTTTCACACAAATTTTAACAGTATTTTGCAATACTTTGAAACATTTTAAAAATCGTTTAATTTTGTGTTATCCACACAATATCGAAGGGGAAAATAATATGTACACAACTGTTTGAACAAACCTACAAGCTGCATGAACTTTGATCGAGCTATAGATTGTTTGACAGTGCGTGTCATCTTCTTCCCTACCCCCTATTCCCCTTGTCCTAAACGGATCAACAACCAAAGCATCGCAAAAATGACGGAAAAATATTCCTCTCGGTAGCGCACGCTTTCGTTCACGGGATATGTTGTCGCAACCGCGTTCGGTCGATAATACGCATCTCGAGTACGAGTGATAGTGACCTGTTTTAAGGGTATTTCGTGGCAGTACGCGATGGCACAAGAGCAGAGCATCGGCAAAATGCCCAAAGCGGTACCGCAAGGGGCCGGCAACGGTGGCAATGCGTCCCGCCAGAAAATGCTACCGCTTCATACCCAGCGAATACTCTCGGCGTTCAGCATGGAAGGCTTTATGCGGCAGTCGGAAAGCCACTGTTCTGCCGTGGCGTCCGTGCTGTCCAGCGACGAGGAGCAGCAGTACTCCGGTTCGTCGGATGACTCGGATGAGTTTGGAAGCAAGTTTGTCCACCAGGCCGCCGCTCGTTCCAGTAAGTAAACAAAGTTTCCCGCGCGGTCCAACTGCGTCCAACTACTGGGCTACTACAATGGGGGAACATGGGTCTTGGGACGAATAATGTGAATTACAACTTACCGTTCCTTTCTGTCCGCATCGTAGATAGGGAACGAATGTTTGACTTCAGTTCGGTCGAAAGCGATCGTATGTGGTTGAAGGATTTGCTGCTCTCTGAGACGGAAACTGAACAGGAAACATCCGACGACGATGAGCACATCGAAAGGTTGCTGAAGGAACATCTGCGGGAAAAGATGAGAAGGGAAAAGTACAACAGTTCAGCGGACGTAAGCATCAGTTCCTTCGATCGTGTGAATTCTTTCTGCAATGATGATTTGGAACTCTCTTCTGTTTTAGAATAACAAATATGGATTCTATAGCGTCGGGTTGCTTTCGGATAGTGATCTATTTCCAGACCATCGCCGTTCCGTGGCTCGCAAGCGAAAATGCAAAATCGAACATGGCACTGGCAAACCGGATGGTATTCGGAAACGGATGAAGCACGTTCAAAAGCGGACCGGAAAGGATGGAAGAACCTATTCCGCCGATGGCAGCAGCTCATCCGCCCGGGGTACCATGTTTGGTGACAAGAAAGCTCAAAAGTTGCTTCATCTTCAGCGTTCCGGTGCGATGGACGCGGAGGGCGGCAGTGGTGGTGAAGGGTTTGATTCGATTGCCGGAAACGATAGAGGGTTGCCGGTGGGAAAACGGGGTCGGAAGATGCGCACCAAGACACCGGAGATGATGAATATCCGGCGGCGCAAGATGTGGCAGTTGATGGCAAAGAAGGAGGTCGGCAAACTGCAGCGGGCGAAGGTGAACAACCATAAGGACACCATCACCAACTGTCGCCGGGTGGCGGCCCTGTGTATGCGTGTCGCCCGCCAAAAAGCGATGCAATCGCAGAAGCTCATGAAGGACACGGTTTGGCGAGCGAAGCGATTGACGCGCGAAATGCAAGTGTACTGGAAGCGGTACGACAAGATCGAACGGGAAACGAAGCGTCGCATGGAGCGGGAAGCCGAGGAGCAGCGCAAGATCGACGTTGAGATTGTGGAGGCGAAGCGGCAACAGCGCAAGCTTAACTTTCTCATCACGCAAACGGAACTTTACGCTCATTTTATGTCGCGCAAGCTGGGTAACGTTTCGGCCGAGGAGCAGCTTAAAATTCTCTCCCAGCTCGACGAGGAAAGTAACCCCCGGTTGGCCGCAATCGACAATTACGACTGCGAGCGCATGAAGCAACTTGCCCAGAGGAACGCGTCGGAGGCTTTTCGCAGCGAGCGAGCTCGTACGAATCAATTCGATGTGCTCGGTGTACCTATCCCGCACCGGGTGGAACCGAAAGACCCCTCGGCCGAGGATGTGGCTAGCGCTAGGTCAAACAGCAGCGAACCAACGACCTCGAAGAACGAACACAACGGAGGGATTGCCGAACTTCCTCAGCCATCGATGTTCCGTGGAATGTTGAAAGGATACCAACTGAAGGGAATGGCCTGGCTGGCGAACCTCTACGATCAGGGCATCAGTGGCATTCTGGCGGACGAGATGGGCCTGGGCAAAACGGTCCAATCAATCGCGTTTCTTTGCCACATCGCCGAACACTATGGTGTGTGGGGGCCGTTTCTGGTAATTTCGCCCGCCTCGACCCTTCACAACTGGCAGCAGGAAATGCAACGGTTCGTGCCGGAGTTCAAGGTCGTACCGTACTGGGGCTCGCCGAATGAGCGTAAAATCTTGCGCCAGTTTTGGGTGCAGACGCACTTGCACACGAAAGAGGCCAGCTTTCACGTGGTGATCACCAGCTACCAGCTGGTCGTGTCCGACTACAAGTACTTCAACCGGATGAAGTGGCAGTACATGGTGCTGGACGAGGCGCAGGCCATCAAGAGCTCGAGTTCGATGCGCTGGAAGTTGCTGCTCGATTTCAACTGCCGCAACCGGCTGCTGCTGAGTGGTACGCCGATTCAGAACAGTATGGCCGAGCTGTGGGCACTGCTGCACTTTATCATGCCGACGCTGTTCGATTCGCACGAGGAGTTCAACGAGTGGTTTTCGAAGGACATCGAAAGTCACGCGGAAAATAAAACGGGTATTGACGAGAGTAAGTATTGTCTGGAATGGAAAACATAGGATACAAATTAGAGTTTTACATGTCAGATTAATATTTATAAATCTGAATGATTATTTAAACAAAATGAATCAACGATTTATGAATTACCAAAGATTCATGATTCACGCAAGATGCCAATTTCAATCGTGGGTGTTTGGATAAATTACAATTCGCAAAACGAGCAGGTGTTAATTCTAGTCAGATTCATGGAGGTACATGAATTGTGTTTCATTGAATCAGAGATTTGAATCAGAGATTTGAATCAGACAGAACAATCATCACGATGATTTGGATCTTTCAGGTACTCTTTTGTGATTTAAAAATTGAAAAATGAGTTATAAGATTAGCATCCTTATCGAGAATGCGTAGCTCAAAAAAGTAAATGGGTGAGTAAAAGAGTTGCCATAACGATTCCTTGTACGGATTCAAATCTTTGTGGTGACTAGTAACTCTTGTACTCATTCTTGGGATTCGAATCCCTGCTTTGGATTAGACTACTTTCTTAAAACTCGAATCGCTGTGGGGATTAGCCACGTCCCTGACAATTTAAATCAATCAAGTCAATAGTAAGATTACTACTAACTCACTCATTCTTACTCGGTACGTACATCACTTATTGATACTACTTTTACAGCGTTTTGCATCTCACCTAGTAACCGTGGCAGTGTATGTAAAACATCAAGAATGCTAGCCTACTGTAGATGTATTTGATGTTGAATCGCCAAACCTCCAAATGGCAACACAAACGGGTAAGTAGAAAATTCATAACTTTCTTGGATCTACCAGAATGAAAGTTGTCCCATGGATGTTTGTAGTAGGCACGACCAGTCGAGTGGTGCAGGTAAAAGTAGGGGAAAATCGCTTTCCGGTCGAAAACATGCTTTTGTGAGGATTGTTGTGATTCGCGCTCGTTTTCTGATGAGAAAAAGCGATCATAGCTTACCTTTCAACGGGTCCTGTACTTTTCAACGGGTCGTCTCTACTACAAACATCCATGTGACATCTTTCATTCCGGTAGATCCTAGAAAGTGATGAATTGTCTACTTACCCGTTTGTGTTGCCATTTGGAGGTTTGGCGATTCAACATCAAATACTCTACAGTAAGCTTGCAGTGTTTATGTTCTATGAGATGTAAAACGCTGTATCGAGAGTATTAATGGGCTCAATAAACCATTGCAGAGCAAATTTCCCGATTGCACATGATCCTGAAACCGTTCATGCTGCGACGAATCAAGAAGGACGTCGAGAACGAACTGTCAGACAAAATCGAAGTGATGGTCTACTGTCCGCTGACCACGCGCCAGAAATTGTTGTATGTAGCGCTCAAGAAGAAAATCTGCATCGAAGATCTGCTCCATCTCACCACCGTCGGTGGTGCAGGCGATGGTCAGTCGTTCGATCGGAACTTTACCTCGAACCTCATGAACCTGGTGATGCAGTTCCGCAAGGTGTGCAACCATCCGGAGCTGTTCGAGCGTCGGGACGTGCGCAGTCCGTTCTGCATGAAGTGGAGCTACGAGCTGGTCGATCGGCCCATCTTTCGGCGGCAACTGCTAATGGACCACACCGTACCGAGCAACCGGCATTGGCTTTATAATCGGTGTTACATATTTAATGCTTTAAACGTGCAAAGGCGTTTGCTGGATGGCGAGTATAGCAGAAGGAAGGTTCCTTCGAGACTCACATTTTGTGACGACTGGGGAACGCCATTCGGTTGTGCACGGTTGGCGGGTGGTTTGGCGCCAACGCAGGTGGATCGTATGGCGCGAAGAAATATGTTCACATTCATGTAAGGAAGTGTAATGTTCTTACGTCGGGTTTCTCCTAACGTTTACACTTAATGGATCTTTCTCAGGTATCAAATCATTGAAGAGTGGAAACATTGGATGGCAATCCTGCACTACCAGTGGGTATGGGGCGATAAACCGCAAACGTGGCCCTACCGGCGTCATATGCTCCTCGAACCTTCTGCTGAACGATGGTGCCTAAACGTTTTCCCCTGGACCGTCATGGGGCAGCTGCTGTTTACCAGCTTCGAACGCCGTTCATCTTCGTCCATTCCCATCTACACCCACCGTGACCATGTGCTACACGCGATGGCGGAAACGTTGGACCACCGAATAATGCGCAGCCGTAAGGTACAAACCGTTGGTCAACCGCTGTCGCTGCTACCAGAGTTCCCGCACTTGCCCGATCAACCCTCGCATAGCACGGTTCTACCCGCGGAACCAACCACCATGCCGAAGTTCCTCTGCCGTCTATATACGAAAGTACTCAACACTTCCGGTTGTACTGGGGCAGCCATGCTACGCGGTACGAATAACTCCATGGACCAGCAACATCCGACGCAGTGGAGAAATTGTGGTGGCATCCGGGAAGCGGCGTTTGCCGCTGAAGTCCAGCTGAAAGGGCACGTGGATGCATCCTATCCACCGCACGGATGGTCGAACATTATCATTCCAGACAAGCAGACCCTGGTGTCCGATGCGGGCAAGCTGGCGGTACTGGATTCACTGCTCGCTCGATTAAAAGAGCAAGGCCATCGGGTGCTGATCTACTCGCAGATGACCAAAATGATTGACCTACTGGAGGTGATTGTCATTGCATGGGTGTGTCAAGCGCTCCGTACTGAACTCCCTTTTCCATTCCTTCTAGGAGTATATGTGGCACCGAAAACATCGCTACATGCGGTTAGACGGATCGAGCAAGATCTCCGCACGACGCGATATGGTGGCGGATTTCCAAAATCGGGCAGACATTTTCGTCTTCCTACTTTCCACCCGGGCGGGTGGATTGGGCATCAATTTAACGGCAGCAGATACTGTAAGTGGCAGTGCATTCGAAAGCAGAACAGTGCATGGGAGTTTGCATTTCTCATGGAATTGGACTAACTGACTGTCTAATTTATGCTTGACTAATTTATCCCATTTGCCGTGCTTTAGGTGATTTTCTATGACTCAGACTGGAATCCAACGGTGGACCAGCAGGCAATGGATCGGGCGCATCGTCTCGGCCAGACCAAGCAAGTTACCGTTTATCGTCTCATTTGTAAGGGCACAATCGAAGAACGGATACTACAGAGAGCACGAGAGAAGAGTGAGGTAAGAATCAAGCTTAGCAAAAGCTCACTTTAAAAGATGCCACCTTTCACTCAACGGCTAACTGTGATACGCTTTGTGAACCATAAACTAGCACTCGTAAACATAAATCACCATGACAATGTGAACTATTTTTATACTTACTAGATTCAACGTATGGTAATAAATGGAGATAACTTCAAACCCGATACACTCAAACCAAAGGAAGTAGTGTCGCTACTGCTCGATGATGAAGAAATTGAACTTAAATGTAAGTAGATTAAATTTAGTCTTATTAAGAAAAGCAACCAGGATACAGTTAACCCTTGCCGCAAATTCGCTTTTACAACAGATCGCCAGAAAACGGAGGAACGCCGATTGACGGAAGAGCCGACGGGTAAGGGTGCGAAGGATAGGGATCGCAAGTCAAAGCAGGCTGGGAGCTGGAAGGCGGACGGGTCGACAGGCAGCAAAGGGCGCAAAACGGACAGCATCGAGGGAGGATCGTTCGATGATGGCTTGTTTGGCGATTCGGCCGCACCGAGTCCGGCGCAGAGCGAACGGTCGAATCTCAGCGAAAGCACAAACAAACCCTTCGATGCCTTGGACGATTCTAGTAATGATGGTTAGTTTTGTGTAGTTTTGCATTCACAGTTTGTTTGTGGTCATTTTATAATGTCCTTTTTCTTCTTCTAGCTTCATCGTTGTCGTTCGAAATGATCCGAGAGCGTGATAGTAAAATGCGACCAGTATCTCGCGGTACGAGCAAACGTGGTAGACCACGTGGTTCCCGAAGAGGTGGTGCGGTCGGTTCCGGTTCATCGAGACAACCGGGCACGCCGGACCAACAACCAACAGTCGTTGATGGAGGTGAGTTTGTTTTGATTGATATATATATTTGTTTTCCTAACCATCTCTTTTTATAATTTTCAAGCCACCAATAACTCAACTACTTCCGTCCCAACCCCACCGAGTTCTCTTGCCGGCCCTTCGGCCAACAGTGGTACACCGCCGCAGATAAGGCGTGGCCCGGGACGCCCACGTCTGAAAACCAACGGTCCCAGCAACCAGGGAACCCGCGGATCGCACACGCGACAAACGATTCGCATACGAAAACCGATCGGTCCATTGGTGGTACCGCTCGGTGGCCAGTCGTCTTCGACCAATTCGGCCGTGAACCGCCTCGCATCATCCCTGCCAACCACCAGTCCCTCCCGACCTGCCACCCCGTCCAGCTCCGGCGGTTCGACGACGGGCTTTCACCATCCCGCAACCAGCGGGAGTCCGGTGTCGATCAGCCGATCGCACGTTACACACACCTCCACTACCACCGCCACCTCCTCCCCCTCGGCAGACATTCAGTCGACCCGCCAGCAGTTAATGCCGCCTCCAGCCCAGGATGACGGAAGTGGTTTGCACTAAACTCGGTCTACCCAACGCTTCGGTGAGTTGTTGTTGTAAGAATGCTAGATTGTACAAAGGAGATTGTAAGAAAATAAATGAAAGTCGCGATTTTAAATTTGGGTTTAACTTGTTGAAAGTCGATTTCTAACTTTAACTAACCATAAGTTACAACTGTAGCTGCTCGGGATATTAATAAATCGTGGTCTGGTTGAAGTTACGAATATTTCAATATTATTGTAATATCACATAAAAGCTGTTGTAATTATGTTTCTAACTAAGTTATTTATTGATGAAAAGCTTAATGGTTGGTTTGAGGTTAGTTAAAATGTTTATTGAGAAATACAATGGTAACAGCTTCGCGTGGAGGTGGAGGCTGCAACATCTGTATGGGGTTTGTTTGTTTTATGTTACGAGTAAATCGTCTTGATATTTAAATAGTAACAGTTAATTTTGCAGCTTAAAATGATTCAAAACTATTCGAAATGATATTCGCGTGTCTATTAAGAAAGATGATTAAAAGCGAAGCATTTTCATTTTCCCTCGTACGTATACCATGACATAATTGATAAGAAAATTGATATGAGAGGAAAAAAAGTTTGATATATCCTGCTCACTGTTTTCCACACCACACTAAAGTGAGTGGTTACGGCTAGGGAAAGCTCTACTCGGAGGAACACCCACGCACACATCGGGACACGGGACTCGCTTTTGCGTGTTATCCTGTGAGTGTGGAAAACCCCGTAGCGGTCCAGTGCGGCGCGCTGATAAGAAAGCTGCCCCAGGAGGAGCCGGAAAATGTTCGGAAAGCTTCCGGAACTACGCACACAGCACGCGCGCTCGCTCGCTCGTGGGATGCTGGTGTGTATAAGCGTTATCGTTGGCACAACAAAACACACGGGGAGAACGGAACGTGTATCCTTTCGGTGCCGCGCGCTATCAACGCGCCGCCGACCGAGAGCGGGCGCGTGAGCGAAAAAAGCACCGCCACCCGGAGCACGCTCTACACACACTCACACGTTGGCGCTCCGATATCAGTGCCAGTGATAAGAAAATGCACTGCAGAATCGTCCTCAATCGAACACGGCCTCCAGCCGAAGGCGGACGGATATAAGGACGGGTTTTTCGGTGAATTTTGTGTCCGACGCTGAGAGAAAAGCTGGGCAGCAGAAAGGAAGAAAAAGAAGCTGTTGGTAGAAATAAATCTCGATTTGGCACTGGCCGACGATTGAAAAGGGCCTGTTGTTCCTGCTACCTACATTAAGACGGTTAAACGGATTCACTAAAGCGGTGTGGTTAAGTGTGTGCTTGGTGATTAATTTTAATTTTAAGGAACGGAAGCAGAAAACCCGACTACTACGGGGATCTCATTTTTTTATGTACCACGGTGTCTGGTCTTATCACTCCTACCTAATCAGGGAACCAAGTGAGTGATAATGCGCCCTGACTGTAATAGTCGGCGAAGGAGGTAAACCGGATGGTGGACGCGGTAGCCCTGTCTCCAGGACTCCAGGGTCCAGAGCAGACACGCAGGGCCATCCCTCCGCGCTGGATTTACCGATAACATGCCACCCCACGACTGTGTCCGCCGTGTCCGGTGCTACGGTTCGCTCGGTGCGGGTATCTGTGCTGGTGGCCGACGAAGCTGAGGTGGTGGTCACGGGCGGAAGGGTGGTGGTTGTGCGCGGGTGTACTGTTACTGATGGACAAAAGCTTGCCCCGTCGTACCAAGCGGGTGAGCGAAAAGGCAAAGCCTGAACAACGACGACGACGACGACGACGACAAAGCCGAAACGACGGTACCCGAACCCGCCGTCGCCAGAAACGATCGTGCCAGCCGAATCGGGCGAAGTGGACGGAGGACATGCGCCCGACACATCCGTTTGCGCGCTCGTCCTCCCGTGCTGTGTAGGCACATAATATGTACACGGCCAAAAGGTGCGTCGGTGTGTTGATATTTTTCAAAATCGGAAATTGAACAGCTTTTTCGGCACGCCATTCAATAGCGGTTCCGATTTCCGTGCTGCCGTAATTGGACTGCATGGCCATCGCTATAGAAAAATAAAGCAATGCAACAGGGTAACCCAGAGCAAGGCAGGCGGACGCTGCTGTAACTTCGGATAGCACTGGGACAAAAAAAAAAATAGGAGAAGAAAAAAAAACAATAGAGAAACGATAAGCAATAGATGTTCGCTGCAGCACGGGCATTGCGATTTTTGGGGGATGTGTTTTGTGTGCATCGGCCGTTCTCGTGCGCTCTCGCTCTCTTCCGGTTCCAGCGCGTCGCCAGCGGACGCCATCGTGACGCGGAACCTTCGCTTGCACCACGCAATGCAACTGATAACGTAACGAGCTCTCTAGGTACAGATGCCTGCGCACTCGCCGAGATTTTCTCGCATTACCTACCAGTACCTCCGGCGAAGGACTCGATAAGCACACCAGTCAACTGCACATATGCTTATCACCAACACGTGCACGCGGCAGACTAGGAGTATATTTTATCCACCCGTGTGAGTATACGATCCTTATCAGTAAGCGGCAGTCGTAGTCCTTAGGCATTCGTGTTACCCTCTGTATGTGTACATTATTTCCATCGTACTATATATTTATCAGTTACCCTGCCCCCCCAAAAAAAGGATGCAAAGCATCCCATAATGGAGTCGTTACGAGTGATAACGCGTACGATGTTTATTTTATCAAATCATGTGCACGTGTGTTGGTGCATGCTATACGCCGTCTGCTAGTGTGTTGGTCCGTTAGCTTTCGTGCTGCGTCATGGAGCGCGTTTCACTCGACGGTGAGATAGCATTCGTCCTAGCATCGCAGTGTGCCTGTGTGTGTGCAGATGAAAGCTCCCCAGCAGCTTCGTCCTGTTATCACAACTCGAGAAAACTCATAACACCCATATCGAAGGACAGTCCACGGAGACCAGCGATAACTCTTACCCCTAGGCCTCCTGGCCTCTGTATCAATCTCGGTACAATTTATCACTCTCCCCTACAAAGGGAAGCCAATCAGCTCGCTACACAAGTGGAGGATAAATTCGCTTCGATAGATCATAATTTGATGAGCTTAAACTGGTCGGCCCAATTTTCCATATGCTATCAGCCCGTTTTGGCCATTCGTTGTGCCACAACGAAACATGGTATCCTTTTGCGCTTCGTTTTTCGAATGGACAACAAATGGGGGTGGATTCAATATGATTTGAGCTTTCATTCCATCAGATGCCAGTTGGGGAGCTTCACGTTTCGTAGCCGGCGTGCACGCGTGGGGCACAGGAAGCGATGGGTTGCTATAGTAATCCCTGACAAAGACAGTTGACATATGACTTTTAGTCACGAACATGCGAAGCAACATGGTATGCTTTGATGCTTGGGCATGGTTTAGTAATTGTTTTGATGGTCTCAAGCTCCATTTACTTTTCGTACTCCGGCGGAGACCGTTCCATGACACGCATTTTCTTTTACCTTTCACCTTTTTTTATCCCCTAAAGGCACAGATTGCTATAGAAGTTCCACTGAAATGGCACTGTTCAATGCCGTCAAAATGACCAACACACTGTGGATCGTCGGGGCGATCGTAGTGGTGTGTTTCATCGAGCTGATCGTCTCGCGGGAGGTGTACGATCATCTCGAGCATAATCTCCGTCGCAGCCATAATAGGGGGTTCCATCAGCAGGAGCAGCACCAACACCAGCATACGCACCACCAGTACAACAATGTTAACCACAACGGTAACCATCACCACAACAATGGGAATGGATTCCGGCAGACCTACTGCGGGCGGCAGGTGAAATTTTACGAAAAACACCACATCAAGCATACGAATGGCGGTCACCACCAGGTGGGGCTGAGGGATGACACGATCCCTGCGAAACACAAACGCCACTACGGAAGTCAGCACCAACGAAGCAATTCGTCCAGCTTCGTCGGGCACCATCCGGCGGCGCCGTGGATGCATGGGGCCAATGGAGATACGCTGCTGATGATGCAGGACGATGAGGGCGCCGCTGGCGGTGTGACAGGCCCGAAGCCATTCAAGCACGGTGTCGTGCCGGTGTGGCCGGTCAAACGGGAAGCGGTCGTCGAGGGGGATCTCATTCTCGGTGGGCTGATGATGGTGCATTCGCGCGAGGATTCGGTCACGTGTGGGCCGATCATGCCGCAGGGCGGTATACAGGCGCTCGAAACGATGCTCTACACGCTGGACAAGATCAACGAGCAGGGCCTGGTGCCGAACGTGACGATCGGGGCGCACATACTCGACGACTGCGACAAGGACACGTACGGGCTGGAGATGGCGGTGGACTTCATCAAGGGTTCGATCAGCAACATCGACGACATCAACGACTACGACAACTGCAGCAAGGGGCATAAGAAAAAAATTATTTCCGGCGTGGTGGGTGCCGCCTCGTCCGTCACTTCCATACAGGTAGCGAACTTACTGCGATTATTTAAAATACCTCAGGTACGTAAAGCCACCTCCACCCTCAAAGCTGCATCATAGGGTCATCGTAAGGGGGCTAATCCTATTCTAACTGCATGCATCCGTAGGTTTCCTTTTTTTCCACTAGCCCCGAGCTGAGTAACAAGCAGCGGTTTGAGTATTTTTCTCGAACCATTCCGTCGGATCACTACCAGGTGAAAGCCATTGTTGATATTGTGCAAAAGCTGGGCTGGAGCTATATTTCTATCATCTACGAAGAAAGCAACTACGGTATAAAGGTAATAAAACTTAGCAGCAATTTAGTATCCAAAGGATGTAGACCAATTCCACCATTTTTTTAAAACTTTGTTAGGCATTTGAAGAGCTGGATGATCTTCTCTCTAAACATAGCATCTGTATAGCGGTTAAGGAAAAACTAGTAAAAGATTCCGGTGTTGCTGAAACGTCAGCGTATGATAATATAGTACTTAAGCTGTTAACAAAACCACGTGCTAAAGGTATTAAATAACGCAGGGAATGCATCACTCTATGTTTTTCTCCTACTCTAAAATACTCCTTTCCGTTATGCCAGGTGTTATTATATTCGGATCCGACCAAGAGGTGGCCGAAGTGATGAAGGCAGTCCGTCGACAAAACGTTACAGGGGTATTTTCATGGATAGGATCGGACGGTTGGAGTGCCCGGAATCTGGTGTCGGATGGCAACGAGGCGGAGGTCGAAGGCACACTGTCCGTTCAGCCGCAAGCGAATCCAGTGATAGGATTTGAAGACTATTTTCTCAACCTAACCGTAAACAACAATAAACGTAACCCTTGGTTCGTAGGTAGGTGAATTCGGGTCGCTTCGATTCTACTTTATCAAGCCGACTACATTTGTTCAGTTATGATAAACTTCTAAAAAATATCCTTTACGTTACAGAATTCTGGGAAAATAATTTCCTTTGTAAGTATCCACAGTCACCGTACACGCCGTACAATAAGGACTACACACGCACATGTTCAACCACGGAAAAGCTCTCCAAAGGAGATCTAGACTTCGAGGATCAGCTACAGTTCGTTAGCGATGCAGTGATGGCATTTGGATATGCATTGAGGTAATTTTGGAATACAATGGGTATTGTTTTAAAGTGATATTAGGAAGGGATCATCTTTAACTTAACTTTGTTGGATCATCTAGAAACATGCACCAGGAACTTTGTGGAGGTAGACCGGGGCTTTGTGATGCAATGAACCCCACCAAGGGATCGGAGCTGCTGAAGTACCTGCGCAAAGCCGATTTCATCGGTCTTAGCGGTGATCGCTTCAATTTCGATTTGAACGGCGATGGACCAGCCCGCTACAATATAATCCACTTCAAGCAGGTTGCGCCGGAGCGGTACAAGTGGATCAAAGTAGGCGAATACTACCAGGGCGAATTGCGTTTGAATATGCATGGTATGGTTTGATTCTTCTTCATTGACATGTTTATCTAATCGATTGAAAGCAAATTCCGTAAGTAATTAATTTTTAATTTTTTTTTTGTAGATATTCAATTTCGCACCAAGGATTCTATGCCCCCCGAGTCGGTGTGCAGCAGACCCTGTGAACGTGGTCAGGCCAAAAAATATGTCGAAGGAGAAGGATGCTGTTGGCATTGCTTCAATTGCACGCAATATCAGGTAGTCTGGTACAAGCTGTGAATTATTACGGTTATTAACGGTTTCGTTTTATCATTTTCTTTCAGATCCGAAGTCCTAATGACGAGACACACTGTGTCAACTGCCCTAGGGGAACGCTACCTGATATCTACCACGAAGAATGCCAACAGATTCCCGAATCGTACTTGCGACCGGAATCTTTTCTGGCGATCGGTGCCATGACATTTAGCTCGTTTGGAATACTCATAACATTCTTCGTCATTGGTGTATTTCTAAAGTATGTCCGACCGCTGTGGCGGGAAGGAAGGTTGTCGTTAACTTGTAAGTGTTACCTATTTCCAGGCACAACGATACACCTATTGTAAGGGCATCTGGTCGTGAACTGAGTTATGTGCTGCTTAGTGGTATACTGCTCTGCTTTGGTGTAACTTATACGCTTGTTATAAAACCACACGATATAGTATGTGGAGTTCAAAGGTAATGCCAGATTTGCATCTATACATCTAAAGATTTCATTCTTATCGAGCACCATTTAAATTTGTTTGCAGATTCTGGTCCGGGTTTTCATTTACCGTTGTCTATGCTGCACTACTTACAAAAACTAATCGTATCGCACGAATCTTTAATGCTAGCACCAAATCAGCAAAACGTCCTTCATTCATCAGCCCACACTCACAGCTCGTGATTTGCGGAATACTGGTGTCGTTTCAGGTGGGACTGAAGTGTATATTCATTTCATGCGAAACGCTTGAACAATTTATTTCCTTTTCTCACCGCAACAGATTCTTATCAACGCGGTATGGATGATAGTATCACCTGCACACGCGATGCATTACTATCCGACACGCGAGGATAATTTATTAGTTTGCAACTCGTACACCGACGCATCGTACATGATAGCGTTCTTTTATCCGATATTTTTAATCGTTATTTGTACCGTATACGCCGTTCTCACACGGAAAACACCCGAAGCATTCAACGAATCTAAGTATATTGGTAAGCTAACATAGAGTACTCCCCTTAAACAGTGCCACTCAGCTGGTTTCTATTGCAGGTTTTACAATGTATACCACGTGCGTCATTTGGCTCGCATTTATTCCGCTGTACTTCGGCACAGCCAATAATGTTCAACTTAGAATATTTACCATGTCCATGACAATTAGCCTGTCGGCCACGGTGACATTAGTGTGCTTATTCTCACCAAAGGTAGGGACGGCACGTTTTTGTTTGCTGATTTTTTTTGTGGATGCTATGAATCTTAATATCTCCTATATCCACAGCTTTACATCATATTGATTCGTCCGGAACGAAACATACGACAAAGTATGATGCCCATACGATATAGCACAATAAACAAAACCACTGGTTCGGCGCAATCGTCCGTTATGGCGGCCGTGATCGTAACGGCGGCCACATGCAACGAAAACGAGAAGGTCATCAAGGGCAACTCGAATGAAAACATTCCGGCCGCTTACTGATACACAAGGAAAGGCAAGCTTAAACGAATCAAAAGGATAAGCTCCACTTCTACTGAACCACGGCGGCAACAACCTATCGAGAGCTCCTATGGTGGCTGCGGTGGCTGAATTCGGTTTTTTTAATGACCAAATAGTTGTGCATCGAGATACATAGTTCCGTTTAGTTTTCTAGAAACGTTTGAAAGCTCAGTTCGCATTGCGTGTTAAATGGGAGCATTTACGAGAGATAGAAGAGAAATAAAGAACACAAATATATTATATTCGTTCAAAATAGGCATCTAATGTTATGCTTGATTTAAAAAACGACCAAAAAGTACCACGTTTTCATTTGAATTTCAAATTTGAATCGTGTAAGTTTGTCAAGCATTGCTGGGGCTTGGCGAAGTGGCTTGATGACCGATGGAACCAAGGTGGGTCCTAAGAGAGGTGAGCTCAATAGCCTGGTCGTTGCAACCATATTGAAGTTGATTTTTGACAATCGCTCTGAGTTTTGTTTACACCACAACCATGTGTTAGTACAGAGTAACAGGTACAGTACAGAGTACAGGTAGTGAGACAACCATGTGTTCTGATAGTTGCAGTTTATACGGTTACCAGAGGATGCTACCCTCGTTGACCACAACTTTACGGAGAACATCATCTAGGATATATAGCGAAGCCATCCTGGTTCCATATACGATATAGTGAATGAGGTTGGACGACATGGGGACGACCTGGACATGCGGACTGGGGTGAGGCGGTGCTTATAGCCGCATACTTGCAAAATAGACTTTCGTCGCGATCTGTTCAACCCCGTACGAAAAACGGTTTGGAAGGAAACCTGATTTGGGACACCTGAAGGTATATGGGTGTCCGGGGTACGTGCACATCCCAGGTGTAAACAGAGGAAAGCTCGAGAGAAAGGCTTAGAAATTGATATGTATTGGCTATTCGGACAAGCAGTGTTTCAAATTGAAATTATATTATGCTTATTTTAGTATTATTTAAAATACCTGTTGGTTTCAATCTTCGAAAATTATAATTTAGTTTCATCAAAGGCGACTTTTCTAATTGATAATCGTCACTTTTAAAATGAACTGAGTAAACAGCACTAGATTTTGATGGAATTTAATTCTCTTCTTGACTACAAAATTGAAACCATTTACGACTCATTTCATCTTCTACCGGAAATTGATGGAATATAACATCGACCCCGCGTTTTCATATATTCCATGCGTTATTCTGGCAAAAAGTAGCTGAACAAGAAAAATACGGCATTTTTCACACTTTTGGAAACAACTTTGGGAACAACAACAACCAGAAAATTGAAAACATAAACAAAACTAATAAAATCCGTTCCGTTTGTTCGGAATGAACCCACCTGAGTAGTAATCACTTTGGATGGAACGTAAACAAACCCACGTGCGATTTGACATCTGTCAAATAAAATGTTTTCGTTGCATTGTGCGCCATGTGCCGGTTCTGTGCTAGAATAGAAACAACAACTTACAAGTTTAACATAAAATAATCGCTGTTAGTGGTCAAAATGAAGAACCGGCCAAAGAAGCACACAGCCTCTAACAAGTTTCACTTCCAATCGTTTCGAGATCGCATCAACGAGATCGATGTGCGTCGTGGTGCATTGTATCGCGTGGAAACCGACTATGAGCTTCCCGAGACCGACGAGGGAACATACTTTCATCAGGCGTTAAAAAAGTGGTCCGTGCAGAATTTGTCCAGCGAGTACGTTACGTTTCAGAGCGGTTTCAAGGAATCCTTCACACTCCCACTGCTGCTGTTCAATAAGGATGCTATCGTTGAGCATTTGGTCGCGTGTCTACGTGAAACAACCGATTCCGCCCTACAACCACTACTGGAGCTAGTGGTAGCTCTTGCCAAGGATTTGCGGAAAGATTTCCACGCGTACTTTTCTCGTCTGTTCGAGGTGTTGGTAGAGTTTCTACACTCGGCCAGTGCAGATCGTGTCGAATGGACGCTGCTCTGTTTGGCGCACCTGTTCAAGATCCTACGCAGTGTTCTACGATCGGATTTCGGCCTTACCTTCAATAACCTTGTGCCTCTGCTGGACGAAACGAGCAGTCCACCGCACGCGGTAGATTTTGCCACGGAATGTCTGGGATATCTGGCGCGCGACCTGAAGGACAAGCGGCAACTCGTGGAGCTGTTGCTGAAATGGCAGATGAAGCACGATGCCTACACGGTGGCGTGCGGAAAGTTGCTGTTCGAAGTTCTCCATGGGGTACAGGAACACTTCCATACGTCAGCGAAGCAAACGCTGCTGCAGCTGTTCGAGATCATGGAGCAGCTGGAAGAAACGGAGGCGGATCATTTGCAAGAAATATTGACGCAAACTATCACCGACGTGGTGGAATGCATTCAGCCGGAGGATATACCTGTCTTTTGGGACGTGGTACGTGTCTCGATTGATAGTTATATCGTAAAATTAGGCAATGAAAATGTCGCTAACAAAGAGCATCTGGTGAAACATCTGACGCGCTTGCTGCAATTAAGTGGAATAGTGCTGGAGTACAGAGAAGGTCGCCTGCTTGGTGACGCGCTTTCTTCGACGGTGTCACAGTTGATAAAGCTAATTACAACTGTTTCGTCTCCGGGCGACGAGTTCAACGAGACGGTCGTGAATCAGATCATTGTGCTGCTTCGGTCAAAACACGTACGATTGACACAGCTGGAAGCAAGCCGGCTTACGATGAACGTGCTCATGCTTGACCACCGTCCACTGTACGAGCGGTTCGTTGCGGCCACAGTCAATTGCCCCATGTTCGAAGCGTTGATATGGCCCAACTTTGTGAAAATGCTCGAGGCAGAGCTGGACGATGCGAGGATCCGATTTCTAGCCGGATTGTTGCTGCAAAAGGCGCCTCTCTGTGGGAACGGGTTTCAGCTGGAAAATTGGAAACCATTTCCGGTGCAGGTGCTTGCGAATGGAAACTTGGAACGCTACATGAATAAATTGCTGACTGTAGAACATGTCGAGATGGAGTTTGTGCTGGCAAATTCCGAGCTGTACCTTAGTGCGCTTATCGCGTTACCGCACCTTGCAAACTTTCGTGCCAAGCAGAATGCGGTCAGTACCCTGAAAGACACTATCACGTATGCCGTACAATTTGTGCAACAAGATAAGCCTAACAAGAGCACGAACAAGTTGATTGAAAAAATTATTCCATTTCTGGGGGTTACCGTGGAAACGATCATTCATATGAAGGAAATCGAAGGAAAGGAATACTTCGATCTGCTCGAGCGGCTGCTTCCCCTTGTGATGAAACAAGATTGCCTACTGCTAAACACTATCCACCTGCTGGTAACTTTCATGGCCGAACAGCGTAAAAGTTTGTTAACTTTTGCCCGCTTCGAACGCATGCGACCGTTTATACATCCATTGTTGTTTTCGTACGATATGAGCGTCCGGCGCTTGGCTAGTGGAATTCTAGCAAAATTCGAACACCTCTCCGAGCTGGCTGTTGCTATGGGTCCGCTTTACAGCACGATTGCTAAGATTGAAAACATCGAGCCGCTAGTTCAAACTTATCGCGGACAGGTGATCCTCTTCCAGCATCTTGCGTACGACAGCCAAATGTACCAGCAGGCAGCCAACGTGGCACGCAACGAGTGGACTGAGACCGTGCTCCAGTACATGCTGTCTACGTTCGCCGTCAACTTTAAGCTCCTGTGGGCACCGGCTGCATCGATCGTGCAAAGCTACGGCGACAATATGGTCAAGAGCGACGAACAACTGTTCTGGAAAGTGTTCGATTCTATGATGCGGCTGGCGGAGGGGAAACAACCGCATGCGGATTGTCAAAGTTCAGCCCCTGCAGACGAAGAGGACGAACAGACGGAATCGATGGATACCGAAGACGATACCGTAGATCGTTTGTTTCCAAAAGTGATCGACTCGTTTATGAAGAAACCAAATATCGACTATCATAACATTCGCATTCAGCTGCTTCGCACGCTTCAACAGTGCAGCTACTTTTGTCGCTCGAAAGGGGACAGTATAGCGGAGCGATTCTTTGCTTTTCTGGAATCGAAAGAATCTAAAACAAATGCGGTCCTTGGAGAGGAACCCACGGAAACCAAGGTGGATAGCGAAATCCGACGGAAAAGTAGTAAAGGGGCCGGCATTGGCACGCAGCAGGTGCTACTGTGCTACCTGAATATATGCACCGAGCTGGGCCGAAAATCGCTTCGCAAACACGCGTCCCGGCTATACACGGTGTACGAAACGCTCGCCAGCAGTCGGAATGAGGAAATTCAGAAGGCGGCCTTGAATGGAATTTTTGCCTTCGGCGACGAACAACTCGTGCCTTACAAGGATTTCATTTTCCGCCTGACGAGTGAGAAAACGCTGAAAAACGCCCTCCTCTCGGTGTTCGTGCCTACGGAAGACGAGCCGGAAGATGAAGATGGGGACGATGATGGTAGTGCGGTCAGTGGACGTACGAAGATCGCCGAAGAACACCGGCCGAAGGTGGTGCAGCTGATGCTGAAAGTGTTGGATGGTAAGATCACCCAAAATCTTGGTGGTACCGGCTCGGGTGGTCCTTTTAGGGCAACCATCCTTACGTTCATCGGTCGTTTGCGCAAGGAGGAATTGGAAATGCTTCTGAATCGATGGTTTGAGCCCTATCTGAAACAGCTGAAGGAAACGCCGATCGCTACGGTACGTAGTTTAGCCGGGGAAGAAGAGAATGCAGCAGTAGTACCAATACCAGCAACTTATCGAACGAATACGTTGCTCCACTTGCTCTCGTCTATATTGACCGAAGTGGCCCCATTGCAACAAGCTGCGTTTGCGGCGAGGGTCCTCCATCTGAAGATATTCTTCGATGCTTTGCTGATGCGCATGGACCATTCCATCTACAGGAAGTACAAAACGCAAGCTTTGCTATCGCTCGTTGAAGTGTTCAAACAATACGAGCAAAGCGAGGAATACGATTGGACGGACGAGGAACTGCAGGCTATCATGCATGTACACGTGTGGCCACTGCTGGAGAATCTGCCCAGTGATAGTATTCACTCGCCGACGCCGCTACTAAAGCTCCTGCTTGTCTGGAGCCGTAGCGAACGGTTGTACATGCTTCTAAGCCGGCGCCGGTACGACAATGACAAGGATGCGGGCAGCGACCACTCGATGACTCCGCTCGATGCGATGATCGCCCTACTAAAAGGCAGTCAAACGAGCGCAGGCGTCTGCACTGAAGTTTTCAACGCACTCGCTTCCATGTTGGAGTGTGATTCGCTAGTAGGCGATCAAGATGAAGATGTAGGAAGGTCAGCAACTGTTGCATCGGGCGACCGGTTAAGCCATCGCAATCGTTTACTTATACCGTACGTGAAGGAGTTGCTCCAACATATCCGGCAAACGCTAAAGAGCAAGAAATCGATCTCCAGTAACATGCTGCTGATTCTCACGCGCATAGCGGAATCGGGCATGATCGGCAGCGACCAGCAGAGCGAGGATGCGATCGAAGACGATCGGAAATCACTATTGAGTTTGCTTTTCCCCATCCTGGCGAAGAAGGTGGCAGCGTTGAATGAGATTAGTAGCGATCATATAGAGGCGAGCCTGGACGTCCGCCGATTACACGTCATCATCATGCGGCTTTTGAAGGAAATTAGCACCCCGCAACAGTATCTGAAGCAGTTGGCGACGCTGCTGGAAACGGTGAAAGATGTTGGTATGTATGACGTTAAGTTGGGTCATAAATAATTGAAACTTTTACGTTTCTTTACTTCGTTTAATTAACACTAAAATACATTGCTTTGAGATTTTGCCCGTATAATTTTTAGTGATTTTTTAACCACTCTTTATAACTTCGTCTTTTTAAAAGATTGCTCGAATCTGTAAACGGCTATTTTATTGACCATCTTTTGGCGTTTTTGGTTTTTTTGTCGCATCTCTTCATCATTCGGCTAGCTTGGTGTTAAACAAACAAGATCGGGTCGGAGTTCTTTTCAACTTTTATATTTTCGAACGATAAACTGAAGTATGCGCTAGACAGCATTATCTAAAATTCAGAAAAGTATGCCCTAGATAGCAAATACTTAAAGTCATTTTAAAACAATATTTTCATAATTTTAAGATGACAAATTAGCCTTAAAGTTATGGATTTTTGAATCTACCATTTTTTATTGGGAAGAGATAAAAGATGAAAAATGTCTGATATAAAAATGAAAATTTCAGGCCTGGTCAATTATGTACTCGGAACTGGTCGAACGCAAAACTTAGATGAAGCTTTGGATTAAAATCCAGATCAGATTTAAAATTTAATTCTAGTGTTAATAACATGTAATTGATAGAACTCGTTGGAACTATATGTAGTGTTAAAACAATATTGTATTATGCCCTTTGGGTGTCATTTTTAAATTTTATTTCATGTTTCCACATTTCCTTAGTGTCACGGAAAACGATAATGCAAATGTTTGAAAATATGGCACCGCTTTCCCCGGAACTGATGCAAATCTCCACGCTTGTGCAAGAATTGAACGCTATGGATAAGCGCTGGATCGATCAGCCCGACCACTCGGCACGAACGGCCGGCTACCGATCGATCGACCCAATGGTTGCTGCCGATGCCCCGGCTGGTCAACGTATGACCGGCAACGTGGCCATCGTGTTCCTCTCGCACGCACTGCACGTGTTTCAGTTCGAGAAGGAACTTTCGGCCCGTCAGAACGCAATCGAGTACGCCTGCAAGGTGATCGCGTATCTGGCCACCGCACAGGACGAGCGACCGGGCGATGTGCAGTACTGTGTCGAACGAATCGTACTGCGCGGCATCACCAGCGGGCTGAAGATGAAACGCTCGAGCAACGATCGGCGGAACGAATCGATTCAGCTGCTCGCCGAGGTGACCCGGCAGGTGGGCGCTCTAAAGCGGACCGTTCGACCAGAGTGCCGCATTTTCGCCGAACTGTGGCAATTCACCGGGAAGCTAGGAGGCGGCAACGAGGGAGATTTCTTTGAAAACATCACCCATCTGCAACTACACTACCACCGGAAGGCGCTGAAGCGGCTTGCCGATAAGTTGGGCGCGTTGGTGGAGAAAGCGAAGGACGTAAACGGCATACCTCCGAAAGGTCCATCGCCACGGGTCATTGTACAGTTTCTGCTTCCAATCGTGTCGCACTACAACTGCAATGAGGTGTACAAAAAGCAGACGAACTTGGTAGAGGAAGCGGGCAACTGTATTATACACCTGTCGCGCTTCCTGCCGTGGCGTAGCTACCATAGTGTGCTGAAGCTGCACCTGACGAAGCTCCGATACTCGTGGGAATACCAGAAGCAAATGCTCCGTATCGTAATCGGCATTATGGATGCGTTCCATTTTGATCTTTCTACGCTTTCGAGCGCCCCGGAAGAGGAGGACGAAAAGAAGTCGGATGGGGAACACAATTCCTCACCTGTGGCTGGTAACGCTTTAATGGACAAGAAACTGATGTTACCCACGGACGTGGCAGAAGATACGGCGGATGTGATGGCAGAAGAACAGGAAAAGCAAGAAAATGGCATGGCCGATGGAGAAACGGAAAATAAGGAAGAGGCGATTGAGGACGAAATCGATGATGCTGAAGTCGATGATGATGCGGACGTTACGGCGGCCCAAGTAAATGAGGAAGACCCACGGCAACTGACGGTGGACGAACGGAAGGTGGCGCGTGCAATTGTGGACGATATCTCCCGCACGATCATACCGAGTCTCCTGTCTTCATTTCATTTTGCCTCGGAGGGACCGGTAACCATTACCGGAGCGAGCGCCGGTGGCCCCTCGAACGCCGATCGAAAGGCACGCTTTGCCAAGCAGAGGGAACAGATGCTGAAGCTACCGATCGCAATCGCGATCGTGAAACTGTTTATGAAGCTACCCCGCCGGGAGATCGAACTGAACCTGCCGAAGTTGATCATCAAAGTGATCACGTTTTTGAAGTCGCGCCTAAAGCTGGCGCGAGCGCAGGCCCGTAACACGCTGGCTCACATTACGCTCGAGCTGGGCGCTTCGTATCTGAGCTTTGTGCTACAGAATCTGTTGGCAATGTTGACTCGTGGGTTCCAACGGCACGTGCTTACCTACACCGTGCACATCATTATCGAGCGCGCGCAAAAGCATCTCGCCGGGGGTCACGTGCTAGCGGACATTCTGCAGACGGTGCTGCAGATCTGCATGGAGGACATGTTCGGGCAGCTGATTGGGCTGATAAACGGGACGACCATCGAGGGCGGTACGCTGCGCAATGACTCGACACCGGAGTCGAAATCGAACCGTAAACCGTACCAAACGCTCAACATACTAGCACGGTACGCCAACGAGCAGATGCTGGTGGACTTGTTCGCACCGTTCCGGGCCGTGCTGGTAAAGTTCCGCACGCACCAGACGCTTACCAAGGTGCAGGACGCCTTCCATAAGCTAGCGGAAGGTATCGTGAGTAATGAATCGCTCGGCCCGGAGGTACTCTTGACGTTCGTGTATGGTATGATGTCTGGAAAGATCTACACCCAATGCGCGCTGGCCAACGGTGAACAGGAATCTGCGGCCGACGGTGACCAATACACGGCCAGGGGTCGAAAGCTGCTTGGAAAGGTCGCGAAACCGGGCAGCATCTATCTGATCCCGGCCGAACCGAAACGATACGGATCGGCTGCTGCAGCGGCCAACCTCGACTACACGCTTGCAAAAACCGAGGGAAACGATCACGTGTTTCTCGAGTGTGGGCTTGATCTGCTGTGGCAGGCCCTCAAGCAGCAGCACGCCTATGGCCGGCACGATCGAGAGGTCTTCCAGCAGCGCGTTGATCCGATCGTGCCGATGTTGGTGCAGTCGCTCGAAAGTAAGCACACACGCGTAACCTGCACCGCGATCGAATGTCTCTCGATGCTGTGGGTCACCAAGTGGCCACTGGAAAGCCTCGCGTCCAAGGAAACGATGGAGACGATCATGAAGAAGCTCTTCGAAATTCTGCACCGTTACAATACCATTGCCATCGACGATACCAACTCCACGAACTTTCCGATAGTCAAAGCATGCTTCCGGGCGCTCGTGAGTATGCTGAAGAACGTACAGCATTTGTACAGCTTCACGATGGACCACCAGCGCCTGCTGGTAATGTACATCGAGCAGGGTGTGGCGGTTGGCGGAGGCCGCCAAACGATGGCGTTTACACTGCTACGATCGATCGTTGCACGCAAGCTTAACTTTTACGAGCTACATAAACTGATGCGGAAGGTATTCGAGACATCCGTGCGGTCGGAGAGCGACAGTGAACGGTGCGTAGAAGCGAATCTTGGCAATAGGACGTTTTCTCCATATTATGACAACTTTTGCTTCCAGGGCCGACTGTCGACAGATCATTATGGAGTACCTAATGAATTATCAACTGGGAAAGAAACTTCAACAACATCTGCTCTTCTTCGTCGAGCAATTGCAGTATGAGGTACTCTTTGGACGCGAATCGGCGGCTACGATGCTTAAAATGCTATTCCAGAAACTGCCAAAGGTTAGTACTTTCCTAAATAACATACAAAAGATACATTACAAATTAGTACAACAAAAAAACACACACACATTAACTTATCTATTAAAGGAGAATCATCACTTTCCTGCAGTCCATTCAAGAAACATGTATATTTTTTACTGTTAGCTAAAATACCCAAGTAATATTAAAAATCAAAAAAAGATAACTGAAAACATAATTTTTTAGACCAATCATTTCCATGCGTTCACTGCAAATCCTAGGGCGCAAATTTTTGCAGTAAATTCAAACAAATTATGTCTCATCCTTGCATGCCAATAATAAAAAGAGATTGCTATCTAAGTTCGATATCGTTGCGATTTGCAATCACTGGCCATGTTTTCTGATACCTTCCACAAAAAGTACAAAGGTTACACTATAATATTCTCCTCATCTACTCAATCTGGCAGGAAACAATCGACAAGGAACACAACACCTTGTTCTTCGCCCTCGGCGTACGACTGATGAACGAAAGCACCGGTGAACTGCGTGCTCTAATTGCAGACACCATCGAAACGCTTCTCAAGCGACTCACGATAAAGCAGAAATGCGACGAGCTGATACCGGTCACCCAAGAGATGCTGCAAGATGGGCAGATAAAGCTCCGCGAGCTCGGTACACAACTGCTGCTCCGGCTGATTCACAGCGAACCGACCGCCGAATTCATATGCAGCTGGCTGGAAAATGTACAGGATACATTGCTGCTAAATTTGGTCCCTCAGATATACGCAGGTGGGTCGCTGGGGAACGGCCGGGTGGGTATGTTCGTGAAACCGATGGCCCCGGTGAACGCGCTTCTTCACGCGGATACACGGGGCGATCATCTGATCATAGAGACGCTGCTCGTGTTCGAGCAGCTGCTGCAGCCGGATCGTGGTGTCCTGACCAATGATCGCTACAATTATATGATCGATTCGCTAGCATACACCGCACAAACGCTCCTGGCCAGTGGTCACCAGTGGGTACGGCTCGGTGCACTGAAAGTGCTGTATCAAATAATAAACGAACTTGACTTTGATGCTATTCAGAAGAAGCTTGAAAATGGCAGCAATGAGCAGGAAGAGGAAACCGATGGGGAAGAAGATGAAGCTTGTCCCAAGCATGGCAAGCAGTTTTTCTACAATGCACCATTGCGCGACAGCAAAACGCTTACTTTGGATCTGTGCGCTCAACTAACACCGGGCAGTGGGATGGTAGACGAGCAAAATGACGAGGCCGCTACGCTCGTTATGCAAATTCTGTTCCTGCTGGCGAACATGTTGCGTGTTGTGCCGATGAAGGACGAAAAGATGTCTTCGTCATCAAAGAAGATCAATCTGTGCTGGCTGTTACGACGGGTGCGGTATGTGATACAGAATGAAGTGCTGAAAACGCCTAACATTTACATCCTGGTAAGTGGAAACAATGAATAGTAAAGCATTACTGGTGTCAGATACTAACGATCGTTCTCGTTTCTCATTTGTCCAGCGTAAGCATGCACTACACTGGATGACGTCAGTGGTAGCCATTCTAGAGCAGGACGTGCTGGAAGAGTTGGCGCCCACCCTGCTTATTCCAGCCGTTCGGGAGCTAACTGCCCAGGAAGCATCGGCACGCAGAACGAAAGCCGCCGAAAATGATCCGGCAAAGGCATCGCTCCTTAAGGTGGCCACGACTTTGTGCAAGGATATCAGCAGGCGGCTCGGAACGACCACATATGACAAGATACGCAACACACTTGAGGAGTCCCTGCGCCTTAAGCGTACAGGTCGGAAGGCGCAACTGGCACGGGAGAAGATCACGCAGCCGAAGCTTGCAGCCCGCCGGAAGGATCAGAAAAAGTTACGAAATAAGGAAGCGAAAAAACGAAAAGTGGCAAGCCACGCGGATGCTTCCGATGGTACCGATGGCGTTGATGGCGTTCTGATGGGTACGAAACGGCGTGCCAAGGGTGGTGGGGTGCCTATCAAGCGTAAAAAAATGGAAGCACTTTTCAGAGAATAAGAACTTCTTACGAGGGAGGCATAGCTTAATGAAAAGTATGCAATTAGACAACAAGTTAATTGAGAAATGGAACACAATAAATCATTATATATGTGTAAAATAAATGTAATTTTTCTACTGTATTATAATTCAAACATCTCTTTCAAAATACCGATACATTTTATAAAAAAAAGTATGACCGTTGAGGATCTATCAATACTGAAGGTGCTTTCATGTAATAAGATAAACAATCATATAATTTGTGGGAAATTTTATAGCTTTTTTTTACATTTCTTGTACAATAGTTTTTCATTGTTATATTATTGTTATGAATGCTAAGAAAATAATTTGAAAATCATGGATTCCGGATCAGCAGTAACTAATGATTCCATTTGAAGGATCAGATCAGAACCACAACTCCTGTTCATGAACCCACTTGCCGAAAATCAACACTACATTCTTTCTTAGTCCCGGATTGTACGTCGTACGTGTAGTACGTGAGCTGCCGTATAACCACCATTCAAAGTGAAATTTAATTCACTTACCCTCGTGAAACACGTGTTTTCGATCGCGTCGAAGTCAACAAGCCTAGTGCAAAATGCCGCTCGCCAAGGATTTCCTGCACCCGTTGCCCGCTGAGGAGAAGAGGAAGCACAAGCTGAAGCGCCTGGTGCCGCATCCGAACTCGTACTTCATGGACGTGAAGTGCCCCGGTTGCTACAAGATCACCACCGTCTTCAGCCATGCCCAGAGCGTAGTTGTCTGTGCCGGCTGCTCGACCATCCTGTGCCAGCCGACCGGTGGCAAGGCGCGCCTGACAGAGGGCTGCTCCTTCCGTAGGAAGCCGTATTAAGAAAATAGAAACAACCCCACTACCTGTGAGGGCGGACGATTGATATTCCGACCGAGTGAATGTTGCGGGAGTGCACCACCATCGAAGGGGTTTACATTTTTCCATCATCGTTTCATGGCGGAGCCTCCGGCCAGAGAGCAGCAGCAGCTAGCATTCGTTCGGTCGTATGGATGCGCATGAAATCCCGCATCCGGAATGTATTCATACCGAAACGGAGAAAATAAATCATCAATGTTGATCGTCTGAACGTGTAACAAAAAGTGTGTTCCATCTTTCCTCGTTTCCGTGCCGTATTTGTGAGGTTATGTTCGCTTTGACGGTGCTTGCGTTGCTCGAGTTCGTTTATAGTTTGACAGTTCCGCGCTTGACGTTTGTAATCCGTAGGATTGCTATCTCTCGGTACGGAAAATACGCTGCAATTTGCTGTTGCTGGTGAAATTCTTTAATTTCGGTTTGCTGTGCAATAAGTTCATTGATTTCACAACGTGTTGACACTGGAAATGAGTAATGCCTGGAGTTGGTTCAAGTCTGAGCATGTTTCGCGCCATCGGTTTGTTTGTTTTCGTTCTGTAGGTTTTACAATACTGATGGTAGGATTTGTTTTGAATGACGATGAATTTACATCGTTGCAGATTAATATAACAGTGCTTAACTCTTTTAAAAGTTATTCCTTGTAAATTAAATCAATTGAAGTAAATTCATCGAAAATTTTAAATTAGAGTAAATATGTTGAATATTTTAATGTTTTGCTGGTTGCTTTTTTCATAAACAACAATGGCAGAATTGCGAACATGTTTCTGTTAATCCAGCATTGCAAAACTTGTGGATAAATGTGGGCTATTAAAATGATATCACATTGGTCTTTTTAAGGCAGGGATTTTTGTAGAAAGAAACATGCTATACTTAAAAATCATCTGTAATATCACATCCGTCCAATGTGAAGAGGTACTGCTGGGTTAGAGAATATCAGCTTAAGTTAATTCTAACTCTGATAGTGGTTTTATAAACTTTTACCTAGAACATGTTAATTAAAACTACTCTATATTCGAAGTACTATGCAAACAGTTCGGTGCTGAACGAGATGCAAGGAATGATATTTACGCTTTTTCAAATAAGCACGGTAAAATAGGTGATATAGTGCAGTTGCATAGAATTTAAAAAGAAGAATAAAAATCCTTAGCAATTTTATTGTTTTTTATTATAAATAATAAAATCTTTCTTAATTCAGTTAAATTCAATATTAGTTCGAATCGCACCAATCTCTTTTGTTAGCTTACCGTTCTGTTTGAAATATGCTTCAAAAATAAGTTATAGTCAAAATATATTCAAGTTTTTCGTACTACCACCACTATAGGAACACGATACCACAACTATAGGAACCGTACCACCATTACAGGAGCAACCAACTCGGAAGAAATAAAGGCTTTTTTTCGTCTATTTTTAATGTTTTACGGTAAAAATAGATGTTTTCCAGAAGAAAAGTCGTGGTTCGATCATAATTGGTACAAATATGTAAAATATTGTGTTCTTAACACTTATAAATTACATCATATTGTTAGTTACATTACTAAGTGCACAACTATTGGTACCGTTACCCTAGGTATGCTTAGTTTATAGAACTGTGCCTGGTTAAATCGATGTATTGTAAATTTAGTTTAACAATAACTTAAAATTAGTAATGGTTAAAACCTACAAAATTTTGTTCCCGCTCAAATGAATTGTGTCATTTAAATTAAATATTTCATTTGAAAAGTTACTAGAAAAGCACATTGAAAGATTTTTTCCATTCTTGAAATATTTCATACTTTATGGCAACTTGACTTTTGAAATTCAAATTCAAATGTTGTTGATACTTCGTTTTCAAAACAACCTAAAATGAAAGGAAGAACCCCATGAATGATTTTCGTTATAAACTTCAATAAAATTTTCAAACCCATTTTAATAATCAATCTTGAAATGTATATTGTGTTCAAAAATGTTGGAGTGCGCAAAAGAGTAAAGAATTTTTTGAAAATACTCCATGTGTTTATATGCATTGTTAAACTATCTATCTTTTAAGCATTAATGATTTGGATAGAAAATCAATAATCAAAATGTGTATATAATATCGCACTAAGGCTGGAACAATTTGTACCGAATTCCTCATTTCAACTGAAACTCGGACAACGGATTGATTCGATGGTCAATGAATTTAGTATGCAAAACAGTGTCGTCGGTCGGTCTACCAATGTCACATGGGGTTGGGTTATTTCCATCGTTTGTTTTCATCAAACGTGTGGTGTGGAAGGGATGCGCAGCAAAAATATGAGACCGACGGTAACGATCCACCCTCTAAAAGTCCTCCAAAAAATCACGTATTTTACCTATCTATCCTTAAGCCCATACTAAGTCGCATGCTCCTCAAGGATTCTGAACCGAGGCCCAGCTAGTTGATCGTTTGTATATAAAGGCACTCGGAGCTGTTCGAAATCATCAGTTCACTTGCAAACGCATCCTCCTAAGCATTTGGTAGCATCCAACCAAGAAACACCAAAATCTTTCAAAATGTTCAAGATCGTAAGTATTCGACAGACCAGGAGTTCTGCAGAGTTGCATGTGGGCAAATTCTAACACTATTCATATATACTTCCACAGGCTTGTCTGTTCGCCATCCTCGCCGTTGCCTCCGTCTCGGCTAAGGCTGACCCTAAGCCAGGAGTATTTGCTTATGCTGCCCCGGCCGCATACGTTGCCGCTCCGGCCGCTTACGTTGCCGAAGGAGCCGCTGTGTACGAGCGCACCTTCCACGGAAACACCGCCCCTCTGGCGTACACTTATGCTGCGCCGTACGTCGCTGCCGCCCCGGTGGCCTACTCGTCCCCGTACGTCGCTGCCGCCCCGGCCCAGGTTCTGCTGAAGTAAACTGGATGATCCGCACCTCCCTCAAGATACCCATCAGGACTCAAAAACCTCACTTGTTGACCCGAGCAATAGTGCAAATGTAAATAAATTTGTTGATTGAATGGATGTACCCATTTGCTAAACTGAAATAATGCTGTCTTTTCTTCGTGGTTTGATCATGTAAAAGGAAAATTCATAGGATCAATACTGAATGCTTCAAGAAAACCGAAAATATTGAACAATTGGCAAAATTTCACTCAAGTTATAAGCAGAGCACCCGAAAAGCTTATATCAAATTGTTAAAAGTCCTGAATAATATGTCCTACACTTCTAATTCTTCTTCCTCTTCTTCTCCTTGGCGTAACGACCGTCTTGGGTCAGACCTGCCCCATGAAATGCTTACTAGACTTTGTACGTGGATAGTCAGTCACAACAAAATTACGTTTTGCATCTTTCAGACGCTTTCTTTGACATTCGTGTAGAAACATATTTTAGAGAGATACATATTTAAATCAGAGATATTTAAAACTCCTTGTCGTTATCACCCGCATACCTGTAAACAAATCGACCCATTGTTATCAAATATCGTCTCATAGTTTTATCAGTTATTGCTAATTATTGTAAATCATTAACATCGTTTTAGGTAAATTAATACCCAATAAAATTATTCAAATTTTATATTAGATTAATTAAAAACGAAACCACGGACGAAAAGATACCTATCAGAAAACCGAAATTAGTTCAGAAACATAACAGTAAAACAAATGTTACAAAGAAACACCCGTCTTGTTTGAAACAATAATTCCCGACGACAAATAGACGCTATCAGCGCAAAAAAATTATCCTGATAATTGATATCCTGAGGCTATATTCCGAATAAAGATATTTTTTTACTTAGATTCTTCATAGGTCTTTGCATTGATGTCAAACGGGTTTTAAGAAAAGTAGAACCCGAAATTTATTTTCCGAGTCTTGTATTCCTTTTTCCCATTAACGCTTCAACATGGATATTTGAATTATTTATTTATTTAATTGAATCTGTTCAATGGACAATTTTGTCTGATTGAACATAAAATTAGTGTTAAATCTAAGTTACAATCTTCATTTAAAATAAAATCACAAACTGAACATTTTTAATTAGTGCTAGACGTCCATCTTAACAATATGTTATATTTGATCTTATTGTCGTGCAACTTATTATTGTTTGAACAACTTGTCGTGCTAGCATTAAAATCATATATCGCTAAATATATTAAACATTTTACACATAGCGATAATCGGGCCATTACTCGCATATGCCGTACTTGTATATGGGACTCTGATGGCGTCTCTGGATCTTAGAGCCAGTTCCGGCGCAGAAATATTTAGTTTATCTAATAGTAATGGTGCGTCAATTTCGTTATTTAGTAGTTTGGCTACAAACGTAGCTTGAGCAACATTTCGCCTATAAGATTTCTTTCTTTGATTGTAGAGAATAACGCTTAAGAGTTTCACTAGTTAATGGATCACTTTTATTGGATTGTCATGGGAACTGGAAGATAGGACACATTCAGGATTTACAGGACGTACTTGGCAGCATACGGTGCGGCGTACGGGGCAGCGTACGGGGCAGCGTACGCACTGTAGGCGAGGGGGGAAGCAGCGTAAGCCGACACAAGCGGGGCGGCAGAGTACGCGGCATAGGCCGGGTTGATGACCTGCGAGTTGTGCGAGGTGACGACGGCCGAGTCTCCTACGTTGGCATATCCGGCCGTGTAGGCGACGGCGGGGACGGCGGCGGGAGCAACGGCCAACGGTGCGGAGTAGGCGAGCGGGGCGGCGGCAGTATACGCCACAGGGGACGCTGGCAGGAACGCTCCCGGCTTGGCACTGACGCTGGCAACGGTGGCCAGGAGGGCAACGATCATCTAGGATGCGGAAATAAATAAATTAATGTTGCGTAACGGGGAAGGATTTTCTCTCCGGGAAATTACCACTTTAGAGAACATGTTGATTGGTTGGGTTGGAGTTTGGATTCGAGTGGTCGATAGGAATGCAGGAAAGCTAACTGATGTCTATCCGATGGCAGGCTTCGGTTTTTATACCTCAAAAACGCCAAATCACGATCGGCCGCAGTGTGCCACCTCCTTCACCGAATGTTCTCACATCATCCTTTTTGGCTAGGCAAATACTTCGACCGAGCGTTTGGATGCGCCATGTCCTTGCGTCCATGTACCGGAGGTGCACACGGACACCCAGAAACTGGAATAAATTGCCACAGCTTGGTTGAAATATTCGATTGCACGATGCATTCGGCAGGTGGAATACTAATTTCTAGTGGCAAAGTAGAGCACTGTGCAGGGAAAAGTGCTTCCCGCTAAGCGATCGTTTGGTCCGATAAACGTACTGATATTGTTTATTGAATTGCTCTGTAATCGGAACATTCATTCACAAATTCCGATCGAGTCGGAATATAAAGCGATAACGCGAGCTAGTTGCGTCACAAAAATGTGTGACTAAAAAGGCAAGTGCATGTGCAGCTGCAAGATTCAAATAGTTTCCAGAGCGTAGTCATTTGTATCATTTAAGTTTTTTTTAGAGGCGATTTATTAATATCGTAACGTTCAGTTTTCAACCGTGTTGTGTTTTTTAAACTATACCAACGGCTAAACCGTTTCGTTTTACATTTAATGTAAAACAATCCAACGATAAATATAAAAGTTTCCTATCAATGTACAACCATTATTTATTACAACCATTGAATAAAACTAAAAACTAAAGGCATTCGTTTACTGGAACCAAATTAGTCTGCAGCATGAATTCGATTTCCTGCACTCCATTTCTGCCTTCCGCTCTTTCCTTGCAGCACATGCACTTCCATCCTAGAAGTTTTCCTTCCCTTTATTCCCACGCCTCATTCACGTTCTGCCTGACTCGATATATCAAACCTAGCACCACTCTGGCCGTCTTCAATCTGCCTACGTCTATGTAGTTAAGTTTTATTATACCTGTGTTAATCTTAAGCTGTATTTTCATAGCCCTAGAGGGAAGCAATAAGATAAACAAATAAACAATTAAACAATTCAAAAATTAAGCAATTAAACAATTCAATATAGGCCATTAGCAAATTAAGACAATAAGCTCTAATAATGCATATAATAAGGAGGAAACAGAATAGTCCTGTAAGGACTATTAAGCGAAGATGTGAGGTGTTTGAAATTTCGATAAGTTTGATATAAAATGTAAATGAAATTAATTTGTACTCAGATATTTATTTTTTATTATAAAATTTTGTGTATGTTCTTTGTGTGTTGTGAGTGTGACTCGCTAATTTGAGGTAATTTTGTACATTGTGTTGCTAACACGGTGTTCTCATAGACTGGATTTCAACTGTTAACAGAGGTGACCCTTATTGTACTTCGAATTACACAACGTCGTTCAAGACCCGGAACTATTTTTCATTAACAGTGCAGAACAACAGTGGATTAAGTCAATTGAACTACGATAGCTTGAAGGCAATCCTTGACTTGTCTTATCATCCGATTTGGCGCTAAACTTTAAATGTCTTTTTGAAACCTTGCTCTCGATTCCCGGTCGTGCAAACGATGGAGGCGCACGCCCTTGAACCAGTGCACTCAATAAAAAATACGGCCGGCCGGTAAGTCGATCGTCCAAGCCGGGAACTCCAGGCCCCCGGCGACCGGGTCGGGTCCGGTGGTCAACCTTGGGACGATATAACGGTTTCCACCGGACCAAGTGATGGCAGCATTATGGCAGCGCCGTATATTATCTGCGCCAAAACCGCCGCACCATCGTGTCCCCCGTCTTCCAGCGCCTGGATTGAGTGGTAGTGTCTCTGTAGTCGGTAGACAAATCCGTAATCCGCCTGTCGGTCGGAGCGCGACGTGACGAACATATTAAGCGTAGGTCCGCTCGGTCACCTGCAAAGTGCAGTAGCGGACGCATAATCAGCTGTACGGGCCTTCCATACCGGATCGTGCATGATCGTGCGTCAGCGAGTGATCGAAAATGGTACACGTGCCACAATTTCGTTCACTTGTTCACTTTCATTTTCATACTCATACTCATCGGTGACAAAACGATGAAGAAGCGCTGACGCTGAGGACACATTAAACACCGAGCTCACGCACTCGGCGTGCGGACTTATTGCAATAAAACCAATTTTTGTTGCTTCATTTTTCCTTCGGGCTGGCATGTCCTGGCTGGGAAAAATGTGTAGCAAAGCACGGCACGAGAAGTGGTGGTAGTGGCCATCGTCTCCGGTGGGCAATTGCCACGATTTGTTATCGGATATAAAAGATGAGCCGGGACATGGAAGGATCATCATACAGCCAACAAGCTTCACACAGTTAACACCTGCCTTTCAGCAACCAGCGCTAACTCAACAACACCCAAGCTTCAACATGTTCACCAAGCTGGTAAGTGCATGTGAAGGACTCGACGCGGTCAGATGATCCTCGACTATCGCAGGATGTACCTTTTTTGTGCGGAAGGCAAATTCTCAAACGCTTCTCTATTTCCGGTTACTGTGCAGATCTGCATCGCCGCTCTGGCCATCTCGTGCGCCTCGGCCAAGCCAGGACTCGTCGCCCCCGTGGCGTACGCCGCCGGACCCGCCGTCGTGACCGCTCAGAGCTCGCAGGTTGTCGCCCGGAACTACAACGGAATCGCACCGCTTGCCTACACCGCCGCTCCCGCCCTCGCCTACGCTGCGCCGGCCGTGGCCAAGGTTGCTGCCCCGCTCGCCTACGCCGCTGCTCCGGCCCCTCTGGCTTACGCCGCTGCTCCGGCTCCTCTGGCCTACGCCGGTGCCCCGGCTCCTCTGGCGGCTGCCTATGCTGCTCCGTTCGCCGCTCCCTATGCCGCGCCTTATGCGGCCGGATTTGCGTCCCCCTATGCCGCCGCCTATGCTGCCCCGTACGCCAAGGCTTTCGCTAGCCCTCTCCTCGCCCGCTCCCCGTACCAGCTGTGGTAGATGGCATTCCGTTGGTCGGTACCGCTGTGAACAGTTCCTTACGATGGCCAGCTTTGGTGGACGTTGTTTGTTGTTGAGTGAAGCCTATTAAATATAGTCACAATTATTGAAACTTTGTAACTGATTGCGGTGCGTTTTATTTCACAGAAAAAGGTTATACTTAAAAGACCTGCAAGAAAATGCCAACAGTTAAAACACATATTTGGGTTGAGTTTAAGTATTTGGGTTAAAAATATCGTTACAAAACTAATCGATTAATTCTAACAAACGAATTACCAACTGGGAAACTGGTTTCCTTCCCTTTATATATTTCGGTCAAATGCTTCTCAATTCTCTCCCTTTTTTGTCTCCTGGTTTCGTTAACGAATCTATCAACCGGTTGCGAATAAAAGAAGAATATAAAAGAAATACGGAGACCGTTGGCAACACTCAAATGTCAACAACAATCTAAAAACAGAAATTCGACCACCCTTTCGGTAATCTTGCGGGTTCGTCTCTTCCTTCATCGTTGAAGGTTTTATGGTCGTGCTTGGCTTGGCTTTGGCTGATCCGTCTTACGTTTGATGAGAATGACGAAAATAGTCGTAGTAAAAAACAAAAACAAACCGAAAATAAATCTTCGATCGCCAGCAGCAAGCAGCCGTCGGTTCACTTTCGGCACAATCTAAAATATTCTCACCAGAACCATGCAATATAGAATTTTTTTTTCAAATATGATCTACCTAATTCTTTTCTAATATATTGATTCTCGAGTTGCAACACATCGTACTAAATTTAAAAAGTAAAAGTATTTCGATTCCAACTATTATCGCAAATCAAGCCAAGGAAGGAAGCTTCGATTTGCTCTGCTCTTTGTTACTGTGAAACTTGTATTTTATACTTGGTTATTACAAAAACAGGTTCTCGTACGTTTGATTGATGGATCAATCATTCTCTATACCTGTCCCCAATCTCATCCATCTCTTGAATTATTTAGATTTAAGTTACTCCCGTCCTGATCGTCCTGGATTGGAAGCGATGCAATTCATCGAATACAAACAAGAGTGAAATGAATGTATCCAGTTTTGTTTCTTATTTTCTGACGGTTTATTTATATTCTATTCTTATTTTCTGATAGCTTACTATTTTCTGATTAATAAGTTTGGTATAAAAGCAGCTTCGTCGACTGCATCTGCATCAAACCCACATCTACGTTCATCCAACTTACTTGAGCCGCCGTCTCTAACAAGAACCGAACTATCTTAAAATGTTCGCCAAGCTGGTAAGTTATTAACATGTTGCCGTAAGGGATGTAATTTCCCAAAAGCAATAATTATTCTGTGTTATATGTCTTTTTTCAGTTCATCTTTGCCATGGCTCTCGTTTGCGCCAGCGCTGGATATGTAGAACAAGCGCACTCGTATTCATCTCCGGTGGCGGCTCGGACTGCCCGAGCCTACTCTGTCTATTCGCCGAGCGTCCCGGTTGCCCAGACCTACTCCAGCTACTCGTCCAACGTCCCGGTTGTCCGTACCTTCTCCCCTTACGCCGCTAGTCCAGTTTCTTACCAAACCTATTCCGCACCGGTGGTACCCTCGCCCTACTACTACGTGTAACTGTATCGATCTACGGACCTTCTCTACATTGAACCGGATATAATGAGACCACGAAATAATATGTACAAACCACAGAAATATTCTACAAAATAAAGTGACTGGATTTCTATTCAAACATTTGTGCCTTTTCGGTTCAAACAGAATTTAAAGCGGGGCTAAGGGATATGCTCCGATCAAGTCCCTCGTCCGCTTGAGCTTTGGTAATTACCTTCTACATATGTCTAGTTTTGAGGGCCTTAGCATGTACATTGTCCTAATTTTCTACGAAACACAAGGCTTAAATATCTTACATTTAATTATTTCAGCATTGTACAATGCTGAAACACATTGATTTTTATCGAGAAAAATGTTATTGGAATTACGATGCCAGCAATCATGCCAAATCAAGTTGATTACCTTGTTTGAAGGAAGCTTCGTGTTTGTGTTTTAATCCCAGTTCCTATTCCTATTATTGCTTTGTTCTTTGTTCCTTCAGAACCTGTCATTCTTGCTTGATTATTACATACACAGGTTTCCGTGCGATGGATCACATTATATACCCGTCTCCATTTATTTCATCATGTACGGGACGGATTAATGTTACACCCGTCCTGATCGTTCTGGAATGGAAGCGCTGCAATCAATCTATTTAGGACAATAACAGGTATGTGTTTATTTATTATTTTCTGGCAACTTGTTTCTTCTCCCTGGATGGTCGAAGCTTGGTATAAAAGGAGCTTCAGCGATTTAAACTGGATCAAACAAAAATCTACGTTCATCCAACTTACTTGAGCAGCCGCCTCGCCGAAGTACCAAGCCATCGCAAAATGTTCGCCAAGTTGGTAAGTTATTTGCTTGTTAAATGAAAAGATTTCTTTTTCATTTGACATCATATATTATTTGTCTTGTTTTCAGTTTATCGTCGCCATCGCAGTCGTTTGTGCCATCGCCGGAGTAGTAGAACGGCCGTACTCGTATTCTTCGCCGGTAGTGGCCCGTGATGGACGAGCCTTCCCTATCTATTCCTCCAGCGTCCCGGTTGCCCAGACTTACTCCACCTACTCGTCGGACGTCCCGGTTTACCGGACCTTCTCCCCTTACTCCGCTAGCCCAGTGTCCTACCAAACTTACTCCGCACCCGTGATAGCCTCGCCCTATTACTACGTCTAAAGCGCAGGAAATAACCCAACTTCAGACAAACAGTAGGAAATGCATCGATCCACGGCCTTCCGTACTCTGTACCGGATAAATTGTGACCACGGAATTGCATGTACAAACCACGGAAATGTTTTGTAAAATAAAGTGACGGAATTTCTACCTAAATGCTTTTGTTTATGCAGTATGCCAATTGAAAAAAAGTTATCCTGTAGCAGTTCCCTCCAAAAACGTTCAATTCGCACGTCTCCCTGAACTATGGTAATTCTAGACGTATTCAGTTGGTTCATCACGCTTCTCAAGAGCAGCATTGGTACAACCAGCTCAAGGTTTTTTTTTATTAGACAGTTTGTTTGAATTGTAAAACAGGTCAAGTTCGACAGTTTGGTTAGTTATTATTGGTGGATACATTTTCTAAAACAGTTTCAATGTAGTTGAAATAAGAAAAAAAATCCTATCTTAAAAATGCTAACTAGCTGCCAAAAATCCTCTAAGGAAAGCTAAAATACTTACTTACTTACTTATGTGGCGCTACAACCGCTGAGCGGTCTTGGCCTGACGAAGCTCCATCCGAAACCGCTCACGGTCGCTCGCCACATTGGTCCAATTCCGTATCCCAGCTTTATTGGCGGCTTCGTCTACGCCATCCTTCCACCTCAATTCGTGAGTGGAAGAGATTTTTCAGACTGTAATATGACTTACTTAAAATACTTGCTCATATTTGTGATCAAAAGAGAATATAGAAAATATAATAAATAAAATAAAATAGTTTTAAAATCTTAGAATCAAATATATTAGTGCACTACTGGATGTTTATGTCCAGCCAAATGTATTAACAGGGAGAACAACAATAATTAAACGACAGATAATACGAACCAACGCATCGTTGAATTTGAAAACAATTTAAAAAATCTGGACATCCTTGTCCCTCTGGCCTAAATAACAGACTATACAAAAATACTTTCAAGAAGTGCGAGCATTGCAAGAGCAAAAAAAGGAAAAGGACTAGGGTATTTGGAGAAAAGATAGGCAAACGAATAAAATGAAATCAAAATAGAAGAGGGGAAAATGGTGGATTGAAGAATTCAAGTTTGCAGATCTTTACTGTGGTAGAATAAATTTGAATGTTTGGTTCTACAATACCTTTTCTCGGCATCGTCGGTGTAGTCGTCTTTGACAACAAACCACTCCAATAGGTTTTCAAAGAGGAAACACCACCCCTGGCTCGTCGATCGCGATTATGCGAGCACGCTTAGTGGATAGTCCACACATGGGGCGGGTTTTCAATGCCGCTGCCAGCTCCCGCCGGGCATTATGTCACAATGGATCGCACCACGCAATTGATCGAGGGTGCGTAGTTTTCGATTTCAAGGGGCCTGGATTTAGGATCGTGCCTGGGCGCTGCTCGGCGTGGAATAGATTTGGCGCTCCGAAACCTGGTAGTTTTTCCTTTCTTCCTTTCTTTCTTTATGTTCCGCGAGCAATTCGTGACACGGGGGACGGTTTACTTCCTCCCTGGAACTTCACGGGGGTGGCGTGCCAGATGCGTACCCGATATATCGGTTTGTAGGTCCCTTCGGTTTTGGGGCAAATCGGGCCGCAGTTTTTGGTGGGAACAATGGGTGGTATGACTCGGTAAGACGACGCGGACGTCCATATAAATAGCCGATAACGGGTATTATCGGCTCATTACACACTAATTGACCGTCCATCGAGCAACAGCTGCGCTTTTAGCTTCAGTCGACTCGTCCCCTCGGGAAATCGCCCCATTAAAACAATGTTTACCAAAGTGGTGAGTTACTTCTTAGATCATTCCTGACCATATCACCATTCTGATCCATTCTGTTTGCTTCTTCCTCCATCCAGTCCATCGTTGCAGTCTGCAGTCTGCTTGCTGTGGCCTCGGCCGAACCGCACGTCCTCACCCCCGTTGGACCCGCCGTCGTAACGGCTCAAAGTTCGCAAGTATTCGCCCGGAACTACAATGGATTCGTTCCGTTCCCGGTCGTGGCACCCGCCGTACCAGCGCCCGTCCCCGCGCCCTTCCCTCCAGCACCCGCGTTCTTCGTGCCGGCTCCCCCGACGCCCATCTTCTACCCACAGCCCGTCTTCTACAACCCTCCGGCACCACTTCCGGCCGTTCCGGCGGCAGTTCCCGCAGTTCCGGCCACGCCAGCCGTCGTTCCCGCGGTTGCCGTTGCTCCGGCAGCTCCAGCAGCTAAACTGGTCGCGGTAGCGCCCGTAGCGAAGGTTGCCAAGCTAGTGCGGCCCGCACCGTACCTCACCACCATCCGGTACCGGTCGGTTGTTGCCTAATGATCGGGGCGGCCAACGCGTGCCTACACGGGAAGTGGCAAACGAAAGGCAAACCACATGTGATTAAGTAGTGCTTAAGCTAATCAGTGACATAGACTGCAGCCGAATGGCATAACTTCCTTCGCTGAAGCTAGTGCAGCCGAAGAGGGTGAACATATTGCCTTTGTTCAAATAAACGTAAAGTCAATGGTGTAATCAAGTAATTTGAAGAGTGCAATTATTTGACAATATTATGGCATACCGATTAAAGAATGTGTTTGTTCCTGTAGCTATAAGTCTTAGCAACCTTTTCAGCGCTCTGTTGGAAACATTGCTTACGGCGCTTATGGATGATTTCTAAAGGATGATTTCTATGGAAGGTGATCGATGGATTGTTTAAATATATGTAAAGTAAGCCTATTATGAAATGTTGTTATGCACAGTTCTCTACAGTGGAAATCTGATTTGGTTTTTATCAGTTTCTACTGCTACTCATCTGTGTATATTTGTTTGTTATCTATTTTCAAAACTTAATCTATACCTATCATTCCATTTTTGAAAACATTTATAAATCGAAGTTTTCTCGAAGGTGACGATTTTTTTCCAGATTTGATTTACTTTTTTACCATACAACTTTAAAATAACAAAACAAGGAAGTCTTGTGTGTTGAGTTGCAAAGTAATCAAAAAGTGGCCCAAGGCGGCCATCTTGCATGTCATGTGCCATGTGCAGAAAGATGAAAAAGTGTTATCTCTTGTTTTGGGGCGTGAATTTTGAATAAAGTTGATTAAAGACCAAAAGACGAACAAAAATATAGTTTCATTTATGCTAAACACTATTATGGAAAAAGACCATCAAATGATGCTCCGGAAGCGTTGATCCTATTGATTTCGGAGTACGGTGTTAAACATACACAAACTCAAGAGGTTTCCAGACTCTAACGAGAGGTTATATTAATTGCTCAAACATCATTAACAGCGGGAATGTCTTGGGGGTCCTTCGTGTAAATTGTTGGTTGACTTGATCAGACCAGCAGAGAACCGTACGCGGCATAGGGATAGCCTGCAGTGTAGGCGCTGTAGGGGCTGTAAGCGTACGGCGAGGCGGCAGTGTAGGCCGCGGCAACTGGAGCCGTAGTGTAAGCGGCCGCAAACGGACTGGCAACCGCCACCGAGGGAGCAGCGACGAGCGGTGCCGAATATGCCAGAGGGAACGCTGGCTTGGCGTAGGCGGCAGCGACGAGCAGGCCGAAGAAGAAGATCTATCCGAAAGTGGGGGAGAAGGAGGAAAGGATATTGATGACCAATGTTCTAGGATAGATTTTGAAATAATTCTGAAGCTGGGGCTATTTACGGCTTTGGCGAACATTTTGGATGGATTTGGTTGGTTGTAGGTTTGCAGAACAACTGTACTGTCTGTCGAAGAACATCGACAGTATTTATACGCTTCTAAGTTGGATCAAAGTGGTAGGATAAGCTCATCCTTCCGAGGCTGAAATGTTTACAAATTCAGGTGACACCACAGCCTTCCTTTTCCAAACGAGCACACATCACTGTTGGCCCACATCTTCTTCATGTGATTCATTCTGTACTCTGCTATCTTCACTGCCCAAGTTGAACTCGACTTCTACAAGACACCCGTCAACCCGAAGGTCCTACTGAAGCTCAGCAACTCGGCGCAAGGTCAGACTCCAGGTTCGATTGCCTCACCATGTCCAATGTCTGACGACCTGACACAGTTTAGGTTTTGCGCACGTCCTCCGAGCGGCGATTAACCAATCGTTTGATAGACTGCTTATTATGCATTTATGAGGATGAGGGTAAGCTTTGGCCAATCGATTACCCGATCCACCCAGTGGCAGCAAGTGCCCGTGATTAATATTCCCATCATACGCGGGCAGGTGGTCACGGAAAAGTGGAAGGACTTTGGTTGGTTTTCGGTTTTGTGGGACGACTGGAAGAGAAATGGGCGATTATTCAACCCGGGGCTGAAAAGTGCGGGTGGAAATATGTTTCGGTATAAAAGGAATCTTCGGTGTAAGCAACGGTATCAGTAACGCACTGCACTCAGCACAGCAAGCTTAAGCTTCGTCTCTTCCCAAAACAAACCCAAACCCACTTTAAGCAAAATGTCTGCCAAAATTGTGGTAAGTCTTTCTCACAGACATAGAGCTTATATCCCAGAACTTATCCAAACCATTGTGTTTTCGTTGTGATCTTCAGATCTGCCTGGCTGTGTGCGTCTTCGGAGCTGCTTCCGCTGGCGTTGTGCCCGTCGCTGCACCCCTTGCGGCGGCCGGATACGTCGCCCCGTACGCCACCTCCTACAACGCACACACCGTCAATCACGCCGTGGCGGCACCAGTTGTGGCGGCTGCTCCGGCCGTAGTGGCCGCCGCTCCGGCTGCTCGGCTTTTGGCCGCCCCCGCCGCTCCTGCCCTCGCCTACACTGCCGCTGGTCTGCCCGCCTTCGGTGCCTACAGCCCGTACACCGCTCTGCCAGCTCCCTACCCGTATCTGTTCTAAGAACGGATAAGTAGAAACCAAGGAATCCAAGGCCGAGGTAGCAGTCGCGCAGCAGCCGCCACGCTGGACTCGGGTTTTAAGAAGAGACCATCTTCCCCTTTCACTTCCAAATCTCCTCCCCCACAATACTCCCAATGTTCCATCCTTCCCCGCGCACTTTAGTCAAATGCACCTTTTGTAAATAGCTTTCACAGTCATATGAAATTTGTATGAGCAAAACAGAATACAACAATTTCTAAAAAAAAAGTTACGATTTTATTCAATCTTCCAATTTTCCTTTCTACGCCTAAGTAAGTGGTATATTCCAATGAAAGTCCGAAAACATGCTATTCAAATGTTATATATAGCAAAACTTGGCAACGTCAAAAAGTAGAAACACTTTGCAGAACAACGAATGCAAAGCAGTGAATATGACAAACTATCGTAAAACCAGCAATAAACTACATCGTGATTTGTAATACGTTTGTTTGATTATTTCATCTAGCGGTAATATTTCGACGACTATTTATTATAGAGGAGAGTTTTAGCAAAATAAATTATGGATTTATATTAGAAATTATTCTTTCCAAAATTATGTTATAATGTTCATTTGAACTTTATACTCAAATATTTGTTTGATAAATTTAGAAGGTGTTCAGGATTATATCGCTGGAGTTTTAGTTTGTCAAGTCATAAAAGGGAGTGTGTATTTTAAATTCATCACAAAGAAACTGTTATAACTGTTAAGAAGCGTATAAGGATTTGTTTGTTTATGTTAACAATTTACTGTTTCTCCTCCAAAAATTATCAAAGTATAATGAAAGCTGTTGCTAAAATGATAACAAACATTTGGCTCGTGTTTCCTTGCATACATCTCATTACCCCGTTATCACAAATGTGATAAATACTAACAAAAAACATAAATTTCAAAACCTTGTCACAAATCATGCTATGGACATAATGATCATTAATAAATGTGCTAAGGTGATCGATAATTACCCAATAAATTATTTTAATACGTCTGATCGCGTCCACTGTTCTCAAGCCCTTTGAAGGATCACTCTTTTTCAGTCTCATTATGGTAATTAAACAGATACAAATTGTCCCTCGGGTGGGTGGAGGCCAATAAGGGCTGAAGGTTCGTATAAAATCAAACTTTACATTGACTCGAACACCACGACATTCGGCGCGCTTTCGATCGAATTCGCCGTTGCGTGTCGATAATTTTCCCTTCCGTGCCTTCGCCGAACGGTTCGCCCGCACTGGCTAGCCCTTTTTCCTCGCGCTGTTTGACCGTGAAGGTCTAATTTAAAAACTAATTCGAGCCTCGCGAGTGTGTTGTTGTCATTTGAAGGGACTGTCAAAAATGTGCCAACTCATCGTGTAACAATTACGGTCAGCTGATTGGAGAGTCCAATGTCGTGGTAAGCTGGTCAGCCGATTGCCACACCACGTCGCGGACGAAACTTACATCCCTTGAGCGTTTTGTGGAATTACTATTTTGATGAGTTTTCAATAAGATGGTTAGAGCTTAAGAATAAAAACCTTGTTGATCGGAGATGAAGCTGATCACGGAGGCCGCCATTACAGCGAAGACTTCGTTACTACGATAACTTCCGCTGGATCCAAAGGGATGATGATCGTGCATCGGATCAAATGTTTTGTACATTCCGGTGTTCTACCCACCGTCCGACATGGAACCGATCGTGTAAACCGATCTGTCAAAGGGAAGGCCTGATAAATCAAGCCACAAACCAGTCAGTCGCCGTTGGCATCATCGGGTCGATGGCGTGGAAAAGGCAACATAAGAACAAATTACAGCACCGCAGGTTTGCATTGTTGCAAGTGATGCCGCCTCTTGGCGTCCGTAGGTCAAGTCTTGGCACTCAGCTGAGGTGTAACCGTTGGATGAAGAGGCAAACATGAAACGTGCAACCGACTGACCATGTGAGAATCATAAGTTCAGCCTATACCTTTTTTGCTGCCGAGACATGCCAGACGAAAAACAACCCGACAGATGTGGGGAGCGTGGGATGGGGCGGGGAATTCAGGTCCCGCTGCACTTTTGCTCTCCATTTCAACAACCTCAACCTGCCCTTCCAACCCAACATGGAGCCCTGGAGGAGGTTGCCCTTTTCAAAATGTTGTAGTGGTGTATTTGTGTGTCTCACATTTCGATTATTATAAGTCCTCGATTGAACATAAATTGATTTTTTAACCCCTTTTTGTAGGTCACAGGAATACGTCCATGTTGGTTCAACGTATCGATTGGGTTGATGAAGTTAAATTTTATCGTTTGTTTTTCCAACAACACCGTCGTTCATAGCCATCGTTACTCGTTCCAGCCATACTGGCATCTCGGAGGGAGTCTTTCTTGTTCCAGTAGCATTGCAGAGTCAGACCTTCGTGGTCAAAAACAATTTCCTGCTTTTATGCGTCCCCAGACACCCACGATGGCGTAGGTTGGAAGCTTGGAGCGCACGGATATTAATAGCGTAGCCACCACAGATAATGAGTGGTAATTTGCAGGTCGTTCTTAACTGGCGTTACTACGACAATGACCCTCGCTGCCAGCATCCTGCTTGAGCCATGGTCACGGAATTTACGCGGGTTTCGGCGTTATAAGAAAGCTCATACATTGAAATGCTAGAGGAATTTATTTTGGTTTTACTGTGTGTTGGTTTGACTGACTGCGGTCAACCACCGTTTGTGGCAGCTTGTTAGTAGTTTGGCCCTTTGGTTTGTTGGTTGGCCCGGAAGTTCTGTGCCGCCGCCGCTGCTGCCATGTAGCAGTCGTTGGGGCAGACTCCCGGCACTCCCGGTGCACCTCGAACTCCCGGGTGGCCTGTGAAGAGAGTAAGGGAGAAAAAGCGATGTGATAAGGGACTATCTGTTAAGGAAAGGAGAAAGATACTTACCCGCCTTGCCCGGTTCGCCGCGATCTCCGGGACGGCCTTGTGGACCGATGATGGTATCTCCCGGAGGTCCAACGGGTCCCACAAATCCCGGTGGTCCGACGATACCGACACCATCCCTTCCATTTTCTCCAGGTAGACCCGGCTCGCCTCGTTCACCAGCTGGACCTGCGACTCCTGGTGCCCCCGGTTCACCCGGTAGGCCACGATCTCCGGTAAATCCTTGGTACCCACGCTCACCCTTCTCTCCCGGGCGACCAGGTGTACCCGGTTTTCCCGGTTTAGAAACTCCCGGAGGTCCCGGAGGTCCCATTAGACCCTCCGTTAGCTCGACGATGTGATCCCGCAGCACTAACCGACAGATGTCGCTAACTTCCGCCTCGGTATAGCTACGTCCGGGGACACCAGGAACTCCAGGAGGTCCCGCCTGTCCCGGCAGTCCGGCAATGCCCTGAGGTCCTGGGGCTCCATCGACGCCCGGTGGTCCGGGTACACCGGGTGCACCTTCGGGACCTCGCAAACCTCCAGCACCGCGCTCTCCAGGAACTCCGGTGTAACCCGTTGGCCCACGATGGCCATAGGACATGAAGTTTTCCAAGTATCGTCCACCACCTCCACCACCAGTTGAACCTTCGCCAGGTGGTCCAGGAGGTCCAGGAAGGCCGGGTGCGCCTGGAATGCCCGGAAGTCCCTGCACTCCCGGTACACCTCTGCTGCCACCATCTCCCTTTTCACCCTTCGAGCCATCGGTGCCCGGAAGTCCGGGAAGTCCCGGAGGTCCCGCCACACTTCCACTCGATCTAGTCTCACCGGGTTCTCCTTTAGGTCCTCTTGGTCCCGGTTCTCCAGGAAGGCCAATACCAGGTAAACCTTTCAGTCCCGGCAACCCGGGTGGACCCTAAAAAGTTCAACAGAAGGCATTACGCAATCGAACAAGGTGGTTCTACTGCAGCGATCTTTTATTTACCACTGGACCCATTGCTCCTCTCGCTCCAGGACGTCCTTCAGCACCTGGTAACCCTGGGGGGCCAACTGGTCCCGGCAGTCCGGCAAGCGACTGTCCATCACGTCCCGGTGCTCCCGTTTCACCTCTCTCACCCCTCAGCCCAGCTGCTCCTGGAGGTCCGGGAAGACCTCTTGGACCGACTGGACCGGCGACGGCTGCTCCGGCGACTGCCGCCACACCCGGTTCTCCCTTTTCTCCCTTCAGCCCGGCGGCTCCAAAACCGATCTCCCCTTTTTCGCCCTTCTGTCCGACACCCGGAACGCCAGGAGGTCCTTCCAATCCACGTGGTCCAGGTGGCCCCTAAGTACATCGATCGGTCAGTAATGGTTACCTACACCAAGATTTTGCGAGATTATTACCCGTCGACCAAATGCACCCACTTCACCCTTCAGTCCCGGCAATCCTGGTTGTCCAGCTGGCCCGGGGGGACCCTAGAAGATTCCAAAATTCATATCCTTCATTGTTGCATAGGAATACACGAAAGGATAAACATTCGCTCTCACTTCGGTTCCATTGTAGCCAGGTGGGCAGACGGCTTGACAGTCGGGCTTCGGTGTCGGTCCCTCCGGAAGGTTGGCTGTCAATGATGCCACGTCATAGACGGGCAGCTCGTCACAGTTGCCTCGGGCCGGACGCGTTGGATCGCAATTCATCACCATCCACTGCAGGTCGATCACGGGCGATTCCGGCTCGAAGACGGATGTTTCTGCGAACCGAGATACCGACACATAGCCATCGGTGATGTCGAATCGATCCCTCGGCTCCAGCGGTACGTTCAGGTGTCCCTCCGTATCTCGCACCGGTCGACAATCGACCCAAAGATTCAGATAATCATTGGTCACTCCCAGCATGATCTTGTGCCATTTGTGATCGAACAGCTTTAAAACAAAAAGAATGTTTGTATATCCTCGTGGACTTGGAGTGAGTAGTTCCGTGTCAGAACTTACCGACGTATGATGGTACTCCACAATCTGCTGCTCACCCTCCGTGCCGGGCAGGCCAATCTGCAAGATTTGCCGTCCCGGATTGAGCGTGATGGCCAGTTGGCTCTCCTGCACCTCGTTCGTAACTTCGAATAGATGCCAGGACGAATCACCCTCGTCCTCGATGCGATAAGTGCACTCGAACGAAAACTGATGCGGAAGGCCCAGCGGGAACGCCTCGATCGAACGCATCGTCAGGTTGGCTTCCTTCTCGAACCGATACGCCCGTTGGTACTCGTTGGTGCCTTGCAGCCAGTGGATGTACTTGCTGCTTGCCTCGAACTGGTCAAGGCGAAACTCGCGGATTAGATCGAACGAACGAAGGTCTACATCGCCCGGCCGCCAGCGTCCACACGGTCCATCCTCGTAATCCAATTCCTCTGATGCTTCCTCTGGGGCAAAGTTGGAGATTCGGGAGTTCACGAATTATTCGCTTATATCCTGTTTTCTAACTATACCTCTTACCTGATGTTACAAGGCTTATCAAACATATCGCTAACACAAATAATCTATTGGTAAAGTGTAAATAGGAGGTATAGGAATTGAGTTTCATCTGCTTTAGGAGATTCTATGCACTAGAATCGCTTTTTTCGCAACAGATTTTACTATTTTGGCTTTCCTATGACTAATAGATTCTATTATTAACTCAGCCTCGACAAACGCACCCTTTGGTATGAAATAGAAACATTGTTACAGTCGACACAGGACAGGACACTTTTCACACACTAAAATCAGGGTTCCAACTATTTCACTGTCATGCTGTATGTAGAAACTATTCTCCGCTTGGCTATCAAACACAGAACGGAACACACACTGGGCAGACCGTGACCCGTACTGGGCGAATTCTAACACCATACTGCTCGGCGATCGGCTCCACCGACCAGTGCTCATCTCTGACATTGAACTCAAAGTGGAGAAAATAAATGTTTTCACCATATGTAGATCGTCCGTCCGTCCGGAGCTCTCATATAGCACCCAGAAAATCTCTTATGCAAAAGCTGGTAGTTGGTATCCACTATCTCTCTTTCACACAAGCGGCCTGCGAGTGGAACGTAATCTCTGCTAAAACAGTTTAGTCGCCTAAAACATAAATTAACGTCTATGACAAATGTGGCTAGCTGCCCGGCCAATCTGTTCACCATATGGCAGATCTGATCGGAAGGCTGAAGTCGGCGGAGATGGCAAAGATGTTCTTAGAAATTGGGTCGATATGTAGAAGACGCTTTGGATGAACATTTCAACTGTCAAAGAACAAAGCGTTCTTTTGTCTTACATCTTTCGAATGGATAACACCTAGAGAGGCGTTAAAATTTGCCTTTTCCACCAACATTAGTTCCACTAGCATTAGAAAACCTTTTCAATTATACGTCATTAAACCGACAAAAATCACCGCTTGTCTATCGCATGTCTGCACGGTTTACTTCAGAATGTTCAAACCCGTAACAAGGTACGGACAAGCCGGTATTTATAAGAAAACCCTTTCTTTCTCGCGTATGTCGCATAGCGTTTGCATAAATGGTATCGATAAATTTACCATACCAATCAGCACATACACACACACATACACTTGCGCTATGCCCCGCGGAGATCGCCGGTTCGCGGAGGTCGCCGGTGTTTTCATAAGACCTTTGCGACGTCGTGGTCAGCATAGTTACTCGACGCAACGTCCCGGCGAAGGTCTCTCGCTCTCTCCCTCTCGAGGGGTCCATTGAATTATGTCGCAAAGTGTGCAGCAGCGCATGTTCTAGCAACTCTTGCGTTTGGGTGTAAAGAATTGCAATTTTTCACCCATTCGACAAGCCGGGCCGTAGTGAAAGAAAGGGACTTGAACCGGCGAAGGGCTAACATATCGATCGCTACGCCCCGAGTTCCTCCGCGAGACGATGATAATGCAAATCGAACAAGTTCTCGCGAGCCATCGGCCGGCATGGCGTCGTCGTGTTGGCCACGCGCTAGAAATGCCAGCGTTCGAACGCAGTGAGACTATTAATCAATTTTATGGTGTTCTCGTAAAATGTTATGAAACATTGGCGTCGCGTTGGCTGAGTCGATTGTGATCACCGCGCGCGCGCGCCTTTGAACCAGTTTCGATGGTCAGAATACTTGAATCTCCCTAACAGACGGACGGTCGAGTTTTTCGCCACGCTTTGTAGCTGCGGCTCGAGCCGAGAATATGATTTATCATCTTATGAGCGCACCACTTTGAGAACTTCCTCTCGGTCGCCCTCCAGAACTCCAGGCCGAGTGAATTGCGTAATTAAGCCAGGCCGGCCACGAGCTGTTTGTTTCAATTCAACCCAAACCGATACCGTTGCCTTTAGCTAGAAGGTTCAGAACTCAGTGACCACAATGTTTGCGTTTGTTCTTGTCCCACGAACCTAACGCAAAAATGGGTCCCCTTTTTGATAAGCATCGCATGGCACACGATCAAAAGATCATTTTTCTTTCCTAGAGACCGTTCCCCAGAAGAATTAGGAACCATTTATCACACGCACCTAAAATGGGATCTCTCCTTAGTTGGGTGTGTTTTGCTTTTCACCGAGAGGCTTTGCTGAAATGTTCTTATCGTATCGTGACACTTCCATACTTAGCAGCGTCGCTATTAACCATTCGCGTCAATCTGAGAAAAAACGCAATTGATTGTTAAGCTGGGGATAGACGGATGCAATATTTCACTGCAATGAAATAAAGTTTGACATTGCTACCAAAACTGACAGTGAATGCAATATTTCGATGCTTAACCATCTCGTTTGGATCTTTGCAATATTGCTATGAAATACGCATAGCAATATTGCAATGACTGTCATTTTAGGTAGAAATGTCAAATTTTATTTCATTGCATTGAAATATTGCATCCGTCTATCCGCAGCTTTACACTCTATAAAGTATCAGGGTCTAATTGACGCTCGTGCAACGTCAGCTAATTACTGACGTTAACAATCGGCCACTTTGTCAGGGGGAAGGGTTTTTAGTACATTTCTAGTACCGACAGAAGAAAAACAAATACAGTAGGTTCCCGCTATACTCGATATACGCGAATTCGCAATAGGCTTTTTTTTGCAAATGACAGCTTATAGCGTTTACCGTTGTTGCTTTAATTCTGATTAGTCAATTTGGTATTGTTTTGGTAGAATGAAGTTTTTAATACGCAGTTTTAAACAGCCGTTTAAAGGCCGTGACTGCAACGACCTAAATTACATACGGCCTGAATCAATACACGTTGGTTCTTGTTTCATTAAGCTGTATGATATTGAAGCGATTAATATGGCATCAAATATCAAAAGTAGTCGAAAGAAGTATACTATATTACACAAAAGATAGAAATAGAAAAGATGTTCGAGCAAGGAAAGAGTTATGTATCAATAGCCCGGCAAATAAAACGACCATAATTAACAGTGTGGACCATTATCCAAAGCAAAGATAATCTACAGAACACTGACAAAAGAGTATGGGCGCTCGGAAACGTAATGAGAACAAATGGAAGACTTATTAGTGATTTGGATAGAAGATATGTTAAATAAGCGGTTTCCTCTGAGTTCTCAACATTTCAATATGAAGTATGAACTTAAACCTACGAACCAAGTATTTAAAACCCTTCCAAAATTGGTCAAAGAAATGCAAGTTGTGTGCAAAATGCTAGTCTGGATTCACAATGTTTGTCTCCGATGGGTAACACAAGGATCACTCGTAAGAGATAGTACTGAGTAGTGACGTGAAGACAGGGAAAGAAACAAAACGGTGTAAGGGAAAGGCCGTTTGCTGAATCACTTCTTTCGAGCTCGATCGGTTCCAATTTCTGTGCCCAACCCTGCGCTCTCGGAGGCGAAGTGAGGGAGTCGGCCGGGGTGCACGCATTGGCGTTGCATCTGAGCCGGCCCGAAGGGGTTCCGATCGGTTTAATGCAATATGTTGCAATTTACGGTGATTAAGTTCATAATAAAGTCGGTCTGCCCTGGTCCAGTCCACGGTCCGTCCAGCTGTCGGCGAGTACGTTCGTCGTGGGGTCGATCCGATCGGATCGGAGTTCGCTAGACAGTTGGCTGAACCGCAACTCGATACGCTGAAGAGCGGGATTCTGGTGCACCGTGGCCTGCGCCAGCATGCCCACCGGTCTTTTGGTGCTGCCTGCAAAACAACCGAAACAAAACGTTACCATTAGGATTTAATTCAGCGACCGCGTGGTCACATGATTGGTGGGCGATCTGTCGGGACGCGACAGGCCAACGATTTGCACTCAGGTGTCACGGATCGAATGCAAATTGACCTTCCCTGAACACACAGAGGTCATCGATCGTGATGTTCGGCTGATTTTTCGATTTTTTATGTTTTCTCCATTGAACTGAACGTGGACATGTTTACTTGGACCGCGAAAGATCAATACGTGCATGATTTAAATGACATTTTAGCTACCTTTGGGAGTAATTTACATTGTGTTAGATGATTTTCAAAATTGATTGCTTAATTTAAATATAAATTAGGATGAATCTAGGCTGGCTTATTTTCCTAGTCCTTTTAATTAGTTCATCAGTACAAGTAAAGTTTCTTATCTTTCCATCCAGTGTGTTTGATTACTACCTGGTCACCTTTTTGTGATGTAAATAATGTTTTAGAAATAATCATTTGGTCAACATTAACAATAATATGTTCAGTAACATTAAAATCACAAAATGTGTATGGGGCCAATTGTCATAGTCGAGTTGAGTTTCTTTTTGCCCGACAGAGATGCGGCTGTGAAAAATGTGTAAAATTTGTAAAATTTATCGAATACGGTTTTTTTGCTATTTTGTGGTAAGATTAAAATTAAAAATAAATCCCAATTAGACAAACGCAAAATGTAAGGTAACTCAAAGAAGTTATTTTTACATTCAAACATGTATAAACAATTATCCTGCATTTAATTTTCAACTTATTATTCATAAAAAATGATTTTAATCATCGCTAAAAACTTATGGGTTTTAGTATGGATTTATGGATTTGTTTTTACCCGTTTTTTTTTAAATTCGAACAATTTCTTCTTTCATTTTGAAGCATTAAAATTATTTTGAAGGATCTGCGAGCAAAATGATTTGCTATAAAAAAAAATGTAACACGATCCGGATTAAGTGACAATTTCTTTAACTAACCGATATGCGCTCTTGTTCAAATGTAACGAACCAATTGTCGATTGTGGTAAAAAATGGTAACGCAGCCCACACAGTGGCCCCTCCGATGGGTGAACGTAGGCTTTCACGAATTGATTAGGTGCGTACACACTCTGGCAAATGCGTACGCAATTGAGGACTTATCCGATATCTACCGGGCTGACCGGTAGCGTGCTTCGTCCAATCGAAGGTGACATTCACGACGCACATGGCCGCTGAATGTTAGTGCACGGGCAGGAAGCGATTATGATTGAAGTAGCTTGGTTGCGTTTACCTTTTTGTTCAATATAACCATACGTGGACCATCGGCTTTTGCTGGCAAAAATGGGGATGGTGTGGCGTGGGAAACTTTGTAACTTTGGCGTACGTGATCTCGGTGCGTTAAAGGATCGTAAAAGCGAGGGCCACCTGCAAGTCCGTAGCCAGAAAACGCCTCGATAGACGACGACTTTCCGGAGCGAGATGCAATTAACCGGTGCAAGGACTAGCTGTGTGTCGAACTTTGTCGGATCGAAGATCGATCGGTCACGCAAATTCTACCGCCCCAGCCCTTTGCGCCCAGTTTTTCCACACGAGCCACCCGAGCGCATGTTTCGCTACATCGGATACATGCACCTTGCATGTGGCCTGCATCTCACACGCCTGTCTTCGAAGGTGTTCGCTGTTGGAGATTCAAGTTGAGCGTCCGAAAAAAAAACGAACCGAACCGATCCCTCTTCACGCTTCGTTAGACGTATAATTATTTAATCAGCATCAAAATAGGAAAATTGTCGATAATTGCTACCATACGCTACCGGTTGTTCGTTTGGCCGGGGTTTGTTGAATGTAATATGGAAAACACCCAGCTTAAAAAATCAACCCCCAAACCTACGCCATGGCTGATGCCTTTCCTGCGGCCAAATCCGACCGACGTGATGGATTTTAGTGCGCCGGGTGTATTTATTTGTCGTTCGAGGAATTGTAATTCTCTAACCCTCGATCCGGTGGGTAGGGAAGCAATTCACACACGTGCCGTAACGAGCGAGGTATAATTTGGAATCGGAATGCCGAACCGCACCGCATTGGAATGAAAATAAAATTGTCTCAAGGACGGAGGACGATGCTGCTGTACTAAACGAACCGTGACGCATTCACCCGCGTGCTCGGTGTGTCTGTCTGCCTGTCTGTCTGTGCAGGAATGTCTTCCCCGAAGCCATCCTACGAATCGTGGTCATCATGTGCATTTGCCTCCAATGGAAGTTCGTGTTCGAAGACACTCTATTCGGTGGCTTCTGGTTTGTCCAGTTTTTTTTTTAGCGGTGGTTGCTTTCGCAATCCATTGTCTATCCCTGTAGGACGGAGCCTTTTCCGTTGGCCACGACAACGACAACCCATTGCATATCCTCCTTCATTACTCGCTTCCTCACTCTCGCTCCCTAGCTAAAGTGTCGCAAAACATTATTCACAAAACAGTTCGTTTCCATTTGTGTTACTTTTTCGTTTGGCTTCGCTTACCGGCGGACAGCACGGCAGGCTTCTGCCACGACGAACGGTTGCATCAGGGTTGTCTTGTGCTCCGGGCGTGTTAACAGCGGCTCGTGCACTGCTTAGCCAAATGGCCCCACAATGTGTCATTATTTTAAGTGAACTTATAGATGTCTTTATTGCATGCAACTGGGCCGAAAGTATTGTGAGATCGGTTCATTGTCAAATCCCCGCCAGATTGGGAGGGTTAAAAGGGAAGGGAAGGGAAAGAAAGAAACCCCTATCCCCGCCAAAAATGATACATCTGTAGCGGTACATCGACCGAGGACATCTTTGAAAAGCACGGGCGGCTTGTCTTAAATCTGCCACTGTTCTTCTCTGCTGCTGATTGATCGCGTCGCCATTTTTTCTCATTTGGAAAGAGTCTATGATTAAGAGGGCAATTTCCAGGGCTCGGGGAAATTTATTCCCGAAGCTTTTCGGTGCAACAGATTCACCTGACATTTGATTATGGCCATTTTTCATTCATACCACTTCTGGAAAGTGTGCAAAAACAAGCTTGACCGCCACGTTTACGTACCTTGCAAACAAAAGCAACTCATAGCAGGGTAATCTTACACCTACATTTTATCAGATTACGTTAAAGGACGACAGTGAAGACAAGGTTGTCGGACGGTACGGTTTGTTCGCAACTAGACCAGTGCTTTCATTTTACGGTTCAAGGAATCGTTTGGGGGTGAAAAAAGTTGATCTGACATTTTGCAGCGGAAAGTATTATAAATAAGGATTTACCGGTGGAGACCGCTTTTGAAATCCTATTCAGTGGGTTGTTCTACGTGACATTAAACATCAATAAAACACTTGGAGCGAACGTTATAATGGAACAAGCACGAACACTCTTCGATCGACATTTTACATCGAAACTGTTCAGTGGAAGAATAAAAGTTCAACGCGAACTACCATCGAACAATTTGTTTTCGTTCCCGAAAGTAAAAAAAAACGCAAATCCTTCTGCTCTCAAGAACGTTTCGCGAATGTGACTACTTTCGGCCATTGATTTATAGGCTCCCGGTGTGCTCTATTTCGTTCGTACCGCTGACATTTCGTGTGTTCGATGCGTTCGTCGCTTTATCGCCGGATGAAGTCTTTCGTCGCTGCAAACGCCCGATCACGGCGTGAAACCCAAAACAGCGTAAATCAACTTGACCCATATTCGCTCCCCTCGGTGAGCCACGGCTCTCACGGGTCGCTACGGTTGCCAGTAGTAGCTCCGTATTACAAGCGGCCACTTCTCATCTGTATCAATTAAAGCCGACTTATTTATCGCATTGTCAGCGGCCGGACGGTTTGCCCACGGGGGTAGTGTTGGTAGAGAAACATTGTCCCTGCATAATTGCTTCCAGTGCACCGGGCTCCACCTGAGTCCACCGAGGGTTTCCACTCGGTCCGTCTAATGTCTTTTTCAAGCGACTGGGTCGAGTTTGTCTGATTGCGTAATAGGGACCCGAGAGGAGACGGCAGCGAACTCCATTCTAGAGTGCGCAATTGAATACGTAGAAATGCCAACACCTTGCCGACTCGCTGAGGGGTTGGTTTGTGGTCGCGCTTGTAACGCTGTAGCACGTCCTGCTGGCTTACAGTTTCAGACCAACACGCCGACCCGACGACGGTCGATTTCGTGCGTCTCCGATAACCCAACGTGTCGAAGCACGCGAACTCTGCCTCCTCAGAAATTTTAAAGTGTCGGAAAAAATAGCGAGCACTCTCTCTCTTTCTCGCCCGCACACACACATAAACACACGAATAAACGCAGGCTTTCGAAAATATGGCGACGAATGTGCATCGTGCAGCGCCTGCTGCGTGCTGATTTATTTCTCTTCTACAACGTCCGCCAGTATTCGAGCACCTCACACTGCTCGACTAAGCTTGACCGCGTGTGACTTTCCTTTTGTCCGTACAGCCCGGAAGGGGGACGTAAGGCGGGGATGTTTTCCTCCCCGGTTCGGCCAGAGGGACAAAAAGCGGTTTGCCCTACTGACCGACCAGTCCGACCGACCTGTCGCCTGCATCTATATCAGAGCCTAACGGGAGGGAAGCCCTTTTGCTTTCATTACACGACCCGATTGCAATCGACTCTTCGTGGTGGAGCTGGAAAAAATAAATAAATATAAACTGCATTACATTCGACCACCGCGAGCCCCAAGTGGCCGTATCAAATCGATCGAGCAACAGCTGACCAGGACGTGTTTTCTCGGCAACTTGTGCCATGACAGCGAGTCGATTAGCTTTCGGTAGAAAGAGGTGGGGAGAGGGAGTACGGCCGATGGACTCTGGCAGGTTGAATAGTTTTCACTTTATCACATTAATTATCCGTCCATTGGAGCGTCGTTCGGTGTAAGCGGGGAGTCCCTTTTTCGGACGCTTTAGGTGCAGCATTGGAAATGCGAAAACCCCTCCATTATCCAATCACCGAACCCGCCGGCCCGGTTGTGATTACTTAAATGAGTTATTTCGATAATGCAACTAAACAGTCTAATGATCGTTCTGCCTTCTTGAGGAAAACTCGAACCGAGGGATTTGACTGGCAGAGTGGAAAGCGAGCTGGAGTGATCATGCTTTGATGGACATCTGATCCGTCGAGACGATTGCACCGCTGAGGGTTGCAATTGCAATTGCCAACAGCCGTGGCGTTGGGTAAATAAATCGCTTGCTTGGGGTTGATTAAATTACAGATCAGTAAACACTTTCCTTTTCTTTATTATATAAAATATAAATGATCTTTTTAAAAACTACAACCAGTTTACATCTCTCCATCGAGCCTTTGTGATCTATTAGGTTCTGCCCTTCATAAATGCGTTTATTACCGACCGGTTGAGCGATGATTTAATCGATCGCTTGTATATCGATCACCTGAGCAAATACGATCGGTTGACCGAACGGAAAAAGTACCCTTTCTGTGCGCCCTTCACCGGATCCTTCCCGAGCACTTATTGAGCAGCTCATAATCACCTGATTTGACTTTGGCTGGCTGGGTTGTGTCACTCGGTACCACCACCAAGAGAATGGATGCAATTAATTCCACCACTAAACTGCTTCCCATCGGTCGACAATGATTTCTAATTTGTAGTACCGCAGCGCACACGCACCACAGTCCGATTGCAAGCCGATCGATCCGAGCCGATTGAGCCATGAAGCTGTGAAGCACGCTGTGATTGTGGGGTACGCTCGACGACGATAAAGATCGCGACCGATCGATGGACCGACGAGGTGGAGAACTGTTCGGATTCTAACAGCCACGAGAAACATTCGAATCGGTCGTTCGATGAAGGTGCTAAACCTTGGCATCGGATTGATTGTTTCTTAGATTAGAGTAAATGTTGAGCAGGATCTGCAAAATACCTTTGGGCGATTTTTTTATCACCTACTTCAGATCGGATTACCTATTCACTGCAAAAAAGGATGTTTATTGTGAATGGGCTGTTATGCAAATTTAAGTGCAGATTGTTTTGTTTATTGTTTCTCGAACAACGACTATTTATCAAATATTTTCGTTTGCAAACTTCAGTAGTTCAGTACTACCTAAATTTAGCTGAGTTACTCTATAAATACACTCCTTTCACATCAACCACTGATTCTTCTTGGGAACATGATATTAGGGTAGAATGATTTAAACATTTAACAATGTCTTCAATATTCACATTGTTGGCTTTCAATTCTCAGAGTCCAACATTTTCCATTTTTATTATTGAAGTAGACAATTGAAAAAAAAAAGGTATATAAATTGAAACATGAGTTCAAAAAGAGTTTAGTATTCGTTTCATGTTTTAACTCAAAATTCTTGTTGTCAAAAGCGGACTTCTATCCGTCAAATATGTTTTCCCGTTATCTTAAGCCCCTTAACGATGTCCAATAACATTTAATGAAGACTAACTAAAAGACAAGTTATTGGCGGTTTAAAAAACACAGAGACAGGCAATATGGTCACCACGCTCAATTTAACAACCCCATTCAGCTTACGTTCATTTCCGGAGGGTGATTTGGAGCGTTCTAAAGTAAACTTTTACGACCCTCTAACAAGCAGGCAGCTCTTGGTGGTCGTAATCAGGAACTAGCATCTTACTTCAGCACAGTTCCCGGTAGCTCGGTTCGATCATCCGGGTCCCACTCCCGGACCTGCGGACCAAGAATGGGGCAATAATTGAGTTTCGCTATGATGCGATAGAACAATGTTGGACAATGTTGCTTTTGCAGACTGTACCGACAGACGGTCACCGGTGCTCGGTCCGTCCGCGACCTTCGTTGACATTGAAATCATAAATCAGTTGCGCGATTTTATGGTTCCAGCGGCAACCCCCTTCGTCTCCACCCCGCGTCAAGGCTTTTGCTCTGTTTTATGGTGCATATGGATCACCCTTGGCCGGTTGATCCAAACAACACACACATACACACGTATCCCCCTGGCTCGATCGATGATCTGATTCCGCTTTCGTGTCCGACCAAAGCCGATCACCACTTGGTGCACACCTGGTGCATAATTGTTGATGCAAATTGTCCGCTGTGACCTGCGCCGTGATCCGCAGCCAATCCTGGCCGGTGGGCTAGCAACCAACGAGCCCTTCGAGTCGCGAGCGACTTCGAGGTTACCCCGCGGGGCTCTATCCACCTCAACCGGAATCGCAGAATCAATTCGCACAAACAACACTACGAACAACACGACACGGGGAAATCAGTGCGGTGCTGGGGGTGCACTCTCGGTTTCAATGTGGGAATTAATTACACGCGACAACAATCATCCCTTTGCGGTCCTCCTCCCACCCCGAGTCCGGACAAACGGATCGAATGGTGATCAACCCGGTCGTGCTTGATCTTCGTGTGAAAAATCCCCCATTGACTCACACACGAGACGGCTGAGTAGGGGGCCCTTCAGATCAGCCGATCTATCGACTTCGGATACACGGGCTCGCTTGTGCCGCCCAAAGCCCTGCACCCAGCAGCTGCTGCCTACGGTCTTCTGTGTTGCTGCAGGACGACAACAAAATTACACAATCGGCCAATCGAGCTGCAACTCGGGAGGGCGCACACCGGGTGGAGGTTGTGGGTTGTAGGAACGTGGGCCAAGAAGAGCGAGGGAGAAACAAAATCATTCCACGAATTTTTCCAACCCTTTCGCGGTAGCTCGGTCTCAGAAGCGAGATCCTATGCCCCGGATGCTGTTCTCAACGCGGAGTAGAAGAAATCTCAACCAGCTGACTGGACTGCAGTTTTGGCGTGCCTGCTCGAACCGGACTCGTATGGCATCAGGGCGGCATTTTGCGTCTAGTTTTTACTGCAACCGCAGCACAAATGATTCGACGACAGTTTATGGAATTTTCACGTCAACCCGGGGTGGCCGAAGCATCCGTTTAAAGACATCCCGGTGCGCTCGTGATGCGGATGGGGCAATCTACTTAGCTCGAGCGAGCTAGCTGGCATAGTTCCTAACGCTTTCTGTAGATCCACTTCGCGGCGCTCTTGCGCACATTCCACGGATGCATTGATCAGCACAACTGGGAAAGTGTCTTGGGCTTATTTTAAACGCTCTATCGCAGAATTCCTCCAATAATCTGATGTGGAGTTTTGCGCGTTATCTTTTTCCTTGAAACAGCTCGAGAAGGGGAGATTTCAACAGCCGCAAAAAGCGACGAACCTTTGGAGTTCATATTTGGCATCGATACGAAAGATTTAAACAGCCAGCTAAGAGACGAACCTTAATAAAAATGGGTTTAAACGTATTAAAACAACTGTTTGTCTATGGTTCCATTTTTGAAAGGTCGTTAAATGAAATCATGTTATTAGTTACAACCCTGAACTAGTATTACTGTGCTTTATTCCCGAGTGTTGTTGTATAAATTCATATTTGCCATTTAATAAGCAGTCAACTACAATTGTGTTTTTATTAGTAAAAGTATAGAAAAGCATAATTTGCTATGGAAGAAAAAACAGCCCATTTGTTAGAGAAAATTTTCTTCATTTAATTTTGGTTACTCGTAACAATTTAATTAACAAAATTGTTTTTTTATTGCATCGGTGAAAACACCTAATAAAATTAATGACAACTTTGTCCGTCCATAAAATACATCGAACGGGTAATTAGCATCATCAAACGGCGCGACTGAATGCAGACATACGTCCAAACTGCACCCATTTTGCTGCAGTGCGATAATAAGTGCAGTTGCGCTAGGGGACGCTGGATGGTTATTGGAAACTAATGATCGGCTCGGACCGATCGGAGCCACATCGTTGCGGTAAAGTGAGTCATTCGCCCGTGCCCAGCCTTCGTGGCCGTACAGGGATCCATTTATCGCCGACAGCCGTGGGAGCTGGTGCAAAAATGTCAACTCCATCACGACTTCCTCAAAGCCAATTGCAGGGAGCATGCAGAAAGGGTGCTACATGGGCACTTGTAGATTTTTGATGCCTTTTAGCAACGGCAGGCGTACTTTGCAGGATGACAAACGGGATTCACACACACACTGGAACACGGTTTTTGGCAAATGTCAGATCGTTTGAACCCGGCTCTTAAAAAAACACGAGCCACGAGGTGAGAAGAATAATCTCACATGTTGCGATATTCTTCGACGGGTCACTTGCAAGCCCCATTCGGTCGGGATCCTTGTAGTTTTTCTCCGAGTCGAACGTGAACACCTGAATGCGATTGCACATTCCGCCCAGGACGGCGGATGAATGAATCAGCTTCGCCACGCTCGGCAGCGTACTATCCGTGCCACTTAGCCGAGCGTCACTAAGTGAGGTTAAATCAATGGCGGCAATCTCGGGCGACCCCCCTGAGATCGCGTGTAGATCGCCGACAGCGATGGGGAGGGGATCAGCAAAACGGCCACTGCCAACTCTTCGGCGACTTCTTGTTGAACCGCGTCGCTTCCACCACCACCATGCCGGCCACCAGCCGGCGGCTGGTTCGGTTCGGGTTTTTCCTTCTTCTTGCTACCACAGAATGGCTAGCGCGTCGCTTCGGGTCAGGTCAGACCTATCAGAGGAACCCCTCTCCTCGCGGCGCCAGATAGTGTAGCAGAAGGCGAACGCGCCGCAATGTCGGAGACAATCCCTTCGGCAAGAATTGATCCGCTCCGGCTGGCGGAGGGACGCTGTTGCGATCGGATCGGGGTAAACACAACAATCGAAAACATACAGTCGAAGCCGAGGAACACTTTGATAGGTGAGAACCGGCGGTGGAAGCGAGAGAGGGCAACACGGCGGTTCTTGATGTGGCCGTCGGTGCGTCGTCGGCGTCGTCTACGTTCGGTTCTGACTTTTGCTTTCGGCGCTACCCGGGTGAATGGTCGATTTTTCCTACTATAAATAGTCCGGATCGGCAGCCAGAAAAGCATTCCAGCTTCACGCTTCAAAGTGTAACAAAGCTTCTTACAAAGCCTCTTGCTCAACTTTTCGCGTTTTTCGCACCAACAAACCCACAAACCCCAAACACTCAAAATGTTCAAGCTCGTAAGTTCAGAAAAATATAGTTTTCATTAAAACCCTCCTCCAAACACGCACACACAAGTGTACACATCCTTTTAGTGCTAGTGATAGTGAGAAAAAGTGTGTATGTGTGTGTGTGTGTGTGTGAGCGAGTGGGTTCGATCTTGTGTCCTGTGATGTTTCCGTGCTAATGCGCCCTCGGTGTCCTGGTTTTTGTCCATCTCCTCTCCCTCAGGCTGTTCTGCCCCTGTTCTTCGCCGCCGTCTCGGCCGGATACCTCGGTGCCCCGCTGGCCTACTCCGCCCCGGCCTACGCTCACGGAGCGGCATACGCCCACGGTGCATACGCCCATGCCCCGCTGGCCGCCGCCTACCACGCCCCGCTCGCTTACTCCGCCCCGGTTGTGAAGACCGTCGCTGCCCCGGTTGCCTACGCCGCCCCGGCCTACGCTCACGCTCCGCTCGTTAAGGCCGTCGCCCCGGTTGCCACCAGCTACGCCAACACCTACAAGGTAAGAATCGGGTATCCCCAAATATCCCGAATGCGAATTTTCATTCTATTCATCAAAGTTCCCTATGGAAGGGTTCGTCGCTTGATGTTGAAGTCTTTTGAAAAATGTTTTAATAAAACACACTTCTTTGTCTTCCCCCGTAGGTCTCCGTGAAGGCCCCGGTTGCCTACGCCGCCCCGGCCGTCGTGTCGCACGCCCCGGTCGCTTACGCCGCCCCGGCCTACGCCCACCACGCCCCTCTGGCCTACGCCGCCCCGGCCTACGCCGCTCCGGCCTACGCTCACGGATACTACCACTAAGGAGGACGTGCCGGGACTCGCCAGACCGCCACGGGTGATCCAGCAGTGATAATCCCTGCCCGGTGCTAGCTAGCTTCCATCATCGTCGCATCCCTTCCCTCCAACCCGCACAAAACTCAAACCCCGTGCTCTTGCCAATTAGGGTTAGAAACAAACATCAACATTCCGTTGCAGCGGGCGATTTCGATCCGCACACTTCCGCGTCCCTAGCGGAAGCCGGGCGAGATTTGCCACACTTCAGCCAAAACACTCTCGGCAAACAAACGGCGAACAAATCAAACGTCAAACCATCAAACAAACTGAACAAACTGAGTCCAACAGCAACTGTGTACATACGATGTAAATTCACTGTATTTATTACGGAATAAAAATACTACAAAAAATATACCTCAATTGGGTTCCCTTCTTTTCGATCGGCTTACTTCACCCTCTCTTCCGCAACAGGAGCACATCAAGGGTGGAAAAAGTCTTATTCTAGGACTCACACTACCGTTGCACCATCTAACGGGCTGTCGGTGCGATTTTCTCACCACGATTCTGTTCTCGTAACCTTTTCCGTCCGTGACTGGTTCGAAATGTCATCTCCTTGGTGGGGACGGAATGAAAAAGAAACCCTACACCGACCGCCCTTTTTGCCCACACTGCGCAAGGGCGGTGGACATTTTAAGAATCGATTATGCAACCGACACGCCACCGATGCCGCCATAAACACACAGCCCGGTGCGCCATCTGTGCGTGTGTTGTGTAAAGTTTTTGGTGACCGACATTCGCTGCACCGCCCCGAGCGGGTGGTTTGGGTAAGAATTCTAAGAAAATCATTGAACCTCCGGGGTGGAGGAGGGAGGAACGAAGCCTGATTGAAACCGACCCGATCGAGGCGCAGCCCTTCTACGTCGGTGTTCAACTCGCGGGGCTGGTTTTAATTATTGTCTTGGTGCGTCGAACTCTTGCTTTCTTGCTTTTTTTAAAAACCTTTACGGCATGCTGCGGCATGTAGGCTCCTCTCCTGTAGCTCATACTCGGGGTGGCTCTAATTTAATTGATCGTCCCCCGAGCCCCACGTCGTCGGCGCAGCTACGCACGGGCGCATTTCCTAATACATCGCCAACCCCTTCGTATGGTTGACAACTTCTTCGCTTGCACCGAGCTGCCGACCGGCATCGCATGACGAGACACTGGCGCAATCTGCGGTCCCATGCCGAGATCCACTGACGAGTCTTGTGTGCGTCGAGCCGGTCAGCCACCGGATGATGGCATGATTACGATGATCGACGCCTGGTTATTGATCGACGAGCCAACTCAGGACGGGATCATCGCGTCACATTGGGTTGTTGAAAAACTCACGTCGTCGCATTTCTTTAAAATTTCAATTTTAACTAAGATCAATGTTAATTGAGGTGTTGGGCTTGTTTTATCAAATAATAGATATTTATTAGTTCATACTTCCACGTTACGCGTCTACAACTTCAGACGAACCAATTTTGCTGGTCTCACCGATGCGTTCCTTTTTTGTAAACTGGTACCAGAAGAACGTGTCTGTTTATCTATAAGTTACTCAATGGTGAAGTAGATGGTCTCTGCTTCCTTGAGATTATCGAACTTGCGGCTCAACGCAGAAGCTTAAGAGATGGAGCACTAGTCAGGATACCTTATAGAGTGAATGAATTTGGCAGTAGCGATCCACTTATCCAATGTTAGGTTGCATATATGTAATAAGCTAGGGTCTTCCTTTGATTTCCACATGTCTGTATGTATTTCAGTTACGTCAGGTCCTGGGTTTTAGTTTGGCATCTTAACTGAGGAATATATGTATAAGATTACCACTTTAAGTCATTAGTTAGGCTCACAGCCGGACAACTAAAGAAAAAATAATAAATATTACCAACATCATTTTACTCAAATAAGGCATTTCATTACTTACCAACCTTCCGCCTCTTGCGTCTAACTGCTTATATATTTATTGTTTCAACGTTTCGTGCAAGTAGTTTCTTTTAAAATTACTGATTTTTCTAAAATTATTCATTTCGTATGGCCCCGAAATTTCTTTGTATGGACTGGAGAACTCAAGGTAAAAATATTTTTAATTAAATCACATTTATCTTGAAGCGTTTTTACAGCAACCCAATATGTAAGTTTATGCACCGATGCTACGATCCGTTTGATTGGTTTCACTCATCCTCACGCTAGATAACTAAACTAGCTGAATGAAGCGAGGCGTTTCATTTTATTGGATGACAATGCTTTCGGCTCGGACAACTCTGGTTACAATAATGCGGTTACGGGGCCAAGCATGATCGCTTTACAACCTCTTTCACGAGCGATTGACATCCCCAAACCGAAAGCGTTATGAAAGGTGGAGCCAGGTTTTTCTTTTAGCTATCAAACGCGGTAGATCATTAGCTGCAGCCGGCCCTAAGACTCAAACTTTTCGAGCTCCAAATTGATTGCACGTGGCCACCCTTCATCCAGAGTGCGCAACATTGTAGAACGAACGAAAGCGAGCAAATCATTCGCGTTCAATCACAGGCGTTCGGTTCGCGTGCCGTACAGCTTAACTAACCTATATCGGGCTTGCCCTTTTTTCCTCCTGTCGACTTTTTTTGTTGGATGTTTGGTCTTTCCACCGAGAAACTATTTCACAACATGTGTTTGAAGATCGATATCGATTCGACCACTTAGTTTCAATTAAATCCTACGGCTCTGGTTTTCTTCTTGTAATATGCTGTATATGTTCTTCTTGGAAGTAAATCCTCATAAGAAAGGATATTAAGCTTTTTGCAAGAAGCTTCCCAAACTCTATTGCAGAAATGCCTTTCGTTGGGCCTGAAAATTCATTCTGGTGGCAAAATTGTTCCTATCCAATTCAACAAATGGTCGTGCGAATCAAAACGCCAAAGCTCACTCTTTCTTGCACATGCACTGAACATACGCTGGGTTCGCTTCTCAATGGTGCAACCACGTACGCAAACGGTCCGGTATCGAAAAGCCAAATCAATTGGAAGGAAATGCACGAGCAGGGGACGCGCGTTAGGGTGCGTGGAACCAATCGAACTCGTAACTTTTCCGAAACCGTTTCGAAACGCATAAATAAATCGGTCGCCCGTTATCGGTGTCGGTGTTCGGTAGCGAGTTTTATTTCGCTTTCGCCAGTAGGATTAGTGCAGCAGCTAAAGGCTATGTGTGCCATTTTAAAAGGATATTTTTGCAGGCGACCGGGGTTTTCATTCAGCTGTTTTTTGTTTGTTGTAGCTCCCCTCGTGATACGATTACGTCCACGTGGGAGCGCGAACTCGATGGAAGCGAAAGTGAAGCGAACATCGTTTTCCTTTTCGGTCTTTTACTCACCGATGGCCAATCGATGGCAACAGATTCACTCGTGATTAAAAATGCACCACTTGCAGACGTGCCCGGAATAACTCGCCGCAGTATGTCTATATGTTAAATCCCACCGGTAATCGGTTGCCCTCGACGCATGACGAAGTGTTATAAATATTTACGCTTCTTCAGTGCGCTCGGATCGGTGGTTCAGATTTATAACGGACGCGAGCGGATGAAGAAGAGAAGGGACCAAAACTCGATCCACTGTACCATAAAACGAAAAACACCTTAATCGTCACACGGGTCTAAGCGCCATACCAATAGCTCTATCGAATACTTACAGGGGAAGTTGTTGTGGCTTTAGATATGTTCAGTTTTGTTCGTTTTTTGCAAACCAACATAACGGGAACTTTCAATGGCAATGCCTTCCACAGCAGAATAGACTCGTGGATGCCGTTTTCCGTCTGCACATGGACAGCCCAGGTCGACCGAGGGAGGGATGGATCACGCGTCCTTGAAAGAGGCAAAACAACACCGTCCAAACATGCGACTAACAAAACGAACAAACAAAACCCCGATTGTATCCAGCCTCATGCAGCTATCTGCATTTACGGCGCCACCGTAAGCCGTTGCTTTTCAATGCTACGTGCTTATGCTGGGGCCGTATGCAGCGTGCCGCGAAAGAAGCGATCATAAGCGATCGGTATCACTAGCTGACACCTTCCCCACCCGCGGCATAGGGCAATGGAACGGTGGGAAAACGGTTCTGCAAGCCGTGCTTTTTTTTTCCGGGGCGAGGCGAGAGGAAAACGAAACAATTTGTAGATTAATCATTCGTTAACGCATACTTATTTGCATTTGTTAGTTTCCCGAAAAAAGTCCCAAAGCTTATCGGCACTAGCAGATCTTTGCCGCGGCGGTGAATGGTAATTTTCCGCTCGGAAGTTTGTATTGGTTCATTCGAAGGGTCAATGTTTTCTTTAGGGAGTAATTAGAATTAATTGTCGGTTATCATACATTGAAGATTTGACAATCAACATACCTGTTCCATGCATTGTACCATCGTTAGCAGATGTTGGAGAAGAAAAAGTTAATAATATTTTTGTGTTATGATTAATCCAGAATTATTTATGTCCAGAAAAAGGAAAACGTGTTTCTACAAAATATAAAAATCTCCCAAAATTATAAACTTTTTGAAAAAACAAAGAAAAACTCCAGAATTGCTCTAGTAACAAACAACTTTTTAATAAGCTTTTCGCAAATTAAAGGGTTATACTTAATAAAAGGTTCGGATACTAAACACACAAAATTACCCACAATTGGCGATGCTAATAGTTTAGTATCCTGTGACCTACAAGATCACGGCTCAACCGTCAATATTGAAATCGAAATAATGCAATCAAATGGCGCGTGATGAAAAAAGGCAGTGACGGGGCATAAAATGGTAGTTGAAATCTTCCAACCAGCACCGCCCAGCATCGGACGATTGAATCTGCAAGGAAATTGCTCAAGTGAATGAGAAAAATCTATAAAATACCTCCACTTCGCAGGCAATAGAATCTGACGCTGTGTGAATGTGTTCTGCGCGAGCAAATTATACACAGCCGGGGACTAGCGAAGCATTCCAGCGGTAATGGATTTCCGCTCGATGGCGGTTCCGGTGCCGATTGAATGTTCGCAATGGTTGCAATCTAAATGACACACGGACACTGAACAGGTACGTTTGATTCTGATTGCATATGATATACCTAAAGGACAATTTCATGATTGCTCTGAGTGAATGTTTAGTGTTATGAAATGGGCTGCGTGTTGTCATTGCACACAGTTTGCTTTAGGCATAGTTTTTTTTTTATTATCGCATAATCAAATTTATTATGAAACGCCCCGAAAGATAATCTTTTCTTTCTCGAAGCTCGAACTGCAACTGGGCAAGTCTCGATTGACTTGTCCGATTTGTAGCTAGAGGCTTCAGAGCGAGGTGTTACAAGGTTGTAACTCGTGGTAAATCTTCACGACCCTCGTCAACTGTCTACCCAGAAGCTAAACCCTCTTTTCATCCCGACTGACACCGACAAATGGAGCATGCTGTCAAGCGCGGCATGGAAAGTCGTAGTCCATCTCAAATGTCTCGAAGCGAATAGGAATCTCCACCGACAGATTGAGGTGTTCAACTTAAGCGGCTCACGTTTAGGTGCAAGAGGTAACCGCCAAAGTCGAGTTTCGTTTTGCCTACTTGTAGGCGAATGGGCAAACTAAAATGGCGCCTGGTACTATTTAAGTAATCATCCACTTACTCGAAGCAACTTGCGCTGGTGTTCCACTAGATGGAGCTACTTGGAGTACGACGCGTCGTTAAGGTTTGTGTTCGTCGAGCGAGAGATTGCCTTACGAAAACCGGTGGAAAGAGTAAAAAGAAATCAAGCCCTATTCCATCATGGAAACTGGTTCACTTTATCCGCGTTCAACGGTGTGATCCAATCCGGTTCGCCGTTCGTGTGCATAATTCAATCTACCGGCTCGGTTCCCGCTGCACCGGTGCGCCGTGCGCGCAGTATTGAACTTGACCCTGGTGGCTTGAACTGTCCTCGTTCCGTCCCTCGGCACCGCCATAAGCCGAAGGCGGAGATTGAGTTGCAGATTGCTACATTCGAACCACGGTCGCGCCACATTGTCGTGACTTTCGTTTTCGTTTGGCATGAGTTTTAACGAGCCTCGGCAGCGATGACGCTCGTGGCGTGTTTATGGCGTGTGCCCCTAAAGACACTAATTGTTAGGCTCGAGGCCAATGAGTTGGCACTTTGCCTTACGAAGCGTTCGGTGGTTTGCTTACCCTTTCGGTGGCGACCGATGTCTAACTATACAAATCTATAAATGTGTACATTGTAATTCAGTAGAGTTTTCCTCTGCGCAACTCTCAACCAAATCCACCCCATAAGCTGCTAACGACCTTGGTCGTGAGACCGAGTTGTCTATGATCGGTTGCAAGATCACAGGGCGTTGGCGTCTGGCGATGAAAATAGCATGTTACGATAAGGAAATCGGAGCAATGGAGCCGCTTGCCCGTTGGGGTTTAAGTTGGCGTTGCTTGATTGCGTATAAACAACTTTATTTTACGATCGGCTTCTCGTCGCGCTCTTTTTGCAGGAATGTTTTACTTTGATACTATCTGTATGTGCTATTGATGGTGATTAGTAGTAGGACAGATTTGCCGTTCGATATTAAATGCCATTGAACTTGACTTGACGCAAGTGAATTATGCTATCACGTTTTCATGAATCTTTGATCCGTAGTTGTATTTATGAGTCTTCTTCTTCTTCTTCTTCTTGGCGTAACGCCCTCTTAAGGGGTCATGCCTGCCCGTTAAGGGCTTACGAGACTTGTTTCCCTGTTGTACGTCGATAGTCAGTCCTCTCGTACAGGGGAGGATCCGGTCTCGGTTGGGATTCGAACCCACGCCGTCGAGGTGGTGAGCCCCGGTGCTCATGGGCCGATTTTCTAACCGGCGCTACCGCTCGGCTGGCGCGGACCCTTATTTATGCGTAAATATATTAAACAGAATATAAGTGGATGCAGTATTATTTATGGAAAAATATATTAAAAAGAACATAAGTGGATGCAATAATATGCAACACAATTGTATAAAGATGAAAAATAAAGAAATTTTATTTGGTAGTTTAAGACTTAACAACAGCAGCAAGTTGCTTAGGATTATTAACGAAAGCACCACTCTACTTTTACTTGTTTGTTTTTACTTGCCAAGCGCAAATGAAACCAAAAACCTTATGAACTGCACCACAATTCAAACCTCCTGATTAACGTGACACAATTTTAATTGGATAGGATAAATCTTACCCTGGTGATACATGGCTTTGTTGACGGGTGATAAATAAACGAATAGCATGAGTTGGTTTGAACCTGCGTTACCGAAAAAGTACATTTCCTTGAGGTGCTGCAGAAGAATGTGGTGCGGAATAGATCTTAAAAGTGAGAAGGCAATAAAATGATCCTTTCGAAAAGTGTCCTAAATCGTTCCCGGCATTTGACGTACAGCTGTTGGCCCTCACAACACGATCATGTACGCCATCTTATCCGTCGTTACGTAATGACAATATGCCGGCCCTCGGACAAGAAACCGAGTCGGACGATTGTGGCTTAAGCGGTGAGCTGTGATGGCGCGAACGGCCTTTGTTTATGGCGAGAAAAGAACTTATAAAATGGAAAAAGAAACAAATGTAGTACAACACAACGTAGGTCTCATGTGTAGGTGCCGATAGGTCAGGCAACACTTGGACCGTGGATCATGGTTCTGTTCTCTCGAGTGAGAAAAACCACATAATAACACGTCCCACGCTTCAGGTTGAGTTCTGGAGCCCAAGCCCGAAATTGATTATGATTTATATTGGACACAAGGAAGGTAATTTCGCTGTCATCGCGTTCGGGGACTTTGGCGGTGAGAGGTACCTCCAAGAATGGAGGGCCGATTTATTTACGGCTACCGGTAGTTACCGATCGTATGGCTTCATAATCCATCCGGCTGGCTTGTGGATCCCTGGCCGATCGCATGAAATTGCTCCCGTAAGGCTGCAAAATGTAAGAGATTTCTACCGCCGGGTCGCGGGCATCGGAACGGATGGGAAAAAAGTGGCTTGCTCTGATTGGATATTTCCTTCAGCGCGTACCGCGTATATACAGTACGACGATCTTTTGCAATCCGCTCCGTTCGGATGGCATAAACACTGCCACGGCACTGCCATTCACAGCCTTAATCTCACTGAGAACATAGGAAAAGGGCTATGTCAAACGTGATGTCTGCATGGCAAGTACAGGGTATTCCAGATTATAATGACTTATCATTCTAAATCTTTATTTAATTAAATTTTTGCAATTTTCCGTTCGTCGTATTCTTAAATCTTACATTTATTTTTTTGCATGTGACACGTCATCCGCTAGAGGGACAAGGCCTCTCTCCGAATAGAGTTTTTATTGATCGAAAAACGGTATATTATAGATCGGTGGTCAGCTGTTCGTAATACCGAAGGGTTCCGGACTCGAGATTTGATCCCACATCTGTGGCGTGATGTTTCCTCACGCTACCGCTGCGCCATGGGCACCTCCAAATCTTATATATTAGTTTGCTAGACTAATATAAAAATAAGAACTACAAGCCGAAAGTTTAATCGTTGCCAAACATACGGACAGTTTATTTTATCGATTCCCAAAATCACTTTTGAATTCAAGGATTTCAGTCTTACCTAGGAGCTGCTATCCAACTACAAATTGACCAGCTAAAACTGAGAACGTCACATGACGCTTTTCCTTGTCTCCCTGTGTCACCCTGTAGCAAGTGCGTAGTCATGTGAAAGCGTGTGTGTAAATCGATCGGTGGTAATATAAATTAACTTAATCGTTCCGCTCTTTGGGCGCCCGATCGATGGGCATTAATTACGGAGCATGGAAGGCGCTGTGGCGACTGCGTGCTTGGAAACTGGTCCAACAGTTTTCTGACTCCCGGTAGTAGGAAACCACTTGACGGGTGAGCTCCATCAAAACCGTACCAGTATAAGAAGGTTACGCTTTGACGCCCGAGAACGGTGCGTTATTAAAATCAATGTAATAGCCCTACGCCCTGCAAAATACATATGGAAATTCGAAGTTCCTTCTTTTCGTTGCAGTATTTTTAAGTTCAGCTTCAGCAAAACTATATTGTTTCAAATAAATAAATTAATTCGGAGGATCTTGAAAGATAATATATTTTATATTGGTGATAATTAGCCCCATATCACTTACAGTACTTTCATGTGATGTCGCAAATCTAGTTGTTAATGAACTCTTAATGTATTTTGAATATAAAGCTCTGTCCTTTCTTTCTACTTCTCACCTATAACCCCCACATGGATCATGATTTGTCATCATGATTTACAGAACAAACACCTAGTGGGATGATTAAGTGGAGACTTCTTAGTTATCTCGATCATAACAATCCATCTTCGTTAGTTAGGCCATCTGTTAACCAACCTGGCATCTCCATCTTGCTGTCCTCGCTTGTGGCTACCATACACATGGTCAAAGAGAAAAGACGGCTGTGTCCATCCAACCGTGTTAGGTAATTCGGTTGCTTTCGGTGGCAACTGGTCCGACGTGACAACTGTCACGTGCCGTTACGCCAGATTTGCGCCAGTAGACAATTCATTTTACTCGATCGGTAGACTCATTGTTTGTTAAAGGAAAAATGAATCATTCCGGTAAACACATGCTCGCGTGGACAAACACCACGAAGGGAAACAATGCTACACTATGCTCATTGTAACCGGCTGAGAGATTAAGACTTCTCCTCGGTGGTGTGACAAATCGGGATTCCACCTCCGGGGTCTAGGAACCTAAAACTGCTGAAAACACATTCATCAAAACCCTTCAGGCGACCTTCTGCCCTGCCTTTCTTTCCACTACGCTCGCCACGGTTGGAGTTGAGTCGAGTCATTTCATTCATTTGTGCAATCGCGTGCCAAAGCATTTTGGACCCGGTTCATTCACAACTCAATTCAATCGCGCTCGTGCAAGCCGTGCCTTCGTGATCGGGGACGTGATCGCAAAACGACCGTTAGAATGGAAGAGGAAGTGCATGGATTCGAGTCATTGTAAGTGCTTCACAAACTGTAAAAGCATAAGAAGCAGTTCAGAGAAAGAGAGTTCGAAGATGTTATTGTGTGGTATTTGGAGGACAAAATGTGAAAGCTATATTGAGAAGATGACGATTACGGTAACAGGAAAAAGATAAACGCTCTAATTTCTTGGATATAAATTATTAAATATACAGCTACATTTTACACTACAATAGTGGAGTAATTAATTATAATTAAATGTTATTTATTTTTTTTCTATAATACAACTGTTGTTTACCAAAAATCAACCTGAACGAGAATACCAACTTATAAATACAAAAATACAAAAGTTCTAATAAGTCTATCAGACAACTCTATACTAAGTACAGCATCAAGGTGCTCTTCTTAAATAAACATGATTCTTCTTATCTTGATCAACCTCATCAGCTGCCTGTGCGTAAGTTCTTTGTTTTTCGCTCGGAATGCACGCCCTTTGCTGTGGTATAATAACGTCGTCACCTTTCCCGGGAGTTCTTCCACGCAGGATCCGGTTAAACTGGATTTATGTTCTGAGTGCGTGCGAGAGAACGCGGGATGTGATTTTTGCTGCCAAAGAAGGAAGCGGAATGTACCACAAGGAGGGGCGCAAAATCCACCCTTGCGAAGCCGTGTTCAATAACAAGAGCAGAAACATTTTTACGGAAAAACGAGCGCATCCAGTTCAAGTTTTTTTTTCTAGTTTTGTTTGCAAATCAAACCAATACATAATGTCCTTTCTTATGCAGCCTTAGAAGCGCTCGGAGTGCAAATGGGAATTGGGAGGATGAAATATTCAACACAGCATGGCGCTGATGAGGTTGTGTAAAAAGTGAAACCAAAAGACCTAACCACAGGAAAAGAAAAAAAGTAAGAAGCCCGGCTGTAAACGCAAGAAAACGTTCTCTAAACTGGTTAACCAAAACGAAAAAATAAGAGAAAATTAAGAGTAATGCAACAAAGCAAGAGCATACTTTGCCCCGCAGCGTATTACCTTCCATGATAAGTTGCTAATCCTTTTTGCGATTCTTGTGAAACATTTCAGTGCAATAAATAGACATAAACACATACGAAAATACTCGTTGGTCTTACAATAGTATCGTATTGTGCAAGCGATCGATAAACATATATCCATTGCACCCGAATGCACTTTCTTGCAACCGCTGTCCAGCGGACGGTGCGTCATGTTGCGACAAACGGCCCGGCAGCATAATTATAAACGAAAAATTGACACTAAAAATAATAAAAAAGCTGGCTGCGCAACGACCGTCCCGATCGATGCCCGGGTTGCCCGGAATCGTGACCGGTTCGTTTGACTGTTGGAATGACGAAAGCGGCATAGGTGACCATGCAGTACAATGCACCCGCGGCAGGAGAAGGATGCAGTCCGCGTGCAATGCCAGCGTTGAGTTTTCCTATTTACTCAGTGTTTTCCTGGTTTATGTTTTGGTTTTGCTTAAAACCGAGGTACTGTTAGTAACATTTTCGAGTGGACGTGGGTGTTTCGCTAACGTTCCCCAGCCTGGGATACCATTTCGGCGACACAAGAATGAAAGCAAACTGCACCGCAGCGCAGGAGGGTTGATGTAAATGAGTTCTCTGTACTCCTGTGGGTAATTCCTACCACGGTGTGTTAACACATGTACGCTGGTCGGTCGTCCCCCTCGGTATGCCTGCATGGATTGCGGATACAGTACATGCGCTAAAAATATAGATCGCCACGATGTGATTGCCCGATTGCTGCAGCTAGTAGCAGAACCCTTCGATATCCCACGCCTTCACGCGGTTTTCTTGCTGTTGGGGCTCTTGGGGCCTCCTCCCACAAGATGGTCAACGAGTGGCACGAACAAGATCATGATGGACAGTACTTAGATTGAATCCCACATACACACACATACTCACGCACATTAACATGCACTTGGTGGAGATCTGGTCACTTGCCCCCTTTCGGGACGGGTTTTTCACTTCGGAGGGCTCGTCGCTTGCTGCCGCATTGCAGTTATGAGTTTCTTTTGCCCCGATCCCCACTTTTTCTTTCGTTGGCAATGCGGTTACTGCTTGTTCGCTTGTCTTTTCTTCCCTTCTTTTTCCCGCACCAGTGGTTGCTTCCTTTAGTACGAGCTTTTTTCCTGGTGGTAGAGCGTTTCCTGGCACTCGTCTATTCGCTCTAGAACCCGGTACTATAAAAGCCACCGAGGGTCACCAGGGGAAGCATAGTCAGAATTCAGCTGATCAGCAACACAGACCTTCTTCTCTCGTAGAAACTTCAACAATCTATTAAAAAACCATTCAAAATGCTGAAGTTGGTAAGTTTTAAAATTCCTGTCCTGGCAGAGAAAGTGTTTTGATTGGGATTTATTTTGGCCCATCAGGTGGTGTTGTCCGCAGTTCTGGCCGTCGTTGCCGCCCGTCCCGGTGCCCTCACGTACTCGTACGCGCCCGCCGCTTACATCGCGAAACCGGAGATCTACTACCAGAAGAGCATCATCGAGGAACCGACGGTGGCGCACGTTGGCAGCCTGGTCAAGACCATCCCGACAGCCGTCTCGCACCAGAGCTCGACCGTCGTGCACAACTCGGCCAAGATCACCGAGCCGATCTACGCACCGGCCGTCAAGCAGACGCTCGTCTCGACCCCGGTGGCCAAGACGACGTACTATGCTGCCCCGGCTGCCTACGCCTACGCCGCACCGGCTCTGGCCTATCACGACGCGTATGCTTACCATCATCTGTAATCCTTTTCCCCAAAGGAGGATAAAAACGACGAGTGAGTGATTGGAAAGCGTGTGATCGAGTTGTGAGGATTACGGATGGTCAAAAGTTGTGAGAGTTTTTCCCCACCGGGAACGGAACAAAGTGATATTCGAGTGAGATTCGAGGATTGGCCATCGGATGGCAGCGGTTGCAGCGGGATGAGGAGCCAATCGGAATTGGACGGCAAAGCGGATAATTTTCCTTTCATCAGGCATTTGGTGGCCCGACGGTTTTCGGCCGAAGAGTTTTCCATTGTTCATTTTGATTGTTGGTGAAAGATTGGTTTACTCTTCGCTATCTGATGTCAAATAAAGGAAATGTCTTGCAAAACTGTACTAAACTGTGTCTCTGCTTATTGTTTAGGAAAGTAACTCTTACTTTACGTCTACAGGGGATACCGGCTTAGGCCTTCTACAGTTAATATTTTGGTCGATGAACATACATTATTAACTTGGTATTATGATGGAAAGAAGCAAGTAAAGATGTGCTGTAAAAATCGATTAAATACAGTATATTTTAACTTACATTGTGAATCATTCAACTATAAGGACGTTATTTAACTCATCTTGTGGCCAATTACTTAATCTACCAATTTGAGCTCTTTCCAATGTATGTTATCTTATCAATATTATCGAGTAACAAAAGAAAATCAAAGATTTTCTGAATATTAAGCTTCATTTATAAGCTTGTACCATCCATCTAACCAAAAGGATACAACATATTATTTGTCATCTATTGAAAATAAGAAACAACCTTCCCTGCTTTTCTTTATTTCAATCGCAATCCTCTCTATTATTATGAAAAATCACCTTACCTTTATGATTATCGAATCTCTTGTTTTCGTGTTCTCAATATTCCAAACCGTCTCTTATTTTTTTATACGAGTTTTTTCCTCTTCTTAAACGACCGTGATGTTACTAAACATTCAGAGCTCGTCGCTTGCCTGATAACAACAAGGATTAAGAAATTTGCCCCAACTGGGGTTGCTTGATTGTCAACTGATAATGTTGAGGCGCTGAGCCCTAACCCTCCTTTTACTCCACTTGCCACCATCACTCATTCCATTCCAACGTGAAGTAACGGCTGTCCATTTAATTTACCCTTTTGCCATCTTTAACTACTCTACTTTCGCGCGATATGTGCAGTTTGTTGGTTACTCTGGGGCATAGGATATGAACAAATTAAACTAGCTCTAACTATCCGCGTGTAAAGTTGGTTCATTACTATTAATTTACAAAATAATATCACTGTGTAACTGTTCATTTATAAATCGTAAGGACCTCAATGTTGCACTTGCAATTGCATGTAGCTTATGCTACTGTAAGCTTTTTCAAAAGCGGGAGCTTTCAAGCTTGTGCTGAAGCTTAAGTACATAGGATGGAACAATAAATACATTTATAAGACAAAAACCGACAAATAAAATTAAACTTTGTGCAAATAATAATGATCCACATTTTGGATTTGTAGTACTTCTTAATCAAGATAGTTTATTTTCAACTGACAACAAAAAAGGTTTTCGTTCGAACTTTAAAAAAAATTGAAAAAGGAAATCATGGTGCTGAAAATTCGAGGATTTCAGATCTCCCTCTCTCCCTCCTTCGTTTCTCCCTTTCGCTAACGAACGAAATTATAACGTTTAGAAATACAGATTTCCTGCAACCCGCCTATTCATCTGGGTAGGTAACCCCCTAACAGTTATACTTGATGTAGATACGGTTGCATACCTTGCGGCGTTTCAAACGCACCGTTACTCCGTAAATTGATCTGGAAATGCTATTGTATCTATACAAAATGCGTTTTTCCGAAATTCGGGCTAATTTAATGAGGATACTTGTTTAAACAAATTTGTCAATTATGTTTTAAACTAGAAGAACATTCGATAATACATGTAAGACTGATTGTAAGTAGAGAAGTTGACTCTCTGCTTTGATACGTAGAATATGTTTAATTTCGTGCATTTGGTAAACTTCATCCTGAACACGCGACAACTCCCGCAATTCACTCAGAATCCTACGGCGGTTTCACTCCTGGACTAAGTTCGTTGCAATCGTATCATATGACCTAGAATCGGCAGTGAATTGTGGATTGAATGTGCTTCTTGTCGGGCTAGTGGAGAGCAACACACGTTTTTATTTGATCTCCGAGTTGGTTGATAGTCACGACCTGGCAGCATAGATAGATGCGTATATTCATTAGATGCATCCGGGATTGATTTTGCAATCACTTCATGTAGATGATATCGAATGGAGGTGTCGTTGGATAGTGTTTCGAGAGTACGTGAGTATTCAACACGTGCTAAAATCTCCACTGACCACACCAACACCGAAGGGAGTAGCGATTCTAGCCCCAATTTTAGATCAAACCGTTGCTTCCGCTAGTTTTTTTTTTTTTAATTCTCGATCAGAACGTGAAGGAACAAGAGTTGCTTGCTACATTCACCCATTGTTTTGCGGATGGAAGAAGAAACAAATAAAAACGATTGTGTTTGAAATAGTTGTCTTTCATTTGCGTTTATATGTGCCCAAAACGAATTGTAATTAGACGCTGTCTTACAAAATTTAGAAAAAATAAGCGCGAGAAATATTATGCCCAGTTCAATTTCATCCCTATTGCTCGCAATGTTTCTGCTGTGTAATAATCCACCATCAAATCTTCCAAAGGGGAAACGGAATCGTGTTTGCTTGGCTTGTGTACGTATCTGTCTAGCCAGCGGCTGCGTGTGCAAATATTAATTTTGTCTGCTTAGAAAACCCGAATAGAAGTGATAGCTGCGTCTATATTTAAATGTCCCTCAAATGCGTCAGAGACACACGCCCGATAACAGCCCGGTATCAATTACATTACGGTCATAAAGCACAGTGCATGATATTTAGGAAGCCATTGGCTTCCTATCGTTTTTTTTTTATCAATGTAAAAAATCACATCCACTAGGCACGCCGATGGTATTTTCACAGGTTGCAAAAATGTATAAAAATAAAGTTTAGAGGAGTGCCAATCGAAATCACTTTCGCAGGAGCATCCGAGATTAATAAATCTTCCGATCGTGGTTTACTGCAACCACCAGGCGGGGTCAAAGGGGATCCGTTTCTGTTGCTCGATCACCAGCACCACTTGCGTCGTCAAGTGGGGAAAGTGGTCGATCTTCGAGTAATATCGGTTCGCGATTAGCAGCGTGATTCAAGAACTAAAATTGGTGATGCTCCGTGAAAGTGAGGGTGCGCTGCCATCAAGGTGAAAGAGAACGGAGGGAAAGTGTCTGCATGTCTGTTCGGGTAGTAACCGGATCTAGCGCTGAGGAGATGATTTATTGGCCCTGCGACACACTTGCGTTTCACAAATCATAGTTGTCGCCCTGGGGACTAACATTCGGTTTAAGGGAGGGTACTTTTCTTTCGTTTTGTGTTTGTTTTAAACGAATGCTGTACTAGAAAAAAACAGTCCTATAGCACCGCCGCAAACTACGTCAACAGAGCCAAAGGTATTTTCACAACACTGATCTGCGTTTATAAGTGTGTGAGTGTGGCCACGAAACGTGCCGGCCAATCTGGCCGACTGTGATTTAGTGCATTATTTTAGTGCGACAAGATTCCTTCCTCCTTATTTCGGTCAATCTTCGGCGCACGGGAGGACGAAACGAATCCATGCGTGTTGGGAAAACCCCGACACAAACGCACATACCACACACAAACCGAACCGCCCCGGACAGGTTGTAATTATTCTCATAAATAATCTAACCCATCGGATGGAATGAGCACGCGGAAGGTAACGGTGTAAAGAGCCGCTCGTTAAGCTAACACTAGCAGTATTACACCTTTTCGATGCACTCCGGTATTCTTTTTGTTTAGATTTGCTACGCGTCGTAAGAGTACAAGCACCTGAGTACATCGAGAGACCTTGCGGTCGGGTCGGGTTGTATCCCACGCGAAAATTTTGAAAACTTCAACCAGCATGATTAATCGGTTGGTACCCGGGCGGTTGAATGCTGCACTCCATCGATGGTATTTTTCCGGCGCTGTTTAGGTTTACGCATATTGCACAAACGGCAATTGCATCGAATTGCAACGCTCACTTAGCGCACGTCACGGCCCGGCCACGGCCTCTGCACACATTAGCGATAAATTAAGCCTCTCAATGGCGTCATCGGTGCTCGGCAAACAAGTAGTTTAACACCGATACGAGCTTGGAGGGCAAGAGCCGGTACAGAATGGAACTTCTGCTCCACAGGGCAGTTTGCGACTAAAAGTAAAAACATCCTTAAGCTAAAAATTAGCATGCAATGGAAGCAATAGAATAGAAGGTACAGTGTACTATTCATGAATAACTCATCTGACAGAAAACAACTGTCGACAGAGGTTAGGAAAAAGTAAATCAATCATTTTCATATTTCAAAGAGTTCTCAAGTTAGCAATTAAATTGAATTGAATGAAATTACACGCTTGGAGTATATGCTTTGGTCTATAAAGGTTCTCTACGGTAGCCTCAACTTCATTTGAATTTATCCTTTATGGTTTGATTCCATATTGTATGCAAACTTCATGTTACACCGGTTTGTCAAATATGCTTTTAAAAAATTCATAATAAAACCTCCGTTCTAAGCAATCAAACCAATACGTTATCATCTATTGGTCGTTCTGTAAGCACCGTTAACCCTAATGTCTACGTTCCTTGAAGTTTAAGCTTGCTGGAAAATATTCCTACGCGCGGATGGGTTATTACGAATGGGCGAAAGAATGTTAAAAAACTGTTTCTCATAAGCAAAAACCTGTTTGAAAAATGAATGTTAAGTATATTATAGCTTTATTTGAAATATTAAAAATATCCCATCGTGTTTTAATTCTATAGTATACTATAAATTGTGACCTTTTATCGTAAAAACGCGTTTTAAGCGTTTGATTTTACATGACTTACAATAAACTTACTTGTGGTGTCGACGCACATTGTTAATTTTCACACAATATGAAAGACTTATCCAGTAATGCTGCTCTTAACCATTTGTAATCTTTCTGGTTGCAGTAGGCATTAGGGTTAATAGTGGAGCCGTCTATGCCACAACAAACGAGCCTAGAAATAGAGTAAATAAACAATACGTTTGAATTGTCCTTCAAGGTCATTCCGTTTTTTCTTTTGTAAATAATGTCCAACCTGGACTTGATGAACCAGTGGGCAATTGGCTCCCGCTAAGCGGAGCGCTTAAAACAATTCAACCATTTCCAAGCCCCAATCCAATCATTTCCATGGCCATCGGACCTGGCTCCTTCGAGGACACCCTGAAAAACACAAACATTATGCTGCGCATGATGGGCATTCCGCCGTGTGGGGAGCCTTATCCTGACACGGCCATGGCGCTGCTGAGGAGCAATGTTGGCTTCATTGGTTCGTTTCTACTGCTCGTTTACACGACACTCGGTGAGGTGATCTATCTTGTGCAGATGCTCCAGGGTTCCGAGGTGAACTTCCTGGAGGTAACCTTCCAGACGCCCTGCATCGGTTACTGCCTTATCGGTGTACTTAAGATGATTCTGCTGGCCGTGCGGCGAAATACGATCGCAGAGTTGGTGCAGCTTTTCCGCACCAAGTGGAAAAAGGCGGTGAGTTGTGGAAGTGGGTTTAGATTTCAGAGTTTCTTTTAAAGTGAGATTTACATGAAATAGTTATCGCGAAAATACAAATGCGAAATCTAGAAACGTTACGTAATGCCTCATTGTAACGGCTCTATCTTTGCGAAACCCGCTTGAAACAAGTGGTGCGTGTGAATACTAAAAAAAAAACAAAATGTCTATGGATAAATGGAGCGACAGAAGAGATGCAAGCAGAAAATACTGAATTTTGCAGAAAATTTTTGAAAAGTGATGCAATTTTGTACGGTTATTTACACCCCGTTCAAAACACTGGTAGCTTTTTGAGGTGATTCGTTGGGAATGCATTTTAAACAGCTTGTATGTTTGAATTCACATGCTTATGTATTTGTTTATGTGTAAGACCAAATCTACTTTTAATTGTAGAAATCTCGGATATAGGATTGCAGTGTTATTGTATTGTTTTCAACATATATTATTTGCCTATGCTGTTGCTGCTTCTAGATCATAAGCAACGAGAACTGGACAGTGTGCGAAGAAACCATGCGACCGGCCATTAGGGTTACCTCCGTCACGGCACTGGCAAACGTCGTGATGGGAATCGCCTTCACTATGCTGCCGATAGCGGAAATGCTCTACCACTGGCTGCACAGTGGCTCCTGGGTCCGCCAGCTGGCCTTCAACATCTGGTGGCCGTTCGATGTGTTCGCGGGGACACAGTACTTCTGGTTTAGCTATCCGCTCTACGTGATTATTGGGTTTAACGGCATCATCATCCATATGGTAAGGTGCCCTTAACGAATGACACGTGATCGGGTCCAGCACAGTCTTTCTGTTAACTTTAACTTTATTCGTTCACTCCATCTCGGAGGCTTTCGATTGTTTATTTTGCATTTTGGCTGCTCACCTGTGCTTGCACTTTCGTATTCTAAAACTGAACATCGAAAATGTTGCCGATGAGTGTGAGGAAGCAAGAGCCGCGAACGAGAGACGGCTGCAAGACGCGATCGTTCAGCATCAGGATCTTATCGGGTAAACGAATATCGCGTTCGAGTTAGGTTGACAATCTACATGATGTTCCTTTTCTCGATTTCAGTTGCAGTGCGTTCTTACAGGATGTGTTCGGCGTTGTGCTGTTTCTTAACTTACTCGGCAGCTCGATTATTATTTGCATACAGGCGTTTATGATAACGGTGAGTGTTGAAGTAGTTTCTTAAATTTGGGCCCAAAATGGACCTTAAAAATTCGATGAAATCAGCTCATTGATTAATGGGAACTTTCCAATCATTCATTGAGGAACTCAAGCAAACATGATCTAACGTGAACCATCGGGTTGATACCACACCGACAAGATATTCTCCCACCATCGGGATCGAATCTACGTTGATGTAATCTTAGCACGTGCGAACTCTCAAATATTTACGCACACCAGCGCTAGCGGCACGAAGCTCTTTATCTTATCGCGAGCTTATTTTTCCAATCGGACCACGGGGGGATAGCGTTGCGGAGTTTCCGCGCTCATTAAGGGGCGTTTCACCGTGCCCGGTTCACCCCCCGTTCTATTTCTTATGTTGCCAGTTTGTTGCTTTTCTTGGGATGGTTTACGTCGATTGCTAGTGGGTGATACGACAGCACGTGCTGTCTGGCATCGACATTTCGATGATACCACTTCCAATCATATGGGTTAAAATTAGATTGGAATGTGGCGAACGTTTTGATTAGAGGTATATAATACCATTTACTAGGAAAAGATAATTTCTAAAAAACGATCGACCTTGAAAGCTTGTTGAGGTTTTATTTATTACAAATGTTTTTTAGCTTTCCAAAATATAGTTTGTGTTAAATTCGACAGGTTTTCAGTTAATTTTGAATTTTTATTGTTGACCAGTGTTTGCATGCATATTTTGTATATTTTTTTTGTAGTTTTCAAATGTAATTCTTTTTGTCACCGTATTACTTGCAGACGGTCTCCGGATATACACTGATAAAGTTTGTTTTGTTTATGCTGTGCTTTTTGATCGAATTGCTAATGCTGTGTGCGTACGGGGAGGACATTGTGCAATCGGTAAGTATGTGCTGAGTATCGTAATGTTTTTAAGCCTCGTCTAATTAATTCTTTACTTTCGGCAGAGTGGAGCTGTAGCCGATGCAACGTACAATTGCAAGTGGTACGAGGAAAGCAGGTTGTTTAAGACTTCGATATTGCAGATTTTACACACAGCCCAGAAACCCATCGTGGTAACTGCTTGGAAAATTTGGCCTGTGCAGATGGTGACGTTTAGAGGAGTGAGTGAATTTTATTTTTTTAAATACACCCCAACGTTTGATACATAAAACATTGCAATGTTTTGTATGCAAACCACTTCAAATGCTTGTTTTATGATTTGATGGTTGTTTTATGATAGCTATTTTTTACTGTTGTAGATCTTGCAAGCTTCATGGTCCTACTTCACGCTGCTGAAAACGGTTTATGCTGATAACTAATAATGCCCGCAGCTTCTGTTACTCACCGTTATCCACCGACAAATAACGAACAAAAACATGATTCAACATCGATTTCACAAGTGTACCTGCAATTTCAATCACCTAGAAGCGCTGTTTAGCGCCGTGGCGTCACACCCAAAAAAATTGTCACGATAACAGTTAAAAAATAAATAACATTTATCGATTGAATCATCACACTTAACTTTGTGAAACATTACATGACACCGAACACGACAGGCTGGGATCGATTATCTGCTTTCTTCCCTACCCGAATCAGCTGTGAAGGGAGGAGTAAAGGTGTTGAATGGTCCTATGCGCTGAACAAATAAAAAACAAACCCTTATCAACCCAGTCGCACGGAATGCAATTGCAAATCGTGACGGCTATCGGTGCCGGTTTCGTTTATTTCGAAAAACCCCTTCTTCCAACCTAAAGTCAGCCCAGGCCCAGGGAAGGGCCGATGACCAATCGGAAAACTATTTCTTACCTGCGTCCGGTCCGGTTATCACGCGCAACCGCTCCCGGGGGCGAATCTGCTTTCGTCAGCTGGCCAACGTCGCGATCACGAGCTCCGCCGTGCGCTATCTAATCAGCACCTGGCGGCCGATTGCCATCGAAAACACGTCACAGAGATTCCATTTGCGCTATGTGGGGGTGGGTGGGTAGATACTCGACTCGAAAGTAAAATCGCCCCGGTGTGGGACGGGGTATTTTCTCCACCCGGCCAAACATGTCTTCTCGCGTACGGCTAGATAACCAGTGCCGCCTGGAATGTGGGGTTGGAAATTGCACGGAATTCTATTTCTGTGCGGCTCGCCGGGCACCGTACCGACCGATGACCTATTTCCAAGATTCGCGAGATAGTCTCTGGGCAGGTGTCGCCGAGTGGGACGCTGTCTTTGAGGTTCGCGCTGCCGGAACTCTGATCTGATTAGATGATGCGGGCAAGATAGCTCCGAAAGGGTAGCAATGAAACAGCCCCGCATTGAATGGTATTTTTGGTACTCAAGATGTGTACTTTTGTTTCGTGTGTTAAAATACGAACTTTATTCTCGATGAACAGGTTTATTCTCGATGAAAAGTAAAACCGACCTCACTTTGACGTCGGTTGAACTATGTTTACTTATGAATTACGGTTTGTTATCGAGGAATAAAATGGCCCTCGAAAGTGCTAAGAGCATCACTTTCTTCGTTCCAAAACAAATTGAAACATTTTTCTTTTTAACTTGTAGTGATATTTTAAGAAATTATCTATTGGAAAACCCCTTCGATGGCCTTCACTTATGTTTGTTTACAGTCTGTCCCGCCACCGGGCAACAAGCAAGTTCTTATCAGCCACCATTCTGCTGCTGTTCCGGAACGGAAAGTCCAAGGTTTTTCCTCGCCAAAAACACCACCTTTGCACAGGGGGGGAAACCTTTTGGAGAACATGTCATTCATACAACCCAATCGCGAGGCTATAAAAAAAGATATCCCAAATTCGCCGCAATGAATTCCACAGACCGCCGTGACATTGCGAAGGGTTGTGAAACACGCGTCAACACTCCATGATAGCCATGTAGGTGAGCCTAGCGAGCTTCGCATGTGAGTGGGTGGCCCTTGCAACTGACGAACCGTCGAACCTTATCGGCGGTCGTCGGCGGTTCAAAGCTGACTACCGGCATTCGTCTGTTGTTTCCTTCTCGCTCTCCAGGGAAGTTGTCCGACCGATTTTGTCGTCAACTTGGCTGGCAAAGCGAGCCTCAGGAGTTTCGATGCCCCGTGTAGTTTCATGAACCGGTAGGGTGGGTGGTTGTACTTGTACGGAAGAGATAATTTGTTGGCTGCCGTTCGCTTTGAAAGTTGATTTTATGTATGTGCGTGAGAGTGAAGTTATAATCAGGTTAGGACACGCTTCCATCCAGCTGGATTTTGTACCATCACTTATCTTAATCCCAAGGCCGAACTGCGTTGATAGGCGTCCGATTTCTGGCTCATCATGCAATGATGGAGCAAATTTAGGCTACTGCATGAAGACATTGTGCAATATTTATGTTGATTAAATATTACACAATTTTTCCAAATTTTTCATGGGTAACCAGACCTATCCGACGTGTCTTTCCTTTAGAAAATGGAGAAAAATGAGTACAATAATTAAAAGCTTATATTATTATAGTTTTCATAAGGATTTTACCTTAACAAGCAATGCTTCTATTTTAGATCGTTTCTATAATTATTATTTGTTTTTAAGAAAATAATTTTCATATGATATGGACTGCAATATTTCTATGCAATTAATAACAGTCAATAGATCTCAAAAATCTGTGACACTTTTATTTAATTATTATAATTTGATTTGATTCATTTGATGTTTTAAAAATCTCAAAAATCCGTGGGACTTTTATTTAATTATTACAATTTGATTTGATTAATTTGATGTTTTTGAGAGCCCAAAAAGAATGTTTGAATTTTAATTGCATTCAATTTCATTTCTTGCTTGTGATATCTATCTTTCGCCACAAATAGATAAAAAGAAAAGTGCTGCTTACGGCACTTGAACATTCCCTGGTTTTGATAAAAATGCTGACCGGATGGTGGATGTCGAATTCCATGGTGATTGTGTCACCCTGAAGTTGGTTTTTTTATTGGTCTCGAGGAAGCCTTAGCAAAACGTTATCGGTTGTCGCAAAAATGTTTGGTGAAATTTTGTGCACCTCGTACACCCGTGGTGTTCGATTGCAATCGGTCAGTTGTTGCGGAAGTCGTGCTGAACAACAAAGAGCTGCCGGCAATGGTTTTCAGGAGGCTGAAGGATGTTTTTTCCCCCATACTGAATTGTTCATTGTGACCGTAGATTCGTTTGTCGTATTAAAAAACAACGCAGAAAAGCATGGGGTACAAATGAACAACAACATTGTATGTTTCGAAGCGCTTCAAAGACGCATTTTCAACATTGTGTGTTCCCTCGCTGCGGTTGTGGAATTTCAAACGCCAGACAAAACGTGTTAGAATCAACCGAGGCACCACGAAACCGAAGTGACGAGGTTGATTGTGTTTTCGCTGGTGGCGACTCAACAACTCGTCCAATTACTTACCGCGCTAGGGGTAGTAGAATTTTTATTTCCCACTCAGACACATAACTCATAACTTCCCCCCCGGCATGGGAGGGGACCCGCGCGCTGCCCGATCGAAATGCACTGATCGGTGCACTTGTCAGAAAAATGCACCACGAACGCCTCAACCTCCGAAGGCCTCCGAGGTTGTGTGATGTGTTTTCGAGCGGAACAGTGTATTAAATGGACGTTTTTCCATGTCCGAGGCCAGCCAGCAAACTCCGACAGGTTCCCGCAAGCCCATATGGACCTACTTTGCCTAAGTGGTTCATTTTTTCGTGCGACTCGCTGCACCGGGACCCATTTGAGGGGTTGGAACACCGGAAATTGCACTCCCCGTCGGCCAGGCGCGATAAATCATGACATCCGAATGATGCAGGAATGCATTTTCTGTAACAATTTGTACGATTTTTCTTTCCCCCCCATTTGACGGCTCACTCGGTCGCGCCGTTTTATAACTCATTTCCATCTCAGCCTCGCTCGGTCGTTAAAAAGAAGCGGTCCCGAGGTTTGATTTCCAATTCACTAATCACTCGCTCTCAAATTACTCCCGATCCCACGGACCCATAAAACTAATTGGTAATACATATTCAACGGGAGTGCGGGGTTGTATATGTTTTACAGCTCTTCCACATTCGTTCGGTTTGCAAACCGATCCTTACCGATCCGGGAGGAGCCACCTCTACTGCGTAACTTTGGCCGAGCGACGCCAACCTCGTCGATTGAGTGAGTGCATTAATTATTTATTACATGCATAATTGGCGCGTTTGTGTGTAAATTAGAGAACCAGGTAAGAGATTAGTTTTTATTCTTATCAACACTTGTTTGTCTACCATCGTGCCGATCAGGCGGTTTATTAGCTGTTTTAATATTCAATTAGAAATTGGCAGTTGACGTATGGACGTTTCAATGTGTGCATTTTTCAAATACACCACGTGCAGTCGTTTGAGAATATCTAATGAATCGTTGATTTATTAAATCCTTTTATTTTTCCTATCAATAATCCACCAGTGAATTATACTGTCGTTTGTGCTTTCTCTCTCTCTTTCTCTCTCTCTCTCTCTTTAGAGCGTATGTGTAGCTGTGGTTAATTTTGTTTGTCATACTGTTTTCAAAAACCAAACTGACTGAAATTATGCATTCCGATCGCACCACCTTGCGTTTCGTTTAAAACACAATCAAAATCAATAATAGAATGATGGACGCTTTCATCTCCAACGGCGGCACGGCTCGCCGGGCGGCACTGGACACTAATTTAATATCATATTAATAATCGAGCCATCGAGATCTGCATACGAATGCGCCCGAAAACCTCGGCGTCGATGGCAGTTGAAGGAAAAAGTCGAACGAATTGTACGTTTCGCATCCGCGCACAAACAAGTTCGAGTTCGTGTTCTATCTCGTCTCACTCCGTACAAGTCTTTTTGTCGGCGGCGGCGGCCTGGCCTAATGGCGCAGGATTGGCGAGCCGGAGACAAAACCGAAATGAAATTGGGAATTCCACAAGCCTTTTTCGTTGGTTGGCCTTTCGGGTGGTTCGTAGTTTGCCGCTTCGCTTGGAGATGTTCCGCCTGTACGCGAGCGAGCACGGTTCGGTTCAGGTGATTAGTATACATCTTTATATTCAAATCAATCAAATTTACTGTACCTGAGATAAATAATTCCATCCGTACGTTTCGCACCACCAATCAACGCAGTCGCGTCGCAGTGGGAAGAAAGAACGAAACCGCGATGGCGCTCGCAGGCACGCTTTTCCCGCCACAATTCGGCCTGTTGTGGGAGGAGACTGGCCCTCATGCGGAGACGTACCAGCGTATGTCCCCCCGCATGGATTCGTGCACGAGCTGGCCCTCGCCGGCTGCTCGCCAAGGTGTATTGATATGACACTCACGTGGTCAACATAAATTGGTTTTCTTTTAGCAAGGTTTTCCCGTAACGGAGCGAGCGCGCGCGTCGCGGCCAGACATAAACCATTGCGCGGGCCTTTTGATGGCCGGGCAGCGTGCCACCGTGTTCCCTACATCGTCGGGTAATTAATGGAGTGCAATCAAGCAGGCAGTGGCCACTTCCAAGCCCTTCATTGCTGCACGTTCGCACCGGAGGGGAAGGTAGACACAAATCATAGCAACCCGAGGACCTCGCTGTTGAAAATTTCCTTTTTTGTTTTGCTTGTTTAACGAACAACCTGCCAACTGGCAAGCATAAAAACAAAACGACACAAAGCGAGGGGCAAACCTCATAGTGATTAAAATTTCGTCTACGTATCGAGCTTGCCGTATCACAACATAAAAATCGCACGTTGAAGTATGTGAATAGTGTACGGCCGTACAGCTCATAAACTCTCAATTTGGAGCTTCCCGGCACGAATCAGCGCCGGGTCATTTTACTTGCTACTTCGTTGGCCAACTCCAAAGTGTCTATCCCAATTCCACCTCAGATTGTTGAATTTATGTTCGCCAGTATACTGACAAGGTGAGGTGAGGTATTAAAAACACTTGAATAATTAAGTATAAAGCGTTTGATGGCCGTTACTGGTATTTGGAAGCCAGGGTGGCGCTTTGCTGCCGGACAATGTGTTATCGATTCAAAGCATAAATAAATCAATGCAGATAGAGAATGAACTATATAGTACGCGGTGCAATCAACAAACAAATAAGTTCAAGTTTGATGCACATTTGCATATAAACTATGGATTACACAATTTAAACCCCATCTGTGTCACACGTTTTGAATGGTCGTAGGTTGATGTCGAAAGTTAATGGATCTCGAACATTTTTCTTGCTTCGTTTCTCTTTTGTTTAAATTACATAATAGTTATGGGTCCTATTCCAATATGTTGGATCAATTCTTACGACAGACTTTTCTTACTAACTTTGCTAAAATTATAACCGTCGTGGGTCTTGAAATTATGCCTTTTGAATTTATAACATTTTATTCATTCAATATACACTCACAACAAGCTCGGAAAACAAGACCATTCTACAAATGTATCCAACCTTATGAAATGTTGAAGCTTGCATCTTACCAATCGTGATCCTTTGAATTTGAACCTGTTGAAGAATCATATTAAGTCAACGGCAACTTGACATTTTGCCTTTCTTTAACGAGCAAGTCCTATAGAAGCACGTTTTGCTAGTAGTCGTGGTTGTTGGAGAAGCCCCGATATAGTCAAAACAAACCATTACCTTTGACCATCGCCGATGATGTTGGCCTAAAGTACTTTGGCTGATGACTGTTGAAAAAATAGACGTGTCTATGTGCGCACCTTTTTATTCTTTCTTTCTTATGATTTTCAAACCTAACATCCCCAAAGGGCTGTCCTCCATTCGTACGGTCCACCGAGCGTACCATAAATCCGCAGGGTGCGGCACGATTTGCATTTCTCGATCTCAAGCGCGCCCGGTGTTTGCTCGCTTGGTTTTCTCTCGCTGCTTAACGTCCGCCTGCTTAACCTTCTAAAGTGCAGCCGGTGCAGCCGCCACTTGACGCAGCTTCGGCGCATTGGGGATGAGGTTTGTGATGATTGCCTTCGGGGGTCGCCCGCGGAGAGCACTCCGGCCGCACGATAAACGAGTTCAACATATTGGCAGATAACATGAATACGTCTCGTCCGGTAATTGCATTTAATTGACATTTGAATGTATAATCGATGTGAGAATATCTAATTTATTGTGCTCATAATTTTGCTTTATTTAATTGATATTTTCCATCCCAGTGGCTGCTAGTGCAGGTTTCTCGCCAATGGGAGGTATATCAGTCCATTGGGTGGCGTTCGTTCGGTGGTGCGTCGAGTGGGGGTCGAAGGGTCCCTGGTAACGCTGGCACCTCATAAGCTCATAACTCAGCCAGCGGAACGAAATCGTGAGTCTTACATGGTACACTAGAACGAAGCAGAGAAATGCATAAAACGAAGCATTTGAAAAAAACAGAGGACAAGCCTTTATTGAAAAAAATTAAAAGGTTTATAAAAATATTTTTCTCAATAAAAACAAATTTCATTGATGGATTGTCCATCACGGTTTGACACGGTTCAAGTGCTTGGCAGGTAATTAAAGTAATTCATTCCACAAAAACAACACATCCAAAACACATCTTTCCATGCGTCCAGTTCAATTTGATCTATTTTTAACTTCGAAATTCCAATGTGCTCTTGTCTCGTTGGATTCTTTGCGTCCCACCAACCGAGCAGAAATGGGAAGGTGACAAGAGGTCGGTGGCGTGTCTAAAGCCGTGTTGTAAGAAGCCGAATCGCACGCGATAACCTACGACTCCCCGCGGACTGTTTGACTCCTGGATCTCACGTGCACCGGGCCGCGGTCCTAGCTAGAAGACACACTTGATACTTTGATGCCGCCGCATTCTCGTTTGCCTTCCATGACCATTGCCTCTGCCCACCATTCCTGGGCTGACCGCTCGGGGACCGTCGGGGTGGATGGTGGATTAACATCACAGTTCCAGCAGACACGACGGGTTCGCTCCGCCAGTCTTCGACGAGCGGCCGGGGTGTGTAGGCTTAAACGGTTTTAGATTCGACCTCACCGGGGGCCACACGCAACTCTGGCGCAACTCCCCGCCAATGTCATTCGGCACGTTTATTTTTGCATTTGCTTATCTAATCTCGCCGCCGAATGGAATGTAGAACGAAACAAAGACTACAAGCAAAGTAGCAAAAATGGTTCCGTATTGAGATGTAATCTTTGACACTGCCCGTACTGGAATTGAAAACCTGGCTGGCCGATGACCTTAACGGAATCGAAACAGGTAACAGGATATTTACTATCTTATCGGGTTGCGTAATGTTGGTAAAATTAATACAAATGTATAAAATGCAATAATGAGGTAACGAAAAGAACTTCGTTCAACAGTTAGAGAAAATTTTTATTTTGTCAGTTACACCCCCAGAAATTGATGGCATACAGATTTCCCTGGAATGTGGTGTCAAGGGGCGGTAAGTTCAGCACCAGTAGCATACAGCACGCTCGTGATACCATCCTCTGTTGCTTCACTTTGATTCCTCTATTATTGAACATTAACACATTGAGAAACTGTTGCCCGATACGGAAGTCCCAAAAACACATCATTCTCTATATCATAATCGGTGTTTATTCTTTCAAAATACTCCCCAAGGTTGTACGGCAAACATTGCTTTGAAACTACAGATGTCAAGGCTCCGGATGGAATTTAAGGGTTTGCCCTTGACGAAAGACGTTTTATAGCACCGTTAACCCTACTCCTATCCTAGAACAATGCCCGCCCTACTGCTGCTAAGAAGCGTGATGATGAAAATGGGCTCATAAAGTCACGTGCTGTGTGTGTTTGTTTAGAATAGCAATTCACACCCCAAATTGGACCACTTATTTATCTGACTCAAAAGCACTCTGGTGTCAATTGGAAGCTACCAACTCCGTTTATGGGTTTATTGTGTGAGATAATTTTAATAAATTGTTTTTTACGGAATTCTCGTCAGCTTATATATTTTTTTTCCTTTTCAACGTTTGTGTTCTTTTCATGTTTTGCTTTTAAATACATGCTTTTTATCTTGTTTACTATATCATAATATAGAATGATCTTAGAACTTCCGCAAGCGACTCTTTTGATTAATTGATCGAAATTGGTAATTCTAAATTGGTCTTTTTATAGATTTTATATCTTAAACAATTTAGTTTCATGGCACATTGCATACAAAGCATGTCGATTGCCATAATTGGTCATAAGTTATTGATAAATTTTATCGCATTTGTTCGTCATCGAGAGCTATTCGTTTCAAGCGTGCAAGAGAATTGGAAAGCAGATCAACTCAGAATTCATCAAACGTCGCAAAACGTGGCAAAACTGCAATCTGCATCGTTTCGTGCACCAACAGTCGGCACACGTACACAAAGTCATCCATGCGCACATTGAGACGACAGGTTGCAGAAAATGGAAGCGAAACGAGGACGCCAGCGAGAAACCGCGGCCCGAGGAGGCCCGGGGTGGAGTAAATTGATCGAGCGAAGAAAAAAGGGTTACACAGCGGGAAAGAGGGAGAGGGCTGGGAAAAGGCAAAGCCCAAACACTATAAATCATGTTTCGAAAGCGTTCATCTTTCGAACCGTGTTGCCCTTTTTACTTAGCGTTTGCTCCCCCGGCCAGCTGGATGTTCGATGCTCGATCGATCGACCGGCTACTTCACCCGGCACGACGCCCTGGGGGATGGGGAGGCTGGCTGCTGGATCCCTACAGACTCGACCCGGTGCGAAACGGCACGGCACCGGCTGACGGAAGAGAATGTCGCAATTGAATGTGCACATTGATCAAGCGCGCCTGTCCTCGCTGTCAAGCCATTGCCATGGCAACGATAGATACACTGGTGTGCGCTTGTGCTGTGTGGAGTGGAGCAAAGTGACAGTAAGCGGTAGTAGGCTGCGCAGTAGCAGTATCCAGCAGCGAAAGTCCACTTCCCCGGAGGGAATGCGTGATCACGGTGTCCCGTTTCGAACGAACGAACCCAAAACGGCACCGGGATGGCATTTCGGTGGAACGCAGTGACAGTAGTATCAACAGTAGCAGTAGTAGTAGTAGTAGTAGTAATAGAAGCAGCAGCAGCAGCATCCAGCAGATGGTTAGATGATCGTACCAGTCTACCCGTGGAGCGTTTTGTGTGTCGATGGTGTCCAAGCGTACTAGCTTCTTTCCGGATGATGTGACTCGTACCAATCGAGATCGCGGTGACGATGGACAGGAAGGCAAATTCAACCACGGCCGGTCATCTCGCTGCCACTCGCTCTATCGAATGCAACCGGCACGCCTGGTTAACAAGTAGAACAAAACCGAACGGAAAAAGAAGAGTGAGAGAGCGGCAAAAAAAAAACAATCTGGAACATCTCCTCGAGATCGACGGTCAGTGTTCGCTGGTGATGCTTGCACACGAGCTTGGTACCGGTTTTGTGTTTACTTTTCCGCGACATGCCAGCGGGAGCCCGCTCGTGCCCGGCTCGCCATTGCATTTTGATCGAAATTCGCGCTCCATCCAATTCCAACACACCCGCGCTCCTCCGGATCGTCCCAGCCCGGCGCGGGTATTTGTTTCCAACTCGGATGACTGTCCACTACGGTGCCCGCCCCGTCTTCACTCGGTGCACCCATCTGTCACCGGGCACGCTCGACTATACAACACCATACAGCATCATCATCATCATCATCATCCGAGTGACGCGTGCTTAGCTTGCTAATGTGACACCGATGACCCGCGGTCTTGTAGGTAACTGCATTCTTTTGATTCTCTTTCATCTCTATTTCCACCTGTTTTTGGAGCCAGCATAGCGATAAACCCAGCAGGCTATCGACCAACCAATTGGGAAAGATATGAAATCGTCTTTCTTTCTTTCTTTTTTTTTTTTCGCTCTCTAGTGGTGTCATCGCTACGGATAAACTGACCACTAATCCGTGTTCCCTAGATTACGATGTCTGAAGGCAGACGGGTTCGGCATCACGGAACCCCGGGGGAACGGATAGGTAGCATAACGACTGGCGGTAAAATCGAAGATCGGAGCCGGATTTGATCATCGAAATCGATACTGTCGGCGGTGTTTGAGGTAAGTGGTGCCTTTGAGTTGTAAATACAATTTTGCTTTTGTTTTTTTTAAGATATATTTTGTTGCAAACTCAAAAGAGCTTTTAAAGAAACTTGAATGCAATTTATTGTGATCTGCTGGGTAAAATATTTGAATCAACTAGCCGATTGGGCTCTTTATGTGGACAACAATACGACGCCAGAAGAACAAGTTTGAGAGAACCTTAAAAAACCGGTATGTTAAAAGTGCATCAACAAAACCAAAAGCAAAACACGGATAATGTACGGTACATGGCTTCGTTCCCTCGAGACCAGGACTAAGTTTGATGGAAATGAGAGAAATTATAACAAAAACTGTTCAGCACTTAAATTACAGCGACGCGCCACAGCCGACAGTGTGTCTCGGTACCATATTTGTCGCAGTGGCGCTACGCCACAAATGGTCTTCGGAGTCGTAGGCGCAGGGCTAAAGGATCGGCCCGAAGCGGGGGACAGATATTTTGCCCAATTCTGGAACCATCCGTACACTTCCTCTGGTACGTGAATCGATACGAACTCTCTTTCTCCCTCTTAAACTGGCGCAACACCGGAACGTGTGCTCCCAGCGTTCGCGTCATCCTTTCGGGATCGGGTACCTCTGTCTCGGTGTGGCAAGCGCCCGGGAATGCGACGCTCATCCCGCAAACCAGAACCAGTATCGCAGCATGTTGCCATTTTTTGGTCCGAACTGGATCGGTTGCGAGCGCGCGTGCTCCGGCGACGAAAGAACGACGCGAAGAACAAATCGGTACCGTAGTCAGGTGACTTGTTGAATTTGAAACAATTAGCCTTTTTTGGAGCTGCCCGTGTGCGTGCGCGTATGTGTGCCAGGACACGCGTGCGCGTGCACCTTCCATTGGGAGGAAACATAAGCGCCCGTGCGTGTCGCACAATGCAATGGAGGAGGTTGGCGCGAGCCACACTTTTTGTGCCACATGCTCCCCCCGGGGAGAGGCGGGACTGGCGCTTGGATGCACTTTTATGGAAAATTGTATACATTTGTAGAGCGCTTCGCGTTGTTCCCGTTGCTCTGATGGCGTGCCAGATGTTACCGCAAAAAGGTGAAGCTTTGAATTTTAAGGAAGCGTCGTTATACGGGGAAAAAAGATGTTTAAGCTTTTTCGCATAATAGCTAACAGGATTGTGGTTTACAAAGCTTCCAAATTATTTTATATTGTAACCACGTTTTTCCATTATTTTTCATTAAGTTAATTCTAGGAAACGCTTTAAACATCCATTTGTTTTAAAAGTAATCGAAAGAAAGACGCGACAAATATTCGTTTCCCTTCCATGATTGAACAGATGAAAGTGCCAATTATTGTCATTTCAATCACGAATCACTTCGTTCACCAAAATATGACACAAATGAAATGGTACATGCCAATCAACCCGACCTGGCACAATCATCGGTCCCGAACGGGGGCCCATGATGGAAGTGACGTGATGGAAATGAAAAATGTTTGCTCCCTTCACATAAAATTGCACACGCTGCTTCTCCATGTTTGCTCCGGGGAATTTAGTGAATGTGTGCTCCATAAAACATGCGGTCTCTCCCGCGCTCCCTACTCGCTGCTCGAGTGTCCTTTGCATCTTAAATAGTGACATAAAAGGAGACCACATGTTCATCAAATCGTTGATTCGAAACAAGCGTGATTCGGTGTCATTATGAATACAGTTGATACAGACCTCACGGTGGGGGCGTTAGAAATGGGCGTCCATGGACGAAAATCGGATATCAAATAAGCTGTTGCCGGTGCGAACTTCCCGGGCAATTGCGTCGGATTGGGGGCACATTTTTCCATCTCTTCCTATACTTCTAAGCTTGCCCCCGGGGCAGGGTTTTTCCAGGGTGCGGATAGGTTTCGGACGCACTCAAACCGAACCCGGCTGGAATGTGTGTTTACCGATCCCGCCTACGCAGCACCGGAACACGAAGTGGGCACAGAGAAAGCCTTTCCGAGCGACCCCATGGCACCGGGTTCGGTCCGATTGCGATCAGATTGCGATCGGTTTGCAATTATGGGTTATTTGAAAAGGGCGAGATAAATAAATTAGCACCTCCTCGTCGCCGACCAACCGCCGGCCTGCAGACGCTGGGCCGTTGTTTTCCGTGCACTTGCAAACTGCACGGCCACGGCGTCAGTCGTGTTCAGCTCGAGGGTGATATGATCACTTACTTACTTACGACTTTCCCCTCCGGGAGCAGTGTGCCTTACGACCTCATACCTGTGGCAGCAAATTACGCGGCGTTTGCGCTTAAGACTTTGGTCGAGTTTTGCTATGGGCGACGTGATTGCTCGTGGAAAGCTGCCCACGTAAAACTGCTGGTGTTACAGCATGTGCCCGACTTTTGAGTCGGATTAAAAGGTTTAGTATGTTATTTTGGGGATATCAAAAGTAAAATTTTAATTGCTTTCTTTGGGAGCGATATGCACCTTTTACTTTTGAAACCGTGTGAAATTAAACAAAACAAAAAAAAATCATTGAAATTCCATGTGTATAACGAGAAAATCAAATATACTATGAACACAGTATTTCTGATGACAAATTTCAAAATAGGACAAAATATATTTCAAAAAAAGACAAAAATAAGTGCCGATGGTGAAAATTGCAACATACTGCCGAATGCGGTCAACATCTTTTCCCATTTTCATGTTATGCTGTCGAGGTGAAATATAATTGTGCGCCGAAAAACGACAACGGCTCGTGAAATGTTGGGTACACGTTGGGTAAAAATTTATTATTCACTTCCCCCGCTCGAACATTGCCACTGAGCAAGGCAGAATAAGGCGCAAACTGTACTGCAAACGGACTGTTGCATGTTCCTCATTTGTACTAATGCATGTACTGCAGCGCGTAATCCTGTCGTTTGGGTAGGTTCGTACAAGTGTTCGGGTACGAGTATTGTAAATTTAATTATGAGTGAAACGGGGGATTTCCCTGTATATCAATCCGTTGGTACAACGTTACAACACTTTTGTATTGTACGCAGCGCTTTGATTTTGGCGCGTTGGATTATTTATCCTGGGGGCCGCATAATAAAGCTGACTTTACAAATAAAGCACCGCGTTTGGAGCGAGTGGGATACCTTTGGACGTCAGCCGTGTGGCCAGCTTCCTCCCGTTGAGACGAAACGAAATCTTCGCAGGGTGAATAAAGTTTATGTCCACCGGCTGGAAGCGCTCGAAAACCGCACAACAGCTTCCACATGGATCCGGATCAACTGGTTTGAAACGACCGCTCAAGGCTCCGAGCAGGAACATCAGAAATAATATTTAACTATTTATTTACCTTGCCAGTTCGGGTCCGCAGCTGGCTAATTGGGGCTGACCGGTGCATTCGGGCCAGCTCATGGGGATGCCGTAATAGCCTGCGGTGCGCAGTTTGATTGCCTGCACGCGTCGGACACGACCCGGTGTACTTTCGTACCCAGCAAGACAAACAGTCTCCGCGCGGCGCGGGAAGATTTTATGCCACTTTTGTTTTATAATCAGCCATCGAACCTGAGTGCGCGGGCGCAAAGGGCTCGAGCGGTGGATGCAAGATGTACGCTGCAGTTTTATGTGCATCGGCGAATCTTCTTCCGTGCGGCGCGCAGACCGAACAACCCGATTGGCGCACACCCAGTGCAGCAGGGGTCACAATTATTGCCTGTCCCGGCGATGGCTTTGTTGTCACCCGGCAGAAAGTCGGCTCACGCTGATAAAGTCCGCGCGGTCTCATCCGTTCCGATCGATGACGAGCAACACATCCTCACATAGCCCGGAGCTGTGGCTGAACTATCAACCTTTGCTTATAGGACGCGCACGTACAGCAAATTAATCGGTGTCCTTGTCCGGACTCGGCAAGCAAATTTTATAGCTTTTCAAGTGTTTTAATAACAGATTTGCCGCTCGACCGGCACACTCCTGAATATTTGCAAACATTCGCTCCAAAACATTTGCTGCATCGTTGCAGGGCGGCACTTGCATTGTTTGCAGTTGATGGTGATATTCTAGCTTATTGTTATTGCTATCTACTATCATTGCCAGCGATCAATGTTGGGGGACAACATGATTTATGGCCCAAGCGATGGAAAGTTATGTAAAGCTCAATTGATGATAATGCAATCACGTTTATGGTACAACAATCCTTAACCTTAAACACGTCAGTAGCATTTTGCATGAACATAAATCACAACTTATGTAAGTTCTCTAAAAATAATGCATTTTTCAAGTGAAATCCACCGATTTAACTACTGCCTCTGAAAAACAGGTTGTTTCCATGTTTTATATTTATGTCAGCATGTTTACATGTGTAAATCATGTTGAATCAAAAAGAACCAAATTTAACTTCAAATTATGTTCGTCAGCAATTTTTTCCACATGAAACCCTAATTCCTATCCGTTTGAACATTAAATGCACCATAAAAGAATTAACCAATATGTTAAAAACTCAAGCTAATTATGTACATACTAATTATTTTAAAAATTAAAAGAAATTTAAATAAATTAAAAGAAATTCAAGCTAATTTAAACACAAATGACAATCAGTTTTTAAAGTTGCTTTACTTGCTGTTGGATAAAAATAATAACATTTTCCTCTACAAATATCATGACATAATTGCCAAAAACAACATGTATCATGTGGGCAAAATGTTTGATCGCCTTACAACAAGACGGATTATGTTAGAAAATATGTAACTTTAGGTCAAGGGCAAGCGCTGCTCTCTTTTCAAGTAGAGCGGAGCAAAATTCATCATCCAAATTTCAATTCAGTAAGGTTGTGGTATGCCGGATTGTCTCGTTGTTGTTTTCGAAGTGCGAATTAATCTCAATGTCAGTGGGGAGTGATGTATAGCTTTGGTGATGAAAAAAAGTTTAAACCCAAACCAGCTGATTAGCGCACGGTAGCAGTTTGACGATTTGCGCTTCTCGCGTGCATGGGAAATTTTGGCAGTTGAGGCAGATTAATATTCCTTTACTTTTTTTCTCTTTTAGTCTACTTGTGCTCCTGTCGTTACAAGAAGGGATGCCGCTGCCAAAACCGCCAAGTGGTGAATCACTTGTGTTGTATGTTTTTATTTATCTCGTGCCGTTTCGTGTGTTTGTGGCCTAATCGCCGCCACGCGTGTCGGCTCACGTTGCCATAACGATTTGCGCGCGCTCCATCGGAATAGCGGAGGGTTGGGTCCCCCAAACGCGAACTTGCAAACTCTTCGGAGAGTGAGCTCCTCGTAACGAACAACGAGAGACCCGCGAGAAACGCGATGGAGGTTGCGGTTCGCGGGCTCATCTTCGGATGCGAGTTCATCCTCGTGCTCCATGCGGCGTATCCGCGCGTATTGGAACTCGAACGATGAAGGGGATGAAAGCAAAAAAAAAAAACTTATATGTATGTATTTTTCGTGTAAATACCGATGATTCACCCGTTCCGGGGAACACGGCTTAGCGCCATGGCGCGAACACCGTTAAGGGACATTGGGCGACTCCATCCGGTGCGACGGACATACACGGCCATTTAATTTTTCGACGATATTCTACCACGCGGTGACTTCAGACTCGATCGTAGAGGGGATTTTTTTCCGACGAATTCGAATGAGTGTATCGATGACATGGCCCCGACTGGGGCTAGTGGGTTGCTTGCCAAGCGCATTTGCTTCGGTTGGATGGATGGACTGTCTACTTGTTTCCTTTTTTTGTGGCACCCGACGCTGACTACTAGCAGGCCGTGTATGTGTTTTTGATCGTTTGAACAGATGAAACGACGATCGCCGAGATGCGAGAGTGGCCATTCCATCAGCACCACATGGAAACGCGGCTTTGATATCGAAAAAGCAACCGTTATTAGAATTGTTTGAAATGTTGCAGGCGGTCTTAAATTTGGTATGGGGGTTTTAGAATATTATTCTGAACTGATTTATCTTTTACACAATCTATTTAAAATAGGCTGTTCATTTATAACATTATAATTTACTATTTAAAATGGATAAGATGTAAAAAACATTCAAAATAGTTAAAAATGTTATGTGTTAGTTTCGTTTCGACGCTGTGATCTTTTGTTTGCTTTATATTTCTTTCACTGATTTCATTTACTTTTTTCGAATATTGGATTAGAAATCTATACGTACAAATTTCTTTGCGATCGGATTTTATGTTTTTGCAAGAAATTAGTTATATACAGAAATTTATATATTTTTTTTATGTGCCTATGGTAGCTTCAAACGCAGCATCCCAGTGCATTTTCTCGTTTGCTGCAACGAAAACGTCCGCGCCGTCACTCGGTGTTCTTCGCCACGACATGGGTTCATCCGATGCAGTTCTCATCTCGGAGAAGTTTTCCTAGAAAACTCGCGCCTACCCCTCGGCTTGCGAGAAATGAACTCGCAACCCCCGAGAGAGTGAGCACCTGCAAGGGAGGGAGGTAGTTCATGCCCCGAACGCTTCGAAACGCGCTTGTAGCGGCGACGGCGGCGGCGGCGGCGGCGGCCGTTTTCTCTTCAGCCTCTGGAGGATACGCAGCATAGGCGGCGAGATATACCCCGACCGATCCGGTCCGGCGGCCACATATTTGAGCGCCGACACTTCAGCCGTTCGGTTTAGTTGCCTTCCTAGCCGCGTATCGAACGGAAGTGTCCGCTGGTGCGGCCCGGGTTTCGAAATCGCTCCGCTTCTGCAGTCCGCGAGCAAGTGCATCACAGTGTGTGGTTGTGGTTTGGCGCGAGTCAAACAGGTAGTGCTGCCGACGGAACGGCGAACGGCCGTTGGAAATAGATGAACGGCATCTTTTTTAGCAAACCACCGCAACACTGAGCAACCGAAAACGGATCCCTCACTACGGGACGGGTGCTAATGTGTTACCGGTCCAAGAGAGCAAGTTGGCGCCCCCCGGAAACCCGGTGTCTTTTAGGATTCTACTCCAACCCTTTTTTTCTTCGCACCGTGAATCGTGTGAAAAGGCGGCTTTTGCGCAAACCGAAAATTAGAGGAAATCAAAAGGCATCACGAAATCGTACCAAATATATAAGAGCACAGTCAACCCAGGCTTTGTCGTGTAAGACGCCGGAACCGTTAGCTTTTGGATTTAGTTTTTTTAAATCTTTCACTGTAACCTAATTAGCGGAATAATTAATTGAATATAGCGAATGGCAAATGGTGGTTGTGGTAGGGATTAAAAAGAAATAAAACCACAACTTCCACGCCACGCTGGAACATCTGGGGAGGGGGAGGTGAAAAATAAAAACAAATCCAAACCAAAACTCAACCCCACCGGCTCCGTGTGTAACTAATCGATCATTGGACGTGCGCGCTTCGGGAGGATCAGCGTGAGGAAGAAGACAACAAATATACGACAGAGATGGAAGAAGAGCAAAACACGCAAGAAATAGTAACACAAACACACACACACACATTAGCTAGTGGGGTAAAATCTTGCAAGACAGCCCGTTTGCTGCTGGAGCCTGTCTCTGGTGGAATTTCATCTTCGTCTTCGGCCGGTTCGGGGAAGGAGTTGAGCGGGGCGCGGGGAACGTGTGACAGGTGACACCTGAGCGCAGAAAAAGGCCGTCGGGCTCGTGCGTGCGTGCGTAAGTTCGCGTTGCGTACGGCTGTGTGCCGGAGTCTGCGCCGGAGGACGCACGCAATACGTACGTTCGCGAAGAGGGTCCTCGGCGTACCGACGGGGTGGTTGGGTTCGTTAGGAGTTGGGTGTTACTTTTTGTCTTCGCCTGACCCCACCATGTTGCCCGTTTTACCCCCCCGGAGTACACCATTTTGGTGCCACGAGATGTGGAAGCGTTTTGCTGCGTTTTTCATATCAAGCTTTGAGTCTTTCTCTACGAACAATTTGCACGACTTGCGGTCCATGAAGCGGTCGGTTGCTGTGTTTGTGTCTTCGGTACCCTACAACAGGTTGGGTGGGGTTGTGGTGGGATGCTTTTTGTTCATGCTAGCCCCACTGGAAGGTGGCAACAGATCGACTCTTTCCTTGTTTTTCCACACCTTCCAGACTTACTCTCGCGAAGGCTAATTTCATACGCGATAACGATATCCAGCTGGATCGCGATCCCCCGCTCACCGCAGTCGCTCCCATCCCAACTCTTTCCCCTCGCGGAGCTGAACCAAACGGGAAGCAGGGCGCGCGAAACGGACACCCGCCAGCGATCGCTATAATGAAGAGTGACGTTTATTGACAACCTGAATCCGTCCGGTGCCGTAATTTTGATTGATTCTCCCGGTGCTCCGCAGCCTCACTCTCTCACCAAACGCGATTCGATTCCTCCGAACTCCGCAAACCTTTCTCGACCAGTCCAGACGTGGACAAGACCCCAAGTGGCTATGGCTTAGTTAAAGGCGTATTCATTTCCCCTAGCCCTAGCTAGGCTGTGCAGTGTGCATGGCGGGTGTGCGTGCGTGTTGCGAAGAGCCGTCGGAGTGTTGCTGGTAGCTCGTAGTGCATGCGGTTGTTCAATTTGTTGCAGATGGTTTGTTTGCAGAACAGTGCCCGGTTTGGTTCTGCGCCGGCAAGTGACGTCGTGTGGTGCGAACTGTGTCCTAGCGATCCCTTCCCTAGCCCGCACTTTCTAACCCCGTTTTCTTTCCTCTCAATCAAGTTCCACAACCAAACGAAACTCGAGTGTGTAAAGTGTTTTGTGCCGTCGGGAAAAAAAGGGCCTCCATTCGTAGGCCGTCGGGTGCAAAAGAGTTCGCGAGCGTAGCCGCCATATATTGCTACCCGGAGCAGTTTGCCCAGTACAACCGAAGGTAAGACCGGTTTTATTTGTGAAACCATTTTAATAGAGAGAGAGAGAGAGAGGATGATTATTGTTGGCGAAATCTAGAATTTTTTTAGATTTTATAATATTTACCATTTATCGATCGACTGGCTTTTCGTAAGACTGGAGTTCATAGTATCACCAGCCCTAAAGAGGAAATAGGTAGCCTCGATCGACCCTTTAATTTTTAACACATAATCAATATTGTTTACGTATGATATTATTTGTTTGAATAGAAGATCCAAACATTTTGAATTCAAAGTTTCAATTCCCGATGGGTCTCGGAAATTCCGTACCACAAAATACTCTTGAAACATCTGAAAACAGGAGGTCATTAGCAGGATAAAAAGGGGCTCTTGAGATAAAGGCGCAGGTGCACCGGGAATTCATAAGAGCTCCTAATCTCTTCCACCTTTCCCTTGTTAAACCTTGGTGGGATATCCTAGACTCTACTTCATTGATTTGAAGGTGTCACACGTTAATTGGACGCAGAGTGTTTCCAGAAGGTTGCAAACGGCCCATTCTGTGCAGGTATAGTCTCATACGCTAATGTACCTCCACGTTTGTCCCGCAGTTGTACCCGTGTGCGTCCCTGGGGCAGGGGCGCTTTAACTGCAGTTCGGGGTCTCCTTCGCGGGCACAGGTCATACTTTACCATTTCCGAAGATCTCCGCTGTTTGTTGGTCTCGCATGCACTCGACGTTTGTTTAGCGCACTTGTCGTCACGGTAATGCCCGTCATACCTTCCAGCGGGATGTTGCCGATCATGCAGTTCGCAAGTGCACCCATCTGAGGCAGGTTGCTGCGCGCCAGTGCTAAGGTCCCAATGGAAGGAAGAGTAAAACCGGGGCCCTTGAAAGGATCACGCGTCCCGCCCACAGTAAGTCGCTCCAAGGGCTCCACCCCCTTCGTATGTTTTGTTTTTGTATCAGGCGCTGTGTGCGTGATCGAGATGCGGAACTGGTCGGTTTGCTTTGGTATTGGTCGGCTAGGCTCGGCCCTTTTGCTTCATACTCCGAATAGTATTCGCTATGTTGCATGGATGACCAGATGAAAACTCGATCTTTCTCTTATTTTTTGCGACTGAATACAATTGAGGGATGCATTTTTCCTTATCTTTATTCCACGGAAGATAGTCACTGTGTTCTAGAACTCGAACACAATGTCGAGAGATGAAAAGTTTTTCGCCGGAATGATAAAGTATGTTAAATGATACAAATTATGTTAAGACCCTGGTGATACTCATTCGCAAGGCAACTGATAAGACTGCGGAAATGATGCAAGCTTTGATTTGGTTTGCTATTTGGCAAACACTCACATACGGCAGTTGGATTAGGCTACCCGTACGCATCGTCCGAACCGATGACGACTTTACTGACGTCACGATGTTTTGTCCCCCATGTCTCCCCTTCCAACAATGTTTCCCCCTGTACCCTTGCCACTGGCAACATGACAACATCGAAACGCATGCCGCATGCCGGCTGGTGCTTTGCGGAGGTCACGCGAAATGATAACGCGTCCGGGGGCTGATCGGGCTCCGATGTTGTTGTTGTTGTTGTTTTGTGTGTGCGCTTTTTTATTTTATTTTATTCCTGTTCTTCCTATTTGCCCTGCGGCTCGAAGGGATGATTTATGCTTGCGTGGTAATCAAATGCCTCGCAAATGCCGGGCGGTTCATTGGTTTCTACAGGTTGTCGACGGTCGTTGTAACCATCCTGGATTGGAGCCTTAGCGGTCACGCTCCTTTACTGGGCCTGTTGGGAGATATAGAGTTCCAAACAAAAAGACAGCAGATCGCAAAGGGTCGTTCAAAGTGAAATATTGATACAATCCATTTAGTCCATGTCGAACAAATTGTTGATGGTTCGCCTTTTGTTCCTTCCGCCCCAAATACTCCCCACTCGGATTGACGTGTGGATCGGTTGGGAGAATTGGGACTTCCACAGCGCCACTATCGCGATGGTGGAGGAATTTGTTGTTTGTTTGGTTTTTTTTCTTCCGGTCGTCGGTTTGTGAGCCGATTTCACTATCATCAGCCGAAAATTCAGCCACCATCAGCTGAAGCGGCGTCTTATCACAGCTGTACTACTTGCACTTTTCTCGGTGCGGTGAATTCAATGACCAGTGGTTCGTTTGTGGTTTAATGGCGTACAGATTTTACTAGAATCTTTTTTTTTTTGCGTCGCCCAAAACAGCTGTTTTGATAGCAAAGAAAGAAGTGTTTGACGAGAGAGTAGAGGTTTGAAGACGGGTATTAAATGTGGTTGAATTTACGTTTAAACGCCTCTAGAAATTATAGATCAAATAATCTACTTAATTTGGTAAAAACTAAGTGGAACGTAAAGTATAATGTACAAGTAGGTTAACCTATCGGGGAGTTGAATAAAGATAAAGATTGGACGGTATTAATTGTGGTTGAATTTGCGTTTAGACTCCTTTAGAAATACTATACGTTCATGTACTAAATTTGGTAAAAACCAAGTGGAATGAAAAAGGCGCCTCTAGGAATACTATTTAAATTAATAGTAATAGATAATTTATTTAAATGATTATTATTTAATTTATCTATTGAATTTGATAAAAACAAAGAGAAACGAAAAGTATACTAGTGTAGGTTTACTTGTTTAACTTATGGGGAGTTAGGATAAAATAAATACTAGAAGGGTAATTATAATTAAAATGAATAAATAGTCAAGTAAAACATAATTTGATTGCCAATGCTTTGGCCGCTGAAATTTTGGTCCGGAAATTTCCCAATTACATCCCGAGGGGATGAAATTGCATTCGATTTAGCGCCGTATTTTAACCTTTGTCAACAAATAGAGTAAAGGATTAAATAAATACCACCAATGCGCTGCGTGTCTGGCCGTGTAGACGTAATTGTGACAATGTTAATATGACATAGCACCCCACTTTCCGTCGTGTGTTAGCCTTCCTGGGGCCCCGGTGCGTGCGCGCGAATGAAACTGGGAGCTGATTTCGACGATTGCGTTCCCTTCCATTTTTTGTTTGGTGCCTTGGCGTGAACGTGAAAAACGTGCCACGAGTTGCTAAGTGGGACCACTCGCTCGGGCATCGGGAACCGGTCAATTTCGGCGATGAACACGACACCGCAAGCGACGTACGTCGTGCGCTTACAAAGAAGTTCTAATCAAATTAGTAAAGTGGTCAGCACAGTCAGCCACTCCGCTGCCCTTCTCTGGTTTTCGGGACCGGCTTCCAGAAAACTGCCCTGCTAGGGATGCGTGTGCCACAAAGAATTGAGCTGCTGCCGATGGAAGGAGGCATTCATTGATGAAGGTCTGTTTTCGTTTAATAAACTTATGTTTTTATCCTTCAGCTTGCTGTTGCTATCCTCGCTAAAGTGTTTCAAATTAGCGAAGTTTTTACTTGATGTTTTTGGTTTTTTTTTATTGTTTTTTATATACCTCTTTTATTCTATTTGGTTTATTCTTCTTTTTGAGTTTGTGCTTCTACTTCGCTATTTTGTCTTGAATATTTTTCAATATTGAACTGTCGTGGTATTCAAATTTTTTTGATCCAGTTCGTTCTGTATATTATTATTCGCACTGTGTTGCACATTATTCTGTTGCGTCCCTATCGCTTCAATGTAATTGAATCGTTTAGCACATTACTTAGCAAATACACGTGCGCTATTGTGCCACTAATGCCTATCTGGGAGATGTTGCAGCACCGGCACTTGTCCGGAATGGCTTCCTGCACAATGGGCTATTTATGATGATTTACCGCCCAGCGCGTCCAGGACCACACGGGTTGCAGTGCACGATCCGACCCAAGGACGCTCCGTGATTCGATGGCCCTGTTTTATTCTCGCTTCTCGGCCATTAATTGAAACTATTTCATTGTTAATTAGCGCCATCTCGATCTCGGCCGCAGTGAAATCGGTCCAATCGGTGGCCCTAAGACAGTTACACAGACACAGACACACACACCCGACAAGCGGCGGTCATGTACAACCCGATGTATGCTGTAAGCTCCTCATGCCGGACACGCGGTTCGTTGTACGGGTTGGGCATATCTTTTTTTTATTTTAACGCGAACGGTTCAATCGAATTGGTTCACCATCACCATTACCGGCTGGCCCACTCTCGATCGGACCCACCAGCTCTCCTACCGCACCCCCGCATACTCCGGCCGATATGCATTTGTTTGTTTATTTATTCATGTGTCGCCATCCGTATGCTTTGATTTTCATCGCCGGCGCAAAATGATTTGCCTTTCAGCTTTATCCAGCCGATGCTCCCATCTGGTTCCGGCCGGGAACTGTCTGCGGCATGGTTATGTATGTAGTCTTTCGATCGATGTTTATTTAATCGATTGGTCTGATCGCCTCCCGTCGAGCTCTATTGTCCCAGACAGATGAATCACTTGTGTTTGCATTTATTTTATAATCGTGCTCGAGCCTCAAATCTCGACATTGACAACACCTGTGTGAAGCTCGAGGAAAGTTTCAGAATCTACGTTCTCTAAGTTTCGGTTGAACAGCAAACTTGTCTATCTCCCCAACGCTTTCTGCTGACAGACAAAGCGAAAAGCGGATTCTAATTTTTGTATGAGTTCGCTACATTTGTTGACAGCTAATTAACTTTAATTCAAGCACTTGCCATAACTCGCTAATTAGTGCGTGACGTAAAAATTGGTTCGCACAACATGCGAACACCGAATTCAGCGTTATTTATATAACCTCTTATTAACCTTCCGCTCGCTCCTCGTCCTGAGGGAATTGTCACGCTCCCCCATTCCACTGGAGGGAGTTCTCGTGAACCAACCATCCCACGGGGACGTCACGCTAATCGTGGCGCCTGGCGCCAGCAAACGTGAGTTCCCGGATCCGGTTGGAGAACTGTTCCGGCTCGCGGTTTTCCGCGACCGTCGGCTCTGCACCGTTGCGCCCCTCCGTCGGTTCGCTCGATGGCAGGAAGGTGGATTCGCGCCGCTTGAAGGTTTTGTTTTGACAATTCAACAGACGGTCGGCACCCGCTACCACCGTCACCACCACCACCTGGCGCTACCAGATGAGTCCACGGGGGAAACTGGAGACTATGGATTAGGAAATCTAAACCAATCTGTCTGCCGCCAGCGTTACGCGGTCGGCGGATTGGATGGCGCAAAATGATGTCACGCGCGTACGATGTGCCCAGCCCCGACGAACCGACGAGGTCCCCGGAGGGACGCACGGTTTGGGAAGTGGGATTTTCAGGCAGAACAAAAGAAGAAAAAAAATGTCCACCCATTCGGCACTGACCTTCGGCGAAGGCTTTGGTGTTTGTTATTGTTTTGTCTGCGTTTGCTTTGTGGACGCAGGATAAACTTCTTTTTTCTGCACTCTACCGTCTGCTAATTTCTTCTCGTTTGATATGATTTAAGATTTGCTTTCAACTAATGGTGCTCCACCGAAATAAACAGCCGTCGGCTAGAGGGAATTCCCTCGCGGTTTGAAGTTCATGTTCCAGCTGCTATTTTTGTATTTTCTTCGTCTTTAGGGTAGCACATAGTGGACATTGGTTTGTCCTTTTTCGGTTCAGTTTTAGGCTTTGTTCGAAGGATCCAGTACCGAAATGATGATGATGATGATGATGCTGAAAACGATACGCCCCGATGCTGTAGGCGTAGGCGATCAAATCGTCAAGTCACCGTTTAGTTCGCCTTATATTCCTTGTTACTACTAAGTTGCTTCGATGTCCAGGACGAAAAGCATCAAGAATAGCTCTACACCCCAATGGGGCAAGGATACGGTTACTATTTTTACTCACAATAGAATGCAAAGTTCCTTTGAAGTAGTAGGAAGCATAGCGTTAGTCTATAAGCTCGTCTCAATAGGAATGCGTAGGATGCACTGGACTGTGATTGATGGTTGTCGATCACTACGCATATCAATCAAAGTATCAATTGGAAAAATGAACCCACTTCCAGCAAAGTTGTACGTAATAATTAATACAGCTGATTAATCATGCAAAAAGAGGCACAAAAAGTTGGCCACGAATTTTTCATGAATGGAACGTAAAACCTTGTGTTGCTCGATTTTCGTTCACTTAACACCAAGTATGGCTTTGGATGAGTAAGCAATAGTAATTATTGTTTTTTGCCTATCAAAAAAGGCACTCTCATGCAGTCCGTGACGTAGACAGAAGCGTGCGCCAGTTCCGGTTGGCATCATCATTTTTTGGGCATTGCCTTTTTGTTTTTGCTAGAGTATCAGTCCGTCGGCTAGAAGGGGATAAGCGGTCCAAGGTTGCTCGACAAAGACAGCGGTCGTCACCAATCGGTGGTCAATTGGTGGCGCTAAAAAAAAAAGAAATACGCTAAGAGGATGTCGAGGAAACTTTATCCAACCGAACGACTCAAGTTACGAACTTTGTACCGAGCCGACCGAAGTGCGGAGTACAGAGCAGACGGCGTGCGGATGGGGTTGATTGACGAAATTTAATGCACTCGATATACCCGCCCTCCGGCAAACCCTCTCTTTTACTTTCTGTAAGAGAACGCTTTTTGCACGCGCGTAAAATTGTGTCTCGGTCTCGGTCAAATATGTTGTGCATGATAAATCGGCAGGGAAGAAGTAGATTTCAATTAACGACAGGGCATAGCCAAACAGCTGACAAATTTGTTGAACCGAAGTCCGCGGAAGGAACAGTAGCCAGAGCGGAAACGTGCTGCAAATGAAAGGCTTATTCCGGAGACTCATATTTCCTTCCTTCGAAGCCCGGACAGGAACGCCATCGTCGGCAATAAAGAGTTTTTGAAGGCTCCGGGATCATTTGAGCAATACTGTCTATAATGGTGCCCGAAATTGGATCGGTTGGTCCACATACAAATATTAAGCCGATGTGGCATTTGTCCCGCATGGCTTCCGTAATTTCAGTCGAATCTTTTCTTCTCCTCCAACCTGCGGCGATTCGACTTTTGTCATCTAAGGCTCGACTGACTTTGTCGTTGTTTCCAGCTGAGTTTCCTGGCCAGCAGGCACCTTAGTGGGACTTTCGGGGCACGTCCGTAAATTTGATCGATTCACCCGGTGATATATTACACCGCATACAGAGTAAGTGTCAAAGAACCGAGTGCACCTCCGTCTTCAGCCCATTTGCCATTGGTGATTGCGAATAATAATGACATAACGACACAGGCTACGGAAATCAGCTGGCTGTCGATTAGCACATTAGGGAAACGCCATCACAAAGAAGATGAGTACGTACTCGTACTGGCGTCGTGCGCATTCCTGAATAAGCACGAATCAGGAAGGTACCGGTATGAACTGGAAAAGGAAAAGTGAAATGGTTTCATCTCTGCCTGGCAACCACATCGTTACGAGGCGCAACCAACGCGAATCAGATTATCGGGCGAGTAAGAGAGGTTAATCAGTGGCATTAAAAATAGCCGTCATCATATTGGCAAACAAATTAAGTCTTTAGTAAACAGCAAACATGAATGAATGTGTGCACTGCATCGGCACCAACGTGGTGCATGGTACAAACTTGTAACTGGTGAAGGTGGTCCAAATTCAACAGCAATTATTTACAATTTACCTATCTACTAAGCTCAACAATTGCACAAAGGTTACCGCGGGTGTCGGTAGCTGTATGCCACAGTCCTAACCTGATCGTTTGCATTACAACTGTCCCACTGGAAACCACGATAGTAGTTCCAGTAGTCTCACTTATCGCGTGCGTTCGCAGTGGGTAAAACTTTTCGCTTTCCGCTCAGCTTGAGGTGTCAATTTGTTTGCATTTTTATAGACTCATTGTTCACCAGCAGTAATTAGGTAGGCTTAGGTGTCCCACACGACTCCCGCGAGCACAACGGTAGGCCTGTTGTCAACGGGGAATAGCGTCAATTTGGGAAACCGAGGAATCGGCGATAGAACCGAGTCGTACGTGACCGGAATATCGATCGGAGTTTTGTGCCGCTCGGTGGTGACAGTTGGAATGAACAATTTTGGCAGCTATGTTTTGTATCGAGTCAGTGGAACTTGTATACATTTAAACCTTTATTTTGTTGTGCATGTTTAAGTTTAATTATTCCTTGCAGTCACTTCATTCTGTACCAACGAATAGTTATAAGTCACGACCTGGGAAGCTCTGTATGTGGAATTCATCGTAAGATTATCCCCAATGGAGTTATTTCTCGGTTTAAATGCTAATCCTTCAATGGAGTCTTGCATTCCTCACAACCATAGCGGTTTTGTGCGGTTAGAACCCTGCTGATAGCTATTGACTGCCTCAATCCGGAATCAACTTGAATGTCCTTCTTGCTCGCCATTCTGTCCTCTACGATCCTCGCTCCAATTTCTCAATCCTATCAACCATCAAAAGACGAACAAAAACAAGATGCACAAAAATGAAACGGCTTACTGGAACACGCCACAATTCGAGCGCTTGGCGAGCACCATCCGGATATGCTCACCATGTTTATGTTCATCATTTTATTTCAACAACGGAATCACATCAATCACCGGGACCGTGTGTTTGTTTTCCTCCACTCGGTTGCTGCTCTATTGTGGCCATCGGCAGCGCTGGTCCGCCGCAATGTATGGCATGCTTCGTCGATCAGGTAGTATTTAAAGGCGTACGCGTCGTCGATAGTTCATAAATTTATCCTCACACGATGGTAATTATCGTTTTTCAAACGCCGAGCGGCCGCGTGAGAGGTGCGGTTGTTTTGGAGGGGAAAATTTATGATTCCCATATCCTGCACGGTGATGGGATACTAAATAAATTGTAACTGTGTGTGTCTGTGTGTGCATGTGTGTATCCCGTGATTAAGATCTATGTCGAGCTCAAGTGGGCCGCATTCGAGGCTTGATGTGATTTTGTTTCGTTTTTTTGAAACGTGAAATTTGGAAAAGATCTACCTTCTTTTGGAGGATTCTTGCATATCGCGAACAGAAGTGTAGAACACAGCCATACGCCGACATGGTTCCGTGTTATGATCCGATATTGTAACCGATGCATGGATACGTACCTCGTACAGCATCCAAGTGCATATAAGGTCGGTACCACAGCTTCTTTCTTCGTACGGCCTTGATCGGATATAATACCTGAGTTCCTTCTTCACTCGTGGTAAAGTTGGCGCAGGCTCATCTCCTGCAGACGAATCGTAAACAATCCCTCCCACAGTATGCCCTCCATAACGACGCCACATCCCGACGCTTCCGACGAAAACGACGACGAAGACGACGACGACGACCAAGTCGCTGGTCTGTTTTTGCTTGATGGTGGAAGATAAATTAGTAACCGATCTAGAGAAAATAAATACCACTAATTGCGTTTGAAGTGAAACCGCACAGCGGCCGCTTCGGGGGCGACCGACCGATGGGGGAACCGCTCTCGTTCGGTCGGCCCTTGCGTCGAGCCGATTAGCGAGCTGATCGTGGTTCGTCGATCTGCCGGCGGGAGGTTGCGTTTGACAGCTCCATGGGAGACATGGCCGCCGAACGGGTTGCGTGTTGTGACGTGAGTGCTTCCAAGTGCTCCCCAAAGTCCGGGGGAAGGGGATGATCTGGTCGGATGGGAAAGTATCGATTGTCGATGAATGAGGAATTACGAACGACAACGATCAGTTGGTTGACTTTCTTTCGTTTTATATTACTTTCCAATAGCGACTATTGGTAACATCAATTTGTCGGAATTAATCTTGCTATCCCAGGTTTCTTAAACATTTTTATAAAACTGTATCGTTAATACTGATACTCAATATTTATATTCATTTAACAATTTTTAAAGCTAGCATACCACTTGGCCATTGAACGCGTTGCTCAAAGGTGATCAAACAGATTTTGGATCCATCCTAAGGCAAATAAAATGCTGTTGTAAATTGATACGACCGTCGTGGTCTTTTGCGGAGGCTTACAAAACATCAGACGATGGTTAATAATTCGATCTTGCCGCCTGTGTATCCATGTGTGTGTGTGTGTGTCTGCTGGTTTGGCATTCGTTTTACTCGCAATCCTCGCGATCGGGTGCTTCGATCAGTGTCGATTGATCAATTGCGTTCGTGTTGCTGGATCATTTGTTCAGCCTTTTTCTGATCGATCGTCTGTGTAGGCCGATGATAATAGCGAGTAAGAAAACGGCCCAAGAGAATGGGCGCATCAAACGGAACGGGTTTTCCACTAGGATGTAAACGACTCGAGACGGTCACGAAAGATTGCATCCATGTGGGGAGATCCCTTTCGTATGTGTGGCGCACCTGCAGTAAGTGAGCATTCGATTCACACGAACTGCCTGCCCTGTCGGTTGATGGGAAACACATCTTGGCGCGTTTCGGGTGCAATTTATGTGGAGTAAATAAATTTTCCTCCGAGCTCGGGAGGTCCCCGCCGCATCACTTTCGGATTCAACCGATTATCCATCGCACACTTTGTATCCGTGCGGTGCTGGAGGTGTGATTTTCCCATTCCCAACCATCCGACGTCGAAAGGCGACACTTTTCGGAGTCTCCGGGAGCTGCTGACACAATGAAGTAAACGATCACACGCCGTTGAACGTTTCACAAAATTTCGAATGCAGCGCATGCCGACTGCTTCGGATTGCGTTTTGTCCGTGATTTTATGGATAATCCACGTCCACTCCATTCCTTTTACGCAACGATGTATCACCCTTTAAAATCCACCCGGTGAGAACGGTCGAGGGAGTAAGCGAGAGAGAAGCCTACGGAGGTACGTTTTGCTGGCAGCTCTAATGCACTGCTAATTTAATGGTGTAAACAAGCAATTAGAAGTGATTTACAAAAGTTCGACTCCATGCCCGGCCGCAGGTGCTGCTGGCAGGCCGAACGGCAAACACAAGTGCACCGCCGTAGCGTGGCGTGAAATGTGTGTTTACACGTGAGAAAGTTCCGTAACGCACCACCGCGTACTGGGGCTGCGGTTGGTTCCAAATCCCCAAGGAGATACGAGATACGTATCTAGCGATTCGGTTTCGACTGCTGCTTTCGAGGAAAAACTGCACTCTCGTATGGCTGCTTGCATGGATTACGGGTTGGAAGAACTGATTTCAGTCAAGTCCATCTATACTGGCCCTTTAACAAGTCAATTTTTCTCGAAGTAAAATGCCAAATATGAATCATAACCTTATCCTTATTGGGTATATTTTTTACCCAATTTGATGATTTATGTTTGGTTTTTGTTTTATCCCAATTTATTGATTGCTTATTGTTCGCAAATTTATTTATATTCGTGGGGCAATAGTTTTTCACTCCAAAACTAATTTATTTTCCACTTCAAGTTCATCCACAATCATGTCCATCGCATTAAACATGTTATCTTGTAAAAATCGTTCCTTTCCAATTATATCGAAGCATGTCCGTTTCGCTCGGGACGTATGTTGATGTTAATCCTTTGCAGTGCATGTGTGATTTGATCGATTTGACAGCTCGTTAAATTTACATACAGTTATGAATATTTGAAACGATGCATCGCATCTGAAGCAAATGGAAAAATATTGTTCTCCTCGTGTGTCACCCGCCGGTTGGCTCGTGTCTCTCAACGATGGAAAAGGAAGCTTTCAGCATGGAATGGGATTTTTCTAAACAAAGTGAATACAAAACCACCAAAGGGATTGCAGCGAGGTTCATGTTCGACCTTATCTAGGACATTTTTGTTAATTTAAATAATCTTATCAAAAATTTACATTTATGGCTGACATGCTAATATGGATTTTTTTAGTTCAGCAAGTGGCACAGAAACATAAAGCAAAGCACGAAGCACGGTGAAGACACACCCACACAACCACAAGCCACACTACCGAATTAGATAATTTCCGTCTATCTAAACATTTACATTATGCAGATGGGAAGGCGAACGTGAAATTTAATTCGTTCGCTTCCCGCACGTTCCCCACAGGGTGGTTCGTCTTTGGCGGGAGGTGGTGATGTTGGCTTCGATTGGGAAGTTGCAGCAGGTCCGGTCCTCCGGGTTGCACCACCGGGTTACTGGCGAGGCAATGCGATGTGGGGAGGGGATGAACCCGATAAGAAAAACGCCCGCAATTGCACACAAACGTAGACGAACACACCTTGCGAGGGGGTGTATCCAACTTTGTTGCGGCTACAATGTAGACCGGCACTCGGGCTCAGCTATTGCGCTGCAGGAGCACGAGGTGTTAATCGGATACTATTTGGTCGAACTAAAATAAACAGAGCACGGCAAACATTGATTGAGCTTTAATTCAATCCGAGATATTGTGCTGCCTCACTTCGCACAAGCGTGTCTGCAATCGCCGAGATTGCGGCGTGGGGGGAAAGGAGTTCGCGAAAAGGTCACCGCCACCGTCCGACGGGTTTCGGGGCAAGTTCTTGACCTGCTTAGCATGTGGTATCGAAGGTGCATGATGTTTTGTGATGTCTTATTAACCGTCGGAGAACGGTACTAATTGGACGGGTGCTTGGTTCAGCGGTATGTAGTTTTTCACCTGAAGATCCTTGAACTTCCCCCGGGCGATACGGGCGCAACCGCAGACTGGCTTGTGCGGACCTTTCACCGCATTTCTGTATCATAAACTTGCGGTTTTTCTGGTATCGGGTGGTCCACCGGGGGTCTCCATAGGAAACCGCGAGTGAAACGTGAAGCCCGGTAGCAGAAATTAAGAAGACCATCGTCCCGGATCTGCGCTGCAACCGAAGCACCTCAACTGCGTGCGGTGAGTTTGGTGGAGTTTCAACCGGTCCCGGCCATGCCATGCAAAGTGATCTATGTTGTCCGGTTTTCGTTCGTTGTGGTTGCGGTGGAATGTCTTTTTTCGTCTGTATTTGCTTAACGATCCATAACCGAGGTTTTTAATGGTCGCTGAAAGCAATTGGTAACGCGTGGCAACATTGTTTTATCTCCCGCCGTACCGCATTTCTTTTACAGCGTGTGACGAGTCGCCGGTGACAAAGTCATCGCCGCTACCTTTACAAAATGTGCAACATCGTCGTGCACGGTTTTAGTGATTTTTTTTTATGGCAACCCCCATAAATAATGTAAAGATAGTACGACACAATGGCCCGGAAAGCGATACTGGATGGTGCAATCTCTGGCGTTCTGGTGCTATTAGGCGAAGTACGTAAAAATTTTTCAATTTACGAGTTGCCCGATATACTTTGTCACGACGTCGAGGATGACTAGGTCTGACAGTGGAGCCAGAGCGCAGTAATTTATGGAATGAATCATGCATCCTAGGTACATGCTTTCTTTGGGGCTTTGTTAGCGAAAAACTATGCACCTTAACGACCAGCCCAGACCAGTTAGTCACATCGATACGATGTTCGAACTATTCTCACCGCCAGACCAAAACTGCACCGAGTTCAACGACCACCGTATCGACAAGCGTTTCCATTCGTACACGCCAAATACATTACAGTCGTTTATCGTTAGTCCGAAAAAAAAAGGTCGATAAAGTTTGACCATCCATCTCTGTTGCGCGCAATTATGGTCTAAAGTTTTCCCCTCCGGGAGACCCCTGGATGGAAGGAGGTCATCTACGGTTTGACTCCTGCTCCTGGAGGATAGTTAACTGGAAGTCGTTAAAAGCGGGGCTACTTTGGGGAATAAAAAAGTTATAGCATTCAAAGATTTATGAAGTCATATCTGGGCTAGAGCTTTGGAATAGTCCGCCATTGGCGGACTGTATAATTTTGTTGATCGAAAAAGTCCACATGTTTATGGCGGGCCATTTCGAGCGACCGGAAGTTCACACACAAACGCCTGATGTTCCGATTGATGTGTACACGATTGCGGGTGAAATGTCTGCGGTAATGTCGCGCAATGGATTGGAGTAGACGTTCCCCATCGTGGCGTGCCGCATGTCTGGCCCATGACAGATTCTCATCGTTGGGTCGCTAATTAGTGGGCTGGCAAATTGGTTGCCGGTGGCATTTGTGGTACTCTTTTGTTGCACGCCGTACTTCCTTGGGAGTACTCTTAACCTGCCGAGCAGACCGGCCGGAATCCTGCTGGGAGGATCCTAAACAGAAGGGTGCTGCGAAATGTTGTAGCAAAATGTTCATCCAATCGGTTAACATCGGCATCGAGAAGAGAGTGAGGAGAATGTTAGAAGAAGGTTAATATTAGATGGCGAACGGCGTTGCATTCTAAACATACATATAGACCACCACGCCACGTACACCGAGCTCCCCGGCTCAACGCAGGGGGTTCCGCCGCGCGGTTTTAGGTTCTCCAAATAAACATTGACCTTCTCTGGTGCTGCTCGGGGGAGCCGGGAAATTGCGCCGCATGGACTCGTAGGTAGTGCGCAGGGTCGGTTTGCATCCGACCGGTGCTAAAAACCGGACCCCTGACACTCCGCACAGATGGAACCGATCATGCTGAAGAAGGCCCGACCTCCGAGAGTGCGTCGAAGTACGCGTCGATATGTGTCTTTAATTTCTGCCTCTTCCGACGCTAGAAGTGTCTAGTTCCCCCCTTCGCCAGGCAGTGGAAGGGCTTCGGGTGGACTGACCCACGCTCTTCCAACACTGCGCCGTCTCCTGACCTCCAGAGGCAACACTCTGTCTGCCGCTGCACGCTGACCGCCGGCGGCTACTTCCCACCGTGTGCGCGGCTCCCATAAGCGTGCTTCTGCTCTACGCGGCTCGGAATAATTAACAGGTGTATAAATATTTACTTCCTCATAATTCCTGCAGTGTCGTGTTGCCGCGTGTGTATCTGCGTGTGTGCTCGGGTCCCGTGCGTGGATGCGAGGTGCTGCAAAAGTGCGTCGTACAGCGCGCGCAAATGTTCGTTTTGTCGCTTTGGTGCCATGATTCGCACGATCAGGTGTTCCGCCAGGCCTCAAGAGCGCATTTGCTCGGCTCCTGGGGAACGATGATGAATGATCCGCCAATGGTGCGCACCCTTCTCGTCGGGGCTCGGGGACGATACGGAAGCGTTCGCCGTCGCGTGGTCTGCGCGCTCGGTCGCGTCCTCACATCTCGTGCATGCCTCACAATCTCGAACACTCCGCCTGGGCTATCCGAAAATATTAGATTTTCGACCATCGCTTCCCCATGGGCCACTAACCAGGTGGCCATGTGGCGGCGAATATGCGAGACCGAGAACCGAATGGAAATGCGATGCTGGTTAACACCGACCCGGGCCGCTTTTCGGTGCTAGAGAGGTGGTGATTTACGGTGCAAACTCAGTTTTCCTTCTCCCTAACAAAATCTTCACCACCTAACGACGAACGGAGTGAAAAAATAATAAATCGCAACGGAGACACCGGGGACGCATGTGTATTTATTTCACACACGCGTCGTTATGGTAGTGGTATCATAAAATCAGCAGCATAAGTTATGATCCGATTCAATATTTCCTGATAGACGTGGCAGAAGGGGTTGTTTGCGGTTGGAAGTCATTCTTTTTTATTTTAGGACGGTTTGGGGTATGTATTTTTTACTTGTATGCTGTCCAAATACAAACACCCGCTGTTCGCTACTGGCTCGAGTCGGATGTATAAAAATAAGAGCACAATCTTACGCTCCAACATTGAGATTTCGCAAGGTTGTCCACCGACCGCAAATGTCTGGTACTGGGAGCTATACGCACCCTTTGCCAGTTGGGGCTTTTATAGGAGTTTAATTTATTATGGAATAGATACTTTTCGATGTCTGCTCGAAAGTTTGCAGTATGTTGCTCAATCCAATGATGCTTTCTAATGGTTTAGATTTATGAAATTTTTAAATCAAATCAATGATGGTAAAGAAAGCAACTCCAAAAATATTGTATGAATTAGAGGAAACACTTAACAGATATATAATTTGAGGAATAAGTCCGAAATGGATTAAGCAGTGCCAGCCAGAGAAAAACGCGTCATTGGCGTAGTTTCCTACCGTAACCACGCGTAAGCGGACACAACCTATGGGAAAAAATAGGAATGGCATTCCATCGCTAGCAGAGGAGGGAAAAACAAAACCTCGAACGACCATCAAGAGCGATGGGAAAGTGATGGGAAGGAAATATGGCATAAAAACTTATCAAAGGCTAATTTCCCCTGCCGAACTACGCCAGTGGTGCGCGCACACACGAATACGCACGCCTGGAGTTGGTGGACGTCTGAGTCGTCGACTTCCCAGACGCAGCCGATCCGTAGCAGAAAGATGCTTCTTCGTTGACGTGTGGGAAAAACTCACCCCACCGTTGCGACTGAGTTGGGCCGGGATGGATGGATGACTCGATGGATGAATTGCGACCGAAACCGAAACGGCAATTAAGATGATGCTTCAAGACGATACATTTATGCATGCACACTCGTTCGCATTTAATGTCTTAATTAACGATCATCCACCGTGAGGGTTAGATTGCCGGGAGGAATTTGGATGATCCGTGGGTAGAACACGGACCCTTACAACAGCGGGCTGGCGAGAGGGAGATTTTAATGCTAATTGTTATTTTTACTGCCATTACCGCTATTGGTAGTATGTCCGCCTCCTCCAACATCTTCAATGTGTTTGCTGAAATATTCGGAATCGAAAAAATGGCCACAGATTGATAGGCAGCTCGTTAGAGTGCCGTTGTCTTGCTGTTCGGACATTGAAATCAAACATTCGCATGAAATTTATTGTGCTCGCGTGATCGATGGAAAGCGCCGAAGGTTAGGTAGAGGAGTTTTGCTTTATCGCATCCATTATTCACCGAGCAGCACCATAACGATTCGTGGCACGCAATGGGTTTTTGCGTGAGAATTGGTACAATAATGCACAGGCTGCTAGAGTTGGTAGCTAAAGTGATTGGAACATGCCAACTGCAAGAACGCAGTCTAGTTTTCTTCACCTAACATAACTAATAGTAGACGATTGGAGTGCTGGATCGATTGATAATAGTAGTGGACGCGAACCCGGATAACCATGGCGGGGTTAAGCGTGACATAGCAGAAGCACTGAAATGTGCAAAATTCCACATCTCCCAGGCAAAAGGTGTGAAAGTGCGTCATATGAACCCTAGGAATAGCTTCGTGCGAAAGATGTAGAAGCTGCTAAGCTATGCTCGAATCGTGTTTATATACGTTTGAATGTTAAATGTTAGCTTTCAAAAGATTTACATCCAATGTTTACTGTTGACCTTAAGCGTAATTTCAACTACAACAGCCCGCGAATGAGCAGGGTGATGAAAATCCGTTTGGCGTGGGTTTGTCCATCACGGTGCGCCCCATTAAACCCGTCAAATCGCCCCGTCGTACAAAAGGTTAATTGTACAACCCGGCCCGGACCTTAATGCCTACAATTGATCCTGGTTCCATTACATTCCAGCCGCCGGCGGAGCAGAGGACATTAAGCGACCGCAATCTGCCAGCGGAACGCCTTCGAAGCGCTTAATCGGAGCACCCGCCACAGCTTGCTTTCCTGCCTTTTGACATAAGTTTCCGCCGTTTCCACAAACTATTACGGCCTCAGTGTCGAGTGCCAGCACCGTGTCGATATTTTGCTTGTAATTACCCGCTTGGACCACTTATTTCCAATGGTGTTTAGTCTACGATGCGCCTGAAGGCGCGGGTGCGCGCGTTCTCTGTTTGCGCTCCCGTTCCGTTGCCCGCTCGCTGTTGAGTGGGAGTGTTTGGCGCAGCGACTGAGGAACAGGAAGGGGGGAACGAATGGAGGCAAATTAAGATCGTCTTATAACGATCTAATCTACTTCAGTCGCGGTTCGCGGTTGATGAGATAGTTATTCGCTAGAACGACTTCACGACCACGGTCCTTGGGATGCGCGGTGTGAAGGCTATGGGTGGAAGTGGATATTTGTCCCCCCCCCAGAACAAGTGTGAGGTGCTGGCTAGAACCACTGGCCAACCGGTCGCCTTGGTCTAGAGCCAGAGCGAACCGTTGGTTAAAGCGTGTACCCGGAACTTGGCTTCCTGCAGGTTGCCGGGATTGGTTAACGCTCCCACGCTAAGTCGCCGCTAGTCCCCGGGGTCTAGGGCTTAGCGATTTTGCTATATCCCGGCCGGTTGGTGGGAGCACAACGTGCGCGGCATATCAAGTCCCGCTGGTGATGTCGGTACCTGGTAATCAAAGCTCGATTTGGTCATCGGCTCAATGACCGGCTCGTTGTTTCGGCGAAATTTGTCGAAATCTCACACAAAACCCACGAATGACTTAGCGCGGCCTAATTCTCTATTCCACACTCGGAGCAGCGGCCCTTTATTAGTCAATCTCCTTTCCGTTTACATCCTGCCTGTATCGACTGGTCCGAGTTTTCCGTGGTACGGTTGATTCGCCCTTTGGATTCTTCCCCGAAAAATCTGAACAAACCAACTGAGAAGGTAATTGATTTGATTATTGAAGCAACCACATCCTACAACACCACTAGCTGGGCCGCCGCCGCCGGAGGGGTTTCTAATCACCAACGATTTATTGGTCATCACTGGCACGGTCGGCGAATGTGTCGACAGAGGGAAAACACCCAGCGGATTCTCCCGACCCGACGGCGTGCGGCGGCTGTAATGATCTTGTGGTGGGATGAAGCGATCGCACCCGTGCTTACTATTCATGTTTCCCGCGCGGTCGAATATCGGAGGTCGTTTTTTTTTTAACGTTGTTGTTATTGTTGCTGACTATCTCGACCACTTCTTCTTCCTCAAGCGCACGGCAGGGGGAGAGTTGATTTGGATTTCTTTTGCATGCGGTGCAATAAATTTCAAGTGAAACGAGATTTCCTTTTCCACCGCTTGTGCGCGCGCTGATCGTGGTGTGAGCTAGCGGCTCCCTTCGGGGAGGGTGAGGGGGGATTGGGGTTGGTTGCAATAATCGTGTGCAGGTAGGGCCACCGCCGACTACTACTAATCGTTTCTTTTCCGTGGCCTTTGGCTGGAGTTGGTCGTACTATCAGCAGTGGTGAAGCTGGTGAAGTGAGACTGTTGTGTAACTACCTCGCGATACAATGCGAGACGGGTTAAAAGATATCTTACCCTTTACCGATGATGCATGGAGTGTTTCGAACAAAGCTAGTACTGAGGCACTAAAATGGAGGTTTGAGTGCAAGTACGATCTCGCGTTAGATTGCAGAAAAATACCTTTCATTCTCGTTATCGAACTCAGGTGACTGCTTTAGGACTGCTTCCAAGGCACCGCTGCAGATCAACTCGCCGCGGAGTGCACAATTCTGTTACTACTCGGAGTGCCTAAGAACCACAAAAAGGGTCCAATCGAATGTGTGTGCATTCTCTTATCCTTGGCCTGTAGCAACTGCGTCGGATGGCAAGTGATTTGATTGATTTAACCACTCTGGTCGGCCCCGGTGAACAGGTGTTGCTCATTAATAGATGGCCAGTTGGCTGTTTGGCACTAAGTACCTCTGGTGGTTGCAATATTCAAACCTTACCCAATTGGCTTGCCCGGCGGAACGATCGGGTGGGGCCGGATGGGGTAACATTTCAATTAGAAAAACAACATCTTGACCGGCATCGTGAATGTGACTGGGTGTTGGTGACGTCGGCGTTCCTAAGTCACAGCCGGTGTGGTTTCTTTCCAACTCTGTTATCGGTACCTTGACACTGATACGTCAATTGGTTGCTCGCCGTACGATCGGTGCACTTGAAACGATCGGACAATCGGTCGCCGGCGAGAGATATGCTGGTTCGTAGCTCTTATTGCCTTCGACCATTTCGATACAGTGGAGATGAACGCAGGCACATCAGTTGGCACCTGTGTGTATTTTGGCTTCCTAACGTGCTTACCCCTCAGCACACGATTGTCGAGTGAAATACCGACCGTTGCGCTCTTGGACACACAAGTGTCTAGAACGGAAATGTGTTGTGAGCAAAGGATACGAAATGGAGAAGCAGTATGGAGAACGCTCATCGCTCTTATGTTCGCTTCCACCACTTCCACTTATTTGAGTTCCCCAAAATCACGAACTACTCGACGCTCGTGACGAGGATGATGATGATGATGATGCTGCTGTTGCCGTTCCAAACTGCTGAATTCCGGTAGGTTCTTGAGGAGTCATCGTTCACTTCCCAGGAAAGCCACTTCGCGGGCCCAAACAACTCCACGCGAGCGAGATCTCGCGCACTCGTTCGATGGCGTTCTCGATGGGTTGGTTGGCTCGGTTCGATTGGAAACTTTTCCTCCACCCGAGCGCTCGGAAACTGGCTTCTGGCCACTTCACCCTTGGCAAGCGCGTCCCAGCGCGTACTGCCGTTTGGAGGACTTGTTTTGAATTCCTCCCCTTGTTGAGCGGTTTGTTTTAGATGATTGTTTTGCTTTCTGTTTCTACTCCTGGCAATCAGCAAAACTTCACCGGTCGGCGCTTCATTGACGGCGATGAAAAGTCAAATTTATCTAATTTTGTTGTGCCGAGCGGTGGGCCTCAGCAGTCACTCATCCAAATTAATGAGAACTTTTCGGCGAAACGACCGGGAAAAAAAAACACCGAACCCAAAGTGATGTGATCATTATTTCTTCCTATTATCTTAAGATTCGCCTCATTAAAACAACATTTCGTGTAAAATGTACCCCAAGAACAGTTACTATTTCGTACGTACGTTTCTTTCCTCTCCTTACAGTGCAGTTACAAACGACGACGGAACAACGGAACATCAATTTCCATCCGGCCCCCCGCACACCTCGACCCGGGGAGTGGCGGGTGAAGAAGTGAACATCGTACGGAAACTCAAGTGCAGCAACGTCCCATCACAATGATTCCGGCCCTTCCGTCCCGGAGCCATCGTGTCCTGCTCGGCGCGATGGTGATCCTCGCCGTCGCGATGCGGCAAGCCACAGCCAGTGCTTCTTTGTGTAAGTAGAACGAGTCCGTTTGTTTTTTTTTTTGTATGCATTCCCGCGTGTTTTATGAACTCCGTTATTTCACTTTTTCCCCCCACTCGAGTGTATTTTATGTTTTGAACTACTTTTTACCACTCCTTGCCGGTAATAATTTCTCCGAGAGGTATAACGTTTCGGGGAGTCTGTGAACTGCAACTGAGGAGACGCCGGTTGCCTGTGACGTTGGGTACATTCCTTTCACTTGCTGCCACAGGAAATGCACCCAATCCCGTGGCCTCCCGATTGGAAAGGGGCTTGAAGAAGCGAGCGCAACGGACTGGCCGCGAATGGTTTCAAACCGATAAGCATTCAACAGCCTAATGACCGTTGGAAAGGGCTGGCCGAAATCGAAGAACGTCAACCGCGTCGCCAACCCAGTCGATGCACTTTCCGTGACTTGAAGTTCCGGAAAGCAAGAAAAAAGAAACAAAACCAAGTGGCAAGAAACATTGCTCAATAAATTTGTATTAAAGTACAACAAAAAACGCCAAGGGAATACAGGAAAACAAACAGGATCCGGCTGCCATCGGGCCATCGTTTCCATGCATATGCAGCGGGACGATTCGATTTCGGCCGGCCTGCAGAACCCAAATGGATGCTACGCTCGCCAAAATTGATTGGAGATTGGGGCGGAAGGGAGTTGTGGCTCCGGTTGACGGATGGGGGAGAGACACAACAACAGTAACGTAAAAATAAAAACCCGTCCCGGATAAGATTCTTCGGCGGACAAGCGAACGATGCCCGGTCGGGTTCACGTCAAGTCCTGAGGAATGCCGTTTTCCGTCGGTATATTTTGGACGTCGCAATCGTGGACACCTGCGCTCGTTCATGTTTTGGAAAAGCGTGTCCCGTCGTCTGAATTTCAAGGAGAAAAGAGGATTTTGTTTGTAAGACAGATCCGTTTCAGGTTGACAAAGTCTGGTTTGAAAATGATAAATCCTACAAGGAGTTTCGTTGTAAAAGCAGATTCTTTCAGATACCAAAGGCTTTTGTCTTTAGGTACTATTTTAGGAATTAATTCGATGTTATTATTACAACAACTACCACCTGTAAGACTCCTTGCGATCATCATCTAAAGTCTCTGAACGTAGAAACAGGTACCATCCGAGATGGCTCCAGGCCGCTATCGATACAAATTATGTGTGCCATATCCCCAGCATCGCTTATCGCCCGACGGCATCCCCAACATCAACTCGCGTTGACATCTCGCGATGCGAGGTTATCGCGCGCAGTGTCGGAAAGTCTCGGGACTGATGCCGCTGGCGACACTTCGGCTCGCATGGGTCGTCCCTGTCCGAGAGCCCCGTCATGGGGCTGAGTTCACGTAGTGGTTGTAAACTTTGTTAATCGTTTTTGATAAAAGGTGTCCTCTCGCCGTTTGCGTCTTCACGCGGATCGGGGTTGTCTTTAATAGCCCTGGATGTTGTTCCCATTGTTGTTGATGACACGTACAGGACGGGGGAGGGGGGGAGGGAGAAAAAAACAAGCGAATCATCAAGCCTACGAGACTTCATCGGAATCTCAAACTTGTTCCGTGGACGTGGTTCCCTTTTGCTCCCGCTCTACCTGGTCGCCATCGCCGTCGAGGTTGTGAAACTGGTGGCAATTAAGTCGGCGAGAGCAATTGAGTCGCGGTGTTACATCTCAGCGACCCCTGTCGCTAGCGCCCTGTGCCTTGGAATCACACTCTGCACACCCAGCTTCCCAAACCGGGGAGATCGGCAGACGATAGTGTACCCGCCGGATAGGATGTTGTTGCACCTTTTGTACGGTGTCACCTGATGCTTATCAGTTAAACTATCAGCAACTCAACGCTGCATCGACACCTGAGGGTGTACAGGACGCATCAAGGGGGGTTAATCGAGGGTGTCGTTGGTGCCAGTCGAAACCCCCCCTACCCCAATTCCTCGCCTTGGGACTCACAAGCCTCTAGACCCATGTACCCTTCCTTGAGAGGGAATAATATTCCGCAGACTATCACGATTTACCGCAACGATATCGAGATGTTCCATCTGTGTGTTTTTGAATACTTTTTTTTTACTTGCGAACGTTTACTCGCCCTTTTTTCCTGAAGCGGAAAGCTTTGGTGACATGGCAAGCGGTGGAATTAGTTGCTCTTTGTATTCATTTGCTAATGTTCTACATCTGATCGGGAGACCTGTTTATCTTGAAGGTTGTAATGCAACTGTCAATAATTTTATTGATGTTTTTGTTGATAAAATTATTGACGTTCGATCGAGCGCGATCGATGCTGACGATCGACCGATAAACACAATCCAGCAGATGGCGCTGGTACCTACGAGAAGAACAACAAAGAGATAATCAATAAATAAACAAATTATGTCATTCGCGAACCGACACTTGCGGCAAGCAGACCTAATTTTTAGCTCCCGTATTATCGGTGCTTAGAAAAGTTTACTGTGTCGTCAATTGTACGAACTCCGAAACGCGAATCGCCAACAGCAACGGTGAGCGTTCTGTCAGTGAATTCCATCGAGACCCTTCGTGACGCATCCGGTGGACGCAAACTTCCGGTGACATCTTCTCGGGGTCAGAATTCTTCGGCTCGGAGGGAGCGAAACTTTCTGCTAGCGAAAGTACCTATCCTCAAATGGAATATACCTTGCCACGCCGAGTGTGGGAAAAGATAGATGTACATCTGCCTACCGGACGAGGATGGCCGAGAGATACGGTCTGTGGATACGCGGCCGTCAGACGCTGGCAGGGAGGATGTAAATATTTGCCAAAAAAGCTACCCCAGCGTCGTTTGTCGGCGTCGTGGAGTTGGCGTCTTTCGTCTCCGTCGGCTAACCGTTTGCAAACGTCATCTCGTGACTCACCGTGCTACGCTTGTTACGGCATGTTTAATCGTGTTGCTTTCTGCCACAGCTACCATGAGGTTCGCTACCTTGTAGGGACACGGTTTGTTTACGTTAGACCTTTGGTTCATCCCTTTCTCCGACCAGAGTAATATGCTGCTCTGGATCCATCCAGGAACCGGAACAGGGTTCACTCTCTGTTCACTCGCTCACTACTGCGCTGACGTATGGCTCGTTGCGTGAAAGCGAACCCGACTCCTCGGACGACGGTTCTTTATCATCGGTAATCCCACATTTTCCCAACACACACCGCCACCACTTCCCTTTGGTTGGACGAGTTAAAAACGGGGGAAATATATACACTGCTATCAGATATCTACCGGCGCTCGTCTAACCAAAGTGTGAACGGCAAATATGTATCTTCCCCACCCCGCCCTCGCTGCCGAAGTCGCAGTCTCGTCGGTGGATAATCTTGTTTATCTTTCGTATCGTAATTTGTGTACGCCAACTGAGCGGATTCTGTTTCATACGTACCGGTTTACGGACGCACAGACACCCTCCCACACACACACACACATAACCACTTTTTCATAAAGTATTACGGGTGGACTTCCGCCGCCGCCTGTTGGGACGCTCCCAACTTGGTGACGAACATTGTGACGTCAGTAGACGGCAGGCAAGCAAACGAGCGCCGTGTGTTTTGGCGTGAAACGTCAAAGATTGGTCACGGTTGTGCATACAGCTTGGTCGGCTTGGTATGGTGGAATCGGCACGCTCTGCAAATCATTTGCGATGAGTGGGGGGGAAGTTTGTTTTTTTTTCTACTTTAACTACAAGCAAAAAAAAACAACGCCAACAAAACCAACCACTTGTGGGAGAAAGGAACCAAAACGGAACGCGTTCCCGCCTGCACCGGGATCTATCCGGCGCGGAGGATGGGGGCGGCTGGCCAAAAAAGGTTGAAGAGAAAGATACCCGACCATCGACCAGACCGAACCATGCCAACGTTCATAAAGAAACTAAACTGTATCATAGGCTAAAAATATCCCGCGCGGGGAATTAAAAATAAATACTTTGATTTATTTTCGGAACCGAAATATCCGCAACCCGTGGGTCTGCCCACGTCTTGCCACTACGCTGGATGCCGATTTGGCATGGTTTGTCTTTTTGGCGAAAAGCGCGTGCGATCGGGGGGGAGGGAAGAAATACGGCGTACAGCCGTTGCAGCGTGCGTTGACAGGCCGTCCGAGTGCCGAGACCGTCGAACCGTCGTGAGAGAGTGACAAATGGTCAACGCACCACCTCTCCGGATCAGGAGTGTTCCGTGGTGGCCAAGCCTCAGCCCATACGAAGCGATCGGTTTGGTCGCTGTATGCAAACCTGCCTCAAATGGAGCCACGATGTCTTTCGTGCCTACAATGACATTCTCCTCTAGGGAAATTTTTCTCGTTCGAGCAGGCTCCATCTCGAGCAGCCTGTTGTTTTTTTTTACTGCATAGGATAACTGTTCCTCTAACCGGCCAATTGTAGCGCTAACTAATGCGCGCTTTAACGTGCTAAATTGGCGGCCCTCTTTGAAGTGCCCACAGCTGGCTACACCCTCGTGGCCATATTTCACGCCACCTTTAAACCTTGTCATCATCAGCGGGCAGTTGAGCGGCCAACGCTTGAGATTAGCGGGCGCGCACGCAAACAAAACCGCTTCCGTTCCGTCCCCCGTTCCATCTCCCGTTCGCTATTTGGACGTTACAGTTTCCCGCAGACGAATAAATTGAATCAAAATGTGCAAATATGGTAGCGGCAGCAGCCATCTCGTGCCTTGCAAAGAGCTCCCTATTCCATCAGAGATGAGTGGACGGGGTTTGTTTACCGTCGCCTCCCCTGGGCGCAGCTTCACGCTAGCGGATTCGCGCGGAAGGTGTGCCCACAGAAACCCTCACATACACACACACACACACACACACACTTGAGCTGGGGGTAGCAAAGGTGCAAAAACGGTAATCTTTGCTTAACACTTGCCCGCGGTGTACATACGGGCCTGTTTGGGGCAGGTTCAACACACACCGTATACCTTTGCCTTTGGGGGGGCGAAACATGGATGCAACGTCCATTTGCACAACCCGCCCGAACAATGACGCTCTAATTTGTCCGAATTTGTACCGTCAACGAGGGTTTTGTGGTCGGTCGTTTTGAAGTTAGTCCTTCCCGGGGGGAGAGGTTGGTTCTTTACATGAATGAAATGCACCGGGGTGATGGAAGAGAACTGGGACGATGTGTTTTTTTCCCTTTGTTTGAGTTGTTGATTTTGGGTTCTGTTTCTTTTCGGTTTCTTTGTTTATAGACTACCCAACTTCCTGTACCTTTTTTACCGACTGAACAAGCGGTCTTTCGTAACGTTTTCTTCACTTGTCCTTTTTCACAGCTGGATACCGGGAACCGTGCACAAACGAGGGCGAAGAGGTTAGCATCAGCATGCCGTGCTTCAAGTGCATCTGCAAGGTAAGTCCACTGGCTTTATTAGACCCTTCGGTCACAGCGTTAGTCGTGAAGAATGTAGGGATCTCCTGGGAGCATAGGAGGACTTCAGTTCGTTGTGTGTGGTAATTGTTTCGGGCGATCCCTAATTCGACTCGGCTCGGAGTGGAGGTCATCACCGCCATGAGACTTCCAGTTCCCGCGAGTCAAGTGTAAAGGTTGGCTTCGTTGCCCGTAAGTGGCTCTTCCGCCCTGCTGTGTTTTTATTAGCCTAACAAGACCTGCTCCTTTATGGGTGGCAGGTAAGGAAAGGACTCGGCCCTTTACACAGGACAACCCGAAAAGGATCATCCGACTGCCGTCGCCAGCGCCGCTGGTGACCAATTTGGAAAGTCCGCCAGTCGGCGCCAGTTTCTTAATGAAGTACCCACGGTGAATCCTGATCTTTGGAAATGGGTTTTCTTCCCTTTTAAGGATTTCAGAACTGACCATCGTCATTCATTGATAGCACGTTCTTTCCGGGAAGGGGTAAGCGCAACAGACCACAGTGTATGCGGCAGTAGCTCGAGGGAGAAAAGGGTCTTCTTGTGTACCTACAGCCACTCGCCCATCGCACCGGTACGGTTCCTCCTCCGATGATTAGAGTTTCCCGAGGCGTTGTTGATCTTTCGCCCGCCGACGACCGATGCGCCGATGTTTACGGTGCAAGTCCGGTGCATCGCTTCGAGACGGAATCGAACAAGGTTCCGACCGAACCGCGGGCGCCACCATCGATACTGGATGGGAAGAGAATGCTATTCTTTCTTATGCGCTTGCCCGACAAGAAACACATCTCACCTTAGGTGGGCGCCTGGGACCCGCAACCGTGTGTCGGCATTTGTTGACAAATAAATACGACGAAAGGAAACCCCCTTTGCACCAGGGGACTTCAGACTTGTCGGTCGGTGAGCCAGGGGAGGAAAAAAAAAGAGTCTCCGTTAAACAGTCAACAATACCAGACGTGAAGGGTACAGCAGACGGAAGGAACAAACCAACAAAAGGCGTTCAGCAGGGACGGGTGATATTAACTTCTTTTGCCACTTGTCGGACAAATAGCTTAAATGAAAAGCTAACATCGCTTGCGCACACCTTCGCGATGGGCGGGCGGTTTACTTTTCCCGGCCGCTATTTTCTTTGGAGAAGCTACTTCTGGTCTTTAGCGAAACCAGTCAGTTTTCGTTTCGTCCGTGTATGCTTCCGCGTGTTTGATATTTATGTTTCAACATGCGAACAAGAAACATCCCTCATATGATGCACAATGCAGTAAATGTCTAGAATGGTTCTAACAATTTAGATTTAGAGGATTTCACTTCCAAGGTGTGCACTGTAAATAGTATTTAAAGTAATCAAAATTTCCTCATACAGTCAGCTATTCTCTTCCATTTTTAGTAATTCCGTTTTTAGTATTCCGTTTTTAGTAAATTTAGTAAGAAACTGTAAACGAACGATGAATGAACGATGTGTTCTATGAAAAACAGTCTGCAGTTTTATTTGTATAAATCATACATAAATAACCAACACAGCCGTGCCTTGGGATACACTATCATGAGAAATAATCGTATCGCATGACATCTCAACAAATTAACCATTGGAGATGTCTTCCGCTTAGTTCTTTCTATCCGACGATCAGAATTCCAGCCAGATCTAAACTGAGTCAGTCCCTGTTTGAATATCTGAAATTCAAGCTTCTAAAGCAGACGACGTCAAGTCTAACCACGCTGTTGATAGGCGTTTCAGTTCCTTTGGAATAGCTAATTTAAAGAACCCGTTCGCCGTGCTGCGATAAGACATCGCGCAGCTCTTGTAGATTCCGCCAGCGTAAAGTTCAACGAACATTCGGCAGAGAGAGAGAGGAAACTCTATACTTTCCAGCCCGATAGCCACAGTGCGCTTCCAGGTCACCATCATCGCGGAGATTCTTCGTCGGAAATCGAGCAGAAAAGATCTCTTCCACCAACCGCCCCGCGACGACCTTTTGCGATCGAGAGTCGACACAACGACAACGACGACTACGACGAATGGCACGCGAGACTGCGCGATTCCAGTTTCGCAGGCATGTCTTAAGAACTTGACGCCGCGCGCTACGCAGTCGCGTCGTTCCCCACCGAGTGCCGGGTGGAATCTGCAGACCGACATCAGCTGGCAAGACGACCACCGATCAGGGGTGGGAGAGGTTGGGAGTTGATAGGATAAACAAACGGGTGGAAGACGGTCGACTGCCACCGACTTCGCCCGGCCAATCGGTGGCTATCATGTGACTTCCCCGGCTAAGCGAGCGCAAGTTGCTAGGGAAGGTCAATCGGCGAGCAGGTTGGATCCGTGTTTCCCAGCTGTTTCCATCAGTTTCCGACGGGCAGCCGGGATATGGGCGTAAAGGCGAAGGCCCGGTGGTTCCTCTATCGTAACTCTTGCTCCCACCCGCCCACCACCTCTTCGCGACCTTCCCCCGCCGGGTGGGGGGGGAATTAAAATCTTTGCATACATTAAAAACAATATTAGTATTCATCGGGTGGAATGTTCCGTGTGCGTGCCGCGAGTTGCGCTCTCAACCTCCCCGCACAATTCCAACATATCCAGCTGTTTTTATTTGGTTTGCCCCTCCCCCCTCCCTTCTTCATTACCACACACACACGCACACATTCTCTCTCTATCTCTCTGTCTCTCTCTCTCTGGTGGGGTTCTAACGGTGGGGTTAAACCTTCGCAAACGACAACGATTTTTGTTGCGCGGGAGTAGCCAGGTCAGGTGGAGGTGGCGAAACTCTGGAATCTCTCGCCCAACGGCGGCCCGGTCTTGTTCTTGCACTAATCTTAATTCCAAGTCCATTATGTTTTTTTTAATTCACGAAACAAATTGAATGATTCTGTGGCGGGATTTTGGTGGGATTGGTTTTTGGCAAAACACTCGCGATAATCACCATCGCTGCCTTTGTTTATCGCGCACGGGAACGGGACTGGAACTTATCCAACGGGAATTAAGCCGTCCGGTGACGATGTGAAAGCGAGCACAGTGATCGAAACAGACAGAGAGAGAGACAGCGAGAGATGTTCGATCGCGGAATCGAAGGGAAAGACTCGTCACGGTATCCAAAGATCTGAAAAAAAAATCATCCGCGATCCACCTGCGCCGGCTCACATATGTTTGCGATCCTGTTGCCGGGAGACTCTAAAGACAACGACGACGACGACGACGACGACGACGACGACGACGACGACGACGACGACGACGACGAGGACGACGTCGACGACAGCACAGGTGTCTTTTCCGTTCCCACTCCCGCCGTCGTCCCCTTGGTGGTGCGATAAACCAGCGCTAAAACAGGCCGCCCGGCCGATGATCGTTGCTCGGATAGGTTTTATTTATTTATTCATGTTTATTCGGGTGGAATTGTTTCGGGCCATGTTGTTTCGTGGCCGACCGTGCGGGCCCGCCGGAACTCGTCCGACACGCTACCGTGTAAAGGGTGGTGGTTTTTTTTTCTCTCCATCCGAGGATGGCCCACCGGTATATGGTAAAATATGCGAATGAAATGTCATCCGTGCAAGCTGAAAGCCATCGTTAAACCGCGCGGGCGGAAAGCATACGCGTGAAACGCGTCCAATAAAACCGTAGTTTACGAGCATGATCTATGTGATCCACCACCCATCACCATCGTCGCCAACTGAGGGGGGTGCTTATCTTCACCCGGGCCAGGTGGTAGGACGGTTGTCGGATGGTTTTACGAACTGTTATTCGAAAGGGTTTTCCGAGCAGTGCATACTGCAGGAGACTATACGGTTACATTTGAGTTCCGTCCTGCTCGGCATTTAATTGCATAGGTGTGCAGAATGAGTCGTTTCATATCAAAGCTATTAAACATATGCACTTTTATAGGATCTATGATCGTAAAACAAAACTTTACTTCACGGTGGTTTTTTTAAAATCCAGCCTCCATTTCTGCACATGCAATTTCTGCTGCATTTTAGCAGAGTTGTTGAAAAGCTGAGCATCGCTTTTAACCTTTCTCGTGCTGCAGAAAAGGTTGTGATATGGAATCAATCCGAAATCCGTAGGGAAATATCATTACACACACACACACACACACACACACACAGGTGCCCACGGTTACAGGTGGTTTTCCGCGTGGTGAGAGAAAGGTGATTGTCTGATCACCTGCGATTCGTTTGAAACCTGCGAAAGCACGAGGTCAGTTGTCGGAAGAAAAGGGAAATAATATTATTGGACCCAACAAAACCAACAACAACAACAAAACCAATGCTCCCATGATGTAGCTCCTATAAGACGTGACTGTTAGAATGGGACAAACGTCAAGATGTGCGAGTAAAGATAAGAGAGAGAGGGGAGAAAACATAACATCCACAACACTGCTATAGCCCTCCGGCTGTATCAGCGTCTCGGTGGAGTCAAGGGGAAGTGGTGGTGGTTGGCTTGCAAGGCCCCGGAAGAGTGCCGAAGAAACCGGTCCGGAAAACGGGAGGCTGCTGAGAGAGAAAAAAAAGACAACACATAAAAATATGGCTGAGTGTTATTATACAATGAACAAGGTCGATAAAGGCCGTTCGCGCATAAGCTATGCATAAGCACCCGCCGACCCGGGGGGTGTTGGCGGTGGTGGTGGTGGTGGTGTGCACATGCGAAAGGTATGCAAGATATCCCGCGTCTTCCCCGCCCTCCCCACCAATTCAGCATAACCGATGGGTTCGGCAGGCTTTCTGAAAGCGCGACCTGAAAGCTAGAGATGTTGGAGGCCATCTCGCTTTCATCTTGCATGGTCGGTGCCTATGTCTGCCGTCGCTGTGCGTTGGGAGTTTGAGGCTGAGGCGAAGAAAACAGTCTTCTTGGGTATCTACTATCTCGGCTGGACTTCGGTTGATCAGTTGATCGAAAGTCCATCGATTTCGTAAACTAGATCAGTTTTACTTTTACCAAGAGCTTCATAGAAATTAATTGCCTATGGTACTGTTTGCTTTATTTCATTGCATCAATCGTTTTGCTTTTATAAACCCAATCCTATGGTTTACAAAACAGCATTTTTAAATGCTCACAAACCAGTTATCTTCTGTAACCTTTTCCTACCGCACCGACGTGAAAAGAGATTGGAGATTGCTGCACGGTGTGTATTTCTTGTTTGTTTTTAAAGTTACCAACTTATCGGCACAAGCGAAGTCACTACATTTCTCAGCAGCACCTTACGGGTTCGAACTGCATTCCTGAGAGTTCGGGGGTATTCACTTTTAAACCGTTGTTTTTTTTTTAGTTGTCATGTTGTCCAGTCGTGCTCCGTATCTCTTTTTTTAGCATAAAGCTTTCCTGCGGTTTATCGGACGGGTGAAACCATCGTGAAAATATATATATGCTCGCACCACTACGTGGTGGACTCGCGAATGTGGGTCAACCAATGTTTCGAGTCTATCCCTTCTCCAGCCGGTGGATTGTTTGTGGTTTTGGATTTGTTTTTTTTGGTAACATTTTTGCATACCACGCGTCCTTCGCCGGAACATTCCTTTCGGTACGAACAGAATGGTCTTGTAAAATCGCTTATCAAACTATTTGAGACTATGGTTACGTCCGCAGTACTTCGACGTATAAAGCTATCAGGTTTTTTAGCTGAGATTCGATAAGATACGTTCGATTCCGAAATAGATTTCCATTTTCCATTATAAATATATCCTTTTATGTTTGTTTGCCCGCTTCAGATATTAGTGTTGCAAGAATGTTTGCATGGAAATGAAAATAATGTGTGGCTGTGAAGCATATCCAACCAAAACACTCTTCGTCTTTGCCAAATCCGACCAAATCAAGCCCATTCGTCAGCCGGTTACAGCCCACGATTAGTCGCTGGCGGCTTTGTTGACTATGCTCTCGATGTGGGCCATTTTCTTACGGTTCCACACAGTGATGCATATCCATCATCAAGGGCCATCTTACCCCGAGGCTCCCGTACGTATCTTTGATCTTCCCTTTGCAAACCCCCTGCTCGTCTTAGTGGAGCCCGTCTACGATCTCGACAGTGCACGACAAACATTCGCGGTCCATGGGCTTTACCACAAAACCCGCCGGTCCAAGAAGCTACGCCGTCGTGGTGAGCGATTGAAGCACACACACAAACACTCATACAGCAGCTTACTCGGTGCCCCCTTTACCCCTGTCTGGCCTCGGGCGCAACGATTAATGATTGACGTTGATGAATATTGTATGAAAATAAATAAATTTCGTAGAAAGTCATTTGCATATCATGATTTCTGGTCGGCCTGACGAGGCTGTGTTTTGAAGACTAGCCTCGTAAGAAAGAGCCACACCACACTGCAGGAGGAGGAAAAAAGAGCAGAAAATACCGCAAAAGAGAGTAACAACGAAAACAAATCCTCATATGAATGGGAAAGAGATAGTTTAAAAAACCAGACACACACACTCACACAAATCTTAGCAAGGGCAAGTTTCCTAGTACCGCAAAGACACGACAAGAGCCGGTGGAACGGTGCCGGGCTTCAAGATCCGGATCCAGCGTGGCCTTCAGCATCCGCTTCCACTTCACACAGCTGACTGCAGATCTAGACGCGAAGACTGACAGACGATGAAGATTAGCCAGTTGGGAACTTTCCTTTTCGTTCCAGTGTGCCGCATCCTCCGGCAGGGAAAAGCTTCAGCTTTTCCTTGAGCTCCATTGCTGATTACTTACCCTGGAGGGTGTGGATTAGCATTCGTTTATTCTGTGCATATGCTACCCCGTTAGAGATTCAGATGGAAGGGGAGAAAGCACTCCATGATCGTTTGGCTTTTTATTTTAAGAATTATGCATTTGGCACAAATCAAACAGTCCTGGAAGCTTGGGGAGTAGATTCTACCAACCTTAACAACACCGACGCCAACAAATTGATCGATCCTATTATTAAACGGTGACCGCTAGGGAATCAGTCGGTGGGGGAGGCAAGGGAATGGATTCACGCCGGCACCGTGTATTAAATTACGAGACACTTTAGTGGCCCATCATTGGCACCACCTGCAATTTAGTCGCCATTCCGTTCCGATGGGCGAGGGATTGGAAAGCCCCGAGGGTGTGATCGGTTTAGTATTTTTGTCTCCATACATTTGTCCCTCTTTCTCTCGCTCATTCGCTGCCTTTACCGCTACCGTAATTAAATTGTCCACCGGAGAAATAGCGGCGCGCAGCTCGCTTGACCTGACATTTAGCCCGAGTAATCGTTGGGCTTGATTGCGTCCGGCCGTGTGCGGGGGCTCTCGTGGTGGTGGTGGTGGTGGTGGTGGTGGTGGGAGATCTGGACAGGGACGAACCTGCGAGCCGAGAGCGGGACAGACACCTCCTAGACAGACTAGACGTCTGGACGCAGGGCACTCGAGGCAGCGGTCGGATTGAGCTGCCGCCAACCTTGCACGGATCGGTGACAGCGTTGCTCAAAGCTGACGGCTTCTGCTACCACCGCACTGCCATGCACCAGTGATGGTGGGTGTATGCAGATGGATGCAATCGAAGTTGTTACCCGTGCCGTTAGTGAATTACGGAAGTGGGAGCGACTTTTAGTTCAATTCTTATTTATTCCTAGGAACCTACTTTGAAAGCAGATCTATTCAATATTTCTACGTGCACATGCTAACTCTATCCTTTAGTGTTATATACAGTAAGATATTATCTTTCAGTGTCAATATATACAATTTGTGAGCTCCAATTTAATATTTTAATTTCATTGTTTCGATTCGCACCAAAAACAGTCCAGTTTTCTTTTGTTTTTTTTTTATATTATTACCAGTGTGGTTTTCATTGATTAAATGTTTTGGAGTCAACCAATTTGATATCTGGTTTGTTTTGACAAACTTTTACCCTGTTCAGACGAGGAAAACTTCATACAAACAATGTATCTCGGGTAAAGATGTGCTTAGAAAACATGCTAACAGTTTGTCCAAACGAAACAAATCTGCTAAATCTAACATCACAACATTCAAACCGACTGCTTCTAAATAAACTTTTCCCGATAAAGTACCGTGGGACGTAGCGCCCTCTATCGGTGCCGTTTTTTCCTTCCCAGATGGAGGCGCATGGTTGATTTTAAGAAACGGTTCCGTGCATTATGCTGCCAGGAGGATAAAGTTGTCCCGGCTTTATATCTACATGGTGTCATCTTACCCATTCGCCTTGGAGGATTCAAATGTGCCGGGGGAATGATCTCTCAATGTTGTGTGAATGGGAAGCCACGAGAAATATGTGCAATACAATGGATAAATCGTAGGTTTTGGGTCATTGCGTGTGAGCCATTGACAGGCAGGACGAAGTTTTGCATTCCCTCGGAACACTTCATCTATATTATACGTTCATTTTGGGGTCAACGTTCAGCCGAGCGAAACGATCACTTGGACAGAATAGGAACATCGAATCCGAAGTTGCTGCGTCGATGCACTCCTTACCACTGTCGTTCTTTTCTTCTTCGGACCAATCGGTGGCAGCAGTGTGAAGATGAGGTTTTCGAGGTTTTAGCGCTGGCTTGCAGCATGCGTCCAGCTAAAGTACCAAATGGTGTCCGGGAAAGTGTTTTCCCCCTCACAGCGGGAAAGTCCATCCGCTCGTTATTGCGGTCCAGCCTTTCAAACTCCAGCCGAGTTTCTGTTGCCGACCAGAAGGCTCCGATACGAAGGCCAAAAGTTTCCCGTTTTTCCAGCAAAATTTAAATCCATTTTACAGAACATAAATAACTCTTCATCGCTCCGGTCGCAGCGCATTGGGGCTTCCAGCTGCGGAAGTAGAGCTTATTTTTCTACTTCTTTTCTTGGTCGATACCGAGAAGTTTGGCACACTTCTGCTGCTGCCCTCGAGAGGAGTCTGTTAAGTGCAATGCCATGGAGGTCCTTTGCGATTTAACCGGAAGCGCCCGCCAGTGCGTTCTGCACTCGGGAGACCAAAACATAAAAGCTTTTACCTACACCCGGAATCCCAGAGCTAATGGCTTTTCATTCCGCCTGTATCGCTTTGATCTCCTGGAGGAAATGTTTCAGCATACTGCTTGTTTTTTCATTCGTCCGTTTTATATTTACGATAACATTAAGGGTATTTATCGCTGCTTGCTAGAATTGTTCGGGATCACTCCTAATGTTAGGGTGGGTTGAATTTTTCCTTTTTTTATGGGAACTCGAATTGTTCCTTAAATGGTCACTGCAAGGAAAATTGAAACAAATTGCATTTCAGAAAACGGTCTATCAGGTGCCTAAAATACGTATGCTCCGCATCGTTGAAGCTTTTCAGGGAGAACAGTAGAGAATTTAATGCAAAATTTAAATTCAATGGCTGCCTTAATATATTCCACGTTTAATATCTGAGTATTAGTTTTTCAAAATCAATTGGTCATTCTTTTAACATCTTTAGCAATATCAATGAAGTTTTCCCCAATCAGCTCACTTCATAAATGTAATAACTTTTTTTTAAATGCTCAACCCGTGGCGCCAAAACGATGCAATAAGGAACACAGTGTTGCATTTTACTGCCACGGATGGGTTACGTGAGTGCAGTTTTTAATTTGTTTCGTTAGCAGCTACACCACAACACCACCCAGCGCATCAGGGTATTTTCACCGCCCCCGGGGAAGCTGCTTTTTTCCCGGTATCGACCGCACTCGTTCGTAACTGTTTGAAGCCATTAGCTGTTACCGTCCGAATGGAAAGGAAGGCTGCCTTTGATGGTACTGTTTGGGTCTGGGTTCCGAAGCGAGGAACGTGCGATCAATTAACATATTTAATTCCACAGATGTCAATCACGAGCATGCTGATGGAATGACTACGTGCGTGCGTGTGTGTTTGCTACAGCAGCAAAGTGCATCACAGAAAATGCAACAGGCATCGATGTTGGAAGAACAAAGCGCGGTTTGAATTTTAATGAACTACTTTTAACAGTGGCATGTTGACTATCATTTGTTGTTTGGATGCGATAATTATATTTCTACTAACATTTAATTTCTACATTTCGAAAACCTCACGATGGCTTCTTTAATATTGTGTAAAAATCACAATAAGCAACACTTTAGGCCTAAACCACTGTTGATTATGAACATTCGTTTCTAAACCCACCATTTGCGCTCCCGATTTTGTCCGCGGACGGATGCATTATTGGCACGTACGTTCCTTCACTAGCACTGTTGATTAGTTGACTTGTATTGTTTTTTTTCCTATTTCACACGCTGGCGCCAACCGGCAAACCATTTAAAAGCCCCACCACCTAATTGATGCGAGGGTGTGTGTAGTGTGAAGTGATCACAGAAAAAAACAATTGTGCTTTCCTCTCGGAAGGCACTTGGAAGTGTAGCTGTATTATTTATCCAACCCTCTCGTTCTGTTTCATTGGATGGTTTTTTTTTCTCTCGATGACTGGCAAATGCCAGTTTTATTGTTTCTTTTTCTTTTATTAATATCCATTCCGCTTGGTTTTTTTCTATGTTTGTTGTAATGATCGTCGCATTCGACACCACCGTAGTAATGAGATGGTAAAGATAGCAATCTATTTCAGGCATCAGAAGGAAGAGATGGCGGCGACAGGGCGAAGAAGGGGACTGGGTTTGGGGCAGTTGCCACTCGCGGCTCGGATATATGATCTGCATCGGCATGACGCTAATGTACAGTTTCCGCGACGGCGACGACGCGATTAGATTCGCACGGTAGCACCGCGTCGGATCACAAAACCGGCATCCAACTTCCCCCGGCGGGAGTGTGCTGGTGGAGTGGGTCGGTCTGCCTGTCGCCTGTCACCTAGCGCGGCCCTCGGTGACTATGGTGACGGTAGCGACGACGAACTCACCAAACCGTCCAGCGCCGCCGATCCTCTCCGCGATGGCGATGCGCTCGAACGATGATAATGTTATTAATAGCGCGATACATATCGAGCCGCGGGTGGGAGGGGGAGGTGCATGGGCCGGTGGGAGGTGGTGACCGGTGCTGGCGATAATGATAATGATGATGTTATTGATGTTATTGATAGTGCCGATGATCGCAGGCGTACGGAACTGTTGACGATGGCAATGTTGCTGTTGATGATGATGATGATGACGACCAAGGCGATGGTATACATGTGCACGATAAAACGCAACTTAAAGTGACGGCTTAATAGGCACCCGCTTTGGCGCTAGTCTGCCGGCTTGGTGACCGGTAATGGGTCTCCCCCCCTCCTCCCTATGTTTCATCAGCATCCTCAACCTCTCCTGCGGTGGGAATGTTGGGTACCTTGCGATTTTAGATTTCAATTCGCGCGAAACCGTTAACGATTGCTAGTCAATGTAATACTTTGCAAAAGTCAATCTCAAGGAGAGTCCACGTCGCACTCGGCGATCACAATTAAAACCGTCCGTAGCTATTCGCAAAGTAATCATAACGGGGTGGCTATAAATAACATGATAACTACGAAGGAAGGTGGTGATTAGTTGAAATCCAATTTAGATATTGTTTTATAAAACCGACTAGTAATAAATAGACTTGTGTAATTCAGATTCAGATTTATGAATCTGAATGATTATTTGTGTTTGAGAGACTCATGAATCCCAAAGATGAATCAACAAGATGGAAACTTAAGAACAAAGCATGGGAAGAGGAACCCCTTTTTTTCTTGGTCGCATGATACAAGCCAATGAAACAATAATGGAGATTCGTGAAAGATCCATGAAAGATTCATGTAGATTAATTAAGCTTTGAAGATTCGTATCCCCAAAGATTCATGAATCCTTTGAATGATTCATATGAATTAATCTCGCCAAAATATTCATCAGGCACAACATTAGTAATAAGTTATTGTGCTTATGACACTAGCTTTGTCAAACAAAGAAAGATTTACAAAATGTTTAATCACAAACGTTAAAGAACTGCCCAGCAATGCCTAGCGTACAATTGTCGGTGAATCCTATTGGAATATTTTCATATTTATCTCATCCATTGGATCAAAATTGTCCCATCGTTCGTTCTTGACCGACCATGAATAAGAACCGTCCGCTTGCCAAGGCCTGATAACGCACACAAACATACCACGCAAACCCCACCATCGCAGCCAGTAAAAATGGCGCCACATGCTACATACACGTGCCCCGGCCACTCCACCACACGGAAACCACCCCCAAAAAGGGCAGGGGGACGGGCGGGTGGAGTAAAACAATTGCCTTATATTTATGCTGCGCTATTTTAACTAACGACGGTCAAGTTTAGATCCCGAACCGGATCCGACCGGCGTGGCTTATCAGTGGCGGCAAAAGGCGGAAAGCGCGAATGCGGGTCGGACGATAGGCGACGTGGACTTCCGACATTGCGAACGCGACGGCGACGGCGGCGTGCGGTCAGCGGCGGAATAATTGCGAACAATGGATGGATAAGCCTTGCTTTCTTCGAGACGCGCGATTTCGCTGCAGCTTTAATGATGGTCCCATTATTATCACCAACAGCCTAACCTTAGGCGCGGAGGGAAGAGCATTAAAACACAGTTCGTGCAAAATCGGGCGCGTCACGAAGGACGGCCGGACCTCGACCACCGGGACCAGGAAGCGCGTGTGATAGGCGTAAAGGAGCACGGCGCAAAACGGGGGGAAATTTAAAGATCTCGCTCGTGCAGGAATGTCTGTCGTTGTGAGACGCCCAAGTCCCCTTGCCTAAGGGGAGGATGTGTGTGTGTGTGTGTCTGCCAAACGGGGAAACACGGAATCGAATAAAATCTCGTCAAACCCTTTCGGGTATGCCGGCCTGCGAATGACCTCGCTCCGGAACGCCTCACCGAGTTCGTCGAGCGTGAAAATATTCTAATACGCTTCTTTGCTTCTGACCTTTTCTCCGCTCCCGTTCGTTCAAAACGCTGTCATTTAGCCGTCAAAGGCCGGAGGGCCAGCCGAGGCTAGTCCGTGGCAGTAAAGTCCTAATCTGCGTGCGGAATACACAATGACCCTTGTGGCTGGTGGAAAAAGTGTGCAAATTTTATTTCATTTTCGTTTGTTCAACCAACCGGGAGACTGAAATTGAAATTAACCTTCTAAGCTTTGGTGGTTTACTTTTTTTTTGAATAGGTTTTTAATGACTGTCCAGGAATGTTGCACGTGATTTCTTTTTAAATTTTTTGTGGGTGATCCCAATGGAAAACCTAAAAAAACTACGTTTTCGAAAACCAATCTACTAGAGCGAAGCTAGTTACGATTCCGTGCCGGTTGAGCGTGTCGCGAACAATCATCAATATTTCAACGGAATAGCATCGTGGACATGGTTTAGTTTTATTAGGCAGATTCCCGGAATGTCCTTCGAAACAAATCCTACCAGCGCAATGCTCGTTGGCGTGTGGCAATGGGCTGTGTAATGTCCGCCCCGATGACACTCCCGGCACTAAATGGGCTGGTGAACCATAAAATAATCGTAAAAGCGCCAAATTCAATCAAGTATTCACAGTCAAAACCCATCGTGATGGAAACAATCGAGACCAAGGGATGGTTGGAATATTTCCCCTCCCCACCGGGGGGCTTCACGAAGACGGCTCAAAGTTTTTGGTTTTGTTATTCCCAAAGTAGTTTTCGACTCGAATGACTCCCGACGAGCGTGGGGTAGTTTTGCAAATGTTGAAGTTGTTCGAGAGACTGCGAAGGATGAAAGACAAGTTTCAACACGAACGATCTCTTTGATGGGTAAAGTTTGTGCATCGGTTCAAAACATTAAATCGATTGTGTAAATCTTGACAAGGTCGAAACATTTACAAAAAAAACACACAACAATCGTTACACGTATTAAACTAGAGTTGGTAGCCAAACGTAAAACCCTTCATTTAAAGTCGTACAAAAATCAAACAGTGTACTACAACAATTACAAGAAAGAACACAGTCCCATGGCTGCCCTGCGGGTTTGAAAGAATGCCAACATGTCTCTTCATGTTGTAGGGCATTACTTTCGGGCTCGAGTAGTTCCCGTTCCACATGGTGCATCGACTTCCGGCTGTAATTCTTGAGGTATGATTCTGGCATGGCAGTTTGCGCATTTCAACTGCGGTAAACTCCACACGATCTGGAATGCATCGTTGGATAGAGCATTTTATTACTCCAAACTGTCGCCAGTAATAAAACGAGCTTTAAGAAAAGGCAAGGATATCGGAACGGCGAGAATCGGGTTTACGCTGTCGAATGTGTGTTCCGCTCCCGTGGTTTACTGTGGAAGAAGATTTATGGCATAATTGTTGGCACCACTGACTTTGGATTTCGATTTGAATGTAGGGCAAAATGTGTTTGAGCAAGGTTTTGTTCGTGTTGAAGACAACGATAACATTTCTTTAATCACTTTGCTTGCTGCAAGCAAATGTGTAATGTTAAATAGAATGATGGCGAAGTCTAAGCTGTTTCGTTGGTAGCAATAGATTCAAATGTTTAAAAATAATACCTACGAATCCGAACCGAATGTTTGACTGACATTGGAAGCGTAGAAATATCACACATCGGTGTTTATACCATTTTTAAACAACCTGTTTCTCTCTACCTTTTTCTACTTCCAGAACGGTTTCGTGGAGTGTGAACAGGAAAGCTGTCCCGCTGTGGACGACTGCTACTTCTACAAAAAGAAAGGTCCGGACGAATGTTGCGACAAGTGTATCGGTGAGTAACAATGTTTCCCCCTCCAGTCTCCCCATCTCCCCCTCGGGGCGGAGACTGGTTGCCAAACGGGACGAGAGTTTTCGGTCCGCAGTCTAATTTCACACTCACATTTCGCACAGGATGTTTATACGACGGCCGGCTGATCGACAGCGGCACCGAGTGGACCGACCCGGAAGATCCCTGCATGCACTACAAGTGCGTTTCCGGTGTCGTCACGCGCTCGGAGATGAAGTGCTACGCGCCGTGCTCGGACCCGATCCCGCCACGGAAAGGCCAGTGCTGCCCCACGTGTCTCGGTAAGTGTGCAATCGGTTTCCTCCTTCAGAGTCAGCCATCGTTTGTCTACACTCAAGGTCACCGGGTTGAAAACGTGCGGGAAAAAAGCAACCATACCGGGGAGAACGGTCACTTTCCCTGGGTGGTCCGAGATTAGAGCAGACGAACAAACAGACTCACTCACAGAGATTAGTAATAAACCATCGTCCGCACGGAGGTAATAACCCGGCGCGCGATCCATTATAATCGTATTAGTTCCCGGAAGGTCGGATGGAACATCGGAGGGAAGTATCTAAACGATGAATCCAGCTGCGAGTGGTTGAGCACGCTAATAAGCGCCACCACCGGAACGTCCCTGTTGGAAAATCGAAGCCAATCGATTGAAGGGAAGGAAGGAACGCTGAAGAATCGTTCGGAATGTTCTTAGCGCCTTTCACCCCTCTCACGAACGTGCGTCCGAGGGGCCACACGCTGACCGCACCGTTGGGGTTAACCGTGGGAAGCGTACAGCTTCAACGTCTTTGCCAGATGGCCGGCGACGAAGCTCTAGAGGTGGCGCTTGCTTTTGGTTATTGCCGATCTGTCCCGCTACGGAAACATTTCATCGCCACGGCGGACGCTGACGAGAGCATATTAATATGATTTCGATTGAATCTATCTTAAGCGGAACCCACGCATCACGAAGTCCTAGCTTACTCTTCAGAGCCAACGACGCGTAATCCAGCCCAAATACGTTTCACTCGCTCCGCCAGGGTTCGCTGGCATGAGCAAGACCTGTCGATAGGCAAGGAATGGAATGCCGTACTACTCCACCTGGCTTTACCTGCTGCGGTTCCATCGCCGGTCACCGGTCGATGATTTATGAACCAATCTTCGTAATCAGCCACAGGTTGTGATGGGTGGTTACGACCCGGGGACAAAACTGTTTCTTTCCTTCCTTTAGGTTTACACTATTTTCGTACCGCCGATGGTCTCTACCAGGAGCGCTTCCAGATGGGAAGCGTCCGCACGCATTAGATGATTGATGTCCCTCGGGTCACCGGTTCCGATGATGCCGATGGCATGGCTTAAACGGGCCACTTTTACGACCTTTCCTTGGGAAAGAATGCGTTGAAAAGCTAGAACAGAAGTTCTTGGCTTCCTAGCCGCGAGACCTCAGACTTCAGCTCAACTCTGGAGTGAGATTTTGTTGACGACCGGCAGGAGAAAATGTTTCCAAGCGCTCCATCAGGAGGGAACATCAATATTCAAAGTAGGGCGACATCACTCCAGATCTATCTTGGCTAAAATACTGATGCCCTCGTCGTCGTCGCCGAGGCACCCACCACACCTACCTACGGATGAGTCGGAACTCCTGATTGAGGATCGGGATAGGCGAGAGCGCCGGCGAACGCGATGTTTTGGGATGGCGCGGTATCTCATCAATACACATATGTTTTTATGTTGATAATTTTTTGATTTACTGCGTGCTGGGTGGTCCCGCCGTTGCTAACCCACCCCGAGGCAACAGCGCCATCCCCCCCCCCCCTTCCCTCCCATCCTCGTGCGAAAGCAACAACCATTGTTTTCAAACAAACATCAGCGACTGAAGAGTTCCCTTGGCAAGGACCGTCGACAGGCGAATCGACGGCACATCATCGCGAATGGACGTTTGAAGGCCCCTAGTCCGGAATCGTTCATCCGCGTTGCGACTCGCGGATCTTCGAGCGACTCGTTAATGTCTGCACGTGTGGGCCGTGCCTGCGTGCCTAATGGATAGGAGGCCGATTAGCGTCATCAGCTGTTTTTTTTTTTCATTTTTCACTCTTCACATTCCAAACCAGTCGAGCGCTTTGATTGTGGGGCTTATCGGCTCGGAAGAAGCTGTGTTTATTGCTAGCAATGGGTTGGAATGTTGGCGACTATTTTGAAACAGCTAAAAGAATAGTCTCGTACTACGCCTCGTGTAGGATAAAATTCTTTTTCATTTATAATGTTTTGTAAGTCAATTAAAATCAACAAGAATGTTGAGGGTAAAATGAACCACATTATTGCCTTATACAAGTGGAAAAGAAAGAGGTAGATTGAGTGGGTTGTTGTGACGTTTCCCAAAATAACTGTTGTGGCCAAGTATTCATCAGAATCATCAGAGTATTGAATAAAAAAAAATATACAAATGGATATTCAACTCCTTATCTAAAGGTCGCCTGTCGCTAACATGAACTACAACGATTGATCAATCGCTTCCACTCATCGCTGCATGGAAATAAACGATCTAGAGAAGCGATCGATTAGACTCTCATCTAAGCCACTTGTACGATCTTTTGTCCCGCTTAAATTGATTGCAGTTTTGTTCGGAAATTGAATAAATTACAAACCATCTTATACACAAAACGCTTGTACACGCTCGAGGGCTTCAAACGCGCTGACGTTCGTCGGTACCGCGTGTCCTGAGGAGCCCGTATATCGCCCGGGTTTTGTTTTTGCCGATAAGATCGCAATGCAAAGCCTTGGCACCTGTATAATGCAGTAATTTATTGCTCCGTTGAAGAGTGACCATTACGCGGTTGTCTATAAATTAAAATACTTTTAAAAAAACGTACTTTACACGCTGGGAGGGTAGATGCTGAGTAGTTCCGTGAGGTGAGTGTACGTTTATTTTTCTTTCCCAGCAGGCGGGAACTAGATGATTATTCAACGGGCTCTCCCCGGCCTCGGAGGACACTTGTTCGAAGGAGTAATTAAACACATTTACTATGCTAATGCCGCCCGGTGCTTGCGAGTGTCTGTAGTGGCCCGGCTGTGGTGTAGAGTTCGATGATAGGAATATATTTTATCCGGCCGTGTTCAGCACGTCAATCGATCGATGGAATCAATTTGTGATAAATTCAATCAACACCTTGGTACCAAAGTGGACTCCTGCTAGGATGGGGGTTGTTGTTTTGTTTTTTTTTTTCGTTTGCCCGCCCTCTCTTCAAGCCAATGGTGATCATTGCAGAGCCGTTTCTTTGTCGTGCATAATGATTGCGGATCTTCATCACCGGAGCATTGTGATGGGCGAAGGATGTGCGATTTATAGTAGATCCTGTATCGGTGCGCCACGTCCACGTTGTGTGAAGCTTGTCAAAACAACCATCCACCATAAACGAAGCCCCGGAGGGTGGTAGATAGCGGAGCCGGGAGGGAGCGAGAGGGAGACATAAGAGATCACACCTTTGGCGGGTGAGCTGGGCTGTAAATATTTTATCACACTCGCCGCTCGCCAAATCGCCAATTGAGTCGGCTTCATCGAGCACCGTCGAGATTGGTGGTGTCTCCGGACCGCGTTGGATACATCCAGGTGGAGGAAAAAAAAAACACCATACACTCAGTGGTTTAATACTCGGTGTGGCCATCAAAACCATTAACCTCCCCCTTCCCGGTCTTCCCGGTACCCATCCCACCGGTTGCCCTCCGGAGTGTTGGATGTATTAGGTTGGTGGTTCGCGAGTAATAAGATGGTAAAATTTACGATAGCGCTCGTTGCCTTTGAGATCGCGCTATAAAAATGTCGTATTTACATAAGAAATATCTTTTGCGATAAAATATTTCCTATTGCTGCGTTCCCCTCCCACCCCACGGGAGACAGTGGTTGGCGGACGGCACGACGATAACTATCTCTCTTAGCCTCACCCTGCGGGTTGGAGATGGTGGCGTTGGGGGACCACATTCTTTCACTTGTGTGTCTCCAGGGTAAAGCTTGTCTTAAGTGATCCCACAATATACTTTCACCCGTGCGACCATTTTTGGTGCTAAATCGAGGTGCTTTCTTAAGCGGTTCGTAATTCTGATGCACTTAGAGGACTCTTCTATAACGTTAAGTACATTATTTGATATTTGTTTTGAGCTTGATGATGTACTAGCGTATATTCATTGTATCTACCTTTTCAAATCCTTTGGTTTCACAGAAGATGATCTGAAGAGGTTGATATAACATGTGTCAAGCTGATAATAGTCCTCCGCGAAGATGTCAAGGTAAAGGACCAAAATACTGTCCCTAAATTGATACACTTCCGAGTGAAACTCTGGCTCCCCACCAACGCCGGGGACAAGGTCAAGACCAGAATTGTCCATCCCCCCAAATTGAAACATCAATTCCGAACTATTCCACCCTCCTGCCCGGATCCATGTCCGCGGACACAAATTAAGATACGAGAATCACATTCCTCAACGCGCTTGCTCACAATTTATAATCGCTAACTCGCGGGGTTCGCCCGCGACGTCCACGAAGTTCACGGTGACCAAGACCCGAGACCCAATTTGTCATGTGGCACACGGCTGCGTACAACGCGCAGACACTGGCGGGTTTTTGAGGCTATCTATTAGCGAACGGCGGCGCTCCATCCCATGGGCCGGAGGAACCGAAGAACCGGTACCGATGGGCCGCTCCTTTTCGTCGCCCCGCCGAGTTCGGGGTGTGTTCTATGTTTTGTTTAATCATTAATTTTCATTTGATTGTATCGCCGATGTTTTACGGCCGATCTTCGACACTAGAAGATTTACTGATTTTGTGTTTCCTTCGTTCGTCTTGTTTTTGTTTTCGCCTAAGAAGGAGGCCCGAAAGAGATTCCTCCTTGTAGTTCGTCGCAAGCTTCCCGGGGGTTTGCTTGTGTTCTCCTTTCTGCTGTCTGATTTTTACCCGGGTTAAGCTGTCAGGCAAGATCGAATATGATTAGCCCATACCATACCGGACATTCCGAGTGAGCTGGATTGTGTTGTAGCTTGCATTCCAGCCGCCGATCACAAAACAGCGGGTCCTCTGGCGTTAGCTTCGGACGGCATCTTTCGAAGGGATGCCCTAATAAAGTGATGTAGATTTTGCGGCCGCTGCACCCAAGCCTGCGATCTATGAACGGGTTCCTGAAAGGGAACACACATTCCGGCCTCTGGTTCTCCTGTTCGTATCAACCCCGGTCGGCATTTCCGTGGAATTGATTTTTATCTCCCCGGCGAGATCTTAATTATGGGTCTAATCTATAATTAACAAGCACATTAATATACGAATTGGTTGCTACTTTGGTGTCCCTCCGAACAACGGTTTTACGACCACGGATCCGGAGCACGAAACGTTGCGGAGCGTTTTGTAGTGGTTCGCTTTCAACCCACCCGCCATTCTAGCGAGATGCATCTCGAGAGAGAGAGGCCTGTTTTTTCCCAACCCAATCGATAGGCACACCTTGTGGGACGGAATGGTGTTTGACATTTATTTATTGATTTTTTATTTTTCATTACCCATCATTGCCAGGCTGGCGACGACCCCGACCGGGGCGACCCGCTGGTGGCCGATTTACGCGTCTTCATCAAGAACCCCAACCCGCCACCATCTATTTCGATGATCACTTTGGGCTTTATAAAGACTAATCGATTTATCGGTTCTCATCGAACTCGATCGCGCGTTGATAGATTCGTGGCATCATGGTCGACGCAGTGAGGGGAGGGATGCAGTAGAACTTCGTCGTGTGTATCGCAGTCGATTCCATTTAGTCCACTCCGGGTAGGCCTGACCGTTTACCAACTATGCGGGAGAGAAATGATTCTCGACTGGAGCAAGAGGTTGTTTTATGTCTGTTCATTGAAAACCGAACGATAGATATATTTAAGCATCCTCGATACGATGATTCAATTCTGGTAATATCACCCGATCTACGGCTACAAAATGGCCATTAGTACCAGGAACCTGCGGCGATCGTGATCACGTTGCTGTGAGATGATTTCTTTCTGGCAGGGAATGATGTATCTGGTAACAATTCAATTTTGACGGATGAAAACAGTGAACGAGAGTGAGAACAACAACAAGAGAGGGGGGTGGGGAAATACCAACACAGCTTGTGGTGATGAAGTGATCATTCCGATGGCTATCAAGATACTGTTTAAAAAATTAGCCACAAAACAACCCAAAGAAAGAACAAATAAAAGTCAACGAAAGAAGCAACGACAAACATCAACACAACCGATTTTGGGCGGCGTTTGCTGACGTTCGGGGTCTCCGGTTGGGTTGGGTTGGGAGTTTCGGGCGACCTTGGCGGTGGAATTCCGCCCGCTAATTTATGCGAACGAAGAGGCAAGATTTCTTCGAGTTCGAGAGAAGCCAAAAAAGAAAAAAAAGACTCGCAGAAATCAGGAATGCCGTTCCCGGGTCATAAACACCGGCGACGAGTATGGAAATATTTATTTTATCCTTTTTTTTGTTACTTTGCTGTTGGTGGGTGAGGATATAAATTGGGGATTGTAAACGCTAACTATTACCTAATGCCGTTTGGGGTGTAGTTTTTTTTTCTAGCATATTTTGTTGCGATTGGCCACGCTGTTGTGTTTGATTGCTCAATTCGTTTCGCTTATCACCGCGCGGCTGCGAGTGCGCGGCTCGTGATTTTAATTGAAATAAACTCACCGTACATAATTGGATCATAACAACCGTTCGTCCCGTCGGTGGCCGCGATTCAGGGCCGATTTACGAAAACCACGGCTGATGAGGATGATGCGGATGATTTGCCGCTGATTGCTGTGGCATCCGAAATCGGAGGGAAGTGGAAAATAACAAGTGGAACAAAGAGCACGAGAAGCCGGCAACAAACGGACCCCGCGGTGGCGAACAAAATAAGGATCTGATTAATGCAAAGCGAGACCCGGCGGAACCGCCGACGAAGCAGACGAAGGATCGGGCAAACGGCTAGCGGAACCGAACGGGCGTACCGAAAGGCAAATAAACACACCACATAATAAGTGGCGTCGTGCGGCAAATCAGGGCATGATTATGTGCCGTGGGGTGGATGGGAAACCAGGGAGTCTCATCTGACAGTCATCCTGGGCGGTCCTGGGAAAAGATTGGCCCCGGCCTGTGGAGTCGTTCCGAACGGTGGGGGGGGGGGACTCGATTGTGGTCCGAGGTAATCACAGGGAACCGTGAACTTCTTGGGCTTAGGGAAGGCGGCTGGGATGGGAAGAATTAAAATATGAAGAGATCCATCTCGATTTTGGACTACAGCCGCTTCCCCCCTCCCCCCTCCCCGCAGGACCTCGGTCTCTTTTGGAAATTTCGCAAGGAAATTGAGTTGCGCCCGCGGAGTGGTACACCCGGACGAACGTGTGCCTTTTCTTACGGGTTTGCTGAAGCTTTTTTACGTGCATTCTTGATGGCATAATTTACGGAACTATCACGCACGGTAGGACCATCATTAGGAAGCAGGGAGAAGGCCAAAGGATGAGGACCAAAGGGACCGAAGGATGAAGGGTCAGTCGAAAACAAACAACCAATAAATAATTCCTCGCCGACCTCGCCGGGTGCGTTCTTTCGTTCCGAAAATCGGGTTTCCACTCTTTCTACCGGCATCGGCTTGAATGTTTGAACAATGTTCGTTGCCTTTCTTCCCATAACCATCGAGGCTTGTGGTGGCTCGGGGTGGTCGCATAAAAATGTTAATAACAAGCCTAACCCCCGAAGAGACGACCACTGAAGCATTCGCAACTGTGTGGCGAGGCTCTTTGCTGGTGGAGCATCCCATTTCGGACGCACTTTCGGACGGCGGTTGCATATATCGGGCATCATCTCGATCCCATCGTTGATGGATTGTCGCCGTTGGGCCACGGTCCGACTTTCGATCGGCTGGCCTTCGAGGCCACCATTGGAAGGGCCAGTCCTTGGGAGGAAATCTTTGCTTTCTTCTTCCATCGAACGGATGCCGGCTTGGTGGCTAGGAGAATTTTTATTACGGCCAGAATCTCTTCGTGTTCGAACATTGGACCGCCGTCTTCGTCATCGCGGGGCTCATCAATGAATCATTTCGAAAACGAGCATCCAATGAAGAGATTGTTTGATTATAGGGGGAAATTATTGAGCCATAAAACAAATGCACTCGCCGCCGGGGTTAGAGATCGGAGAATATTCTTTATTGATGAAGCATCTTCCATTGCGGTATGCGCTCCTGCAGTGGCTTTGACGATTAAGTCATCAACTAAAGTTCCGCACGTCACGTGATTTTCGATTACACTCTCCTTTGAGCTGCTACGATGTAGTCGATGAAGTGTCTTACCCTCTCCCAATTATTTCGGAATGTAAAATCATTTGAAAATAATTATTATTCGCAAACGTCACAAACTGTTAGACACTCATTAACCGGCGGTTGTCAGTATATAAGGTATAATTTCAATCAATCTTCGGTTTCCCAATGATTTACGATCAATTCTCCGCCAAATAGCTTTGATCTTTAGCAAGGCAAACCGTCTGCAATATAAAATATCAAATTGCTACATCTTTTTAATGATTCCCATCAACTTGTTTTTACCAATGTTACGTGACTTGGCTCGCACTTGTTGCCAAACAAGGATGCAGCAGTCCACCCAATCGCGATCCAACGGAGTATTTTGCTAGCAATCGTAAAAAGAAAATACGGCAATATAAAAGTAATATCTCTCACTGCAAAACCGAGCGGATCGGCTCGGGGCGGCTTAAAAACCACATTCCGGCTGGAAAGGCTGGACGCAACACGCGGCAGGTAACCTTCGGCCATCGAGCAGATTATCATTTATTACTCAGGGCCCGCTTACGGGCCTTGGCCGACGACGACGTCGACGGGACTTATCGAAACCGATTGGCAGCAGGATTAACGATTCCCAAGTGCAAGCTCGCCCTTCCCTTGGCCAGGGAGGGATGCATTTCCGCATCGACTGTCGCGCGTTTGCCGGGAACTTGGACGGTTTTGAAGGATTCGGTTCAATCTAAATTGAATACAAATTACCCGATTTATTGAAGCTTTATCGTTATTTATGTCGGCAGAGGAGTTGGAAATCCATTAACGCACCGGGAAACGGGCGGCCACGTGAGCGACGCCCCTGTGCACGCCCCGCGAGCCCATCATTTGTTTTCCCTTAATGAATGCAAATACCTTCGCGCGGATTGCGTCTTTTGCGCTTCCGTTTGCAGCAAAACAAAACAACGAAAAAAAGGACAAGAGCGAAGGAAAGAGATTTTCGAACCCCGCCCGCGTTCGAGCAGATGAAGCTTTTAGCGCTCGCTGTGGTCCATTGCCCGATTTGTTCGCCCGTTCGGTTTTGTCTCCACGGTGCGATCCGATCCGATCCAATATTGCTGCTGCTGCGGCTTTTTCTCGTTTGTTTGCCTTTGTTTGTGCCCTCCTAAACGTTGTTGCCGTTTGTGTTTTTATTTGCTTGCCGAATTTTAGCTCTAATCCGGTGATATTAATTTGTTTTTGCGCAGGTTTTGTGGCTTCCGGAATTTGAATAAATGTCTCGAAGCTGGGGAAACCCCGCGGCACGCAAAGCAAATACCGAAAGAAAAAAACCTATTTTGCAACATTGGGGTGGTTTTTTTTTTATGGGGGACCAATTAGTACGAATTTTGTTTATTTTTACGACGGTTTGGCCCGAACACCCCGTTTGTTGGTTTCTCGACAGTTTCATTTGGGCGAGCATAATTTAATTCTGTTAAATTCGGGATTGGTTGAGCCGAAAATATGTGTTTTAAACAACTGATTTGCATATAATCGTCATCAGTTAACGGAAACATGAAATGAATTTCCACCTGGCTGAAGTGCCTAGTTTATATCTATGATATGTTAATAAATGGAGTAGAACATCCGACACATTTTAAAACTTCTAAACTTAAGCCAAAACTAAATTGTAGCAACGTGTTCTCCTGTGTGATTTATTTTCCAAGTCCTAAGGGTGACAAAATACGATACGATAATGTTGCCAATATAATACAATTCGATGAGCTTTTCCGCTGGGCTTTATGTTTCGACCGCACAAAGCGGACCACCGTGGTGCGTCTTGGCAGCGACGTTTGCGACCCGACAAACGATCCGGTTTGGCACCGCAACCCGCCTGATTTGTCGATCGACAGCTCGGGGTCGAGTCAGCCGAAACGATTCCGGGCCGGGCCATCACGCTAACCAACCGGTAACATAACAACATCGCGGAGGGTGGAACATAAGCAAAGAAAACAACAACAAAAACCGACACAAATCAATAGCTCCCAAAATAACACATTACCGTGGCTCTCGCGGCTTCTCATAAAGCTTGATGAACATGTTGATCTTTTTTGTGAAATTTATTGAAATCCATTTCGGCCGAAAAAGCTCCCCCGAAAAGGCGAACGAAACGCCAGCAAATGTCGTCGTCGTCGTCGTCTGCGACGTCGTTGGCGGGTGAGAAATCCCATTACACATTCCGGAGAAGACATTTAGGGGGAGCGTCGTTCATTCGTCGGTGCTGGTGGAATCCCACCGTGCTAACTTCATCTCCAAACCCACCTTCCAGACTCTCCCCCCTCCTACGAATCCCCGGGAGGGCGACCTTTGTGTGGCGCGAATGCGGCAAAACTAACGGCGGCAAAACAGAGCAGCCGCCAGCACATCCCCGGGAACGCTAATTTCTCCTGACATCTGACGAGCAAAGCACGGGACGCGTTATCTTTCCACTCGAGCTGCGCGTTGTCTAATTTCATTGCCATCCCACCAAGCCCGAGCCGGGGTGGGGGGGAGGCCGCGCAATGGGCCAGACTGCACGACTGCACGACGAAGGCCCTCCTCGTCGTGAACAGTGATAAGCTGCACATGTATGCAGAACCGCGATAGGGCTAGCGAGACCGCCAGAGTCTCCACGATGGCTGGCCTGGGTGGCCGACTCCGCTGACACTTCGGAGCGATTTATGAATTTATAATTTATACACTTTTAATGAGCCCGAACCGGTTAGCGCTGACCGGGGGGATGGGGGGTGCGGGCGGAGAGCGTGGGGTTTGATTTTGTTTGCTGAACCGAATTACGAACCCTGCACTTGCCCTCGCAGTGGGACGGAGTTCGCTGTCGTTCGTGGGCCGTGATGTGCCGAGCGGCATTGCCAAACATACAACACGCGCCTCGTTGGCCCACATGAGAGCGAGCTGCGGAACCGGTGTGAGCTTGTCTTGTTAGAGAATGAGGTTTGCTGTGGATCACATTTCCAGGCTGCAGGTTTTAATCGTAGATTTTGTTTTTCGGAGACCTTTTGCATTCGGCTCGGTCACTTAACACTACAGTCAACTATGAGTTATCAAGGAAAAAGATAGGCTTTGATGATGCTTCTTAAAGAGAAGACAGATCTTCTGTTGATGTTGATCCTGTTCATCAGGATTTCAACAGCACTCTGCGTTTTCTTTAGATTTAGGTAATTCTAGTTCAAGTTCTTGAATCTAAAGATTTCTTATGAGTGCATTAATGAATTTAAATCATTTTATAAGTGAATCATAGTTTTTTAGAAAAACGTAGAATTCAAAACGGGGATTGAAGTGATGTCGGTTTGTGTTCTATTGATTCGTCAGCCCAATGCATCTTTGGATACGCACAAACTTTAAATCATTTACGAAACTTCATCAGTGTTTGGAGGTTCATAACTCGTTTGAGATTCTGAGAAAAAAATATAAAAAATTATCGTCGAGAAATTCATAACACACATTGTAAATAATTCTCACAAGGGATTTTAAAATGCTAAATGCTAAATAATAAAAAAACAAAATCATAATATTTTTAATGCCTTCTGGTCGACAACAATACTAAATTTAAGAGACCTACGACAACATCAATCTGCAAGCAAAACGTGATTGCATTTCCTTAGAAGATTTTGTTGATTGCATATGGCAAACATACAGAGGAGGAAAGTTCAACGTTCTTGTTAGTTTACAATCTGCATCTTGTTACTGGCATCGTCCCCGACACTGTACAACCATCCTCCACCAGCAAGCCCACCACCACCACCACCGAATCGCCACCAGCTGGTGATCGACTGATGCTTCCAACGGGCGGCCGCAGCACGATACATTTGACTTATGTTTTGCTCCGTCAGCAAACCGTCTTTCCAGCTGCCAACTGGGGCTGTTCTGTTGAGCTGTGCGAGCCAAATTGGTTCCGGCCCGGGCGCGGGAGATTTATTTATCTGCTGCTACAATTTGTTTTGGCCATGTTCCCCACTCTGGACGCCGTGGTACATTCCAGAAAGGGTCTTGGCTTCTGCAGACTCGCTGCATAAGTCACGAAACTAATTTTCTCTCGCGTGCACCCGAAAACCCGCCCAGAACAAATAGAACATAAAAGCCTGTGCAAAGATAATCGTCGCACTCACACCACACCACGACGGTCGGCGGAGGCGCGAATATGAAGAATTGGTCACTAAATGTTGTATTTATTTGCTTCTTTTGTTAATGTTTCGTTTTTCCCCCCCAAAAGCATGCCTCCCTCCCCGCCGAAAAAAGCTATTTCGCACCACGATGACATTTCGGCGCGGCGCGAACGATAGAGCGAAAGTGTTTTCAGCTGTTTTTGTCTTTTGAGGTTTTATTTCATCTTCCCTCTGTCCCCTATCATCACACCCCCACGCTCCAACCCCGAACTCTCCCACCGCCCCCCCCCCCCCCCCCAGCCTCCCGCGAACCCATGGGGTCACGCAGTCCGGTTAGATCCGCAAAGTGGCATGATAAATTTAGGCTCATAAATTAAGAACAAATTTGCGATTTCGGAGCTCGGTCGTCGTCCGTTCGCGGGCACGGAACTCGCTCGATCTGGTGTACTGGGGATGATTTTCCGCACCCCCGGGAATGCCCATGTCGAGCGGGAGGAGGGGCCGCCTCTGTTTGGCCACCCCACATTCGTAACGCTTGGGGTGTATTGAACGTGACAGTTTCTTCGCGCGATCCTGGATGATTTCTTGGGACCGATCTTGTTGCTATGCCGGGTGATTTTTTGGTAAGCGCGTATGTGTGTGTGTGCGTGTGTCTGTGTCCAGTAATTTGTGATATGTGAGCGATAAGGTGGCCTGCGTCGAACCTCAGCCGGTTCCGGCCGGTTGTCACCGGTGTCCCTCGGAGTAGAACTTCGCCAGCAGGAAAACACATTTTGAAAATCATATCCCAAAGCAAAAACATCGCCCCATAGGGGGGGGCTGCTCTAACCGCTGACCCAGCAGGGAGAGGTGAAGAAAAGCAACACAAAAACTAACCCCAAACCCGGGTCGCGACCGACGCGCGATCCACTCAAGATTCTTCGGCGATCGTTGGAGCCGACCCAATGTGCTGCCGGAGTGATAATATTTTATCGCTAACGAGCTTTTCGAACCATCCGATGATACCATTCGGCGGTGGCGGCGATGATGTAGAAAACAAACTCTCCCGATGTGAGTGATAGAGCAGCCGTCTCTGGTGGGGGGGCGGAGGCGGAGGTGGAAGAAAGCATGCCAGGATGGAAACCGCATTCCGTGAATCCGTACACGGGTGGGGGAGGACGGTTGAAGAAAATCCAGTCCGCGAATCCGTGAACAGTGCGAACAGGATGCCTTAAGCAGGAATCTCACTTCCACGAGCTAAATGATTTAAATATGGCTACTTCTTTTAAGTGGCGCGTGCCTGCGCGCATGTGTTTCTTTTGTCTTTTCCTTCTCTCACCCATGTTTGGACACCACTTTGGCTGCTAGCTGCGGTTTGATGGAGCAGAATATGTTAACGGCTGGCAGATCATTTGCACAGGAAATATATTGTGTTACGTTTAATTAATCACAGCAATTCGTTTGAATATTTCACTTTGATTACCAAATTAGAATCCCCCCCTTCTTCATTTTTGTTCAGCTTTTGTGCCATCTTTTACTATTTTATTGTTGTGTTTGAAGTTTTACGCCGTTTATAAATTACTTTTTAGTTCTCTAAATTTACGATGGATTCTTGCTTCGAACAAATTTTCTCTACTAAATTTCTCACCTTAATGACTGTTATTTGTTACTTAGGTTTGTAGAGGTAACATGGTCTAAAATGTCATCGGCGATCATCTGCTGGACATCATGATTTTTACGCCTTCATGATCGTCGAGTGGCAAAGGAGGGACAATATTGTTACTAATTTTAATAACAGTGTCATACTAATCTTTTCATTTCCTTTATAAATCTATGTCTTTATGCGATATGCAAAACTACTCAGATTAATCAATAATATTTTTCATCAATGTGGATGGCTGAAGCTAAGGACTATTTTAATGTTTCAACATACCATTTTTTTTAAACATTAACTCTATTCTTCGCATGCAATGAACGATGAAAGCTGGTGTTTTGGAATGTTTTTATACCGCAAAACCTCGGATTTTTTAGGCACTCACATGTCCACATCAACGTTAGATGATGCTCGCAGGTAGAGAAATTTCAGAGTTGATTTGAGAAAAATTATCATAAGACGGAGCGGTTGCGACTCCGATGCTCCCCGTGTGGTCGGGAAATGGCGAAAGGTTGCCCAAAGATTATGATTATGGAGATTAAACGCTTCCATATGCGGGGACGGGATGTTTTAGACAATGGGTTCGATGTTACATCACCTCGGATCTTTTACAATAGAAACACAGTAGTTGAAATGTTTTCTTTGCGGTTTTAACTAAAAATCTGGTAAAAAGTAAAAGTATGTCTGATAGGGGGTCCGCGACAGCCGAGCGGTAGCGCCGGTTAGAAAATCGGCCCATGAGCGCCGAGGCTCAGCACCTCGACGGCAAGGGTTCGAATCCCAACCGAGACCGGACCCTCCCCTGTACGAGAGGACTGACTATCCACGTACAACAGGGAAACAAGTCTCGTAAGCCCTTAACGGGCAGGCATGACCAAGAGGTCGTTACGCCAAGAAGAAGGAAGAAGATGTCTGATGAATAACTGACCGTACCGACGCCATCAGCAGAATGGTTTGCGGTAATTGAGCAAACATCAATTTCTGTGAACGCCGCCTTTTCAGCTAATTGACAGACGGAAGGAAATAAGTCGAGGAGCAATTTAACAATTGCCATTTTTGAAATTCTTCCCGGTAATCCTTTCATTTGCGAGCACATTGTACGGAACATCGATCGGTCGATCGACCCTTCTGCAGTCGCTATCTGCCACTGTATCGGAAGGATGCAGGCATACAGCAACCCTCCAGAATGGACCTGCTTACAAATGGAAGGGTACATGGTGCCATTCGCGAAAGCCTATCTGTTCCGTCACATACCAGCATCGCCATGGGTTCACTTCTTCGCTTTTTTTTCGTTTTGGGGAGGATCCAACCACAATGTCCAGCCATGCGTTGGTTGTGCCGTTTTCCAGACTTTTTACTTCTCGCACAGATTTTTCACCGTTCGTCATTCCATCTCTCTGGGTCTCAGAACGGAACAGTGTGTGTGTGCGAACGTGAAACATGCAATTAAGATATAAAGTAAAAATCTGTTCCCTTCCACCGACCATTAAGCGAAGATGGTGCAGCCCAGATGGAAAGGCCGCGGGGACAAAGGCCGCTCAATAAAATAAAGAGCCCTCTGGAAAACAAACGGTTCGAGGCACAAAAACATAAAACAACGGCCATGTAACTAACCGTTCCGGTGGTGGCCTGGTGTTCCTTTTCCTCTTTTTTTTTGTTCCTGGTTTTGCTCGGTTTCGTTTTGTACCCCGGAGGTTCATTTGGGGCCTGATGGGCTCCGGCTCTTCTCCGGGCTTGCCGACGAGGTTGTTCCCTTCAATGCTGCGCCACGAGGGGTTGGCGGGGCGGGGGATCCACCGAAACGGGAGGAGAACGGGACAGAACAAAATCCGCAGTCACTGTCGGTGGTCCTTTCTGATGCGTTACTCACGACAACGACGTGCCTCCCTCCCTCCGGCGCTCACCGTTTTCCATTCCCTCAATACGGCCTCCAGTTCAATTTCCGACAGGTTGGCCGTTGTTTCTGCGTGGAGCGTAACGTGTTCTTTTCCCTCCCCCTCCTCACGCTCTCCCGTGTCCCCAGTCTTGCCCTCGGTCCGGCTGCAGCTTTTCTTGGCCAGCACCGGTTCGATTCTGGTTGGCTTTCGTACATCGGGGCAGCTTGCTTTTTGCGCTTTTCCCCTTTTTTTATTCTCTCTCCTATTGTTTTAGGAAGTCAATAAAATACCACCGAAAGCGGCCCACCGCAATGCCGAATTCTGAAACGCGCCCAGGAACAAGACAAGCGCCAAGACGAAGACAGGAAAAAAGGAACACACACATGCATGTGGTTTCTGGACGTTAACGTTAGGAGGTGAAAAGGTGACTTTTACGTACGCCATACGCGTAAAGGTGGAGTTATCTTTTTCCAGCGTTTATTATTTGGCACCCTGGAGAGGTTTTCCCATTGCCGGGCGCCTCCCTTAGAAGCGTTGGCACGGATTGGGCTGCCTTTTTTCCCACAGCATCCCCTGGGCCGATTCCGCGACACGGTCCGTTTTTTTTGGAAGTTCCGATAATGAGGGAGTTTTTCGTTTGTTTTTCAATTCTCGTTTATTTGTGAATGAACGTTGTGGGCTTTTGACTCCTTTCAACGTCAAGGATACGATTGAGAAATTCTGACCACCATGGTAGGGAACTCAAAAGAAAAGCACTCGCCGCGGTAGGTAGCTCGGAAAAGGGATGAAGAAATAAAAGCAAACTCCAAAAACCATTAACCAACGAAATGGGTTGTTTGTTCTGACCTCCCCGCAAAATGAACCTTTGGTGCGCTCGTCTACAGTCACGAACTCGGTCTCGGGTTGCCTGCCGGAGGACGAACGAATGAAGAAGGAATCCGTAAGGAATGTCCTATCGGAACGTAACACCGAACACCGACTGTCGATCGATCAGTCTTTGAAACGGGCTATTAAGATTTTGTCGAAAAATGTGAAGAGTTCTGCTAGTCAACGCCGTCGAGTCGCTCTCTTGGATGGAATGGCTAGTCGGACTACCGGGCTTTTGCCCGGGCGCAACAATGTCGCGCGAGAGCCATTGCGGGGAGTTGAAAGCGCCTCGAGGCCAATCGTGCTCGTGCGACATAATCCTCCGGACTTGATCGACTGGATTTCGTGTCGTGCTAACCGACCGCAGAGTTTGGTTATTGGTTGAGTTATAGGTTAGGTTAGGTTGTTTTTTGGAGGACCCGGTATTTCGTTTGTTATTACTGAAGAGATCGCTTCATACACTTGACGAAAGATTGTTGTAAGTCAAAGAGAGAAAGAGAGAGCTTCCTGGTTTAACATAGTACTTTCTCTTATGGCTTGGATCCGAGGTTGCAAATGATCCCAAGCCGTGACCGTGGGATGCCGTTTATTGACTGCCTGAAGATTACTTCCTGCTCCTGTGAGTTTCGCCTTCTTCAGGGAGGGGGTTTCTTCGAATATCGCTGCCGGCAAAATGTCAACACGCAAAGCTGCCATTGTCACACATTCCACCGAACCACCGTAGGAAGGATCAATGTGTCTGTCCTCGCGAAACCCTCCCCCCACCGAACGCCCTTCACAGTCTGGCCTTGACCAAATCTGTCAACGCGTGCGCATGGCAAAATCCGCGAGATCCAGCCGACGCACCACCGGCGTCGATTATAAAATCGATTTAAATAAGATGAAGATTGATTAACTTCTAAATCGCGTGCGCCTCTAGTTGGTGGTTTTGCTGTTTGGTTGTTTCCTCCAGTTGCTTTCGTGTTGTTTGCCTTTAGTAGTGGCTCATTCCATGACTCCCACGCAACCCTAGGACGTCGACGTCTAGTGTCATTCCTGGGGAGGAGGGAACACCCGTTCCGGAACGCTCCAGTCCGGCGTAACAGAGATGTTTTACATATTTGCCGATTCAATCCCGCGCGACATTGAACTTGTCAGCTTCGGCAGGAAAAATGGTTCGAGACGGTTGCGTCGCCTTCGCAGTAAATGGTGTAGTGCGCGTGACCTTTCCGGCCAGCTGTCTCGGTTTGCGGTCCCGCAAATCGTTTGGGCACGATGTTTTTTTTTCGATAGACGCGCGGCTTTGCACTTCCTCAACCCCGTGGCACTTGTCAACCTTGTCCTAATGTCCCTGGAATGTTGCGACATTGTTGTGACGGTACATCATTTATCATGGGTTTTGTTTCCTTTTTTTCCTCCCTGTCAGGCTGTCGACTGAACGGACAGAAGGTGTTCGGCGAGGCGACGCTCAGCGAGGACCCGTGCGTGAAGTGTACCTGCGCCGGCCACAAACTAACCTGCACCAAGAAGTCGTGCCCGGTGCTGCAGTGCCCACTGTCGAAGCAGATCTGGACGCCGGGCGAATGCTGCCCGAAGTGTGGTGAGCGGCGCGAGGAGATCCACCGCGGGTCGCCGATGTGCATCATCGGGAAGGCGGTCCACTTCCCGGGGAAGCCGTACAACGGTGACCAGTGCTCGAACTGTACGTGCCAGAACGGGACGTCGGTGTGCGAGAAGAGCACCTGCCCGATATTGGAGTGTGCGGCGGAGGATCAGCGCCGTGAGCCGGGGGAGTGCTGTCCGTCGTGTCCCATGCCGGGCGAGTTCCGGAGCACTTGCACCGCGGCTGGAAAAGTCTATCAGGTAAGAGGTCATTTAATTTAATGTAAGTTTAATCATTGAGTGGAAAAGATATGTTCTTAAATGTTGACCAACACCATGGAGAAAACATAATACATTATTTTTAATTAGATTGAAGTAGATACATTTACAGGGTGTCCATTATAATGTCATACAAATTAAACCATTAATTATTTCATGAAACTAAGTCGAATTTTCATAATCTGTGTTTAAATGAAAGCTTTAAATGAATCAGTAATACTGTTACCAATTCATTTTAATCAGCTTTAAAAGTTTTTTGAACCCGTTTCATGCGGCAGGTTCCAACGCTTTTTTTTCTCAAATTTGAAGGATTTTAGGCATTGAACTGGTCCAAAGTGGATATTTTTTGCTTGGTTATATTTGATAGTATGTAGTATTGATTGAATTCTGGTGAACTGGGAGGCAAATCATACTTGTCTAATTTGTCCGTTGCCTAATACTCATCAGCCTAATTCGTCCGTTATCACTTAAGAATCAAATAAGTAGTGTTACAATGTGTTTAAAGAACCTATCATCCTTTTTCTAATAGTCTTCTAAGGTAAAATATTTTTCATCGGAGAAGACAAACAGTTTACCACGCCCCGGATTTTGAGGTTTTTCAACTAATACCGAGGCTATTTCAGTTTTTATTTAATACGAAAATTGATTGAAAATCATTGAACCACATGTTTTATGGCTTTTGTTAACACAAATACAATATTTTAAAAATATGTAGAACCAGCCTGGCACCCCTGCGATGCTTGGTAAAGAAGATATTGCTAAAAGTTTTAGGTTTGTACTGTTTACTTGAGAATTATGTTTTAATTAAATAGTTACAATAACGGCTTATTTAAAATGGTTAATATTTTATCGATTTACCCATGTTATATACCTTGTTGTCTTAATTAAGTGAATACGTGAACATCATTGTTTTGTTTGTGTTGGTAAAACTAAGATCCATTGTAAAATTTGGTTGATTTTATCAAAAACTAATGATCATACAAATCTTCAACATATGCAGTGCTTAATGTGATGTGTGATTTCCGATAATGAAAATCAACAAATAACATGTTTTTCGCCACACATTAAAATATTTTAAAAATATGTAGAAAAAGTATGAACTGTGGCGTGAGCACTTCGTATGATAAAATAGTGGATACCGTGTAGATTTAGTCTGTATACTATTAAAAGTTTAGTAACGTCACAGACACATTCCAAATTTAAACTGTTCTTTGTTTGTACAAGTGATTCTTAAATGCCCCTTCTCTTTCTTTATTAGAACAATGAAACCTGGAGCCTGAACGCGTGCACATCCTGCGAGTGTAGGGCGGGCGAAGTGCGCTGTGCCAACATCCAGTGTCCGAAGCAAAAGTGTGGCCCCAATGAATCGCTGAAGACCGTCGCCGGCGAGTGTTGTCCACGGTGTGTGGAAAGCCCGGGCGTCTGTACCGTGTTCGGTGATCCGCACTACAAGACGTTCGATGGCAACTTCTACAGCTTCCAGGGCTCGTGCAAGTACCAGCTGTCGGCGGACTGCGTCGGGCACACGTTCTCGATCCGCGTCACGAATGACGCCCGGCTCACGAAGTACTCCTCCTGGACAAAGACGGTCACGCTCAAGCTGGACGGCGTGAAGGTGAACCTGGGCCACCGGATGCGCGTGAAGGTGAACGGGACGCGTGTCGAGCCGCCGTACAAGCTGAACCGCACGCTCGAGATCTACCGCAGCGCGGACGACACGGAGGTGATCGTCGAGACGGCGCTGGGCGTGAAGCTAAGCTGGGACGGGCTGAACTTCATCCAGGTGCAGGTGCCGACGGCGTACAAGAGCAAGCTGTGTGGCCTCTGCGGCAACTACAACAGCGTGTTCCGGGACGACCTGTTCACGCGCGGCGGTCTCAACATGACGCACAACGTGTGGCGCTTCGCCCGCTCCTGGGCGGTCGGCGGTCCGAAGGCGTGCACGCGCCAGCGCCGCAAAGAGCTGGCGGCCCGCAACCCCCAGTGCAAGACGAAGAAGTTCTTCACCTTCTGCAAGCCGCTGCGCACGGCCGAGGTGTTCGGGCGCTGCAACTCGCTGCTCAACCCGGACAACTACTTCGAGTCGTGCAAGTTCGACATGTGCGAGTGTCCCCATCGGCAGTGCTACTGCGACAGCATGGCGGCGTACGCGCACGAGTGCATCCGGCAGGGCGTCCAGCTGCCCGACTGGCGCACGCTGACCAGTTGCGGCCGCAACGTGACGGCCGGGGCGGCCGCTGCCGCTGTTGCCATGGCGCAGGCCCAGAAGCAACTACTCGGCCAGAATGCGCTCATCGGAGCGGGCGGAAACGGTGTACGGCGGCATCCGAAGCGGATACGGCGGCCGAAACTTCTTCCACCGGCCGACGCCCAGGACCTCGCACAGCTGCAGCAGCAGCTTCCACGACAGGGCAAGCAGCAGAAGAAGCCGCAGGATCAGCATCACCCGAAGCACCACAAGTTGCTGCTGCAGCATCAGCTGCTCTACCAGCAGCAGCAGCAGCTGCTCCAGCAACAGAACGCCATCCCGAAGAGGCCCTTGGGTAGTGGTCGTCGGACACCTCCTCCTCTTCAGCGCTAAGCTCCAGCTAAGCGTGGTCATCATCCTCCCCGCCCCGTTTGTGTGTGTGTGACACTGGTTGTCGCACGACGCACCTTCAAACGATCATACTCCGGATGCAGGTGACTTAACACCGGGCACCCTACCTTGATGCCCCCTCCTCGCTTCCCCACCCTTACAAACCAACTCTCAAGCAACCCCCGCTCGAGGAACAACCGACGGATGGACGGAATTTATTTTGTACATATTAGTTACACCCGGGCAGTTAACGTAGCGCGAAAGAACGATGAATCTGACAGTGAATAATCTCAAGCGCTCGCCACCAGACGCACAACAGGACAACGGTTTTTTTTTTGCATGTTTTTAAACTTTCCTTTGCGAAACGATCGCCAGGACAAGTCCTGCCCGTTTTTTATGCTTCCTTCAGACGAACGTTTAACGAAGTACGTTTAATCTTCACGGAATCAGTATGGAAGAGAGCCATGGGTGACTGAAATGGAAAAAGTTTGTTTGTATGTATGTATGTGTGTGTGTGTATGGGTGTGTGTGTGTATGTGTGTGTGGATGTTTGTGAGTCGATTTTGCTTCTACAAACAGAATAGGAACAAAAAACGCCCGTTACTAGTTACTTTTACGAGTTAGAGTAGAGTTACGAACTGCAAGTGGCATAAAGCTTTGTTGGAAAGCGCGGGAAAGCGGAAACGAATGTACAGGAAAGCAGAAAGCAGGACACTTTTTGAACGACGGACACACTTATTTTAATTTATCTCGCTAGCCGATGTTCAACTGTGCTGGGCCTGTGTCCGGACAACTAAATCATCTGGCGATAGGGCAAGAATAATCAGCTTAGTTGTAAGTTTGTTTACGCTCAGCTAAGGACAATATGAAAAACAACGACAACAACTTGGTTAATTTGTTGAGGGATAGTTTTCCCGCAAGGTTCTTTTTAGTTTCGAGACTATGCTTAGTAATTTTATTATCCTAGTTTTAACACCTCTATCGTTAGAGTACAAGTACTGTTGTTCTAGCTGGTAGCATTAATATTATTCGTAACGACTATATACAAGAAACAAAACGCTACAATTACTACAACTAACGGATACCGAAACATGAGTGCATCTGTTAGTGACATTCATCAGTATTTATTTTCCTCTTAATCGTTTTTATTTCGCGTAGGAAGCTTAGGTGGAATGAACCGAGTGAAGCACATAACATTACACGGAAGTTAGGAAAATCTTACAGCGGCCAACATACTCTACGACCCGTGATTTGAGTGTCAGATCATTGTCTATCTAATTATAAATGTGTGGTTGGGTGAGCAGGTGGAAAAACAAACAACTCTTCGCTAGGTTGGTTGAATCTTTCCCTAGTCTCCTCCCGATTTTTTTTTATTCTCTCCATGCCATGTCACAAAAAACAGTGCGATTTTGTAATCGATAAACGGAAAGCACCACTAGAGCCGAGTGGCTTTGTTTAGTCTATATTGAACCGGAAGTTTATATTCTATCTTGCCGATTATTCGGCCATTCCGTGTATGTGTGTTTATGTAAAATTGCATGCTGTCCGGAAGTGGGGTTACGTAATCAGTTTTCTTGTGTTTGTTCATTCATTTTTTAATCGCGAGTGCGTGCGATATAAACCATGCCCTGGCTTTTTCGCCACTCCATTGTCCAGGTTGATTGGTGATTGATTGGCGGCGTTGTGCGAAATTTCTTACATACACAATGTTGTGTTTCCATGCAACCAACACGCACTAGATAAAAAAACAAATTATCAACATTCCATAAGCAAATCGGTTCGGTTATTTTTCGTTTCTGTCCTAGCTTTTTATTTGAAACATACAATTTTAACACATTTTAACCTTTTTTAATAAACATTTTTAACGAATCCCTGTTTTACACCGAAACGCAAAATACTCTCTACAGTCCAATCTTTAGTTGCAGTTTACTTGCTACAACTATTCAACTAGCCCGAGAATCCTATGTGAAAATAAAAACCGGAAGGAAGACTTGCACAGTGCATAGGAAATAAATTAGATATAGGGCAAGGGGGGAAAGCACACTTAAAACATTGTAATCTGTACCCCTCACAAATTCGGGGCCCCGTTAAAACTCTCCAGTGAAATGATTAAATATTGTACTAAGTTTAGGTTGAGAAACGAAAAAGAGAAAGAGAAAGATAGTGAGAGAGAGAGAGAGAGAGAGAGAGAGAGAGAGAGAGAGAGAGAGAGAGAGAAATAGTGAGATGAGTAATTAAGGGAATAAACAAGAAAGTACATCGTGGGTACGATTTACTTATGCGGATGGCTAGAATTCGTTATGTAGGAGCGCAATGTGATCTCGTGAGTGAATTAGATAATTGAATTTGATTAAAATGAGCGCAAATGGATGGAAGCGATGGATAGAAAAAAAAAAACTATTCAACAATAGAAAAAGGAAAATACATCTTTTTTACATCGAACACCCGTGTATGTAATTGCTTTTGAAGCTTCTCTAAACCGGATTTCTTAAGTAGACGATCAATTTAAAATGAACATCCCAAGCAACACAATCGAATAGGGAAGCATTAAATTCCGTCATAATAAATCGTTAGGAAACAACACGTTAGCTACGAGTTTGAGATAGAGCGAAATGGTTCAGGTAAACTAAAAACATAAAAATACAGACAAACCCACAAACGGCATCAGCGCACAAAACTAACATGTTCCAACTCCCGTGAATTCATGCAATGAATGCTAATGGTTAGAAAAGGGTTTTTAAATCGACGGGAGATTGTTTTAAAGTATCTCTAATGGTTCCTACACACGGACACTTGCTTACGTGTAAACTTAAATGCATAACTACTTACATTAAAAAAAAAAAACGTTGAAGAAAAGATAGTGAAACAAGCATACACCTAGACACTTTTAAACACACAACGGTTCGAAATTGCTGCCGAACAAACGAGAAGCAGTTCGGAGCGCAGGTGACGTAGTGCAGGAAAATTTTATTTATTGTCAAGCAAGGAGTACGAAGAATAATTTAACGAAAGCAATCGGCAACAAACATTCTGTCCTTTATTGTTGTGTACGGTAGGACACCAGATGAAACACACTGTAGGAACATGTTGCCAACAACGCACATCTTCTGCCACTGTCTGAAGTGAATACCATATGCTCGTTAGAAAATCGATAAATGTTATGCTTGGGCAGCAAAACAAAAGTCCCATTGCTTCAAGCGTGAATCGGTTAATTGTCTAAAGAATAAATAAAAAATAACAGAGTTCAACATGTACACAACCAAGAACAGGTGGAACTGGACGCGAATATTGAATGGAAATGACCAACCATAATAAAAGAAATGTATGTAAAAACTGAAAAATTGCCTTTATTTGGGGAATTCGATTCGATTTGTGTTTTCCTTTTACCCCCAGAGCATAGTACATCGAATCATTTTCCTGTGCTATAAATCGGACAGAGTCATAGGAAAACATTTATGTTAACATTTATATTAAACATTTATGTTTCATCTTTGACACAAAATTTGCAAAATGCTCGAAATTCGTCTTGATTTCATTTAAACATTTACAAATTTTAATTCCGCAAGCATTTTAGAACTGTTCAACGGACACATTAAACGGAGGCCTGTGATTGGTCGCCCCCAACCGGTCAAAACCGGTTCTTCAAGGTCATAAATCCCAGCGAACCGGTTATGCCGTAAATAGTCCTGGCGCCATCTGGTGGCCTCACTAGCGTCATCTGGTGAGCGCAGCTACGAACTACTCATAGAGTTATGTGTTATCCCCGCGGTACAAAATGAGTGCTTGCACACAATTTCCACCCGTTTCACTGACTGTTTTACCCACCCTACCCTACAAACTGCTGCTTGCACACAACCGCTAGCTACTCTTCACCCACCGCCTTCCTCCCCGCGGTACAAAATGAGTGCTTGCACACAATTTCCACCCGTTTCACTGACTGTTTTACCCACCCTACCCTACAAACTGCTGCTTGCACACAACCGCTAGCTACTCTTCACCCACCGCCTTCCTGCTTCACCCCCTATGGGGTCCATGGTTCAAATATCTCTCACTCTCCTCGAAACCTAACTACATTTGCCACAGTAGGAAGGTTTGATTTACATCTGGTCAAAGTTTTATGCCGGATGTTTGTTGACAATGTTACTGCCGATTTTTAGTGCGATTGATTAATATATACAATCGAACGCACTTAAAAATAAATAGTATCCAATTAAAAATATTTTTTTATCTTTTATTTCTTCTCACACACGTTTTTTGCTCATCAATTGGATTTATTTTTGACCATCGTATTTTTCCATAGTAGCCGACGGCATTCCTGCTGTCAAACGACAAATCGATGTAGTGATGGGATAGCTCCAGAAAAGAATGGCATCTTCGCATACGATCCAGCAAAGGAGCGAGTCCCTTCATAGATAAAAAACAATATGGTATTGTAACATCTTAATCTTTATTCATTTATTAATTATTGTATGCTGCTGATAAAATCACGGACAAACCGAATGATAGAATTATATTCGCTGCTGGATCAAATACGGCTTTTTATAGTTGATTCGTACTTCGGAAAGATAACTTGATTGCTCAGGCAAGTACGCAGTAAGGCCTGAAATTGGCAAGTGATTACTACTAGTCTACCTGTCCCGTGTGAGCAAGGAGCTGGTAATTAGGTGGCTGTATTATTTCACAACTTATATAATTACAAGCTTTCAAACAATTTGTTACCGGTAAACGATTGCTCCGGAGAGAACAGCTTTCGTCAAATAGTCTGCATGCCAGTCTCTTGCCACTTACTAACGAGTGGGTCAATCTTTATGCACAATGAATCTTCATAATGCAATATGAGAAGCCGATAAAACTAAATTTAGGGTCGGAATGAAAAATTCTCTACAGGGAGCAAATGAATTCATACGATCCAGATCCGACGTTCCAACTCTAGTTCAGTGTCAATAGCTGCTAGCAGCAAATGGCGTGCGTCGACTCGAGTGCAGTAAAAATAAAAGTGCGTTAAATTGATGTGTTTTCAATCTTACCAAGCTCATTAAATGGATAAGATTGATTAATAAAGTGTTTATTATCATTTAAACAAACAAAGCAGATGAAAATCGGTCGTGCTTCAGTGTTAATAACGCTCTTCCGCTTGTTGCTGCTGGCGTCCGTCCATCTTAAATTCATCGATGGAAAGAAGATAAGTATTCCTTGATTATGTTGTGCATAATTGTGCATAGCAAGTGATATAGTCTTTCTTCTTTTGCAGGTTTCACCGGAAGTTGATCTGGGAGGTGTGCTTGTGAAGTGTAAAAAGAGTACATAAATAAAAGAGTAACATTGGTAAATGGTAAATTTCAAAATAGTTTTTGTTTACCTTTTTGGATGACATTTCCCTCGTGGGCATTGGGAGACCCGGAGGGTATGGGGAAAAATGTGGGAAGGGAGAAACGAGGAGGGGTAACCCATAACAGGAGGAGAGTGAGTTCCTTCCTCTCATTTTTCGAATTACTGAACGCCATTTATCAAAAAGACTCCTATTGCTTGGCGTTCAGTAATTCAAGTGTATGGCGTTCAGTAATTCTAATGTATGGCGTTCAGTGATTGCATGCAAGTTTTTGTACACCGGGGATGTTACTTTTTGAATACTTACTTTTTGATAGTTTCTGATAAAAAAAATTCCTAATAATTTTTCCTTTGCGCATAAATGATTGGAAACAGTTTCACCATCTCCTTAGCAGCGTTGCTAACGCGGGTAAAAAATGGCGCACTTGTGAGATGGAATTTTTCATTTAATTAAATTTACATTCAATAACTAAAAACCAATAACATGTTTTGATGCGGATGTATTGTACAAACATAAACAAATATTTAACTCCATATTTTAGGCTGAAATTATTTGGATATAGTCTAATATCGAAGAAAATATTAGAAAGTGCGCCAAGTTTGGACCCGCGCCAAGTATGGTGCTTCTACGGTACCGTAGATGTACCATATTTGGCGCAGTTAAGGAAATTCTGCATAAAAAGTTTAGTAACAAAATCAATGTTCGGTCAAATCATACCATTTTTTGCACAGTGCTAGCCTAACTACCATAGAATATAAGAAAAATAAGTGAGAAACTCTTATATTGTTATTTCTTCAAGTTTCAGAAACTCTTTGTGTGAGCCAAATTTGGCGCAAAATTGTTCACTTCAAAATTAGCATAATAATCTCAAAAAGCGCCAAATCTAACCACGATTCATTGAAAATACTTACTTTTTGATAGTTTCTGATAAATAAAATCCCTAATAATTTTTCCTTTGCGTATAAATTATTGGAAACAGTTGAACCCACTCCTTAGCAGCGTTGCTAACGCGGGTAAAAAATGGCGCACTTGTGAGATGGAATTGTTCATTTAATTAAATTTACATTCAATAACTAAAAACCAATAACATGTTTTGATGCGGATGTATTGTACAAACATAAACAAATATTTAACTCCATATTTTAGGCTGAAATTATTTGGATATAGTCTTATATCGAAGACAATATTAGAAAGTGCGCCAAGTTTGGACCCGCGCCAAGTATGGTGCTTCTACGGTACACTACCAAGTAATTTTGTACCATATTCCGCTACAACTTTAATATTATCGATGGGTGATAAGACAAAAAAATGAAGAAAAACCCCATTGGAATAACATTTCTTTTGCTCATTTTATTTTCTGTTGCTGATGGAGTCATTTCACTTCGCTTCTTATTTTTTTTTATTTTGGTTTTTGTTCGTAATATAATTGTAGATCTCTTTACATAACTATGAAGACGAGATATGATATGTATGCGTTCAGTTTCTTATGATCGTTTCCTTTTTATCATTAGTAGAGATTCGAAATTGGGATATGCTTCATGTTTCTGTTTTTGATGCTCTGCCTACGTTCTAACGGGTGAACGGATGTGATGAGCGACTGAATGGAGACTCGCGTAAACATGGTGTGCGCATTCCTTTTTACACTTCACATGTATTCGTTTTCATTTTTAATAGCTTAAATTTACACCGTCCGAACAGTAGAGTTGATGAAATGGAGCCGTGAATAGTAGTTAGATATTAGTTTTCTCGCGAATCTTTCCGCCGGTTCGCCAACCACGTGCATAAAATTTAACCATAAATTAAACATTAACTTTTCAAACTTCATACATCGAGACGGAACAGTGCAATCGGCCAAAACCGGTTTCCTTGAAAGTTATGTTTACAAGTTGTACAATTTTCTTGTGCGAGAGCTTTGTAAAACATACAGACAAATTTTGATAGTCGCTTCAAATATGACCCTTGGAAATCATTTATATTTCAATTTCAAATTTCATTTTCGTTTTAATTTCGTATTGCAAACAATTCAATTTGACAACAAACCAGTTTTGTTTAATTTTAGGTAAATGTTGAAAGCAACAGAGTGAAGTGAAACATTCGGTATGCTTTTGACAAATAGGACAGCGTTAGTCATTTATGAACTGTTCTTGAGTGATTTGATTCTCATCGTTCGCGTGACGTTGCCCAGCCTGGTACCTTTCAGTGGCAGAATGATTTAAGTGTGGTAATGATTTATATTTCTAGCAAATACCATCAATACGGTGGTGATTGTAACAAGTGTAAAGAAGAGAAAGTAAAATGTATCCCACAAAAGCGCACATGGTTTGACTCGGTGACTCTTTTACGGTTTCTGCTGAGAAAAGAAATTCCCTAATTTACATAGAACGTAGATGTTTCCGATCAAATATTCACAACATAAAATATAAAATTTTGCATTGAGACTGCATTGAGAAAGAAAAACAGTAAGTACCTGGTTTGAAAATCTAGATATTTTTCATGACTGTACCCTATTTTTGTTATTTTTTTTATCAACATGGTCCAATTAAAACTTGTGCTAAAATTGCTTTTCTTTTACATTGGTTTATTCTAATTCGAAATATTTATTGCTGAACTGAAACACAACGGTTGCGTTTACACGTTTTCATACTTTCCACTATCTTCTTCTGTGTAACATTGCCAATGTATTTGTTATTGTATAATTAAGTGTTTTACTTGCCTGCTTGTTCGCTTTTGGTTCAATGCTCCTTTGTTTTCTTTTTCTGCTTTGTTCCTAAATTATATCTGCTTTTTAGCTGCTTCTAAATAAGTTTTCTCCTGTTTGGCCCTACGATATTCAATATGAATATGAATCAATCACAAAATGTACAAAATACCGTCTGCACCGACCCGCAAGAAACTGGTAATTGTACCACTCTACCAACCCTTTCCATTCCATGTGCTTCAAACCTGCTCCTTGTCGGGTTTTCCCACTATTTCATACAGCTGTTCCGTTTCTGCTCATTTTTTCTCACACAATGCTTATCAATTCGCTAATAAAATATGCCAACGCCTTCAAACTTCAACCCAACAGAATGCAAACAGAACAATCCCATTTTGTTTTCACCAAACGCTAGCTATGAATCTATTGCGATCAAATTTGCCTCTTTTTACACCACACAAACGATACAAATCTAACATTCGATCGATTCCTTCCAAAGTGTATCTGAACTTCCGTCCTCGGCAGCTTCCTCGATTTCTTCCATTGGAAATTTAATTTTGATAATACTATAAATATTTCGCTTCCTTACCATCTAAACTTGTCTCATACATGATTTTCCCTTGCTGTTTTATTTTTAGTTTCTAATTAGCATGATAATATCGATTTTACGATGTTCAATTTCATTTATAATCGACTCGAGAGGCTTCCCCATTCTCGTTATATACAATTTGCTTCACGAATTTCTTTTGCTACTCGTGGCGTTTTTTTCATCTCTGGGGCTATGGACCATTTTAGGTATAATTAATTCACTGTAAGCGTTGCTTTTGATATGTTGCTTGATTTAGCATTAACTTCGCATCATGATATGTTTCCGTTTCATGTTTATTTGTTTCTCGGCCTCTGGCTCAGTTTCGGTCGAACCGATGAATACATGTTTGTGCTTCTTCCACATTTTTACTCCCGTAGACCTTTCGATATGTTTTCTGTTTCTTTACCATCAGTCCAACCGTTTCCATTTCCTTTCATGTTGCATATATGATATGTTTGGAGTTGTTGTTGTTTTCTTTCTTTTTGTATATGTTTCTTTTTTCATCCCATTTTTCGCAACCACCCGTTGTGGAGCGTATGTTCTTCATTTGCGATAAAAGCGATTTGTTATTCTATAGTTTTACCTTATTTTAGAGAATCGTTTTTTTTTCGGGAGGGACTTTTCGCAGGCACGTACCACACACGGGGATTCTGTGTTATGCCATCGATTAAGGTACCTATTGTTTGTTTCCGCTCTACGATGCAAAGATTACGAATGATTTGAGAAACACGTTGGAAATACACTGATTACGACATCCAAAAATAGCAACTATCTTTCCTGTCCCATTTCGTTAATTATACACTCACACACACAAACACACACACACACTTAAACACACTTTTCTGATTTTTTTCACCTCTTCTCCGTGTCTTCTCTTGTGTTTCAGTTTTGTAACAGTTGATTTTGTTTCGCTAAGCACAGCATGCAGGGAAAATTAGTTTGGCAAATAGAGATTGTACGACGATACAGAACCATCCGGAGCGGTAAATTAATGAAAAACGATTACGGTAACGTTAGCCGCAACCGTGCCGCCATAAACTGATTATCCTTCGGAGCTGCACGTTTTGATTGTTACAACTTCACAGCAAATGAAGCTCTGCTAGCAACAGGTGATTATCAATAAACGTAAACCAACGATTAGCTACAGTTAAATAGAGACATCTTTTTAGCTTTGTACTGCAATTTATAGATTTGGTAAATTAAATATGAGACCCTACAATTGGCAAGTTTGTAATGCTAACAAGCACGATTTACACAGGATTCTTTTGGGTGAAACTTTCCATTGCAATGAGTACATTTTTCTTTACCTAAGTAACCTGCGCTCTGTTTTTCTTTTTTTGTTTTTTTTTAGGAACTCTTGATAATCCATGCATTTGCTTACGAAGAACTCGTCACGTTGCCGATCAGCATCGGGATAGAATTGTTCATGGGACACACCAATCTTTTTTCAGAGATTACAACTAAGGACTACTAACAGCACTGCATAATTGTGGCATTGTCATCGGGGAGTTCGCTGGATGGCGTTTGAATGTAAATAATGATTCTACAATGGTCTGTCATTTTCAACCACCCAGTCTGCTTGGACTTCCACAATTACAATCAATTTGAGAGTCCCAGCTGGCTAAAACGTTGCCAACGGATAAACCGAATAATGGTGGACATTTTGTCCATCCGCTTGTCAGTGATGATAGATGGCAACAACAAAAATGAACGTGAACATTTCTCAAATTCTTCGTAAGTCTAACGGAAACACTTAATAAAACTTACATTTCAATTCTCGCTCCAATATAGAAAGCTTTGCATAACTATAGGAATAAATATATAAACAAATCTCTTTCAAATAGAACGTACTTAGCGCTACTTTTCTACTCTTCAGCGAAACGAACGTAAGATGTCCGAAGGACACCATATTGGAGTTATGCTCTCTTAAAGGTTTTCCATGGCCGCCTCCGCACTTACTGTAAACCTTTTTCCCGTAATCAACACTAACACGCACACACATACACATACGTACACAAACGACATCCTATTCCATTATGGTTGGTTGGTTTCGCTGACCTGTAACTGTAAAGCATATTAACACTAAAGGTTTTATGTTTTCAACCCGTTCGATTTCTACGATCAAAATGTATTGCTCACTTTTGTTCGCCTTTCCGCTGTGTCTGTTTATCCTGTTGGGAGTTGGGTGGTTTGCCTTTTTCAAAGACTCTTGTTCCTTCCTTCGCTCTTAATCTAGGTGGTAACAAATGTTTGTAACACTATGCGCTAGCCGGTTGATGTTCTTGTTCTCTTATTTGTAATCATTCATTTTCTTTCGTTTTAAAGCACGCATGCGGTTGAACTCTTTTCTCGAATGGACTGTACGATGAGATGGAGCTTCCCGACGAATGGGACACAGACCATGCAATTGAAATGAACCGTCTGGAGAATGTTAAAATAAATGTAAAGGTATGGGCTTGACTCTTGGCACACCATTCAAACGCATGAAGGAAATCCTTACATCAAATGCAAAACAAATTTGTGTGAAGTTGGACTTTTTAAAATTTATGATCAGCTTTTTTCTTTCTTGTCCTTCTTTCCTACGAACTGAAGCAGTAGAGTGACAACGTACGGAAAGATAAAAATTGGTTGCTTGCCAGGGAGAAGAGCGTGTAAATCGTTGACTTCAAAGCCTTCTTCCGGAAGCTTTCAAGCGTACCTGATGTCCCAACGTTGGGCGTCTTAAAGATGCCGAATCAAATGAAAAAACAAACCAAACGGTGTTACTTTCCACGCGAGTACATTTAACATTTTCCTTTTCAAGTAGCTCGTTGCAACATTAATGTGGTAATTTTTATTTGTATTATCTCCCTCTATCACTATCTCACTCTCTTTCTCTCTCTCTCTAAGGTTTGACCGCTTGAAAGCCTAACATCGTTTTAAGATTCTCCCAGCGTGTTGATCTTTTCTGTTTTGTTGATTTGGTTGATTTCGTTACATTAATTTGCGAGCGTAAGCTCAAGCGAACCGAAGGAAAACATTACGACCTTTCCTTCCACCATCGGATGGCGTATCAAATTTCGTCACCATCAACATCAAAAAGGTAGAAAAAATTCCCTCAAGATTGTTTCGTCTTTTCCCTCAAAGAAGTGAAAGGAAAATTGCAGCCGGTGACGGTGAAAGCCTACGAAAGTAGATAAGACCAGAGCGAGCCAAACGTCCCCAGGATTCAAAGGATCGTAAATGAGGCCTACAAATGTGGGGAATTAAAAAAAGGGGCTTCGATCGGATTAAAGGACGGGGTGCCATTAAAGGGTCAATATCACACGGGTGGTTTTATTTTTTTACGACCTAAGCTTAACCGAATTGGGTCGAACGGTACTGCGAATGACAGGAAAGAAAAGCGCTTCCCCCGGGGAACCTCGTCGAATAGACATCGAAAGACATTTTGTCCAGGATTAACCAGAGGGAGCGATACATTCGAAAGAAGAATTCCCTTGCGGAGTTTTGTTTTCCTGCAGGTTGGCAAATGCGATGCTTCGGCGCGTTTCCCAGAAGGAAAACAACCAAATTGAAGCTGATTGTGGTGAAATCACATTTTCCTACGCGACGCAATACAATCTAAGGCAAGCCCTTCACACGCCTTTGCCACTTTTTCCGGGCAGCTGTTAATCTCCCCAGTTGGAAAAGCGTTACAACCGACTAGTTTTTCTTTCGCCAACACTGGGCGGCACTGGGTTGTGCAAAATTCGACGAACATTACACCAGCTTTCTTCATCGAAAGTAAAACAGTTTCTTCCAGTGAAACGAATTCTGTTTTTTCTCGGGAAAATCAAAGGCAACTTGGCTTTGTGCACTCGGGGTGCCGGGCGACTGAATGCGTCGGAAAACGATTCCCAGGTGCTGATGATCCGATTTTCGGGAACTTTTCCAAAGACTTTCCAAGTGCGAAACAAGGTAACGGAGATTGTTTGTGCGGGGTAAGTTTCTGCACAAATGTTCGGAAACAGAATGAAGAAAACACTCCCACGAGAACTGGCGCGAAATAAAAGTGTGAAAACCCCTCCCCCCAGCCGCAAGACGGGACAGGGCGATGCGTTTTCGGAAACGGAACCAGCGCGATTCTGCAAACATTGTTAGAGATAAATTTTTATTGCTTTCCCGCTCGGCAGCTTCTCCTACACGGGCAGGTGTACAATAGTTGGGCGTTTTCTTATTCAGTTTCGAAGGGAAAAATCCACCAATCTGCCCATAAACGTTTTCAAACACGAGGGCGTGTGTATTAAAGTTAGTTTCCCCCACTACTCAGGAAGGTGAATAAAATGAAAATTCAATTCTATTGATTGTGTGTCCGGAGCAGAGAGAGGGAGAGAAACGAAAGTTCCCCGGCACATTTTCACTTTCACACATTTTCCAACACACAATACGGTTTTGCCGAACTGAAACGAAACAATAACACGCACCAGGAAGGCACTCCAAATTGCTGGAAGGTTTCGCCATGTTGTTAGCTTAGGATGCAGCTAAAGGACCAAATTCGTTCTAAAATTATACGCTACTCGCCCTCGAGTCACCCCAATGCCGTGCGCTTATTGCGATGACGAATGTTGGGCAACCGGTTGGGAAAGTTTAGTTTTATCGACGATGTTTCCTTCCATTCGCTTTAAATGCTAGAGATCGAAAGGTTTTTCTTCGAGTTCCCCGCTTCTACGATGGATGTGGTGAAGTCAAAAACGCCAGTGTATGAATCGTCGCACCGGAAAACCGAAATGGGGATACAAACACAATGAAAAAAAAATAGAGGTGGGAGGAAAAACAAAACTCGAAACCATTTGTTCGACTTTTTTACGATCATCCCGAATATCGTAATCAGGGGGGAGGGGGACTAAACTAGTTCCTGGCTAACTTCCGTTCCATCGGTTTTGGCCTGCGCTGGTGGAACGTGATCAGAAACTTGCGGGCCCCTTTGTCCCACTCTACCACCATCCCGCGCAGGAAGTATCGTCCCGTTCGGCACCATTTTACGAGCTTTAGACACCCGAACGTGTTTTCCACCGGAAGCGAGTTTTGGAACCGGTTTTCAAAAACACAAACGATCGTCGAAGGCCCCGTTCACAAAACGAGGGGCCCGCTAGTTTCAATCAGCGCCCAATTTTCACTGGCTGGTGGAAAACGAAACAAGAATGAAACCGGAAAAGAAACAAAATGGGGGGCGGTCGGAAAAAAACCGGGAATTCACCATCGAGCGGATCGCACACGATTGCCTTTGCACATGAGGAGAGCAAAACCGAACACAACATAAGTAGCAGGAAAAGATCCTTCGGCTACTACGCAAGGAAGCACTCGGACGGTGCCCGGGAAAAACAAGAAAACTATCATCACCCAGTTCCGTTAGTGTGCAACACCACCAACACCAACGCCACCCCTGCCCGGTTCTGTTTTGCACTGTTTTATTTGCTAGACTTCCCATTATTTCTGTAGCGAGCTCCGATGAATTTTCCGATCGTTTGTGTTCGCTTTCGTTTATGTTTATGTTTCAACCCGACGCTGGCAGGAACCCAAACGTGGGTTGAGGGAGGGGGGGATAACATATTTTCTCCGCGCCCACACTTTCCCATCTCCCCGCTAAAGGAGCCTTCCTCTTTTAGGCCCTTTTCCGACCAGAAGCAACAGTAACGGTTCAACTCTCGGACGATCGGAATCTTGTTTTGACGTCGTTGCCATTGTTTGCCGATGGGTTTTGTTGTTTTTTTTTGCTTCGTCTTCGTCTTCATGGGAGCAAAATTGAGTGGTGGGGTAGGGGATGGGTCCCTACCGGGCACCGCGGAGGAGGCTATAAATTATTTACGATACTGTCGGCAGTCGAAATATGTGCAAAGTTTCCGCATTTCCCGGGCAAACTTTATCCGAAACCCCTTTTGCCACTGCCCAGTGCGCCCGACGAGGGGGTGAATCTGATGCGTGCAGGCAGGGGGTGGCTTCGGGAAGGGGGAGGGTTTCGTTTTGTCTGCCAATGGTGCCAGTGTGTGCGGGTTTGTGTTTTTGTTGTTTATTGTGTATCTCAAGGTATCGAGAATTATTGTGCCACTGGAGCTTAATCGTTCCCATTTTCTGGTCGTTTTGTTTTCGAATACAAAACCTCAGCTTATATTGCGAACTCTGAGGAGGACGGGCAAGGACACAATGTTAGGCGAAAACCAGCGAATAACGATCCGTTGGTTGGGACATGAATTCGCTACCAGAAAAGAAAGGTCCAACCCTTCGCTAAGAGCTGTTGGAATAGATTGGGAAATTTAATTTTGAGAAGCTTTCGGTAGAAATCTGAACGCAGGAAAGTGTGGACGAAATGGATTAACACAACAGAGAAAGGGAAAAACTAAGAACCGTGAACTATGGAACTGGCTATGCAATATCTTTTGCTGGCGATTATTTCGTGCCGAAAATATTTTTTCTACTAACATTTTCCATTCAAAGAGAGTTGGCAAAAATAGTCCCAATTCGCTATAATCGTCTTTAGCTTCAAATTATTCTATAAACACCAAATTTAATTTCTAGCTCATTCACTGCTCCTTGCTTGTATTTCACTGAAATTACGCTTCACGTTGTTTACCGTTGGATTGACACTCTAAATGTTCAAATTAATGCTAACCCCGATTAAAGCTTGCGCCGAATCAATTATTATAATGATTCTTATAATATCTATCACGCTTTTTTGCCACCTACCCGGAGCCTCCAGTTTTAACAAATACTAAGTATGCTCGCATCGGATACCCGACTTGATCGTTTTTCTACCATCCATCCAATCAGTCCACCCTTTTTTTTACCCCCCTCCCCCTGGGTTTCCGGTAGTTCTGTTCGGCACGCTAGCGGAAGAAAAGCAGCCGGTTCATAATTTATGTCCGGTATCTTGTAGCATCCCTTCTGTTTTGGGGTTTTTCGGTAAGATTTGAGTTAATGACCGTAATAATCCCCGATTTCACCTGCGCTTCGCATCATTCTGGTGTATGTGTGTGTATGCATTGAATGAAAGAGAAGGGCGGTTTGTACAAAACAAATTATGCTCTAAGAATAGGCCAGTTCTCATGCTTTCACCGGCCCCGTCAGCATAGGTATTGAATGAAAGAGAAATTTATTTAATCTGATAGTTTTCGGACCGCGTCTTGACCGCTGTTTGGAAGAGAGTTTGTGCGTGGGAGAACAGTAATTTTGCTAACAAATATTTTTCCAATATTCTAAGGATAAATCATTTCGTCGAATGAAGATTCGTAACCGCCCTTACTGGAAATAAAATAAAGTTTGCGGTTCGACGGAAGTCTTTCGACAGTTTAGTTTAACTGTTTCATCTTTTAAAAAGAAAAAAGGCAGCCGTTGATGTTACATACCATGTTTTACTTCTTTTGCCAAACAAACTATGTAACCTCGGAGAGGAACCAATACCATATACACGCTACCGGGTAGGGGCAAGTCAACCGGCAAGGACAACTTATTCGCTTCGGTCCTGTTTTTGATGTCAGTTCAAATAGCTCTCCGATAATTGGAAAGCATCCTCCGGCCCGGAAATTACTCCCCATCGGTTGCCAATGCACCCGATACCCGGCCCCACATACCGCCCCGTTGCGCCCCCAAACAAACGCTGAGCTCGTGTGGGAAGTCGACGACAACGACGACGACGACGACGTCAATCTCGGGCGTGCCTTGGAAGTCTCGATCCTTCCCAGCAAAAGTTGCTGGTACCCGACAAACATGAACTGAAGCATGCAAATATTGACAGCGCTGCCTCGTCTCTCGACTTCGTCCCAGAGCTTCCAGAGCACTCTCGTTGAAAGTGTCAGGCTAAGCAACTTGTTTAATCAAAATAAAATAAAGCGAAACAAACTAAATTCGATTCCAACTAAAGTGGGCTCGGAAGCCGGCGCTCGAACTAGGCATGATAAATAGCTGGCATCTGGACCAGATCGATTAAGGAAAGCTCTCTATCAAATCCAACCGAAAGCTCATTAGTATGTATCTGTTCTAGTTTACTAAACGCATCTCCCGGTAAGAACCATTTCCCACTTTCTCCCGACAACGGGAAGCGCCACATTTCGGCCATTCCGATTGTGATCTCGTTAAAAATGAGCTCGCATTGTTCCGCATAATAACAATTCGATAGAACTGAGGACACCACCCTTCCCTTTCTCCCCCTCGCTAGCCTAATCCTCTCCCTCGTGGGCGGTGGGTAAGGATAAGGCGTTTACAAATGTTGCTGTTGCTCTCCGCTTGCTTTGTTTTTTGCGTGCTGAGGCTTCCCATGGCGCGCTTTCGCTCCAGCGTTTCGCGATAAAAAGTAATTGAATGTTTGGAAACGTTTGGAAAAACACGCTCCGACGCCAACACCACCACCACCACCACCGATGAGCGTGCCGTTTTCCCCATCGGGCCGTGAGCCTAGATTTTTCATCAGCATTCTCTCCGTTGGATAAATATTTTCCTTATCGTGCCGCGTGCTTTCGCCGGCGGTTTGTTTTTCGATTTTTGCGTGCAGCGTGTGCCACCGATTTAGGCGATCTTGTTTGCTTTGCTGCTTGCGCACCAAATGGAGTGCAAGAGAGCGGAAGAACCGCAAAAGCAGCTACGAAGCGCTACCGGGAATCTCCAGCTCCTTTGCAGCTGTTTGCGTCTGGGAAAGATGTTGAAAATACTTTATTTTCATATCAGCCGGGAAAACATTGATATTTGAGCGAGAAACCAACAAACGCAGAGCAAACCGTTGTTGGAAGTACTATAAATTCTCCGAAAAGGGGGGAACCCGTGACTGCCATTGGTCTGCTGGTAGGGGTCCAAATAAACCACAATCAATCTGCTCGGACCGTGTTTATCTTTCAACGGAAGAACTTTCTCTTCGGTTCCTCATTCTCTTTACTAAGAAAATATCAAATCCAACCGTGTTTAATCAAGTGTTTAAAACCGGTTACTCTCGAAATTGGACAAAAGTAAGAAGACTTGGAGTAAAAGTCCTCAATAAATATGAAAACCATCGATGATAATAAGAACCGACACGGTGTTTAAATCTAGCACGCGATACCCACGAGCCTTTAATATGTTTCGTCAACGCAGAAATTGTTTCTCTAATCGATGTTTAATGGCGAACAGCGAGCGAACACGTTTGCCGGCTGCAATAGAAATTCAAATCGTTCATATCTAAAACACAACCACAATCGGCCAGCCCGGGCGTACCGCCCGGAAGACCATAAGCTTCCGAAAAGCCCCGGCGGTCTATACTCGAGTGGGTGAGGAAGTAATTCGCCAAAGCCGCCTCGAAGAGCCCACCTAAATCCGGGCTACATCCGAGGGGCTCAGCATGATCGCGAAGGCGAAACCAACGGGGGCAATTTATTGCACATTAGACCGCGACGAAACCCTGGCTTTCCGTGGTGTAGCGTACACTTTTACTTCTCCCCTACGGTGGTAGCGTTTTTCCGAGGTCTTAGGATTCTTTTTCGCTCACTCGTTCTTGCTACTTCTTAGTCTCTTTCACTTGTGCTGAGTCTCGATCGTGCTACGGGATATATTTGTTTCATCATTTGGAAAACCGGGAACCAGCATGTGAGTGTGTTTTCTCGCGCCCTTTATGCAACGGGTTCACAGGGTGAAACATGAAACCATCTGACCTGGAAAAGCACACGGACCTGGCCCCGGTTTTCCCCATTACCCCTACAATGCCGTGTGCATTTTATGGTGTTTTTCCCTCCCTTTTTTCAACAAATCCTGCCGAATGATGCACCGGCGAGTTCATTTACCGTACCGTGGCGGCCGCATATTGTTGGCCCTTTAGTGCACGATGGGGAGAGATGAAACAAAAACGGTGGCTTTCTATCACTAACCCGCACACCAAACACAATTATTCATCCGGCCTATTGTTTGCTCGGTGTATGGGGTTCAACCTGGAGCGCGGATGCAACAAGATAAACCCATCACAATGATACAACATCATCGCCAACATCATCATCATCATCATCGTCGTTGTCAACGACATCCACCGTACGCCATTTTGTCCCGCTAGGTCCACCGTGCGGTGGCCAGCACGAGCGGTTGATTGTAAAATTAACTCGTTTCCGTGGTTCGACCGATGACGGAAACGGTGGCCACCCGGGAAAGCGGTTAGGGAGTGAAATTTATGCCGAACTCGATATCGAAATCGAATCAACATCCTTCCAAACCTTCCCTCTCCTCCCACCTCATCGTTTCAAAGGCGTCCTCCGAGGGCTCGAGTAATGTGTTGTGGCTTGGTGAATTGTTTTGTAGTAATTATACGGATTACGCTCTCCCCCGCCCCACCCCCTCCCTCCCTTCCTCCCCAAAAGGCCCCATCGGGACCATTATTTCGTGCGGTTTGGCGTGGGCCGTTTATGTCGTCAGTTGTGGGAGTCGATTTCTTCCGCTCGGGTACCCTCTTTTTGTTGGGCATCCGTTTCACTTCGGCGTCCTCGTATCTCGTTTCATGCTATCATGTTTTGCAATCTATAATTTTCTCTTCCCTGCGTTCGAACGAGTTCGCGTTTAAACGAGTACGTGGAACGGAAAATATTATCGGCGACCGATTTACGAAACAGAGCAGATAATTCATATCGTTCGCGAGTAGGGATATTACTCAAATGGTTCGATTGGTTTCAACTAGATGAAGTTGTTTTTCCTTCCTTGCGCTCGGGAGTGTGTGTTTTGTAATATTTTTTTGTTTGCTATTGGTTGTAAATATACACTCCCCGTGACCCAGATCGCCTGATGATGGTGACGATAAGGAAAAACAACACTCATTCATTTCGACCCATCTGACATAGCATGTAAAATGTGGGAAAAATTTACCACCAAAAACCAAAACCAACGGAAAAACACTCCCATCCCATTCCAAGTGGAAATTAGATGATGTAAAAATTATTCACCATCAAATGAGAACAAATCCACCCGGATGATCGAGTGACACCAGCGAGAGGTGTGTGTGTGTGTGTGTTTCCTGGGGGCGGGGATACACATACATTCATGTGCACAAATTGTCATCAGCAACACACGCCAAAAAAAAAAAAAACAACCCCACAAAACGGATGATAAAATATTTCCAGCATTAATCTTTTGCCCACCTTATGGCGTCCTTCCTCCACTGCTGGCGAGGCAGAGTCCCCTGGTCCCTGGTCCCTGGTCTCACCTTCACAGGGTCCCACCGAACACTACCGCTACACTCACACACGCGTGAGCAATCGTTAGTACGGGGTGAGGGTTTTCTCTTTTTTAAAATTAAACCATAAATCGTTGCATGTACATTTTTTTTTGTTCTGTAGTTTCATGCTTTTCGGGCGATGACGGTATTTCATGCTGAGGGAACCGTGTCCACAAGAAGAAAAAAAAAAAACAACACGCCATGTGGGACTTTTGGTGAAGGTAAAAAGGAGAGAAAAACATAGGAAAATAAATAGTAGTGTCCCCGGGGGGAGACGCAAAGCTGGTGCACGAGAGCTTTGTTAGGTGAAATAGGATGTCCTTTTCGTACACTAGGTACTAAAACAGGATGGTATTGCTGTGTTTTGTTCATTGCAGGTTAAATACAATTTTCAATTTCCAAACTACTATCAAAATAAGCTAACAAACCTATATTTATCATACTAATTCAAATTTAAGTAAATGTTTGAACTAACAGTAATTTATTATAAAACTTAACGAAAATTTGGATGAACAACTTTTTTTTTAAATTTTATACCATTTATCAAGTTTCTAAATAATCTGAAACGTTATGTAGAAATTTGTTTGCAACCTGATACTTGTTTTGGTAAGATAGCTTCGAGGAACCCGTACTTTAATCCTTTGATGCCTTGTTGTTGCTACAAACAATATGAAAAACACAACGCGAGATAAACTTAATGCGCTTTCTCGATCATACATGAGGGAATACGATAAAAAAAATCGTACACTCACAAAAACAGCATCAGTATGTCACTCCGCCAGCGAACAATGTGACATTTATGACGCATGACGAGGCAAGTGAAAGGCTCCAGATGAGCGCTAAGCAGATTAAAGCCCTACCAGCTGTACTTTGTCAGCCCGTTGCGGATCTCTGCTGCGCCGAGGGGAAAAAAAACGCTGCAGCGAAAAACAAGGCCCCGAACAGAAGCCCTATGAAAGCGAACTCTGTAACCCACTTCCGGCGGGTGGGTCTTCCCGCACTTCCCGGGGTTGTGTCGTTCAACAAAAACGGTTTTTCCGAATGCACACAATGCGCGCCCCGAACCGCAAATCCCCTCCCCCCGAGGCAGCGGGCGAAAATCCCAAACTTTGTTATCATCTTACCGTGCCCGGCGTGGATCTTCGGGTGTCTCTCGTCAGGAAGTTGGCCCTGGCCGCGCACTATCCCGAGGGCTCGAAGGCTAACGTCCGCCAGCAACAGGAAGTTGCCGGCTGCACTACCGGCTGACGGTGGCACACAATCACGGCTTCCCTTTTGCTATCCGAGAGCATGAGGTTTTCCTTCCCGACGGATTTGCGAGTAGGTGGCAGAAAGTTATTAAGCCATGCACTTCCGTCGCTCTTACCGTAGACCCAGTGGAACCTGAGGTGCTACCAGGAATTACTTCGGCCAGCTGGTGCCAGAGTTAGATCATTAATATAACGATCTGTGTCCGAAGTTATGCTGAGACAAAACCGCTCGACCCGTGTCCGTACTGGCCGAGATTTTAATCTTTAACATGGTCGTTATGGGAACGGATTCCAGATATGAGAAGGATTACGTTCCTTCGGAATTGAAAGTGGGAACTGAAGAGACTTATTGGTTTTGTGTGCCTGTAGTCTCAAAGTCAACAGATTTGTTTGTTCAAGGCTAAACCTGTCCACAAGAGAAACGGCCATCGCCGAATGAAGTCTGTATAAATTAATCCTCTCCGTTAAAAAAATGCCGTCTCAAAGAAGAACTTCTTAAGTCCATTCGGTTTTTAAGACCGTATTCTTAAGACTCATTCTACTCGGGCGTTTGTTGCTGGAACCATCGAAACCGAATTCGAGATAAGATGAAAAAAGCACCAAGATAGGGAAAGTCGCTCAATTATTCCACATTCCTCCCCTCCACCCAGGCATTCCACTCACCGTTCCTTTCGTGCACTTTCCCGATAAGAGAAATACCCGACCGCCACGAGCACCCGGAAACGATCGATCGATGTCGTCCCGCCGAAGGACAAAGACGGAGCGGTTCGGTTTTCGATGGGCTGGAATTTGAAACTCGGATCACTACCCCTTAACCTAACCCTCCCCCCGAGCCATCGTCCGGTGCACATTATGCAAATGGTTCTAATTATTTGATTTCCAAAACAGGAAACTTTTCCCGTTACCCCGGCCTTTTGCTACGAAAAGGGGGCTATCTTCTCCGTTTTGGTTTCTTTGGAGCATTTCTCCGTCTTAGTCTCGACTCACCCCGGACGGGCGCTCTAAACGACTATGGATTGCTACTCGTTACGTGATTACGGTGTTCGAGGACGGACGGTTCTTGGGCGGAGGGGGTGGATTTTCTTAGAAAAAAACGATCGAGAACGGTTTGGGGCCCACAAGAGCGCGTCCCAGAAGGCAGTTTGAAAAATAGGCGGAAAAGCGGATGCGGTGGACCTTGAAGTTTAAAACGAAAATGTCCAGCAAACTCGCTGTTGCCAATTCCGGGCACGTTAAACGTACACCGGGACAGCCGTTATCCGTTATGAGAAACATACAAATCGCTCGCCTTCGCAGGGAACAAATCCACCATCGTGCTATCGAGTGAATTACAATTACTTAGCCCATCGGTTTGTATATTTTCGGCCGTTCAAGCCCGCAAGTTCATTTTTAATTTCGCCTCCCGCTCGGACACACCAACACGTCGAGCACGTGGCTTTTGCGTGGTGCAACAATTTTGCTCCGATTTCCAACCACTTCCCGGAAGCGACACGAAAAAGAGGTTTCAAACCTCGGGCTACGTGCTTCCACCGTCAATTCACCTCCACCGGCCCGAGGTCAACTTATCGGTGAGCGCACGCGATGCTCCATAGGTGCGTGTGTATGTGTGCAGTGTTGTGTGTTGTTTCCCGCCTGCACGATGGTTGCGATGCTTCACCCACTCGTCCTTGAATACCCATCCCATCGCACGAGGACAAACACGAATCGAAATGACCTTTTCGAGCATGTAAATTCGAACCCCGAACTCCTGCTCCAACCCCTATTGGGTTGTAATGGATTTTTCATTACCCCCTCTCATCCTCCTCGACGTCCACTGGGGCAGGGGTGGCGGCAATGACCCCACCGCATGCACGGCTTCGGTTGGACGATTATGCACGTACACTGGCCGAACCCCCAGAGCCCGAACGGCGTTGAACGGCGATGCGTTGCGAGCCGGTGGAGGATATTAGTCGCCCTCGGACCAGGCATTCCATTTCCGAACCTAATGAACTCAAGGGCCAACGTTCCTCAACGTTCGTCGCGGGGACAACAGCACGTTTTGTTTTCAGCTAATCAGTTTTCACTCCCCCCACCATCCGGCCGATCCGGGTGGTGGCCTTCCGGAGGTAGATTTTATGTTTATTTGCCCATTTCCGTCTTCGCGTCCACGTTCCGGGGCTGTTGTATGGGGGTGGCACAGGGGGGTGGGAAGAAGGAAACTACTCGTGCGCGGTGCCGTTTGCAATGACCCCGGCAATGAAGCGGCTGATCGGAGCGGAGTGATTATGTACGGGTGTGATTATCACGACCGTCGCATCAGAAGTGTACTACTATGGCCCTAATGGTGCGCCAATTCACAGACTCGCACGCTTTGCTAGTGTATGTGGGTCGTGGTGGTGGTAAATTATAAGAAAATTAAACCCCAAAACCTTTCACCGACCACTGGGTTGCTTCCTGCAATCAAGAAATGACTCGAATGAAAAATAAACATCGGTTAATGGGAGCACATTCAATTATCCCAAATTATGTACTCCATCTTTGAGTGACGTGCGAGCGCCTTACTCGATAAATTCATCAATCATCCCCGGAAGGGACGGGGGCATTACAATTGCATCGTAACGTTAAACTTTCCATTTGAGTTTCGTTTTAACATTTCTAAAAAAAAACCAGGTGGTCAAAAATTTGCTTCCGAAAAATAACCTACTCACTTCCTGGGAGAAAGAATGAAAACTTAATCCCTACCCATCGCCCCCTCCTAAGATTTCTAAGTCCTGTCACGGACGCAAATGTGTCAGCAAAACTAACAAATTGGCTTTTAGCGGTATCCGTGTTTTTTTCTTGTTGTTGCTTTATTTGTTATTCCCATGTCTTTGGAGACGAATGGAGGCGCATGGTCCTTTACGAAACGTTCGAACTTCTGACGTTCCATTAATCCGACCGATGCAAAATTGCATCATCCCCTGGCTGACAGTTGTTTTTTTTCCTTCCCCTCTCTATCGTACGAATGCAATCGCACGTGGCAAAAAAAAATGTTAGAGGATTACTCAGCATTTTGCTCCCAAAGGGAACCGAACCGAACCGAACCGATGGAGACGCATGGTGGCTTTCGTACGAGACGGATTAATTCACCCTGACGGGGGAAAGCTTTCACATGGGAGTGCAATCATTTGACGAATGAAAAAAAAAACCGATGCATACAAATTCATGGTGAAATCTTCACTCGGTGTGAGTGTGAAAGAGGAAGAATGGAAAAACGACTCGGTGAGTCAACAGCAGAACTGATGACGCATCGTCGATACATCGAGCTTTTTTTTACCCTTCGGTTCGGTTTTCCGTCAAACATTCAAACCAAACCACGTTTGCTAATAGGACAGTTTTTCCTTACCGTGTTTTTTTTTTTGATTCCCCTTTTTCTCACTCTCTTTCATTTTTCAACGTTGTCGCACGTCTCAACGGTCAGCACACACATCCTCGATTGGCCACAAATCGAAAAATCACTCGAATATTGTTTGCGTGTGTCCGTTGCATTTTTTGTTTGCTCATTTTCTCCATTCTCCCATACGTGTTGGAGGGTGCCGAATTTTTCCGTGAAAAATGGAGTGTCGCCGAAAGAATGGTAAACACTTTTTGCACCCACCCCCGTAACGGGTCGGCATATGCTTGCATCCCGACGTCCAGAGTTTGCTCGCAAAAAAGGTTCACCCAGTCCATCGGTGGATGGCGCATTTCATCATCAGCTTTCCCTCGGGGAAGCGCTGGTCGTTTTCCTTTTGCTGTGCTTGCACGCCCCTCCAGGGCGTCCGATTCGGGGCTGGACCCATGCCGTAGCAGCAGCCGTTGGCCGTTCGTTCCGAAACCATTCCGCCATCCCGTGGGGAAAAGTCACGTATACATGCGCTCGCACACGTGTGACCCCGTTGAATTTTTCGGGGCGAAAACTTAATCCATTCTCGATTCACACAATACGGGAAGAGCGGGTGTTAGCTGTAGATGGGGTGGGAGCACCCAATGCACCCTTCCTCCCACAAGTCATCGTATCCGACGAAGTCGATGAGAGTTTTCCAGCGTCGAGCTAAGGGTTTCTTCGGACGTGTGCATCCTTTGGTCGTGAGGAATGCATGCAATCGTCCGAGGTGGGACGGTGGCGTGAGTCCGAAGAACAACTTATTCCGGCACGTTTCCAGCCAGCACATGTCGCGGTTCACATAGAGTCTGCTCCTGCTCCATCCTTACTCAAGCATCCTTTGACCCTTCGAACAGGATGCATCTTGGCGTTTGGGATGCGCATTTCCACCCCCTCATCTCACCCACACGTGCCGTCCGGACTGGACGCTGGTCGAAAGCACCCAACTCCAAACCCTGAACGGTCAGTCGAGCACATTTTAGCTCAATTTGTCTCGCCGAACGACCGATTATTTTCAACTTAAAAGTAACTGCCTGGATTCCTTCCCGTCTTGGACTCCCGGAAAGTGGGGCAACCCCGGACCAGCATCGTTCTCCCTCATGTGGGTGTGTGTGTGTGTGTGTGTGTGTGGCCGTTTTCCGTTCTGCCCGAACCGACCAGCATTACATTTGCCATTAGACATCTGCTCTCGCACACGAGGCGTGTGGAGCGGAAAGATGCGGCTCATGAAATATTTCATCGCTTTTGCCAACGAACCACGACCAGGTTCCCGATTCGGTCGTAGGGTTTCGGCCGCCACGATTGAAAAGGGTAGGCAGGTCGGTGGGAGAGACCGTTTTGTAGAACGTCCGCACATGCACACAAATTTGAATGTATTTATAGCTCACCCGAAAAAGAATGGTTCCATTGAACCTCACCCAAGCGAACGGGAGCCTTATGTTGACCCACGTGAAGAATGTGAGTGACCTTACTCGGGTAGGTACGGTTGGCCAATTTCCCAGCATCACTTTACACTATAAACTCCTTCGGAATACCCATTTTCCCGAAAAACAGTATAACCTTAATTTAATTTTTCTCACAAAGCCAATATTAGAATAAATGGAAGCGCTTCTTGAATTTCAAACGTGAGTTGATCGAAGACCATCAACAAACACAGCGAATGAATGACGTCGTTTTGGGTCATCCCGTCAAACAAATACCAACTCCTCGCACCGCCAACAAGTCGCGGCAAAGGACAATTATCCACACGACACAAAACTAAACGGGCGGAAATAATATGTTACAATATTTTACCACGACTTAACCTGACCCCCGTGCGGCCTGTGGGTGTTGCCTATGATAAACAAATAAATAAATAAAACATCTCCACTTCGGTGCGTCGGAACATAAATGATTGATGGAGAATTGATGACCGTGTCCGTATCTTCGAATCGGGGGATGTCCTACTCGAGCACAGTCCACTCGGAAAATCCGTCCGGCGCAAGTCGACGCCCTTCTGAATGATTTTTAATTATTTCCTATCTACAAAATTTACGCGCGTGCAATGGGCCTCCGGTGTGCTTGCGAAAATCTCTGGCGCAAAGAAGTTGAGGGAATCAAAATAAATTCTACCCAAACAAACTACCTCTACCGTTAGCAGCTTTTCCTCTTTGAGGAAATGTTTTCCCATGATATTTTTCAAATATTTGGGATCATGCAAAACTGACCGACTAAAACTTAAGCAAATTTTGCGACGGGTCCTGGGAGATTTGTTCCCGTTCGGAAAATTCCGCACGAAGCTGCACAATCCCGTACTCACCATGGGCACCCGGTAAAACTGGAAATACATTTGAGTGTGTGTGTGGTTGTTCTTCCGAGATTTCCTTTTGTGTTTTTTTTTGCTTGTTGCATTCGCTACGTTGTGTTCCTATGTTATCTGCCATTTCGTTCAGTCTCACTTGATTGGTTGCGTGTGTGTTTCGTCGAGGTTTCCCTCCCACCGGAAGGGGGCCGACTCTCGGGCGAGGGTGTTCGCAACCGCTCTCGATTGTTTCACTTTCCCCGCCATTGCCCTGCGCTGCATCACTGCGCCCCCTACTCCTCCGGCCAGCCCAGGTCTTCGCCGACGAGCTCGTAGAATTTTTGATTGTGTTCGACGAAGAACTTACGCAACTTCGATATCACGACCGGATCGACCCGGGGGTGCTTCCGGCCCTTCGTCTCCCGCAGACACTTGTCGCCCGTCTCGTTCCGCAGGCAGTAGAATCCTTTCGTTTCGTTGAAGTAGAAGTTATTGCTACCGATCCGTGGTTCAATGCCTAGAGGGAGGAAAAAATATACAGCAAAAAGCAAAACTGGTTAAAAAGTGCACAATATGGGTAGGGAGCAACTGTGGGGAAAGTTGTTTGGGTTGAGGGTGAAAACATAAAACATAATAAACGCTGAGGTAAAACTCCCCAACTGGCCATACAATGTTGAACGGATGCACTTTTGTTTCCAGTACCAGTAATGAAAAGAGTAGTTCGAAACCGAACTTTTCACAATGTTTAGCAGAACGAACGGAAAAAGGAAATAAGTAACATTTAAGTAGTATAAATTGAACTTTTCAGATAACATGAAACAATCCAGCAGTTTATTCCGTGGTAAGTAAAACTAATATTTTATCACCAACGCTGTTAGGTTATTTCCCATTGTTATTTGGTAAATGATTACGAAAATAACCAATATAAAATCTAATTTATTGTTTTTGTGAACATGAAAATTGTCTCAAATTTGCGAAAATTTAATTGAGAACCATCTATCGCTAAGTGTTTACTCAACAATTAGCACCCTTCAAGTTTTCTCACTTTAAGTCAGTCAGGCCTCTTCAAAACGATAACACCATAAGTGTCAATATTGTGTTTTCACTGAAGTGCCTTACAGATAGCTCGAACAAATCGAAATCCATGGCATTAATGAAACGCGTGGGTTTCGATCGATCTATATCGAAACCAACTGGATGGCAAAGGCATTTAAAAGGCACCGGTTCTCCTGCCGATAGGTATCCGCTAATTATCTCTCAACACCCACACACTGCCCACTAGGGTTATTATCGGTGATGATTGTTGTATTGCTCGACAGGAACAAAAACCGGCACTCGGGAAAGGGGAAATTCACGGGCTGTGAAATGTTTCGTTCATATTTAAACCTGACGAGAATCTATGAACTCGAAATGTCAAGGTGTAATGTTTGTTAGAAGAACTTATCCATGGTTATGTGATGAAATTTTGTTCTCATTATTTAAAGCTTATCCGATTAAAAACAAGAAGTGATGTCTATATCGTTAAGCATTGTATCATCATTATTGTCATGTCTTCTTTCATTCTATTCATGAAGTTCTCTACAAATAAAGAATGAAAATGTGCAACAATTTCAAACCAATACTTACTTACTAATATTTTCAATACTTTTAGTAATTAATTGGTTTGATATCGGTTCCGAACAGTCCTGGAAAATTTATGAAACTGGTATTCTTAGACAAAACTGCTACTTTTCTACTTTTATCTTTTATATAATTTCAAAAATAATCTGCTAATTTATTCAGGATGCTCAAATTTTCATTTAAGTACAGTTTTCACGGCCTGAACTATCCTACAACATGCTTTATATAATAAAAAGATACCAAGTTTGATGGACACTTATTTTTACATGTTAAAAATGGATGAAAAAACAGTGCCAAAAATCGAACCAGTACGAAAACATCTGGTGAACTGAAAACATCATCTAGAATGCAATTAAAACATTTCTAGTGAATTTAATATCCGATTGCAAAACAGTGTGTCAAGCCAAAGTTTTAAATACGCATTGAATAATTTAATTACTTTTTAACCATCAGATCCGGTGGACCACTCTAGCACTCTTCATTACTTATGTATTTTGTCTGGAGAACATGTGCGCTTATAAGTACGCAAACAAACCCTCTTTACACGTGTGAGTGTTTGCCCGCCAAATCAAGCCCGACGAAGTTCCATCCCACCGCCCCCACGCCACCGCCGGAGAAGGAAAAGTTTTCTAATTACTGAAGATGGCAGCTGTTTTGGCATACGCTCGACTTTCATCCGCTTCGGGCTGTCAAGTCAGGCATCCGTCCCCGTGGCCTTTTCCCTTGCGAACCCCGCCATCGCACCAAGCTCTTCAGTGTGCCGGTAAAAAAAACGCCCCACAACCCACCACCATGCGGCTGACGTTCCTCCCGTGTCATAGCTTGCAGTTGACAGCTGGGCCAAGCGCCGAGTGATTGTTTTCGCTCATTGGTCGGGAAAATTGAAAATCCCTTCTCCGCACCGCGTGGCATTATGGATCACCACCCAGCGCCCACTGCACCGCATCCGGGTCGGGCACGAATCGATCATCTATCGGCATCGACACCGGTTGGGGGTGGGTTATTTCAGGTTAGGAAAAAGGAAAATCAACAATACAACCGAATGGCATGTTGTTCGTTTTTTAATGGCTCCGTAAATGACTGATGCTTCTCGGCATCATTGGCAGCAAATGATTGATTGCTCTCCTGGGAGGGGCGGAGGGACGGGTTAGGAGAGCCGGGGGACTCATGCCCGATCGCTCAGCGAATTATCTTTTCCCTCCGAGGCCCACCCAGGTGCCCCACATAAACGCCGGTGCCGGGTAGATTAATTAAAAGGTGATTACAAACGGGCGCGTACTGGAAACTCGAGGTTCGAAGGGAACTCGTAACAGACTGCGGAACAGCCCGTGCCCTTTACAACCGAACCGGCGATGTTTGCAATGTCGATACGCTAATGGAAGTGGCAACACATCGGTCAACCGACAGGTGAAGTGATGCACTTGCGCCTTTTAACAACACACTCCAATGAAGGACTTCGTTAAAATTTAATGTGTAAAATGGTTGTCAATTCTCTCGTTAAGTGTTTTGCGAACAATCAGGACCCCGCCACGATGCTAAGGTTGTGTAATTTTTGGATTGAAGTATGTCATTACTTCGAACTAGTTGTCAAAAGTCGGTCATAGTCTAAAAACAAATCAAAAACTTCTGGTAAATTACTTCTTCGAATACATTAATTTAAATTACTTTCGACATGGAAAATTAAAATAGGTAAAACATAAATATAAAAAAATTGGGCCAATGATGCGCAAAACGATTCCAAGTGATACAACAAAAATCATAATTATTGAATTACAGAATGTTTGATTCCTTTCGTTCTACGAATCATAAGCAATCAAAAGCTCACTTTCTCCCACTTCTCCCAAACTGTCCCGAGACGTTCCTTCTTGTTTGTCTTAGATAGACTGGGAAGAATATCATTCCATCGTTTATCGATCCCGGTGAGAAACGAAAAGCTAAAGGAAACTTACCTAAAAAATCCTCGATCCGGCGCAGCTGGGAAACCGGATCGTCGATGAGCTGGTCTCCGTTGACGACCAGTAATTGCTCGCGGGGGAACACCTCCAGCCACCGGTGCACGTGCACGTGATACTGCGATATGGCCAACGGTCGGTACGCCTCGTTGACGGTGCCATTCGGTAGGATGGCCAAGTCCTCAAACGATCTGCTGGGCGCGTCCGCGTGTTCGGGGACCGAGGGGCAAACACCCAGACGAAATGCGAACCAGCGTGAAACGGAGGACGAGAGCAAAGAAAGGAAAGAAATGTTTTAAAAAGTTTTCGCCTTAAGATGCGAAAGATGAGATCGCTACGCTCCGCCGGAATGGGGGGTTCGGAAAATTAAAACAAAATTACCAACAAATTAGACCCACGTGAGACCGATGATTAGTGACTTTTCCTCGATGCCGGAAAAGTTTTACGCACCAACGCAACGCTGGCGAAGGCGAACGACCGGGCGGGAACGGAAAAGTTGCCTCCGTCTCGCGAGATGCGAATGATTGGGGCTCCGGGCATCGGGGGTTACGTTTTTTCCTTCTCCATCGGTAAGTACATTACCCAAATGATTCATCGATGGAAAGTGATGCTCCAGCGTCGGAGCGAAGAGGACTCTTGGCAACTTTCGGTACCATTGTTTCGCTAACAAACTAGCACAAGGAAAAAAGGTAGCAAACTGAAGTTACGACAGTTTTGGGTCACTTTTTTAGCGCGCACTTTAGGGATTGAATGATAAAGTGAAAGTTAAGTACACTCTCGAAACAGTTTGCCTCGTGTCGCCATCACCGAGATCCTCATTGGTGTATTTTTTATCGAATTGCTTTCTTCCACTATTCACATGACGAGAGTAACACTGACGACAAGGAAAAACAGGAAAAATAAAACGCCTCTCGGTCAATGCTTCCTAAAAGGACACTCCATCCAAAAGCCTTGATCGATGTGACAGATACTCCAAACTAGCTCCCGAATATTTCGCCACCCGTTTAACTTCGACTCCTGTCTCCTGTCATCAGGAGTCACTTCCCGTCGGCTTGCGTGAGTGTCTCCCGGCGTCACCCGTGAAGAAATCATCCGGAACCCGGTGCGCGACCTACGCAACGCCACGTGGCCAACGTTGTTTTTTGGAGTCTAGCAAGCCACCAAATTCTCGGAAATCACTTCACCCCACCACGGCGATGACGTCCCAAAGGGCGACGGGGAAAAAAACACTGTCGTTGCGACGGTGACGAAGGTTTTCGCGAGTGGGCTTTCCCACACTGCTGTCACCACAACAGGTTACATGTGTCGGGGGCGGTCTGAAATTCCCTGCCGACGGAACGTGCCATCAGGCGTCCCATAAGTTACTGGATTTGGAAGACACGCGAAAAGAAAAAAGTGTAATTGTCCAGCACACTTGAACGATACCAACCCAAGCTGTAGGCTTTTCCAGGAAGCTATAATATCACCGTTTCTTTTTATTCCAACTGACAAATAAAACATCTTGATTTAACGGTAATTAACATACGTTAACAGTACTTTTTGTGATTTTTGTTTGTGCCTAACGAAGCCTCGCAGTGCACTTAGCTTGTTAATCTCACTTCCGAACGCTTTAACCGGCTGCATACTCACTTCGACAGGGGAGAAGTTGACGATAGCGTCTGCTGCTGCGGTAGTGTTGCCGTTGCCGCGTGGCTTCGTAGCTGCGTGTAATCGGATATTGCTCTCGTTACGGGTTCCCTTACAATTAGAAGCAGCTTGATGGATGCATTCATTGCCCGGACTCGCTCCGGAACCTGTGGAATGAATAATGAGATGAGAAGCGGGGTAAATAATTGCTAAAAGGATGCTAGGGTGGGTTCTTTATTTAACACATTTGAGCTCTTTGATTTATGAAGTACCGTCCGCTTTTAAGGAGACTAGATTGAGTTGAGGTTCGTTAAAATTTCAAGAGGATGTTACTAGGATTAACAGCACGTCATGTAGAAAAGAAGATCCAAGCATGCTTAGACGCATCTTCAATTATACAGATGTTCCAATATTAGTTTCTTCCGTGGAGTGAAATAAAAATTTTGAGGCTTGATCTTTTCTAGTATTTCTGTAAGGTTAAAAAGTATGTTTGAAAAGAAATACCAGAAATAGGAAAGCGAAATCAATCGAAGCATTTCGTTTGATCCGATGATATAATGTAACGAGTTTAGCCTCCCTTCTTTTCCACACACATCTACAAGCATCAAACGAATGAAAAACGAGCTCTTTAAATTAAACAGAACTGCGCCGGAGTGAACTCAATCAACGCTTCACCTTTCACCGTTGGATGAAAATCTTACGAAAGCAACCGTCCATCTTAAAGCTGCAAACGAAAGCGGTACCGAAAGAAGTCGGGCAAAATGGTTGTGCTGCAACTTTCTTTACCGGACCAGAAGTTCATGTTCTTGACCTGGGTTTCTCCACCGCTCCAGCGCTCGTGAGGGGGTTCATTTTTCTTCCCTTCTTTTATTTCTTAATCGAAACACCCGAAACGAAGTCGAACACAAAAAGCGCATCCAAAAGTGGTCGTGCAAGGGGCAACAATTTAAGGATAACAAACGAAGTGAAGCCGTCAATTTTTCATCGTCCACCCAAGAGCGTGCGCACCTCCTGCTCTCCGCCACTTTTTCCCACTCCCCTCCGTCCCTTTCTGGCTGCGAAGAATCGATGAGTTTCGGTTCAGTTTCAACGACCTAGGTCAAACGAATGTCCTTTGCGGTTGGCAGCTCGATCTCGGTCGATGCGATTGTAATCTCGCCTTCTCACGCTAAACCTTGTCACTTGAAATTGATTCATTCACTGCTTCACACAGCCCAGGTCCAGTCCCGGGACTAGGGCATCATTCAGTTGCTTCACTTTCCACGCCTCTTTCCCATCCGTTGATCGTTGTCTCCCGCAACGCTGCTGGTAGATGATTTCACTTTTACAGTATCCTTTCGGTTCGGGATGGTGTTGTTTTATTTCATGCCTTTCTCTGGCTCGCTGCGGTGGGAGCAACTTTCTCCCCGGTGCATCTATCGCTTCCAACATCGCCTTTGCCTTTGCGGGAGCCTTTTCGAAAAAGTTATAGTTTGTCGAGGAAAAAATGAAACAACCGGCCTTCACCCACCTTCACCCGCTTTAGTTTTCCGCTGACTCGGTTTGGACCGCTCACGACATTCAACCCCCACCATTCCGCACGGCCACGCTCATTTAGTAGCCTGCGGGAGCAGCTGCGAAATAATGTTATTTATGTTGTTTACTGCAAATTTTCGACAGCTCCGTTTCGGTTGGCGGCAGCAAACCCCTTTGTTAAGCGTTCCGCATGGGTGTCGGTGAAGCGTTGCCTAGTATTCGGTTAAAATAAATTGCTTTCACAAACGATAGATAGTTGAAGCCGGGTTTTCCCTTTTTTATGTTTTCACGTGTAAAGACCAGTATCCCAGAGGAAGCCGGGGAAAGCGACAAAAACGAACTTGCAAAAACGGTGTCCTCAATCAAACGGAAACACATAAACATTAGCAATGGTAACATTGTCCTTTACCTTCGGGTCGAATGTTTGGTAGTGGATTTGGAACGTGCAATAAAGTTGCTTGATCTTTTTGGGGTCAGTTGTTGCTTCAATAAAATCATTTGATAGATGTTTTTCCAACCCAATACGAGTGGGGATGGGGTTTTGTGTGAATCAGATTGTCATGCATGCGGCACCGTTTTAAAGCTCAACTCGTTTTAAATAAAATAACAATGTTTCACAAACAATCTCCAATTAATCTTTCGCTTGTTTTGTCGAACCCACTTTATCAGGACGAGTTGTTACAAATTTGGCTTAATTTAGAGCGGGTCGATCTTTCAAAGCATCTCTAACGGCACACCCCACTTATGAGCAACTTTTCGTTTAATCATCGTCACGTTTCAGAGAGGGGGCGAACTTTTCCCCCATCAACCCTTCAGCAACCCGGAACCCACACGGTGGTAAAAATAGGAAAAAAAAAGTAAGGTCGCACAACCTTGGCAAATGATCAGCGGATGGAAATGCAAATGTACCGGGGCCAGATGCTTCATTAAATTCATAAGAGAGCGTCGCGTTCACGTGACGAGCCTGATGATGGTGGCAAAGACGATGATTTGATTATTCTCACGCTTCGGCGTGGTAGTCGTCACCGTGCTATAGCTAGCCTTATGCAACGCCTCGTGTGACCTGGCAAGGAAGCGAATAAAACGCGCTTGCAGCGCGACGATGTTGATGTTTGCGTCGGTACTTATGTGCACACTTTTGCACCTGAGTGTTTGCGGAGTCGATGGATGGGTGGGAAGTTATAAAACATATTTCATGCCGGTGGAAAAGAGGAGTTACTACCAGGGGCAGCGGGTCTTTCATACTCTTAAAAATAAATTGAAATTGGTCGTCTACTGGCGATAATATTATTCTCCATAATCAGCAGCGTTGCTCCACTTACCTCTGGTGTTACGAAATAGCTGGGGCTCTTCTCGATCGTTATCTGGCCACGGAAGGAGTGTGGCATCTTCTTCCGGTACCACTCGAGCCCCCTCAGGTAGTTTTCGTCGCGATCGAAAAAATGCACCTCGCCGTTGGCCTTCTGTATCCTTGGATGTAAGTATAGCATCTCTAGCAGGGCGCGTGTGCCACATTTTCTCACTCCGATTATTAAACACTGGACGCGGGACAAAGAAAGGCAAGGCAAACATTAGCATACGGTGGATTGTGGTGTTTTTAAATGTTTTCCCGGGATTTTTCCTCGCTCGCGGTCCAATACTTACTTGCGGTAACCTACGGCTAGTTTTGGGAAAGTGTATTCGGTTCGGAAATATAACAGGTTGATTGAAAACCGGTGGATTGGGGATGTGATTTGTCAGTATGGCGATTTTGTTTTCCGAAATCGCCGTTGCCGCCTGGTGGAAATGGAAATGGAAGGAATAAAACAGTGACAATTTTTTAGCATTGTGATTTCATTAGAAGTAGTCTCCGTACGCATACCTGTATACTGTACACCGCACTATCGTACAGGATGTGAAAGGTAAGGAACAGCGAAATCAGCATCACCGAGAGGAACAGTGCCGCCAGCTTGGGCCTCGATACGCCTACGACGAGGACGCAATCCGAGTGAGAAGGATCTGGCCCGAGGGGCCTCATAGCCGCTTTGGGTAACCATCTGGAAACGGTGGCAAAAGGTAGAAACGTTAGTCCAACAAACACTCGAAAACATGATATGACTAAATGTGGATGACATAACAATTATTGAAATGTTTGATAACATTGTTAGAAAAAAAACCTACTGCAAATTAATGCTACCCGTTTGCATCTAAATTCGGAAGCTTGAAGTAAAACTCGCCCGAGGCACCTTATGGGGCAAGCACAATCTTACTTATTTATAACCTTTTCCCCGATGCATAATAATCAGGCTTCCCTTCGTTGTACGGAAATGTGAAAAACGGACCCCATATCTCCCGCTATCGGCAACGTTTCTTTTGCTTTTACGAGGTTAAGAGATTTTCCTTAACGACGGCGTCGGAAAAAATACCATTTTACCCCTAAATGTTCGTGAGTCCGGCGGTCGGCTTCGCGTCTTCAGCTGAGCCCGCGGTCCAACCTGTACCGGGTTCGGTTGTGTGTCCAGCCAGAACATTGTCTTTAATTGGCGGCATCCTTTCCGGCCGCTCGCACCAAGAACCCGTTTCCTGTCCCCCGACACCACCAAAAGGGTCAGTCAGCAACAATTCGTGACCGGAAGCGGCCATAAAATCTCCCGAGCCGAGCCGAGCGTGCATTCAGGGAACCATTAGCGTTTATTATGTTCCTTGCGCGCCAGGCACAATTGTTGCCAAAGGGGGGTGGGTCGCTCCCCCTCCCCACCCACCTCTGCACGCTCCGCAAGCCAACCTATCCGCGGCCGGTTTGCGAGCGATAAAATAATTATTTCGAAAATAAATTTATTCATAAAACACCGGGACCCCGGGATTCGCGACAACGGAAGCCAGGAGTGAGCAGAAGTGAAAGGCCCGGAGGGCAGCGGAAGAAGGTTGAGTTTCTTGACTCTCGTTGAAATGCCACCCAGCGCTCCGAAGACATAAAACGCTTCCCATCAGCCCAATGACACGTTCCCGAGGCGGATCGGTTCCCGAAGAAGATAAAATTCATTCGCTGACAGGAGGGAAAAGGATCGTTCGAGCTACGGAGCGTAAAAGAAAAACAACTTTGAAGGTGGATGTTGAGGACCATTTTCATCCTGCAACTACGCCGCAAAAGTCTTGGACGAAACCGACCGGTTCCTGTGGTTGGCATTGTTGGAGTTACATCAAAGTACCATTTCACCCTCGAACTGCCCAACTCGAATAGCCCAAAGTTGCGTCAGAATTCCTGGACATTTTTTTAATGATTCACTTAGACAAAAGACACGTTTTTCCAGCCTACCCCTCACTTTCCGGCCCTCCAGTAAAGGAAAACCTTAGAAAAAACCGAAATACTATTAAAAACCGTCCGCGTCCCGCTTTCGAGGAGGCGGAGAAGGTATCGGAACGTAAATTTGGCTTCCCCCTCGGGGGTCGACTCGGAATGGCATCGGCAGGTTTTTGCTTTTGTTTTGCTCCGCGACCAACCGAAACCAGAAATCGAAAAACCAAAACACAAAACACACTCACAAACCTAACATGCAATATCGATCAATTCGAAGAAAACCTTAATTTGATTTACGAGCAACCAAATGGTCCACTGATTCCTTCATGACCGCTATTTTACGTTTATGTTTTGTTTCTCTCCTTGCCCTCTAGCATCAGCGCTTCATTCCGCCTTCCCGGAGCATCGCAACATCTTTGGGAATGTTTTTTGTCGAGGAGGTAGTGGTTTTTCCCCCTCTGTCCACTTCCACTCTTTAAACATGGGTACAAAGTTTTCCCTGTTTTTGATGGCAAAATAAAAGTTATATGCGTGCGTCAGCCTTATTAGAGTACATTTGACAATTTCTTATCATCGTCTGTTTTTTTTCTTTTCGTTTCTTCTTGAAAGCACTGTGGATATAAATTACATTGTTTTGGTTTCCATTCACCTGGAACCATGTGTTATGTTTATCGATTTGGGCTGGGGGAAAACAACCAAATTTTGGCATTTATTGGAAAAACGTTTTCGTTTGTCTATCGATGGTCGTGAAGGAACTCCACATGCCAAGTGATCGACCTTTTTGGAAATCATTACTCCATGTTTATGTTCTTCAGCGATTTTTCTTTTTTATTGCTCCAATGCGTCGTTAAGATAAAAATGTTCATACAGACGATGTGCCTTTTTACTTTCCGCTGAAGTGAAGCACATGCATAAAGCCAATGAAGTCAATGAAGTGGATGATAGAAGGCCATAATAAAAGACGCTTTTAAGCTGTTATCTTGTCTCAACCATCCCCAAAAGACAATACCTCGAACGTGGCAACGACGTTTCCCGGAATTCGATAGGTTGCCCTGAACCAAAAAAAAACTTCATACCACGTATCCTTTTAAGCAAAATACCACGTAGCATCATCCCTCCGATGAAATATTTCGGTAATTGATTGTCATACACCCTAATTCGATCCATACATTTTTCAGCAAAGGGAAAGGAAACACGTTGAACGAACATAATTCACAACGGCCCATCCTCGGGGGTTTGCCTTCGTCAAACGATCCTGTAACCTTTCTGTTTTTTCTACGCTATCCAACAATGGCGGACATCTTTCGGGCCTATCGGGAAACCGAAATTGGCATCCTTAATTTACTGTGATGGCTTCAAGCAGGGCGGGAAAAAGGGATACTCTTAGCGTCGTTCGCCGAACAACATCTTAATCTTCTGCCAATGACGTGTGCCGGAGAGGGGTTTCTTATGTTTTATCCCGTTTGCTTGTATCAGTCGAACCGTCAGGGTGGAAGGGGAACTTGCTAATCTAGTTGGGAAGAAGACGTGCGAAATAGTAAAACAATATCGATCAATAACTAATTCGTTACGTATATTGACGAAATCTCTAAAACCAACGCAAAGGTAGGGAGTGTTCGCTTCGACAAACCGGAGCAGAAATGTCAAACTTCTCGTGGGGAGAAATGGTATCCCGGGAGGAGGCACCGGTGGTAAGTGTGAACTGTAACCAATCCGAAGACACACGCCAGCGTGTGATTTTATACGGAGCTAATTCCATCCGGAGCCGAGTGGAAAGCCGATCGTAGATCTACCGTCGCGTGTAATTTAATTATCAAGCCCGAAAGGTTGATTGAAGTGTACAATGTGGTGAGCAAACATGGCCGTCCTACGAGGGGATTGGTCCATCCTTCAACCTCCCACCTGAGTGTGGGGGGGATAATGAAGGTCAATCAAATGATATGCCGATTGCAAGCACCGGTGTGGCCTTTGAAGGGCTTCGTAAGCGCATTAGCTTCAAATGAATCAATCAGGCTTATTTTATGGGGAATGTGGTTGTAGATAAGTTCAACAAATACGGCCTAGTTTGTGATGATGCTGGTTGTTTTTGACCATGGTTTGTGGTAACATTGGTTTTTTAGAATATGAGGTGAATTAATTAAAAAAATCGAATAATTAAACGAATTTTCAAATTTATTTTACTACAAAAGTAAGGAAGGCCATCTGAAAATTGTTTATTGTTAATGACATTTTCTTGCTCATTGGTTTTTTTTGTACCTTGTTAGTAATAAATCGACGCTCTCTCTATCACTCTCCCTCTTTCTGTCGTTCTTTCTCTTCAAGGCAAGCAAAAAATAACCACAAGGACGATCATCACAAACGTACCATCCCGGGAACGACACTGCAATCACACGTTACTTGTTATTACAACATTCATATGCAAATATGCTACCCTCCCTTCGGCACTCCCAAATGTCCGACGTTCTACTCTATTTTTCTCTAACGCCAGCACACGTGGCCAGTGCATCGGGGAGTTGCCGTGCGGTCCAGCAAGGACACCACTCTCGAGCACTGGGGGGAGGGGGTAGATTGTTGCGGTGACCCATCGGGCTCGGAGGGCTATGGGGCGATTTAATTATAATACCCATTTAACGGGTTGCACCATGTTAGAATGAATTTGGGGACAAGCTCGTTCCGCCAGGGGCTGGGTACAGTAACGTAGGAAGTAACAAAACACACAACCCCGCACGGAAGAAGGTGAAACCACTTAGAGACCCTACTTGCCATCCAAGCAAGTTGACAGGCCGAGAGGGTACAGTGTGTGTTTATGTTCTGCCAAACCACCAAAGCAACATACTCGAAGCGTTGAAGTAAGTGGCTGACAGTATTTCTGATGCAACTGCACTGGCCGAAACTTGTGCTTGCCACTCGTTTGGGTACGATGTAGCTCCGAGGTGGAGAGAAAGAGGGTCCGTGTTTGTCGTCTCCAAACTAAACATATCAAGCTTCTTTTCTTGCTGTTTGCATAAATCACAATCAGCGTACACACACACATTGTCTCGGCTGGGCTCGGGAGGTCGAATGCAACATGGTGGTGTAAAACAGTCGACTGTTTCGAACCAGGTCGGGCAGCAACATGTTGCGGCACCAATAGTTGCAACACCGACCCGATCGGGTCGGGTGCCCCTTCAAATGGAATTAAAACTCTCAAACCTCACCGCTGCGCTTTACATAACTTTACAGGCCCCAGGGCGCTAGGTGTGTGCTGTTGCTTAAATTGTTGCTCCAGTACCGAGGCCAGCCTTTTCACCGGACCCGGACCCTCACCATAAAACACAGTGGCACACTCGCACGCGCTCTGGAGCCGTTTCCGGCGGTGCAGAACTTGCAGAGTAGTTGGAGGTTTTTTCTTCTGACAGCCGTTTGATTAACGGACCTGCTACGGGAAGACGGGGGCGGAAACCGCACTTGTCATTCACGGAGTTGGCTGGCATGGCAGCCGACTGTTGCCTGTTGGTATATTTAAAACCCGCCCCGAACGTATCTTCCTTCCGTGGTGCATGTTTTTGGAGCAGTGCGCACTGCAGGGTGCGGAATTTTTAATTCGTTTCATTTCGCAATGCGTGTAGGAATGACAGAAGCAAACCATTATGAAATGTAAAGCTCATAAATATTTAGATTTAGATTTGAGCTTTAAAATATTCCGAACATACACACACACACACACACACACACACACACACCAGCAAATAGTTCCTCACTGAAGCCGGCCTGCTGTAGACTCGTTTTACAACCTCGACATCGTTGTGCCTTTCTTCGGAACTCTCGAAATCCCAACCGAGGTGGATGGAGAATCGAACGATCAAAGGCCTCCTCTCCGTAGAAATCCCAGGCATACCAAGCGTATCGTACGCGTTCGGCCAACACCGGAATGTTCCTTGAGGAAATAATTAAATTGAGAGCTTCATTCGTTGGAAAACATCAATCTTCTCATAAAGGACTCCCCGGCTCTATAAAGGTTCGGCTACCGGCAAATCGATGTTCTGACACGACTACGAGCACACACACATACATACGAAGAGCTTGCTTCATCCCTTCGCCTTCGCTCTTACCCGCCACCCACCGGCTTGATTCCGGTGCTTCATCGACTTTCCCAATTCACACGCTCTGTCAGGGTATCGATTTTCCTTTCCGATCTCTATCAGTCCATTGTAAATTATTCGGTATCCTAATTCCATTATCATTTCGTGATTTCAATTTCCTGAAATGAAAACTCTGTTCTTATATGTAGCTGTGTTTGAGTGTATGTGTGGAAGTATGTGGCGCCAACGGGTGTCAGCTCCAAATGTCCTGTGATATGTACCTCACTTGGGAAGGCAAGAGCTGTTGGGCTTCAATCTGGAAGGCGAAATGCTTCTGAAGGAACAGCTTTCGTTAGCTTCCGTAACACCGTGGGTAAGTATTTCGATGGTGAAAAAAATCCTTCGTTGGTTCTCTCCCGCTTCCCGAAGCATTCCTTGCACCTACCTTGCGTTGCCAAATGCAAGAAGGTAGTGTTTACTTCCCGGAGTAACGGTTGTATCGATTTCATCCATCTTACGATACATCGACGAGCCCATTCGCGTACGGTTGCACTTCGTTTCGAGCAAGTGACACCATTTCCAGATTTTCCCCGCATAAACCGATGAGGGGAGCTTGAGCACATCGAAAACAGAACGCCGGCTTTGCAGGTAAGAAAGTGAACCTCACACAGGTGATTGGTGACAGGCAAATGCACCGTGTTAGGGAAGGATTCCGTCACGCGCCACGGATTGTTACGAGGCTGCATAATTTATCGGGACAAGGTGCACCATTAGAAAAGGTGCCGAAAAACAGGCATGTACATTTTTAACAATTTATTAGAAACGTAGTGCTTGTGAGGATGAAAAATGTTTGGTGTTTAAAAATGTACGAGTAAGCATTCAAGGGAAGAAAATGTTTAATAATAATCATGAAATAAAAAATTATCTATCTAAATAAATAAATATCTAAGTTCTATAATAAAATGACAAGAATATAGAACAAGTGCGACCAATCGAAGCACACAAGAATTGTAATTAATAAAATTTTTGAAAAAGATAATTGTTTGGCCTATGATAGTAAAACACAATGTTATTGCAAAATTGTTTGATGATACACCGATTATAACGGTCTTTCAAATTTTCGATGCAATTTCTTAGTAGTATTAGTCCTTGGCTCAAAAAAGGCCTCAGTTTCTTCGATCACCTCTTCATCCGACGAAAATGTCTCCCCAACGAGCATCTTTTTGAGATCTGAGAAAGGGAAATATTCTATGGGAGCCAGATCTGGGGAATACGGTAGATCTTAGCCAGATCTAAGCAATTCGTAGCCTAATTCATAAATTTACGCCACCATCAACTTGATCAACTTTACAATGCATTGTCCAAAAACGCTTCATCAAGCCAATTTTCGGCTTCGATTGTATTTTCCCCTTCAAAAAGCAATACTTTATCATCACGCGAAACTCTTTCTTTTTCATAATTACTCAAAACTCATCTTGTGTTCCATTGAAAGCTTAGAAACATTTTGTTAACAAGGAGTTCTGCAACGCTGCTTTGGCCGAAAGGATTCGTAGTAAATAATACGAAGCGTTCAAGGGAACACGTTTTTTAACATAACAAACGTGTTCAGAAATTCTCAAAAAATGCAAATTATAGCTATTTGAATGATAAAAAAATCTTTCTTGTATATCAAAATATAGCAAAATTGGAACCATATTGCGCTTCCCACGTCCGTAAGTGACATAAATCAACGAAACTGATCCGCTCGTCCAACGCTTCCACATTCATCTCCGGTTCTAATAAACTAGCAAGGATATCAACTCCCTGGCTCACCATATCGCTCCCCCGAGCGGTCAGTGATCGCACGGTGTCAAACTAATGAAGCGATGATTGAGTTTTTAAAACTACCCCGGGATGCCACATACGGGCCCACACATACTTACAGAATATCCAATGGTAATGTAACGGAACAATCCCTCAATTGATCAGCGCGTCGTTTTGTGGGCATCGGTCCGGCCAGCGGGGGGGCACGCGAAGGCGACGGCAGCAAAATCGATCTCCTATTATTTCCGTTTCCGGCAGTTCCATCTGCTGCAGTGCGGGTGCAAGTGTATCGGAATGGCAGCCGGTCTCCGGCGCCTGCATCCAGCAGCGCAAAACCCGATTGACCGGAAAAACCGGTCGATGTGTGTGTGTTTGTATTTTAGTACGGGTCTGTATCCTGGAACTGTCGTTGACGGCTATCGAGTATCGAAAGTCGCTCCCGGTTGGCGCTTTGGTGGAGGTTTCTTTTTCCCGTTAGTATTGTTTTTCTTACTTTACACTCGCGCTACACTACTATTTGCCTCGTTATTTTTATCGTTTCCAAATCCAATCGTCAGAGCACAAGCGAACTAGCGACGCCATCCGTTTTCCGCGAATTTGATCCGTGCTCGAACACTGCTAGCACGTCGCGTTCCTTTACTGATATGTATGAGATGTGGACATCGTTGTGGATTAACTTGTAAGTAGTTTTCACACTCCGTACAACTGAGGTATCTTACGCTAGAACATTCGTGTAAAGCTTTCGTCGGTAGATCACTATATTTATAAAAAAAAAAAACAAACTTCACTACATCTTTAAAAAGTGTGCCGCACTGTGTTTACACTTCGTACGAGGCAATTGCTGATATGCATTGTTACGGTTTGTTCGATACTTGGTGTGGGGTCGTTTTTTTCATTCTATCTTCTTCCACCTTTCCAGTTTCTTCAGACTTCTGTATGATATGTTTCGTTGAAGATTTCTCCAATCTGAAATGAACGTGTGGAACAAGAAAAACCCGTGTCAGTTATTTTAGATATTTTAATGTGATAACTAAATATTTTGTGAATAGGCTACTTGGACAATATATTTAAATGTATACATTAAAATTTCATAATTTATCGACACAGGTGTCTTAACTTTATATTAATGAGCCTTGGCTGGCCTCCAGTAATGAAAACCACACCACTGAAAATTCAAAAGAAATTACTTGGCTCCAAAAACCTGCATCGACCGGTAAATTGACTTCCCGCCACACCTGGCTGGGATTTGCGGTACCAGAATGGCCGTCGCTGTAATCTTCCGGTTGATAGCACTTCCTGGCGGAAGCTCATTTAAATGCGGTACCATTAACTGCAACATTCAGCATCCGAAACCGACAATCGCTCGGACTGCAATCCGATGTAGAAGGGGAGAAAGTGCCGGGAAGGGAGAACGGGACGCGTTAACTTACCATTTAAATCCTAGAGTATAGTATCCGCCAAGCCCCGTTCCGGGGCGGTTGTCCATTTGCTTTTGTAAATTGTACGACAGTGGCATTCTTAGCGGTGTCGAAGCTCTTTTTGCAGCCTTCCTCCATCCTTTGGAAAGGGCACAGATAAAGGCTTGCTGCATGGGTTTGCGGTGCTCGTAAGCGAACCGAAAATGTCCCCCAATTGCGCCACCGGAATGTCAACTTCGCGGAGAAGAGAAACACAAAAAACATCTACCCTGGACTCCACGCTGGACCGTGGGCCAAAAAGGGTAATTAACGGTAAACGACGGTTTATTTCTTCTACTAACCATTCCACCTTTGCCTGGCCGGGGGACGACTTCGTGACACCGACTGACCTCTACCAGCGCTTGTTTTTGGTACGAGAAAGATAAATACACACCCTGTAATGCAGGACATCGCTGTGCTGCTGGACTGCAAGTACATATAACAACATTCAGCAAGGACGCAAATAATGTGCTATCATGAAACGTCAACCTTCCCCCGTTCCCGCTCCCTTCTCCGCCGGGGGACGGGACACAAGCTGGCTGATATCAAGGGTCTTATCGGGAAAATGCAAAAGCTGCTTCACCTGTGCAATTATGATAATGTTAATTACACTCTTCTCCTAATTTGATGCTATTAATATCCATTTTGACCCCTAGCACGGGCGTACGAATGCAAACGACTGCGGAGTGGGAACGGTGTAACGCCATGACCCAGTTTGGGCGCCGTTTTTCGGTTCTCATTTCGTGTTACTGCAAAGGAGGTAGATTATGTTCACGTTTATAAAAGTTTTTACCATAAATAAACTAAAACAGGATAGTATTCCTGTGTAAATGAGGATGTTGGTTCGCATCAAGGAAATACCATAAAAGCTCGTTGGTAACAGTTGAGTGCTTCGGGTTTTGCAAAATTTAACCGTATCGATTTTATGAAACTAAACGAGATGAAAAATCCCTCCCTTATGTTAACCAAGCATCTGTTAGTAAAACTTATGAAAACCCACATAAGTCAAGAAATGAAGCATCAAAGCAGCTCCACCTCAAGAACAGCAAACAAAAGCCCTCTGCTCTAACCCGGCAGCATCGTTGGCCAGCATTCCAGGCACCTCGAACGGAAATGCTTGAGGTGAAATATTCAATTAAGATATTATTTGATTTATCGCCACTAGATTGACTTCGATCGTCAGTCGGAAAGAAAAAGCGTCGACCGCAAGCGCCACCCAGCAGTCACCCACTCTCGGAGCGCGAGCCTCTACAGAAATAGCATTCCTGGACGGACGGTTCCAAGGGTGTGTGTGTGTGTGTGTGTCTTTGTGTTGAGTGTCGAGCAAAGACTTTAAACCCGAGGCTAGAACGAGAGCATTCCGAGCCAGGGATGTTATCGTCCTGCCGCTCGATGGGTTAGGGTTTGGTTCGGAGTTTATGGGCCATCCTCCGTGCGCCCCCGCCTTTCTTGCGCCTTCCCGTAAGGCGCTCTTTTGGCGCGGTCGGTACGTGGTGCTTCGGTTCGCACGGGAAGCCAATAAAAACAACAACAAAAATGTGTGTGTGGGTGCTTCAACTAGATTGGCTAAATGCCAAACACTTTTGCCCGCCGACGGAGCGAAGGCATTCCGACGGAAATGGTTGATTGGCAACAGTCCGGAGGGTGGTGAACCGGATTGGGAGGGGTAGGGGGGGGGTACATCCTTAGCACCTCAAAGAAGACTACTTCCACCGCGAGGGTATGTGTGTGTGTTGTCGGGAAAAAGGAAGTGTATCGTCGTCATATGTAATTTGTCGCCTCGAGGGAATGCTTTGAAGCTGGGTTCTCAAATTCGGAAATCCCGCCAGTCCGGACACGTTCCGGGGGCCAGGCAGCTTGATTCGTCGGCAGCTTTGGAAACGCGCAGTACCGGATTCTGTGCTTCAAGAGCGAAACAAAAACGGACCCCGAGGGCCAGTGCTTTTCCTCCTGCTTGACAGCTTTGGGATGGGTTTTATTTTATGTGTAGTTGTTCCTTTTTTTTTGCAAGCCCAGTCGGTTCGTTCGTGTCATAAATCCAACGAAGCTAGCGAAAAAATTAAGACGCTGTGAAGTCGTTTCGAAACACCCCGAACAACAGCTTATCGTGTTTGATCTCCCAAATACCGACTAGGTAAGGAGAAACATATAATCAATCATCCATGAAATGTAACATTGGTTTTTTCTTTCTATACTATAACGTGTACGAGAAAAGTAAACAACAATAACAGTTGATCGAAAAAATCTCTTAAATTCAACACCAACCAAAGAACTTCGAAAAAATAATCTATTCAGGTCGTTTTTATTATCTTTAATTGCAGCAAACAAATTGCAAAGGCAATTGACAAACACTCCAGTTAGCTGAATTGAAGTATTCGATGGAGAGAAAGAGATTGCAAATGATGTACATCTCCGATGCAAATATCGAACCACCATTTGGGAAAGTGTCGACTGCTGCCCGTTTCACAACTGTGGCCGTTCACTCGCGAGCGTCGCCAAAACGAGGTCAAAGTGAGTGTTTTCCAAAAATCCACTTCCTGCCTACGGTAAAGAACAGGTTTCCCGTCCAACTTGCCCGTTTTCAATGTGACTTTTTGATGCTGTTGCCCTTTTCGCTAGCCGGGTCTCGGGTGGACGACCCTTCTTCAGCGATCCTGTTAACGTGAAAACTCTTTTCTACTTCCATTCGGTTGTTCGGTTGCCGGTTCCATCCGGTGCTGATTATTGCTCGAAACCGGCACGGCCTAGAATCTATACGCCAACGGCTTCTCAACAAGTCAACTAACGAACACGAAACACAGACACACACTAATTAGTTCCAGTACGTTGAAGTCATAAAGCAAACGGCGATGGATTAAGGGGAAATAAAACCTTTGGGAATTGGTAAGGTTTGCTTCCGCTCCAATCTAAAGATGGAGCAACTTAAAGGCCAAGTTGGTGCAAGTTTATGGTAGTTTAGTTCATCTGTCACATAATCCGTACGAGTGAGTTAGAAGTTTAGAAAATAACTACAGGGAGCTGCTCATAAGTTTCAAACACACGAAAGTAAAGTTAAACACTCTTAGAACTCTCGTTTCCGTTCCGGTTTTGGTTGTTAGGGAATTTTTTTCACACAACCATTTCAAACGTCGAGCGTCGATATGGTGGGTTTGCTTTCGATGATATCTAACCAGTGTTTTTCCAACATCGAGTATCGGTTAATCAGTATCCTTTTTTTTTTCTTTTTTGGTGGATGAAAAACACCAACCATTTTGGGGTCTTGAGCTAATTTTTCTTCAGCAAAATCGGTGGAAAAAACACGAGTAAAGCCATCCGATCCCATCACACACATTCGCACGTACCAGACGGATCAAGATTGCCTGCTCGAGTTTAGCCATCCATCTTACCCGGCCCCGGTCCGGGGCAGCCAAAAGGGACAAAGAAAGCCCGCCAGCCGGCCGACTTGGAGAGAAAAGCCTAATTAATTAAATTAAGCTTTTGCCCTTCCGGACGAGCGACTTGTTATCGTCGCGTCGGAGAGTCGAACCCGTACGGAACCGGACTTGTCTGCCAAGGATATACGTACGAGGTGGCACAAAAAATAGTCAATGCCAGATGGAGAAGGAATGTTTTCGAACAAACACATATAAACTCCGATGGAAGAAATGCTATCAATACGCATAGCAACTTCAACTTGAAGGGTAAAAAGTGAAGCTGAAGGATGGAAAATGTCAGGGATTCACGATGGATGCCTCGGTGGTCTTATCATAAATAAGCGCCAATCTTATCCGGACAGGGAAAGGACGACTTTAGAATTCGAACCTCCGGGGTGCAACCGAATGAGACCACGGTGGAGATATATGAGAGTAAGCCTCGCGCTTATCTGTCTTTTGTCCAGGTCGTGAACAATCATGGTCAAACAAAAATCCTTAAACCCCTCTGTTCTCTCCGCTTCGAACGTTCATAATTGAATTTCGCTTGAGTTCACCAGCTGCCCTGAAATAACTTGGTCCGTTGTATATAACATTCGAAATGAAACCACCCTCTAACCTTCGGCAATCAGCTTCGGCAACATTGAACTTCATTCTCGGTTATGTTTGATATTAGTTTTCCTTCCATCACCTGACGACCCAGCACAAAAATCAGAACCCTTCCTGCGCACGGGTGGTTGTATGTGTGTGTGTGTGTGGTCGGGATAATTAATAATTACCAACAAGCCATCAAACGGATGACGTGGTATGTGCACCTGTTACCTGACGACGATGCACCGTCGAATGCATCCGGAGGTCGGCGAAACTTGAGGATGGCTCGGCTGCCATCTGCACTGCGTCAGTCGAGATTGACGCTGTTTGATTGCAAATTGAGATAAAATTTGGTTTAAATTATTAAAACTCCGGTGAACCTTTTTTTTCACTGTAAAAAATCTAAATCTTTCAAATGAGATTTTGTAACAGTTGGAAACTGATGAATTTTTTTCTAAAAATTCAACCGAAAATATTGATAAAAATACATATCATCCAAAATGAGCAACTAAATAGAGTTGGTAGGGAGAACCACATGTCAACACCTTCTTCAAATTGATGTGAAACAGGACAATTATTACTTCCAATAAAACTTTAATAGAGTAATATAAATAAAACAAGATAACAGTAAGTCTATCCACTCTTCACTGCTATCGGACGCCACTCATAAAGTACCGTGCTTAACCCGAGGTTAACTGTCGATGCCTTACAAAAAAGAGCACACATTACGTCCGCCACCAGGCGCCTCCATCGGCATGGAAAGCTCAGTTATGTTCGAAGCAATTTTCTACCGTCCGCTGCAAGCTCTTTGTAATAGACAATCCGTTCAGTGGCAAGGTTTATATGCTTTTCTTAGACAAGATTCCCTCTGTGTACCCTTTGCCCATTCAACAATGTTTTAACGTTTTTGTCCCTCTTTTGTTCCCCTTTTCTGTTCACGGCGCAAGAATGCTTTGTGCTGGGTCAAACAAAAGCCGAAAAGACACAGAAAATTGACCACCAGATAAGATGATGCTCGAGCAAAGGTGACAATCATTTTCTTCAAAAAACATTTCCACAGCACAAAGGTTGCCTGTTGTAGCCGGTCAGCATTGTGTCAAGTGAGGTAATTCGGTGCGACGGCGTAAGTTGTGCCACTAACCCAGAACCGGCGTTGGTGTCCGATTCGTATTGGTGCGTTTAGTGATCAAACGCCGTTTTCCGAGACGTATCTTTTTTCGATTCCCTCGCAGCTGCATTCATGTTTTAGATTTATTTTCTCCACCAAAATCGAACATGAAGCATGGAAACGATGATCAAATCGATTCTGGTGCACGAGACTGACCATGGCGAACGAAACGGAACCGAACGAACAAGACATTCACAAAGCGGTGGAAATAAAAGTGTGCCTCTTTGATATTGCAATTGTTCGACAAGCGTGCTCGTCTTTGATGGTTCGTATTTTATTCGAGTCGTTCTACGACCGACTATTTCCCCTAGTGGGTTTGCGAAGGGGAACACAGGGTACACAAACTCGAACGCAAAGATCTTTAAAGATAAGTGGCAAAAGGAGACCGAGAGTGAGAGGGACAGAGATGAAGCAACGGTTGACGGTGGCTCGATGGGCTTGCAAACAATCAATGCAATCATGCCATTTGCCAGCTTCGGATGCGGGCGCTCCCCCTCGGCATCGGGGAAAACGCTCAATAAAATACCCATTTTCTAACAATAATGTTTGCGCGATTCACGTCGATACTGTATCACTGCTTGACGCTCGAGTGGGGCATTATTCGAGCCCGGGGCTCACCGTCGGTTCGCCGACGGCATGTTTTCAAGCGGATATAAATATTTATTGAAATGCACATGCATAATGAATGCCGGCGAGATTTGGAGATGGATTTCGTTCGCTTTTTTATTACAAGAAAACAAAAACGTACCCAGAGTGTGTATCAACAACAATCGCAAAAAAGGGAAAAACAAAACCCTCCAGCATTCAAGTGGCACCCGGTCCACTCGGTTCAAATTATTTCAAAAATGAAACATATTCGACAGCATTCAATGTCTACATGCAACACTTTCGGAAGGAACAACGCGGGTTCACCGTTCACATTTAAAAGTCCGTGCGCCACCGATCCGGGTGTCCGACGGCGAGTGAAGTGGTGCATTATTACGCGGCGCGATAAGCGTGAAATCAACGGAAAAAAACAACAATTTATTTATGACAGCAATCAATTCATCTTTTGCCTCGCCCCTGTCCGGAGAGGCATTTCAAAACATATGCGCGTGTGAGGAGAGAGTCCAATATTAGCCTTGTTTTGCAAACCCAACCGATGATGGTTGCAAAAATAAACAAACAGAAGATTAATTTAAACGTGAGTTGTATACTCATCGTATGTCGGATGTGCCAGAAAATTGTGTTGAAATTATCAGTTCAGCTTTCATTCACGGCATGCATATGATATTCTAAAATTTGACTTGTGTTTAGAGGGAAAGTAATTCGAGTCAAAGGTAAAGTATCTTTAAAGTATCCTGAATGTTAACACATTCCCTAAAACTAATATTATGAACGGAGGAGTTTAGCATCTTTTTTTACAAACGAAGAATTAAAGCCCTTATTAGTTTTTACAAACGCAAAAAGCAGCAAAACTCGTCATTCATAGTGTTGTTAAGGAAAAGAAGAAAAAAGAAACCAACCATTCAGTAGTAGAAATTAACATTTACCATTCATCAGCCTTTAGATAACCAACCATATCTTACACAGAAAAAAAGGTTATGGTGCATAAGAAAATATATGTCCAACACGAATAATAACGTCATCCATGCAGGGGTGGCGTGGTACAAAACGTGTTAAAAGGCGTGAAATATTAATTTTGTCTTTGCCATACTCATTTCTCGTTGAACAAGCTTTTAAAACATTACTCATTGAAAAACAATTTTTTTTGTTGCCTCTTCTCGACATTCCATAAGGCTCTTTATCAGTTTTGTGTCGTTACATATTATCAAATTTGCAGTTACATCGCAAGCTTGAGATATGTTTTCGTAACAAATGCACACTGAAGCAAATAGACTACGAAAACATCACCAAACATTCCTAAAATAGGTAGTTACTATGTAATATATCTTCATGAATTTTTAAAAATGCAGAGTACTTGTTAAAAATATATATATAAGCGATAACATTAACAAACTAGGGAATTATATTTCGATTGCTACTTAAAACAAAAATATTCCAAGGAAGGACCCCACAATTTATACTCAACCTCAGCATTATCAGCGGAATGTTCTTGCATGATTATTTCCGCAAAATAAAACATTTATAAGTCAATGCTGTGGCACAGAAAAGAACAACGAAGTGTTCGTTCACATTCTCGCAAAAACTGGGTCAAATGCAGTGGCAGCGCAATCATTCATCGAGGCGCACACACCATGCAAGGCAGCCGTAACGTGAGCTGCTTGAGGTTACGATGTGTGTAAGCCCAGAAGCAAACCGTCGTTGTTCCCGCTTTTTGAGCTCCCAACTCATCCGTGCGCTAATCCCTCGTGCTAACCAACCTCTTATCCAGCTCTAATCCCCAACGCGAGGATATACGGAAAAAACGCAACAAGGATAGAGTTCGTTAAACAGTTGTAATCTCGAGTTAGAAATACATTTATCATGTCACGAGAGTAGGGATGGTTGAATAAAAACGAGCCCTTTTTCTTAACTTCATTCAAAAGCGGTCGGGTAAAAAGAATGTTTTCATTGGGGATTTTTCTTACTACCTTATCACGTGTGTACGTGTATTCGTATGAATGTATACTTACACCTCCAGGTTTCAACATCGAAACGACCTGCTATTTCTAGCCCGTTTCCCCCCGATGCTGTCTCAATCCAGCAGCAAACAAACAAAGGATTCACGCCTTTCACCAGCCCTCTACGGTGCAATCACTTCGAGAAAACCTCTCGCCCACATCTTACATGCCACCGCGCGCCATCCCTCATCCAATCGTAACGGATGCTTAACGTTCCGGATTCGAAGCCGATTACCTACGCCGTACGCCGGATGCCCCGGCAAGGACGGACGACGAGCGAGCACTTCAAGATTATCGCACACATACACGCCTTTTAGGTGAGAAAAGCAAAGGAAGCAGAGAGGGAAATAAAATGGAACCAAGGGAAGGAAAAGGCGCCGAACAGAAAGTCGAATCATCCTTTCGGGATAGGGTGAAGAGCACAACACAACGACGCCAGAGCCTCTGAAGTACTCACTTTGCCGAGGCGAAAGCGTGAGAACTCCCGGGCGGGTGGAAAATTGCCCCCACCAAGCTTATCCATATGGCGCACAAACTTGTAAGGATGTGTGGAAAATACTTCGCCTCGAAAGGAAGCAGCCATGCTCGGTGTACATTTTCCTCATGTTTTGCGTAGCAACGTACCCGTTGGTTCGCTTTCATGAGTACGCACACGCATGCACACGCATGCCAATGAAAAATCTACCCTCGTTACGTGGGAAACCCTTGACAACCAGGATTCAATCCATTCGTACAATCAAATGAATCGAATCTTACGCTCTCGCTCGTTTCCTTTTCAGACGTCCCGCTTTTTCACGCAGAAACAACATTTTCCTTGCGTACGCACACAACGCCAAGTCGTACCATACCGTGGGAATTGAAGGGCACACGCAAGCTTCAAAGCTTCGCAGTAGAGCCAGTGCACTGGCTGATTTTCCACCACCCCTTCATAGAACGATCCTTTTACTACCGAGCGGAATGAATTGGGAAAGACGGGGCACCGATTTCGAAGCACGCAATCGAACGACAAATTCGAGGAAAAAATAGAGAAAGGAAAGCACATAAAGATGATGAAACTGCGGGTGCTACAGAAGGTGCCTCACAAAAGCCCTTCTCTGTTGAGCGTTCGGTCGGGGGAGGAGTTGGGGTGGCGCGTTTCACTGATTCCGACACCAACACACTCATTCCGGTTCAACCAAGGTGATGGGGTTCATTCGTTATCAGTACTTCCGCCCGCCTTCCGCCTTCGTCTCAATCGAGCAGGTTACTATTTTTGGTCGCTTACTTTGACATTTCTATTTCGACGCACGAAAATGAATCGTAGCGGAAAGGAGTTTTCATTTGTTTTTCCTTCTCACTTTTGTGTGTCCGGTAAAGGACATTTATTCGCAACATAATTTCTTCGACAAATAAACGTTTATATCGTATAGTTACAAATACAACCAGAACAGGATCAATTGTTCTTAGAGTACAATTGATATTTACCTTCGATTTTGTGTTAACCCTCACATTAAGGGTTGCTTTGCTTTACATTTTACTTAGATGGTTAAAGTTGTGCTCATTTGTGTATATCCTTCGATCGGTGATTTCCATTGTACAAGATGCCAGAACACAATCCGCTGCGAAGAAGCCGGGAAATTTCTTGTTTCTGTCCCCGGTGGTTCTATTCATTCTCGATCACGATTTGAGGAAAAGGACACATTCTACCGAACAGGAGGCGGGTAGTAGTAGAACACGCGGAAAATCGAACTCAAAATACACAAGACACTAGCGGAAGTCTAGCGAAGGCCCGTGTAACTGATGGCCGCGACGATGGGGCAGAGTGAAACGAAGGACAGTGCCGGAAGAAGTAACACTCGGCACAAGTGTAGGGCACTAGTTTCGCTGTTCACCAAACAGGACAAGCCTCCGCAGGGGCATTTGTGTTTCGTTTCTTCTTCTGTGCCAAATGCGAAACGACAGCACACTTCCTGGCGTTCGACGGCTTGTTTTCCACCTTCCGGTTCACGGTCAGTGAGCGATACATCTCACGAAGAAAAGCAGCAACTGCTCACTAGCTCACTACATCCTCCACGCTTTGTCCAATTCGCTCACAGCAGCTTGATTAACATACACACCAGATTTGCTGACAGCTTTCATAAATGTGCTGCCCGTCTCCGCTCGACGATGGTTGAGACGGACGGTGACCACGGAGCCCTGCCGATTGTCATCCTGTTTCCGCCATTGGGACGCCGTGAAAACTTGCCAAAAAAAAACTCAAGCTCGTTTCCGCCTGAACGCCGCTCTCGTACGCGCTTCCTTAAAGCTCCCCCACCACGCTTTGACAGGTCACGAATTAACCTTCCTGCTCCACAAAGCTTCACCTTGACGCAGAGCAATAAACATTCGCACACAGCCTCAACGCGCACGCACACACCGTCAGGCGACGGGCAATTCAACACGTCGACGCACGAAGTTTGCACGGCCGTCTTCTCCGGGCGGAAAGGAAATTTTCGTGGCAATTCACGTCAACTAAGCGGGCGATAATATTGTGACACTCGCGGCAAAGGGTTGGCCAGCCTGAAACTTCCACATATTCGCACACACGCACACGGGTCTCACCGAGGCTCACACGGTCTCACTGCTAGTATGTGGTCGATTTTTGATCGAACTCCCGATGGCTCCTAGAAGCAGCTGCGGTTTCCGCATCGCTAAAACGGGCTGGATAGAAAAGACGTGTGCGGAACAGCACCGCTCCGGAACAAGCTTCTCGAAGTCGGTGGGCTGAGCATTGACATTCGCTCACAGAGTCGGCCCAACAAATGGACAACTTTATCAAACTCACTTGAACCCGAGAATTTATGTTATAATCGTCGTGGTCGCGCGAAATGTTATGGTCGTTAACCACTTCCCAGATAAGGCGAAACACCTTGCAAGCAGCAGCAAAACACACTTTGACAGGACTACCGAGGCCGTACACACGCTCCTACACTCACTATCTCACTAGGGGCGCGTTGGCCGCGAACCCTCCGGGTACACTTTGGCCTCGGAACCTTCAAACCGCACCACTAGTATGCGCTTGTGTTATTTTGCTTTGCGTTACTTTTTTATGTAACATCACGGCCACCGTCGACTGCCATTGCCTGGCCGTTCCCTTTCTTCGGGTAGGTCGGTGCGTTGTTTTCCCGTGGCTAGTTTTTTTTTCTGCTCAATGCTTTATTTTCCTTTTTTGCGGTTGGAGTTGGAGTTGCTGCGCTTCGCTTGCCGCCCTTTGTTTCCGGCGGTACCCGTTTGCCGTGCCACACCACGAACGCACACACCGGAAGCACACACCGTGGTCCTGCCCGAGCCAGTGTTCATTCGATTCTGAACGGCGCCAGCACTGGAAGGTGCCTGTTATACGCGGTCAATCCCAGCGAACGGCCTCCCAGCTCGCTGCTGACAACACGCGCGCACAAGCGTGCTTCATCGACAAGCGAACCGAACAACTACATCGACATTTCCGTGAAAGTGAAGTGCGAGTGTGTGCGTGTGTGTTCGTGTCGAGCATGGGACGCTTACTTGGTTGCGCGCAACCACACAGTCGCACACCAGTATCGAGAGGAGAGAAAAAAGGAAAACACCGAACGCTTTTCCGAACCGGACAGAAATGAACACCAACGCGATGAAAGGAAAATCGTTGCTAGTGCGTTCATGCCGGAAGCGCGAATGCGCAAAACCGCGTCGGAAACCTGAATGCCGCGCTTCGGAGGGAAAGGATTTATTTTGGCGGGCATTTGTGGCTTTACTGTGTGGTAGGAGGTTTTTCCAGTGTGTTTGTGCGGTGGACGCACTGCACTGTGCTGCTCCTCCTGCTGGCACTGGGGAGTATGATTTATGATTCATTTGTTGAATTTTCCCATCCATTATCGTTTCGTCATTGGAAGCCAATAGTAACTGCTATCAGCGATTGTGGTTGTTGAATGACAGGCAAGCATGTTTTCATTTCTACACGTTTTGTTTTTAACTTTTAACACGAGCGTAATTCAAAGTTAATATGTACATCAATTTTTATTAAAACCTTAATTTTGAAATATTATTTCAAACATTTATCCATTTTTATCTCGATGGAGGCGCCCGGTTATTCATGCATTTATACATTTCTTTAGGTTATGTTGATTAACCAATGGTTCGATTGCATTCTTAATGTAATTTTCAATAAACCAAAAATCAGTCCCATTTTGTTGGGATAAATCATTAGTACATATGAAAGATCATTTTTTATAAATACATGCTTATTTAGTATGCATACGTTCTGTAAATAATCCATAAGCCTTAACTTACGAAACGAACTTTGAAATTCGAATAAGTACTCAATTTTTCACGAAATCAAAGAATCTAAGTAGACTCAACTTATAGTTTATCTATTTTCCTTCTCTAGTACTAGTGCATACCGTTAGAAAATGAAGCTAACCGACCAGGACCTACGAATTCTTGAGTTCGAGACGTACGAGCAATACCTCGAGTCGTTAATCGATGGCAAGAGCCTCCAGTATTTCGGTGATCGGGAAAATTTAATCAGCCTGTATCGAACGGGCTACAGGTAAGTTGGATTTTAATTTACATTTATTTGTCCTCTCAAATAAACATTCGTTTGTTTTGTCTACATTTAGAGCACTCACAAAGGAAGCATTTGAGGCACAGCGCAACTTCCTGCAGGTAGCGAAGGATCCCAATACACTGTTCAGCCGTAACATCGTGCCCAAAGATACGCTACTCCAGGAGCTGGCGGAAAGGGAACGTCCTAATCGTTTGGGTCTATTGTCGGTAATGTTCAACATGGGGTTCCGTCTATGTGGATTGAAGCTGACACTCCTCGCTTCTCCAACAGACAATCATCTACATCCGGTGCATGAAAAACTCGGTGGAAATCTCGGGCTACATCGACTACGAGGAAGGCCTCCGACGGGTGCACCGCGATCAGCAGTACTCCAACGACTGGCGGGCGATCTTTGAGGGACGTACCGTGCTCTACCCGACCCCTGTCGATCTCCTGTACTATAACGCCAAGACGGACCGCAGCTGGAAGAATAACACGCGCAACTATCGGATCCTCTTTGACCCGCGGCGTGGCATCATCTTCCGCAACATGCACGATCGCAAGGACATCCATCCGGATCCGGTGGCCAGCTTCTACGGTACCAACACGAGTCGCACCGAGGTGCCGAGCGAGCTGTACGAGCAGGCCGTCCTATACGATCACGTCGTGCGGAAGAACTACTAGCTTCCGGTAGCCCGACAAAAAGGAATCGATACACGGGAACATTCAAGGATCGATGGCTCGTTTTAATCATCCTCCCCGCTGCAGCTTGGTTCTGACCTTCCAAATGAATTCGTTTTGATTTTGTTATTTATATTTCCAACTCTTTTCGAAACATACAGACAAATATCTAGTGACACACACACACCGCGCTCGGGACACCTGGAGGGCAACGAATGAACACGTTTTCCATGGCGTCGTACAGCGGAACTCTTCTTCCAGGGCGTGCGCATTCTGGGGCATGGTGATTTCTCCTTGGGGCTCGTTATGCACACAGACTCACTCACACACACACAACTTGCGACAGTGCCGAGGACACAAAAATGCACCAACGGCGCGGAACGTTCGGAAGTCCGAAGTCCTGACCTCCACCATCATCTCGGCCTCGACTCCATCGTCGCTGGAGAAGGAATTCGATGGAAACCCGGGTTCGAAATGCACTTCTCTACTAGCTTTTACGCGCCTCGCCACGCCAGTATTGGTAGGCCATAGTAGGAGCATACATAGACGTGGCTCTCCAGCTCCCGTTACCTTGGTCACGCTCCGTTGCGGGATGATATTCGTCCGTCCTTGTCTTTCGGGAGCGCGTAAATTTACGGTTACTATCCCGAACGTCATGCAAGTGGGCTTTCGTTCGCCAAGTGCACACGTTCATTTCCCGACCCTGCCGGAGCTGCTGCGGGCGCTCTTTGTTCGAGCCGTTTCGGCGGAAATGGTTCGGTAAGGACTTTGGTCTTATGACGTTCTACTAACGCTGCCAGCCCGGGGAACCCTGGCCGAGCCTTGCGCTTTCGTCACGGATGCATTTGTGTCGCTGTAGTGGTGTGACGTCTGTTGCGCTCGCCCGTCGCAACCGCCGTGCACCGCCGGATTGCGCTGCGGTGGCAATGCAACAGGAACAGCGATTGCAATGGCCAGGTGGATGGGAGGTCACGTGTTCGTGCGATGCGTACAAATTTACCCGGAAGGCATTATGGGCATATTCCAACAAACGTACTACTAATGAACGTAATTAGGGATTAGTTCATTAAAAATGGCCCATGTAAGTCATTCAGAACGGTTCCGGTCAAATGAATGGGGATGGAAAATTGGCCATCCGTCTGCGGTTGGGAAAGTTAATGCATTTAATGCTCTTGACTATCTGGAAATCCGTGCCACTGACCAGTAAAATTGTTGCGTGTGGGAGGAAATATTTTTCCACGATTTCCAGAACCATACAAAAAGAGTCACGATGCTTCCAGTCGTTCAGCTACAAGGACATTGAATGCGTGGGCGTGGGAAAAACGTCCCGCGACGAGCACATTCCACACTCGTCCTCATGGTCCTCTTCCACACGCTCAGTAGAGTTTTGTGTAGCATCCACCCACGGCTCCATTCACCCATTCAGGGAAAACGTAAAAAAGTCCCACCATGGCCCGAGTCGAGCTCGGACGTGGTTGGATGTTGTGTGCGTTGGCGTTTCGCGGTGCCAAAGCGTACGCAACCTACGCAGAAACGTATGTTGCACGTGATTCTCTACCAATCCCCCAAACCGTCCGCCTTATCCCGCCTCTTGCGGATGGATTAAGATATTCTTCGAAACCAAGAACATTTATGACGTCATTTACTCATAGCTCCGATTTTTTACAAGGAACGTTTTCCCATCCTAACACGTTATCTCGTTTTTACCGGAGATTGTAGCTGCACTGACAAGGGACTCGTAAAGTAAATCCCTTGTTCTTCTCGATGACAATAACCACAAGAGGATTATTTCGTTTATCGCATTGTAAGCTCTGGGGAAAAGTTTTGCAACATTTATGTGTTTCACGTAAACTTGTTTGTGCATATCATTTGATTTGTAATGATTGTTTTTCTTCCCCTGCACCGTATGTTTTCAGTACGAGTATGAAAGTTATTGGTGAAAGCTAACAAAAGAGTGAAATACTCTTCTTCGATAGTTTATAGCTCAGGGATTGTGGGATATAGAAGAGCACAATTTACTATCAGCTACCGTCGTTTTGGAGCAAGTTTCTTATTTACAATACGCATTTCATTTGTTTTTTTTCGTCTTGCATCCACGATGCATGATGGTCGTCTAGGGTTCGGGAAGTGAACAATATGAAGGGAAGAAACAGCAGTAAGAGGAAAGCAACTCGTACTGCAAAGAAAAGCAGAGCCTTTGAAAAAAGCGACCCACCAAAAGCAAGCTCCTGTGATAGCGGCCGTGGGCTCGACAGTTGTAAGCGGTGATATAAATTGCCCAAAAAATTAGATTAACGATTTCCACGCATGGCATGGCGCGAGCGTACGCTCCACGATAAGGGAGTGTTGCGGGATTTTCTTCAGTACAGCAAAGGCACTGGCAGAGACATTATTTATCCGGATTGATTGTTTCGTACATCGTTTGTTTAAGTATGAAAAGAAAGAATTTAACACAGATTCATTACATTGGAAAGTGGATAAAACTAATAGGACGATTCAAGAAAGGCTTACAAAATTAGAACCTTACTTACCCACGTGCGGATCTAAGAAACATACTTGCATGAACTGCACTTTCCTTTCCACGAGCAACATTAAAGATTGGCTACACAAATTAAAGATAATCAAACACTCATGAAACCGATCTTCAATAAACTTTATCGCAAACATTGGGAGAAATCTACCAACAGAATATTAAAAAAAAAAAACTAACAGTTCGTTTGGCGTTTGAGTGCATTCTTGGGTACCGATTGTTAGAAATTGTTATCAAAAGTTGGTTAAATTTCAAACAACATTCTTCATTGTTGTTGGTCCATTTCAAACTCTGTGACACCCTACTAGTGGTGGCAGCTGTAGCTCCGAGAAAGGAACAGATCTTTAAACTCCGATCCGCAAAAAAGACAAATCCTAACATCTGCTCCGGACTCATACCTGAAAAATGTTTAGTGTTATTTCATAATTTTTACTGATGTGTGTATCTTTATTTACCATTTTGTATGTATAGTTCTGTAATAAGACAAATAATTGCAAAGGCATTTTTACTGCGGAGCTAATGGTTCTCATATAGCAAGGGGAAGCAAGATAAGCTTTGAGTGTTTTTCTTACAAATTTGTATGGATGCAAATGAATCGGACGATGCAGAATTTAAAAGAACTGGGTTCGGATTCATCCTCATAGTAGGAATCGGATTTAAATCAGTTAATTATCGCTCCGATTTTACATCTCCACGAGCAGCTCAACCCGCCCGCGTTCCGACCTGCTTTGACGAAACGTTTGAAACCGAAAACAACCTAAAAGTTGTTCCAAGTTGCAATTTTGGCGACTAGATTGTTTCGCAAGGGCTGCTTGAGGCATTTCCTCACGCATTTGTTCTAGCGCGCTTTAACCTGATCTCGCTGAAGTCGGGCGACGCGTTCCGCAACTTTGACAGTAATTCCTGCAAAGTCCTGTTTTGACGTGATGATGCGCGGTGAAAAGAAGCAAGCAGCAGCAGCAACGTAAAGCAAACCCGCGACGGTCGAAGACGGAAATTTGCCGGGAAGAAAGAATAAACAGTTTGCTGGTCGGAAACAAACGCACGAGTTGCGTTCTTCACGCCAAACGGAGCGATTGTGGGTAAGTTTTGCTGTTTCGAAGGAGTATTTCACCAAAAGGCGGCAGTTCATCTCGCTTCCCTCGCCGCGTTGGTTACAAAGTAGCCACATCGCGCGTTCTGCTGCTATTTGCAAGTGTTTTGTGTGGTAAGTTCCAAACGTGTGCAAATCCAATGCCAACGCTCTAAGGCCCTTTGCAATCCGGCGGTTAATTTATGGGTCTGGACATTGAGTGCGGAACGTGAGTTTTCCCGGCTGCCGGCAGATAGGGCAGAAGCCCCAACAAGAGTCGCGTCGCGTTTTGCGTGAGTGCGTGTGAGTGTGTGCGCGCGTGCATCCGGCAGATTGAAACGGGGATGCCGCTTCGATGTGCGTAGTGTGCGCTGAAAAAAAGGTGTGCTTGTTACGCGCCTATTGTTTCATAGTGGCACTACACAAGGAAATGTGAAAACCCGCTAACTGTATGGTGTGTGTGTATTTTTTCAGGTCTGTAACACGGTACAAATCAAGTTTCCCGTGGTTGCGTGCGGATTTTAGCCAACCTCTCACCAACTGGCTTGTTACCGGTGCCATCCGGAAAAGCCCTCAACATGGGAGCATACCTTTCGGAACCGCAAACGAAGAAGGATTCTAGCGACGAGTCGAACGATTATTTGATATGCGGCTCGAGCTCGATGCAAGGATGGCGAGTTAGTCAAGAGGTGAGTCGGTTTCGTTCGTAAACCCGTAGTCTAAACAAATGTGCCACCGAAAAGGAATGGTCACACATCGCGGTTGGAAGCAAAAGTAGGCCGTGATGCAGATTTATGTTTATCTGCCTGGTTGGAGGAGTTGTAAATTGACATCCGGCGCGTTCTCTGTTTACTTGCAGGACGCACACAACTGCATACTGAACTTCGATGATAACGCTTCATTTTTCGCGGTGTACGACGGGCACGGCGGGGCGGAGGTGGCCCAGTACTGCAGCCTGCACCTGCCCAGCTTCCTCAAAACGGTCGAGGCGTACGGGCGGAAGAATTTCACGCAGGCACTGAAGGATGCGTTCATCGGCTTCGACGCGACGCTGCTGGAGGAAAGGGTGATCGAGGTGCTGAAACAGTTGTCGGACAAAACCAACGGCGAGGAGGAAGCGGACGAGGATGAGGAGGAGGAAGAGTACGATAATGTGGAGGATCTGTGCAAGGAGGCAATGATGCCGTTAAACGACGTTCTGCAGCGGTACTGCAAGGAGGTAAAGATGGCTGGAGCAGCGTCCAACCAGCGTGTGGCCATGGTAGCGAAGGAGGGAAACTCTTCGAAATCGGTTTCTCCATATTTGAAAGGCAAGCGACGTGGTATGGCGGGTGGTTCTTCCGGGGCCGATGATACGGACGAACCCGGTGGCAGTTCGTCTTCGTCCTCCGCCGGAGCCTCCGCTGCTGCTGCAGGTGGAAGCAGTTCTAGCAGTGCCCCCGTAAGCTCGGGAGAAGCAGATCCAGCCGCTCAGGAAAGCAAACCAGTTTCAACAGCTTCAGCGGATGCGGCGGATTCGACTGTCAGCAGCTCGGAGGAACAGGTGCTTCGCGAAACGGCAGCTGTCTCCGTACAGGAACCATCATCGTCATCGTCCTCTGCCGAAACAAGTGATGTAACTCTTGCCGCCCTTGCCGCTTCCGCCGCTGCCACCACCGCAGTCGGCATTGGAAGCAAAACGGCAGAACAGAGCAACGAGATTAGCGACACTGAGGGAATCGTGCCGGCAAATGCGGTGGCCAGGGGTGAAGCATCGGCATCGGGTGCCGCCTCCGCCGCAGTTAAGGAAAACTGTGCCCCGGACAGTTCTTCGTCGGATGGAAGTAGACAGTTGCTTGCGGGCAGACTGAACGGGGACGTCAAGGTGGGAGGCACATCATCTGGAGCCGTGTCGTCTTCGTGCTCATCCTCTTCGACCCCTGCCGCTCCGGCCGGCTCATCGGCAAGTCGAGAGAATGGGGTGGTTGGTTCGGCATCCAGTGGTGGATCGAAGAGCGCCTCGCCTGCAGCGGCGGCCCCTAAGGTACACAGCACGGCGACCGGCGAGGTGGTGAAGAAAGAATCGAAGAATGGTCCTTCGTCGGCCGATGTTTCCATGAACGATGATGACACGGACGATGATGACGAAAGCGATTCCGACGAGGAGTTCCCGCACGTCGGCGAACCGGCCGATGATACATCCAGCACAGAGGACGGCGAAGAAGATCCGTACGGGTGAGTTTCGGCACGCGTATCGTGTAGAAGTAGGCCATGGATTGATTTCGTTCTTTTCATTTTCTAGTGAGGACGGAAGCGAAGACGATGAAGATGGTGAAGAGGAAGGTGAATATGAAGAGGAGGAAGACTTGATGAACGAGGAAGACGCTGCGTTCATGAAAAACATTTCCGATGAGCCCGGAAAGGACAGCGGTTGTACGGCAGTCGTTGCTTTGCTACACGGAAAGGATCTTTACGTCGCCAATGCAGGTAAGGACTAACGTTGTCCTGTCTCCCTCAATGATTGATTTCAACAGTCCGGAATGACAATTTATGAATATGTCACCTTGCTCAACCTTTAGGCGACTCTCGGTGTGTAGTTTGTCGCAACGGTCAGGCACTGGAGATGAGCTTCGATCACAAGCCGGAAGACACGATCGAGTACGAACGGATAGAGAAGGCGGGCGGCCGGGTGACGCTGGACGGGCGCGTCAATGGAGGGCTTAATCTTTCCCGCGCCATCGGCGATCATGGCTACAAAACGGTACCAGCTTTACCTTTCGCCTACATTGTCCTCACCGGGTGATGCGCATGATATTAATTTGGTTTTGGTCATTCTTTCCCCCCGAACACAGAACAAATCTCTACCACCGCAGGAACAGATGATATCCGCTCTGCCGGACATCCAGCACATCACGGTCGGGCCGGAGGACGACTTTATGGTGCTGGCCTGCGACGGCATCTGGAACTTTATGACCAGTGATGAAGTCGTACAGTTCGTGCAGGAGCGAATCCACGAGCCGGATGCAAAGCTGTCAAAAATTTGTGAAGAGGTAAATACAAGCCACATCCATTAATAATTCTAATCGTATTTTTAGAAACTAATAAATTGGAAACATTTATTAAAAATGCCTAATACAACTCTGCTGCTATTCTTTTACAGCTGTTTGACAATTGCTTAGCGCCACACACCAAAGGGGACGGAACCGGTTGTGACAACATGACGGCCATCATCGTTAAGTTTAAACCTAACTTCACCGGTTCTTCCGCGTCGCGGAAACGGACAGCTTCGGCCTCCGTCGATACACCGGAGCCGTCGTCGGCTACGAAAAAAGTTAAAACCGATGCAGTCCCCGCCTGCGCCCCCGATGGCGCTTCCTCCACGACGGAAGTGGAAAGCTGCAGCAACGGAGCAACAAAGCCGGAAACGGACCAGGAACCGCCGGCGGATGCCACCGAGGAGATGGAAGCTGCCGCCGCTGTCGCATCGATCGATGGTTCCTCCGAAGCGGCTACGTCATCGTCATCCACGTGAAGGAACTAAGCCAGAACACGCCCCCACCCGCAGGCGTTTCCGCTACACCCTTTCGATGCGTATTGTGGATAGGGAAGGAATAGCTGTTAGTTTTCTTTTTTTCGGGGTGTTCTTAGGATTCGACTCCGCTCTGTTAGGGAAGTACTTCATAAGCCCATCATCCCATTATTTTCTGCCGTACGCCGCAGCATTACCATTCATATGTCACCTCAAAAGAAGGCAAACAATCCGCGCCGAGTCCGTTTCGTTCGAGGGCGAAGAAAGGAGGGGCGTACAATAAGGTTCGATTAGTTCTCCATGTAGGAAGTTAAGCTAACGGTCGAGTGGCCAGTAATTGTCACTTACGTCACAACAGATGATTGATCGTTTTCCAATCCCCGTAGTGGTCAGATTTATGTAAAATGGCTTGTACGTCTCATAGAGTGTTCACTACGGTCGAACTATGAACCCGTTTCAATGTACCGATTTGTGTACCGCCCCTGCACCCTAAATAATTCAATTTCAGTATTTACTACAACAATGAACTCGTTGGAAGAACTTGAACAAAAATGGGTTGGTTTTAGGTAGCGTTCCTAGGGTTTGGGAGCAGAGGAATCGATCACCTAAATCAATATAAGAAATATGAGAAAATGAAATCAATAGAATGGGTGACAATGGCCAACTCGAACAATATCTATTATCGACCAGGCGGGGGGTAGTCCTGGACCACCCGTTCATTTTATCTCTATTATATGTGGTTGAATGTAAACATTGAGACAAAAATTGCTGCCCGGGTCGTGCGTATTGATCAAAACAGAAATAATTTATCATTGCAAGTAGCAATATTCAAGTGCAGTCGCGGTTCATTCGTCTGATGTAAGCGGTTAGTTGTAGACATGTGTTCTTTTTGGGAATGTCATCCGTGTGGCAAATGCTGCTACCGGTTTCAACAGAACTAAAATGTACGAGCCGGATAGTAGCAGCGATTAAATACAATACACTAAACAGATGCACGTATCCAAATAAATGAACTGTAAACGAAAAAAACAAGCGCGGGATCAGAGTGTACATAATATTTCGATGGTTGCAGTAACACACGAAATGGCAAACAAAAATAATCTACCGCTAAAAGGCAAAAGAAACGAAAAACCCTTCCTTTTCCGAAGCTTTTCCTTCTCCCTAGAGCATTAGAATCCCCATCCGAAGGACAGATTTACTGGGACAACTACCAGACTGCAATCATTTAGAGCTGCAAAACGGTTGAAGAAAGTGTGGAAAAGAAGGTCCATTAAAAACAAAAACCCAAATGTTTTGCCGGAAGTGTGAGGCGCAAGGAAAATAGATGGTTGAATTCATACACAAATGTATCTAAAATAAGGGCAATAAAATGTCTTTTAATCGAAATTAAAGCACACGTGTGTCCCAACTCTCTTATGTCAATATGGGATGGAAAGAATCGGTAAACTTTGAAACCATGGCAACCGTTCGACCAAACTAGTTTGTAGCCTATTGCGATTCCGGTGCCAGAGAAAACAATCGGTTTATTATTGTTGTTTTAAAAACCACGAAACGGCACCATGGGAGAAGAGTTTGGTAAATCTGGTTTGTACATAGACGATCTCTACACGCTACGAGTGATCGATCCGGAGGTTGCTAACGAGACGAACGACTTGCGGGATGAGTGTGAAAAGTTTACCGAAAGTAAGCGATATGCGATAGGTGTTGCCGACCTTTCCTACCATTAGATTACCTCAATTTTCCCATATTTCAAGAACTTTCCGAATTCCGACGCATCATCGAACAGTTTGCGAACATCATCGAAGTGTTCGCGGTGGAAGTTGACCAGGAAAAGATGCGTGCGGTCGGTGTGCAGAACATGCTGAAAACGTTCTCCAAGCAGCGCGAATCCGAGCAGCAACAAATACAGGTTCGTTGGAAGCGAATGTGCTGCCATGCGGTAAAGGTTCTAACTTAAAGAAACATAATTGATTGCAGAGCGAAATCATCGAGAAAATGGTCGAACTAGATAAGCTAAAAATTGAATACCAATATCTGCAGCGAATCGAATCGGAGCAGCAGGAAATGATAGATAATTTCTATCAAAACCAGTAACAGGGAGTTTTCTCAATGGACAGAGGAATAAATCTTCGAGTCGACGAGTTGCAGTGTACATAGTTTATTTAGTTTTGACTATATTTAGATCCGATTGCAATGTTCAACCAGTATCCTACTGAATTATTGTTACCTATTTATTGATCAACTGCTCGCCTACGCATTCAGTCCTTGGTGGGAAGAGGAGCAATGTTCATTGCCGTTGGAACCCATACGCGAAGCTATTGAATTCCACCGACCCATAATCCCTGCATAGCCTTAGACAGATATAGAGATATAAAGGTAAAAACATCTATATTATGAAGAAGTACATATTCATTGAACAGGGGACTCGTTCGTGAAGTACGGCAATGTATGGGACCGCGCGCTCCTTATCGATTATTGGCGATTCTAGTGGTAGTTTCCATCAGCTCCATCTGGTACCGGTAGGCTTATCTTGAAATCCCTTTCCACTATCCGATCACACGCTACACGGTAGAACGGTAAATTACCGGAATATGTGGGGAACACTTTCGAATGAATGTTTTGTCGAATAATTCTTGCTAGTAGATTATTGTAACTTTCATGCATAGCTATTATTGTTCGTTTACACATTCCGTGGCTTGACCGCATAACGTCGCAATAAAATCGACAAAGTTAAAAATCGCACTGACACACGCACACTGGAATCACGTTGCACGCGCGAGCATCGCAGTCAGTCCGCGAAGGAAAACCGGCTGCATCTGGCGCTAGTTCCTCTTTGGCAACAACTTCTGCTTCAGCACGAGCTGATGCGTGAATCATGTGGGGTTGTTCTGCTTGTTCGAGCGTAACCTGGCCAGTCCGGTACGCTCCTCCTCCTCGTCGCTCGTGTACGAGCTGATGCCACCGACGGCACCGCGGAGTGACGTTGCCTGCATCAGCTCCTGGTCGGGAGCGTTTTTGTTCTCGTACAGCAAAATGTTCAGCGTTTCCTCGAAGATACGCGCCTCGGGAAACTCCACCTTGGTGTGCTTCTTGTCGGTGGCGTACACGATCGAGGTGCAGCATACCTCCGCCACCTTCTTGCCGTTGCCATAGAACGACCAGCAGCATATCTCGCTCGAGCCGATTACATCCTTGATGAAGAACACACGCCCACTGAAACGCAACGAGAGCTTGTCGAACAGTTCGATGTTCTTCAGCAGATTGTCGTCCGAGGTGTTTGTGTACGAGTACTTATTGTTGTGCCGATTGATCAGCAGCTTCACCACCGGCTTGGTGGCGGTGCTGATCAGGTACTGTTCCTCCTTCTGTGACGTTATCAATGGCACACGGCAGATCGGTTCCGATTCGCGTTCCTTTTTGGCGAGCACTTTCTCACACGCTTCAATTAGTTCCTCGATGCAGTAGTACTTCGATTCCGCTAGCAAATCTGCGATAGCTTTCGTAGTTTCCGGAAGCGCCACACTGCCGTCGCGCAGGAAGTTTAGTATAGTTCCAAAATGTAACCCACAACGATCGATTAATATCCAACCTACAAAGCAAGATAGAGTTTGTTAATCAACCCATCGTTATACTACTGCCGATCAATTACCTTCAGAATCGGTAAGCACCTCCAGACGGCCACTGAACATAGCACGGAGCATCGTATCCTGCTTGCAAAGCGTCCCAATCGTCGTGTAGTGCAAACATCCGCCAACGTTCAGCTTCACGTACTGGGATGGGTTTCCCTTGATGAGGGTTTTCTGGTCACCCGACATTTTGGCCGCGGCTCCGTCGGTCTCAATTATGATCAGATGCTTGCGCGTACGTTGAGTACGCAGCACAGTTTGCCTCTGTGGACACTTAGAGCTGGCAAGCTTAGCTGATTCGAGGGATGATTTGCCGCGAGCTCTTCCCGTTCGAACAACCCTCGCCTAGCTCAAGCTGCGCTGAGGCTTCGTGCGCTGGTTGGTAATACTTTTCACTTTTTCTGTTGTGGTTTAATTATAATACACGACTAACAGTTACACTATTTTTCATAGAAGACGGTCGAAGAACGGCAGACGATTTCTCAAAACATCCCTGCCCAATTCAGCTGTCAAAAGTTGCTATGTCAAAATGACGTTATAAATGACGCATAGAAAAAAAAATACACAAACCGTAGAAGTTTATGGCAAACATAAAATTATGCAAAATACGCTACAGATACCAGTTTTTACAATTGATTTACGTAAGTATTTTGCATGTATGATATTCAAATCTAACAAAATCTTGTCTTATTTAAAACTCTTGAAGTAGTTAGGGCGAGAGAGAGTTTTCAGCAAAGTTGCGTTGCCATAACAACGAACTTTCAACATAAAATGGACGTTGTTTGAAATTGTTTGTTGAATCGATGCCCCGTGTTTATCTGCGCTGCGACGAAAATGACCGATTTTGAATATTCTGGTAGGAAATGGAGTAAAATAAAGTTCATTACGATCTGATCAACCATTTATTGAACATATTTTCAGACATCAACCCTGCAAACGAATTGGAAAAGCGTATTGCAGACGCATTTCTGATTTTCGATCACCACGGTAACAAAACGGTGGATGTTCGCGAAATTGGAACCATCTTGAGATTTTTAGGTAAACGATTTAATTTTATGTCGGCTTGTTGGAAAAATAATTATGTTGTTCTGATATCAAAGGTTGCGTTCCCACGGAGGCCGACGTGAATGAAGTTATCTCTGCCACGGAGTTTGAAGATTCTAACGGCACCGTCCATTTATCAAAATTCCTTCCATACGTTAGCCAGTTGATTGCAGAGCATAAGTAAGTTGAATCGTAGCGCCTCATGATGTTATTAAAAGTGTTTTTATTCGTCTAGAATGGAACCAGCCCCGCCGGAAAAGTTGCTCAAGGCATTCCGTGTTCTGGACCAGGAAGGAAAAGGTTTTGTAGATAAAGAGTACATGACAAAGCTTATTACGGAAGAGGGAGAACCATTCACGGTGGAGGAACTTGAGGAAATGATGGCCGTGGCCGTGGATATGGCGACCGACAAAATCGCTTATGAACTGTACTTGAACCAACTTTTGGTAAGATTCTCTGAAAACATCCCTGATTTAAGTTTTTATGTTTTATGGTCCCACGCTGTTATTTATTACCTTAGCACGAACCGTCTGATAGTATTTATGCACTTGCCGACAAAGTACGAAATCGAAATAATCGCTGAAACGAAATTTCAATCTTGTTTCTTCCCTTGTTACAGGTTGATTTCTAAAGCGAAGAAATAAAGTCTGTTTTCCACTCAACAAATGATCCTCTTTATTGCCTCAATATTTGCTTTATAGCATTTGAAGCTGCACAAAGGCGTGTTTGTTCTCGAACAGTTGTAGCGTTTAATGTTTTTACAGTCGGGAATGGCGCACAGGGTGGGCTTAGGAGGTTCTTTTGGTGCTTGTGGTTGCAGTGGGAAATCAACGTCCGGCGGCAACGAGATCGAAGCACCTTCGACCGTATTCATGTAAGTAATCATCGGCACCTTTTCTTTGACTGGTCGATTCTTGATTGCTTTCACCGATTTGGAATCCTGCTTTTTTAGCAACCGTTCCATGGTTTTCTTTTTGTCCTTCTCTCTCTTCTCATCCGCCATCTGTTTGCGTTTTTGCGACTTTAGCTGCGCCTTTTGTATCGCTTCCGCTGTCATAACCTTCTCTTTATATCCCGTCGGGAGGGACATTAGCAGTTCCGATCCGGGAGCAGGTTCCTTGTCGGAACTACGCTCGTACATTGCCCGTTGTCTGGCCGTCATGAGCTTGGGATCTTTCGGTTTGATTTTTTTCAACTCATCGTCAACTTCCTCCAGCTTGCCGGATTCGATTGCGTCCAGCCAGCGTTCCTCCTCGCTCGACGTCCCACTATCGCGTCCTCTTTTGCGGCCCTTTTTCTGCACTTTGCTCATGGCAGCCGGTGACTTGCCCGGGGATACAACTTTCTGGGGTTGCATTTGCTGAGTTGAATCGTCCAACAGATCCGGCTGGCACTCACTGGTGTCAATTGTGGTGTGTACTTCCGCTTCTATTTCCGTTATGATTTCAGGTTCTGGATCAGCCTCCATATATTCAATTTCTTCTACGACTTCGACGGTTTCGTCCAAGGCCTGTTCCTCCACCATCTCGTAGGTTTGCAGCTCCGGTTGACTGCGTACCTTTTTGTGCTTTTTGTGTTTTTTGTGTTTCTTGTGTGAACTTTCCCCGGTTCCTTAAAATGGAGATTTGCTTGTGTTAGATAGTTAAAGTACTCACTAATAATTGTTCTTACCATCTTTTTCAGCGTAAAAATCTTTCTTTTTGCCCATTTTGCTTTCGTTGAGGAAAGGAATCCAATGTTTTGTGGAGGTTTTGTTTTGTTTACAAAGTGTGAGAAATGTCAAATTCAGTGACATTTGTAAGACAGCAATGCCCAGTGAAAATACAACGTAATATTTCCGTTTCATTTCCATGTTCCACAACAGTACGATACGAAAATTCTGATCTTTAGAATTTAATTTTGATAATAATTAAAAATATTTAAAATACAAGCATACGAACGATAAGAAGTCAAAAATTTGCAGATATGATTGTGCGGATGTCTGCCGTTAATTTCCAAAGTTTGAAATTGTATTTGAAGTGAAGCTACGTTTCGGGACTGTACTATGTGACTATTTCTGCACATGGTTAATCATGTGGATACTTTTTAGTAAATGTTTTGTATACTTGCCCATTGTTTTTCAAAATGTGTCAATTTGATATTATAAAGCATCAAGATTGAACGACAATTTTTATTCGTTTTACTCCTAGAAAAGTTAATCTTCTGACGATCAACGGACTTACAACCGCTGCTGATTTATCCTGTTCCCGTGGGTAATTCAAATGCCAATTGAGTCAAGAGTGGAAAATGTGCAAACATAAAATAAAAAGAAATAAAATGAATCCTTGAAAGGGGGAAACATAATTCTGCAACGTGTTGGTAAAAAATAGTGCTTGCGGAAGAAAGAACCACCAGAAATACAAATTCCTCTGTCCCTTGTGTCGTTCGCGGTTTTATTTCCCGCTTATTTCCTCTCTCCCAGCATCATTCAGACACACGATTTCACGATAATCCAAACTGTTGCATGGTTATTTTATTTATTTCAAACCGATGAAAGATACCAAAGAGGAAAAAACCAATTCCAGTGTGAACCTGTTAAAAGTGAAGAAAAAAAAGGGAAAATCTACTTAGCCAAAGGCGAGCAGCGCCAACGTTTCGGTCGGTGGGTCGGGTCTCCCCAGGAAAAGTCCAAACACGGGCGTCCCGAAGCCGGGGCCTGTTATCTCACTGTTGTATTATTGTTATTTATTGGCTGAACTTGGTTCTCTTTTAAGTGTTGCTTTTGTTTGCTGGATGCTTTTGCTGTTTTCAATTTTATCCTCTTTCCTCTTCGGGTAGTAAACTTTAGAACAGAACTGTTCAGGATTATTTTTCCTACGAGCAACTGGTAGCTGGGGTACCTGGTTTCATGACATTTTCCTAGGAACAAGAAAATCCAAATTAGGTATAGAAACTGTTACCAACTATGAACACGTTTCTTATACATTTACTGACTGAGCAAAAAAAAAAAATCAAAAGCATAAATATACGACTAACTATTGGAACACGAGATGGTATAGAACAACAAGTCGAAAAAAATTGTGGAAAATACCAGGAAATGTCTTGCTCTCGATTAACAAAACCACAAGCTGCACAAAACTTAAACTAACGGCCACAAATTGCGTCTGGTAATAGCGAGCTTTTCTAAGTAAAACTATTTACTCCAATTTGTTTGCGGGTTCAGAAAAGGGAAAGCGAACGTGAACAATAAGTTGGGAGAAGGAAGCACTCCATAAACCGTTACAATACCGTCGGTATTACTTTTGCCCTGTCAGTGGATCTTTCACGGGAGCGAAAGCTTCCGTTGCAGGTAAGCGGGTAGTCTTTGGTGAAAGTCTTGTAGAGAGTTGAAAGCCAATGGTAAGAACTGGCGAACAAATGCTAGCGCAATGCAAAGATCATATGATGAAAATATTAAAATAAGTACAGTATCTTCCTGGGTCGATAAGGATTCTGCCATCGTCATTTCCTTTCAATTTCCCTAGCAATCCATCTCCACAAACAAATTACAGTCCACAAGCTGTCCACGGTCTGCGTCCGCAGGAAATTCGCTAATTTGCTCTTGCCACTGCAATGCCAATGGGAAATGCACCGATCGCAGTGCACGCGAGCGAAGGCATTTCGCTTTGATGGTGGTTTCGAGTGACCAACGAGTCCGGAATTGGGTAGGAGCTCGGCCTAACAAATCTAGCAGTTTATAACCTATCCTAACTACGCGCACCTAGAGTGTGGCAAGTAATGGCTCTACCGAAGCCACCTGATACACGGTTTCGAGCGGAGGCATACGGGGCACCGCAAAAAAAAAAAAAAACATTCGTACAACCCTAGTGCCGTTCCTTAACTAATCGAACCTTTCCTTAAACTGTATTACTCGGAGCTGTGAAAGTGGGAGCAGGAGGACAGTCTTTGGGCTTGGTGCGGGGATCCGGGGTGAGAGGGGATGACTTGTTGCGGGAAGGACTGGAGCGACTGGAGACCGCCGCTGGACTGGGAGTGGGTGACCGGTGTGGCCACACGAGGGGAGCGGGGTATGTGTGCTTGGTAAACTAGTTAAACTTTATCGGAGGTATGTGGTTGCCGCAGCGGGGGAAGTTCGGTGGCACCGGTGGAAGGTCGGCATGTGTGCCGATGTGCACCACCAGATTCATGCCGATCACTATGTGGAACTGGAAGTGGCAGTGGAACAACCAATATCCTGGAGGGAAGAGAAGAAAGGATCAGTTCCGGATCTTCCGGGAGGGCGTGGAAATGAGAACCTACCGGGATTATCTGCCCGGAATCGCAGCACCACGTAGCCATTGTTGGGGACGGCGATCGTGTCCTTGAGCGGTGGAAGGTTAAACTGTCGGTTCAGCAGACCCCGTCGGTCCAGGTCGAGCGTGTGGCGCAGGTTGATCTTCTTCACCGTGCTGTCCGGCGAGCGGCCCATACCGATGACGTGGAACGCGTGTCCGTGCAGATGGAACGGATGGCTCAGATTGTCTTGTTGTACTGCAAATGGTGGTTGATCCATTCCGAAGGGGAAAAAGGCGGTTAGTTTAGAAGAAAAAGCTACAAAACCGGGACCGGGGGACTCACCTTCGTCGACCATGACGACTTCCACGATGGCGTTCAGCGGAATGTCGACCTTGTGCGTGCACATGCAGTTCGGGCCGCAGTCTGGCGGGCGGTTGTCACCGTTGCAGAACTGCTCCGGTGGGATGTCGTTGATCTGCGACAGCATCGGAGACGGTGGCGATACGTAAGAGATTTCGTCGATCAGCGAAATCAGGTGGTCTCCTCCTGGTGCAACTGTTGAAATTAAAATGTAACAAATTTTAAGGCCATTTGGATCGCGTTGAGGTAGCTTAACGTAGTTGTGTCGATTTATTCTGATTTAACCACTTTGCTTAGGTGGTTTATAAAGTGAAAGATGCAATTTTTTGTGGAATTAACCCCTTCATAGTTTTGGCTGGGCTCGAGGAGTTTTTGTTACACGTTTTGTTTCTACAAAACGAATGCACCTGCATTTCGAAACACGCTCTTTTATGCTTGTAAACTGTTATTCGTATATGTGATACTAATCGATGCAATTGAACCAAATTTTTGGTTATTATCGGCAAATTATCAACAAATATATGAAAACCATTATTTAATCAATAAAATCTCAAAAATTTTACTATAACTACACGAAAATTAAAAAAAAAACAGTGTCACAATTTTTTGAGTCATTTTCTCCACTTGGTCGGACTATCGAGAGGTTAACTAAAAAACATCTATTATTTAATTCGATTCAATTCTCAGCACATTGTAAACCTATGTTCGAGATTTTGAAGTTCAGTAGTTTTAACGAGATTTGATAAGGTATGATTTTTTTTATTTAATGTAGTTATGTTAATCCCAATAGCGGGGTGGTAAAAGTATAGGTTTGCAAAATTGAGTTTACTTAAGTTATTATTAATATAAGTTTGTTTTTTCAAAATACGGCGATGTAAAAATCAAACAGACCAAAGTCAGTCAATCGTTTGTTTTGTAAAAAGGCGATTGAAATAACAATAAATAAGTATTGCCAGTTTGAGGGTAAAACTGCATTAGACCGTAAACTTTCGGTAGAAGTTGTTATTATTTAAAATGGGGGTAATGCTCAGTTATCATTGTTACAGGCCCTTTTCAAAAGTTTAACCTGAAATATTCAAGACTTATTCCAAAATAGCCAATACTTCTCTATTCAAGTAATAATTGATTCTATTTAAAATACAATTAAAGGCTTTGAGAGTCTTATAGTAGGAATTAAAAAAAAAATCACGTATGTCAAACAGTCGAAACAAAAGAAAACACATTTTTCCCGTTATCAGTACCTGTTCTTTACGACCGGAGAACAATCGTCTAAGTTAGAGTGTTGAAGTTCGGGTCAAGTTTATTCACGACCTAGACGTGACTCTTCCGGGAATACATTTTCCGGTAGATAAACATCCGGCGTATGATTGCAAACGAAAGTTTTCATCAGTGCTGCTTGTTTTACTCCTACTGCCGGCGAGCCATTCTTTGCTTTCGGGTGCCTAATGAAGTCAGAGAAGTACTGAACAAGACTAGCACGGAAATAAACCAGCACGGGTAACTTATGAACACGAGCTCATTTCCAGTGCAAATGCCCCCTGGTTTGAAAATAGAGCCTTTCATTGGCGCAACACTATCTCGGCGTCATCATCACATCGTCATCGCCTTTCGTATGACTGGACCCTTTTCAACGCCACGTGAAAACATGCACGAGCACACATTCCGGCACGTTGCACGATCGTCCGTGTGGCTTGGAAAGGCGCTCTCCTTGCGCTTGAAATGATCACCCTACCGGATTCGGATGCATTCGATTGCATTCTTCTCACCGGTCCAGGGTTGGTTCGAAGGTATTTTAATTCATTTTCTTGCCATTTCCCATCCCATTCCCTCTCGCTTTTCTCCCTTCCGGAGCGACAACAAGTGAAGCAAGATTTGATGGGCAAATATAAAAATAAAGTGCCGCAACACCGTCCACTGGTCCACTGGACAGTAGGAGAAAGAACAAAATCTGCTTCCTGCAACCCCGCCTGGAAGTGGTTTTCCCAACCATCCGGCGAAGGGATGGGTTTGGTTTCGTTTGCCCTCTGCTTGCTTTTGTTTTTCCGCTCCCAACCGAAGCAATTGCTCCAACCTTTTTTCGGTATTGGTCCGGAAGGACGAGCACCGGCAGAAATTGTGAGTGCAAGTACAGCTGACCGGATGCGGGATCGGTGCACCGTCGATTGGCTATTTTTATCCCCCGCATCCCAAATGTCCGCTCGGAGGGCTTGAGCTTTGCTCCGCTTCAGCACTTTCCCGTTTGCGATTTGCACACAAAAATATCCACCAAGGGCGAGCGCCATTTGTTGGACGGGCGAAGAAAAGGAAGATGGTCCTTTTGCCTTTTTGTTCGCTGTTTGTTATTTGCCCGATGGGATTGTTCAAGGTGTAATGGGAACTGAATTTACTATTTTTAGTGCACTTCCGCATGCAGCAAGTGGTCGTTTTCGTTATCGGTATATTTGCAGTAGAGTGTGGACAACAAAGGGAAGGTTTGAAAAGTGGTAGAATCGGATCTCGAAGGAAACTTGACCATGCTATATGGTCCGATTTATTTGAGCTTCCGTTGTGGTATTGAAAATGGACATCGTACGTTTTTGATTGGAAAAAGGATGAACATCGAAACATTGCAAACGAATGGCATTGTATTCAACAATTGTTAACGATGATTTTAATTCGGTTTGCATATATAGAGTAAATTTAACCAAAAGAGAGTTAAAAATGATTTAAAATATTAGTGAAACTGATAACATACAAAATATCGTTGACGTTAAACTGTATCGTGCTTCGTCGTAACGATAATTGTCAGTTACATTGCCGTTGAAAGTTATGTCTAATTAAATCGAGGCAAATGATTAGGCTTTCCAATGGTTCGTTCGTGAAAAAGAGACCACGAAAAAAGATCAATAAAAATTGGCTGATTCCGATACCAGATTGCTTTCCCTAGGGGAACACTCGTCTGAAAATATGCCACTCGTGCAAATTACCTTCCGTGTAGGATTAGGCGCCTCCATCTCTCCGCGTGTTCCACGATTTGCCAGCACGTAAAATCGAACAACTCGCTTACCCGAGTGGACCGTATGCTCACGTTTGTGACATTCATTTAGCCACCGCAGCCCGATTGGAACGGCTTTCAGAAAGGCAGCGCACGATAACGAACCGCGCCCCCCCCTCCGTCCCTCCGATGGAGGCGCCCGGTGGCTGATGACTTACCCAAAAATTTGTTGTACGTGTTCGGCGTGAACAGCTCCTCGACGCGGTAGAAGTAGAACCGGAACGGTAGGAAAATCTTCACGTCGGGCCGCTCGGAGAGGACGGCCTTGTCGGCCTTCTTGGCGTTCCGCAGGTTGCTAACGCAGATCGCATCCGGTCGGGGAATGTTGCAGACGGCATCGAGCGGGTTTAGAACCTGCGAATTGAAAATTAAGTCAATTGTTATGACGCTCGTCCTGGTGCTCTGGTCGTTGGGTGTTCGGCGCGGTTTCGGCATTTTGATTTGCCAGCCGAGAAAGGCTGTGAAGGTGTGAAGAGCGGAGCGGGGAGGGTGAGTAAGCTTTTTCTTTGACGATTATTTGAAGGGTGAGTTTTCCTTTTTCCCACCCAAAACGGTGCAAAAGAAGTGATGACGTTTTATCACGCCAACTTTTACGATAGAAGTAGGAAAGCGAAAGGAAGTTTTAGAAATTGAGTTGGCTGTTTGACATATTTTGAGTGAATGGGTAAGTAAAGTTGCTGCTGCGAATGGACGAAATAAATGTAAATTAATTCCTAACCGACTTCACCTAATTGAGTGATGATGAAAATAATGTTTTCTACTTGATTTGAATAAGACATAAGTTTTTGAACAGGGTTTGTAGGTCAGTTCAGAATTTGAAGGAAAAGTTATTACTTTCTCATGCATGCTTTGTATGTTAATTATCGAAAGCGAGGCATCTTGCCCCAAAAGTTTCCTGAAGGTTAGCATTTATTATGCACCAAATATTACGCTTGACAATTAGGAGCATTTAGTTTCGGCACTGAAGAACTGCTGTTCCAAAGCACGTCTCGGACGCTTGCGTGGAAAATTAAATTCTGTCAGTTTTTGCTTGCCGGGCCCCTGACAGCATGGGCTTTAATTATTGATTATATTTTCCTACCGCCTTGGTTAGCCTCTAGCTGCCGCTTCCTTTCGCTCACGCTTTACTCTAAGGTTGTACTTACCTGGGCATGGAGTGATAGGAAGTGGAAGAAACGGTGCAAAAGAATAGAGAGTGAAACGAGGGACGATAGCGTTGGCAGAGTTGCCATAGTGGGGCGTTGGAGAATAACATGTTTTTTTAGCAAGTATAATGAACAAGAGAAACAAAAAATATGAATGCCACGGGATCGTTTCGCCGTGGGGATACGGCAGCGAACGAAGGAAAGTTCTTTGGATGGTGGAATAGGGATTGGGCAGTTTTTATTTTTTCTGCAATGGAAATTTTTCCCGGAACCAAGCCAGGTACGAGCGTTTTACGAGCAAAAGTTGGGAAACTATACAATTTTGCTCGTAAAAACAGTTACGATCATATAATCCGAGGGAAAATGAAAGAATATCAAGCATAGGAACTGGTGAGCATATTACGAGCCGAGGGTGGAAAGGAACAACAAAAGAATCGATACTTAGGAACTAATTACATACATATAGGGAGAGAAAATAAATACAAACAACAAACAACAGCAGTATATACACATTTTTACAAAAACTCTCTTTAATAGTGGCAGATCTATGCTTAGCTGGTTTTACGCACTTTGCATGCACAATCGTTTTGGCGATCGTGTTTGAACTCTTTTACTTTATAGTAGATATTATTACATGTATTCAATATGATATGCGGTATGCGTTTTGGAGGATTTGTCGAAGAGTCGCTATATTGCTTCACCTATGCGTGTGTGTGTCGTAAATCTCATTCCAGCCGAACAGTGGCCCAGTGTTGGGACGGGTGGTATTTTGGGCCACTGCTACTTGCCTTTCTACACTCAAAAACCGTATGCTGATGGTTGGTGGTGGTGGTGGTGGTACGGTAAAGCGGGAAAACGAATTGAAAACATACACACTCACTCGAAAAGCTCGTTTATATTACAGACAGGAAATGGGTAGAGTACTGGAGTGAAATGTGGCCCGAAGGATAGCGTCTGCAGGCAACGGCCATGAGTATTTACAATGTATTGCTATGAACGGATTTGTAACAGAAGAAAAACAGTGAAACAGTGAAAGAGTTGTGAAAACATTTCCACTTGGTAAAGGAAGAAAGTGTTGAGGCAGAATCTGCTGTTGCTTTCAGAAACTGCTGAGTATTCTATCAATTATTTACAAACTATCCATCCCACCCGGGCGATTACAAGGAAATGGGAATACATTTTCGACATGTGATTGATGCGTGTATGTGTAATTGTGTCTGTGTGTGTGGGTATGATGGTGTTTTGAAATGAATCAATGATTGACTGAAAACAATTATCGGGGCGTGACAGTTTGTTATTTTTAGATTTTTTTGCTTCGTTTGCTAAAATAATAAAATAAGAAAAATGAAGATACAACTGAAAGCTGTAAAACAATCGAAACGGAAAGAAACATAAATCGGTAAAAAAAACATCACGAGGAATGTTCATTACACACACAGGCGAATTGGAACGAAAAAGGATCAATTAAAACTAATGAAACCCTAGGAAAATGAATGAAATAAAAAAAAAACACAATCAAAGCTAAATCAAAAGTCGAAGATTGAAAAATCACTTTAGCAAATAAATATGGCGGCAAACGAGAGCTAAACGCAGCACTCGCTGGACTTGGACCCCTCCTTCCATGGAGGCAACCGTTCACGTACGATAAAATCCCCGATATGTGTCCCCGTTTTCGATGTGGTTGTGTATGAGAGTATGTTGATCGGTGCGTGTCCTAATGATGTTGATTCTCTGGTCGAAATAGATACACATTCAACGAGGAGCTTGAAAACGATGTTTGAAGTGATCCTGGCATACATTTCCTCCGTATTTTTCCTGTGTTTCTAGCAGCGAGTTTTCGTTTTCCCCTCTGTTTGTTTTTTTCTATATCAGCCACAGATCTGGTTCCGAAATGCAATACCAACAGTAAGTGATGCTGTTTCCCGTTCCGGTCGAAGGAAAGCAGCGGGTCGCATCGAGTTTGGGTGGCCCCCATTTTCCCTCGCCCTAGTCTATCTATACAATTAATTTACTTAAACACTGGATGCTTTGCGCTATAAATTACAACATGCAAAAAAGAAGTAATAAAAAAAGCTCGTACATGAATTCGTTCGGGCCGCAGACTGCGTGCCAATACTCGCCAAACATCGATAGATAATGGTTTCGAGGGATATAAAATAGATTAAAAATTAAAAACGTGCCCGTTTGGTACGTGTGATACGGCTTGCCTGGTGTTGGCTAGCTATCCCGTATGTTTCCTTCGGTCGTTTCTGCTCGTAAAAGGATACTCGGGAGCTAAACTTCATCATCCTGGGCGAAGAAAAAAAAACCGAACCGTAACCGAAACGGGCAGGAGTATTATGGTTGGGATCCGTAAGCAACCGCACGATCGGCTTGCCGAGTCCCGGTTTTTGCAATGATCGAATAATTTCAAAGGCAGAAAACATGGAATTTTTAAAAAAAGAATATTGCTACAACATTGTGAAATTGGTTTTCCATGTGTGCAGATGACCCGCGGAATTGCCGGGTTTTTAACTTTCGAACTGCAAACATTGGAAACCGAATTGGTGCCGTTAGCGGCAAAAAGGCAAGCGAAGGTTGTTTTGACTTAAAAACGAGTAAAGAAAATGATCCTCTAGTTTGGTTCCCCTAGCGGGATTAGCTTGTATCGTATCCCTGTCGTCGCGGTTGCGGTGAGTAGTAGTCCCTTCCGCCCTCCAGCCTTCCCATTGGATCAGGTTGGTTGGGGTGATACCACGACACCGTTCTTTCTATGTATTCGTTGGTTAGTGTGTGTGTGTGTGTGTGCGTTCGTTTCGGGAACCGCTCAGTTGATCGGTGGCAGATGATCGCCGCACGTCGGGAAGTTCGGTGGCACCGGCGGCAGATCGGCCATCGTGCCGACCTGCAGGATCAGGTTCATTCCTATCACGATGTGGAACAGGAAGTGACAATGGAATAGCCAGAATCCTAATCGAAAGAAAGTGTAAGGAAAAGAGATTGACGAATCATCGTTAATTGATCCAGAACTTGGAAGTGATAAATATTGCGAAGGATATAACAACAATCAAATAAAACTTTGTGTGGTAGTAGAAAGCTGGGAAACAAAATTTGGATCTTGGAACATTGCGTGTTTTAAAAGAGTTGAAATGTTTCTTTCCTCTTTGATATGAAACATTCATTAGAGTAGGGACATTTATTCATTAATAAAATTGACGCTTTAAAATTGATAAATGAGTCCCGTATGGTTTAGAAATCCATCAACTTAGAAAAGAGGAATTCATTAATTTAAATCAAATTAAAGATGAGGTAGTGTCTTTATTGTCTGTCAACAGATCCTTAGCTTTGGCAGATCGTTAAGATTCATGAATTTATAAAGTCTCTTGACTTTTCTGAGAAATATCTCAAAATATTTCGGAAATCATTCAAATGCATTCCGGATCAAAATGAATAAATGCCGTCGAAGTATTCATAAGGCATAAATCTAATATATTCATTCATAATATATTTATGCCTAGTCTAGCATTAATGAATCTTAATTAGTTTTTCATAAATCTTTCATTTATCTTAAGGGGGAAGTTTTGAGACTGAAAAATTCAGCTTTTTAGAGACCTTTGTCTGAATATTCCTTATGATTGTCCAATGCTTCAATTTAACCATCATAACTTCGAATTGATTTGATTTAATATTACGTCACGTTGGAAGAGAAGTGGCGCTTTCCAACATTGCATATGTATTAAAAAGTTTCCAATCCCCTGAAATTTAAATTATTTTTAAATTATCATCTCTAATCAAAGAAAGAATCTCCCATCTTGTTCAACATGACGCTTTTACTTCCTCCGTGTTGCAAATGGATGGAAAATTAGAGATAGCGTAAATTTCGATTCTTACCTGGATTGTCGGCACGGAATCGCAGCACCACGTAGCCATTGTTGGGGACGGCGATCGTGTCCTTGAGCGGGGGCAGATTGTACTGTCGGTGCAGCAGACCGCGTCGGTCCAGGTCGAGCGCGTGCTTCAGGTTGATCTTCTTCACGTTGGAGTCCGGCGAGCGGCCAATACCGATCACGTTGTACGCGTAACCGTGCAGATGGAACGGATGGCTCAGATTCGGTTGTTGGACTGTGGAAGTGGCGAAGAGGGTGGAGTAGGTTTGAGTTCGATCTCCTAGTAATCGGCTCGCTAGAGCACTCACCTTCGTCGACCAGGACGACCTCCACGATGGCGTTCAGTGGGATGTCGACCTTGTGGGTGCACATGCAGTTGGCACCACAGTTGGCCGGTCGGTTGTCGCCGTTGCAGAACTGCTCCGGGTTGATATCGTCGTACTGCGACAGGAGTGGGGCCGGTGCGGACAGATACGAGATCTCATCGATCAGCGAGATGACATGGTCTCCGGTCGGAGCGACTGGCGACAAAAAGAGAGAGAGCAAACCCAATCAATCGGTTGCGCTGAATTGCTTTTCCTAATCCCCGAGTGGACTTCACGTAATTCCGTGGCTTTTCGGGGTCCGCCCGGTCCAGCCAACCGGTGGCGTTACTTACCCAGGAAACGGTTGTACGTGTTCGGCTGGAACAGTTCCTCCGGGCGGTAGAGATAGAAGCGGAACGGCAGGAAAATCTTCACGTCCGGCTTCTCCTGCAGCAGCGCCCGGTCGATCTCCTTGGCGTTCTTCAGCTGGCTGACGCAGATGGCATCGTCCCGTTCGACGTTGCACTGGGCATCGAGCGGGTTCATGACCTACACTCCCAGGACGGTTCGTTCGGGTCGAAGTGGATGAAAATCCGCCAAATCGGTCGAACAGTTTTTGTTTTGGTTTTGGTTTTGATTTGTTTTGATAGTTTTTACGTTTCGTTTCGACGAATCAGCAGAACGGCCACACCACGGCACGGAGGGGTGGGTTTTTGCGGACGTGTCATAAGTGATTTTGGGGGTTGATGAAGGAAGAGAAAAGCCATTCGATTTAGTTCGGGATCCGGGATGAGCGCGTGATGAGAGTGTGACAGATCAATGGTTTTTACGTTGGGTTTTTTTTGTTTCAGTCAGTTTGGGGGGAGAAATGAAAAGTCAGAACCGCTCAGAAGAAAAACCAACCACGACGACGACGACGACAACGATGAAGATAAAGATGAGTGAACCAAAGATAACCGATGAACGTTCGGGATGCCGTTTGCAGATAGGAACAGATTTTTTGCCTGCTCTTTCCCGGTGAATCAGTTTGCAATTGCGGCCTTTTCCACTCGCAGAAAAGTGCACCTTGTTGAATCCAAGAGTTTGGTCTGTTTTTACCCTTGGATTGATGAGTGGAAAGGAAAAAAACGAGAGTAGAAAAACCTCATCCATAACATTATCGACAAAACCCTCCGAACCGAGAAAATGTATTTTTGACCTGAGGGGGAAAACTGAACAACGTAGGTTGTTGTTTTTCCTTGAGGCCACACTTTTCCTCATTAAGAAATGTCAATCATCGAAGCGGATGGGGGTTGTTGGTTTTGGTTTTGTTCTTGGATCATCTTTCCATGGAAGTAATGTAAATTTTAAAATATAAGAAACGGCTTTAAGGTATCGTCCACAACTTTCAGAAACGAAAGAAAGAACCCTAAGTAAATAAGAGCTGCCGCGTTTCCCATGGTGATGGAGATCCTGGAAAAGGCCGAATTAACATGGAATCGGATTAACGGATATTTCCATTCATTGTAGTGTTGCCAACAACACCACGTCAACAGGACGTCGCATTAATGTTCTACCAAAACACTACCACACTCTTGCTAAGGCCAAAACCCGACCGGAAGGATAAAGGATCCGCATGGTTTTCCGACCCAACGATGACTTTAACAATCGGAGGTAGGGTTGATTTGGCTCGACGTTACCCAAGTCGTGAAACGGCGAAGCAAAGGAAAACAAATACACCACGGTGAAGGTTAACACCAACACCCTGGGAAAGGGGTTTCCCGGATAAAGTAACCCAAACCCCGTTTTCCTGACGATACATCCTTGTGCCCGATTAATTACCTGTCAACTTCTCCCAACCGCCCACGAACGGGGTGGCATATGTTGGGCATCCATTATTCTAAGGCCACACCGGGCCCAATCCGGGGGCTACCCGGGGAAGTTAGCCTAACAAAGAACTATATGCCGGGGAATCGTTCCGGGGACACTGACATACACACACACACACACGGACGACAACGCTCGAGTGTTCGATTGGGTTTGGGAATCGAAATCCAATTGGAAGGTGTAATAATTAATGCACAATCACTTACCAGCGCACAAAGTGTTCGCCCACCGGGGGAGACACATTAACGCCATCGAGTTTTCTGGAAACCGGTACTTTGTGTATCGCTTTTACCCGCTTTGGCATTTTCGGTTGCTAATGGTTTTCTCACCAAGTCACCTATGCTAGTCCTCTTAAATGATAGTGACTTCCAAAATGATTGATTACTACGAATTGTGTGTTTTTTGTTTAGCATGAAAACGGTGTATCCTGTAAACGTTTGGATGGTTGCATATGTTTTGTACAATTTAGGTGGGATGTTTAATCAAATAGAAAAGTATATAAAAAACAAAGGTAAAACTTAATCAAACTGTACACGAATGGTTTCAAGGACTAAAGAAACACATTAAACACTCTATACTACACTATAATATACAAGAACCACAAAGGTGGCGGTTTTTAGACCCCGTATTTCGAATGAAGAGGCATTTTATACACAAATATGGTGATGATGGAAAACAATCCATTCGCTCGTGCGTAGCATTACAGAAAAAAAGGTACAAGCTTGGGTGAAAAAGTACTATACACGACAGCTTAAGATGAATGAAAACGGTACCTCCCGGCTCCAGTGGACTACGGAAGAAGGGATCGGTTCGGAGCGGGCGGGAAATATTTACATCCACTCCGAAACAGATGCCGATTCGTGTCGGCGTGAAAATGGCTCGATTTGTTTTTGTCTCCTCCACGCGGCGGGAAAGGTTGGTGGAAGGAATACATTTCCCGATGAAAGAGAGAGAAAGAGAGAAAGTGGTGACACCGAGCAATAGTACAAAGAGCGATAGTGAGTGAAAAGGTATGTAAGGACAGCATGTTTTTGTGAAATAAATGTGACCGAGCGTAGGGACACGTGCACAAAATAGAAAAAAAGAGGATATGCTGCAGAAATCTCACAGAAAGGACGTTTCCACGGATTGGCGACGAAACAAAACGGTGAAGCGAAAGAACGCCACACAGTGAAAGAAGAAGGAGCGCGAACAAACGGTGGATCTGTACAAATAGTAAAATATTTACAGAAGCACCAAAGGTCAAACCCTGACCGTTGATGTGTGTATGTTTGTGGAGGAGAATGGAGGGAACCATTGTTTTCTTTGTCTTTTTTTCTCTACTTTGCTTCAACGATAGGCGGGACAGAGAGAAGATAGGCGTGTGGGGGGTAGACAGATGATGGAGGATATTCTTCTGGGCATCATGAATGGTCGGGTGGTGATGGTGATGGTGGTGATGAAGATGGGTTTTTATGGTGATTGATGGTCCTGGGATACTTACAACACCCTGCGGAAGACCGACGTCGTACGTGGGTGGCGGGGAGGCGGGCTGGTACGGTCCGCGGGCGTACCGAAGGATGGCCAACTGTTGGGCGCGCTTGATGCCGCACTCGCCGAGTCCTCGCAGCTGAATCCAGTACGCACCGACCGGTTGGTCCGCGGTGATGACGAAATCGTAACGTTCTCCTGCGAGCGAAACGTGGCGGGAAAAGAGGAGAAGAAAAGAGTGAAAGTGTGAATAGGTGAAGGCAGAGGCCATTTTGGATGTTGGATGTTCGCAGCGGCGCTTCGTTTGGAATGTTTCCTTTGCTACTCGCTTTCGAACACCCGAGCCGGAAAGACGAATTCTCGACCTCATGCCGAGGGAGGTTCATGTCGTAACCGGATTAAAAACAGATTTTCAACGGTGGCCAGATTGGTGTTTTCTCCTTCAAACCAACGAGGTTGCTCTAGTTATTTGCCAGTACGCCTGCCCGGTGTCCTTTGACCGGCGTGGAGGACCGGGCGACCCCATAATTAGCGCTCAAGTCGTTAAGCATCCGAAGGACGTCGGGAGAACTTGTTGCGCTGTCACATTGCAGGACGTGTTTGTCTTTTTGCGGACGTGTTGACATGTTTGCAACGGAGGATGGTGCTTCGGATTCGGGTGTTCGTAAATATGGTGGCGTGGTGATAATTGGATTCAAGAGAGTAGAGCTCTGAGGTTTACTTTTACCTTGTTGATACTTTTACATTAAGCTACTCGCGAAGGTAGGATCCTTAACAATTATTCGTTCATAATTATCTCATCGTGCGTCTATTTGAAAGATGCACGTTGCATAGTACCAAACATATTGTTGTTGTTGATTGATTTTTATAGAGACTTTGAGCCTTTCGGCCACATTCGCCTCTTTGTACCAAACAATAATAGAATACGAGCACAAAACACTCAAAGTGAAACTGTGCAACAATAATGTATTTAAAACTACCGTATTTTCGCGTGAATTGCATGTTCTTTTTCTTCCATGACTGTTGCTTCCACATATAGGGAGGGAGTAGTGTACAGAAAAATGTTTTGCAGTCCATATTTGGTACATTCCTGTCAGTTTTAACTTATCTTTGCGCTCTAAATTTCATTCATTCAAGGATAAAACTAATTAGAAATCAAATTTAACTTTGATTGTACTAACGAGGCACGAAAGGGTTGAAATGAATTAGGAATCAGTGTCAAAAAAAATAAAATGCATAATAAGCTATAGCGGATTTTTTTCTACTGTAAGTTTGCTGAGTTATACTCATCAGCACTATTATTTAATGACGATGACAGTGCTGGTGAGTATCAGTAACATGCAAATATTTTTGTTATTAAATAATCTTGATAAAATTATATATGAACTGCATAGAAAATTCTTTAAAAACTGTGGAAAATGTTAACTACACGAAAATACAATATTTTGTATTAAGTGCGATTTATTTAACGTTTTCTATCTGTACTCTGATGAAGAGTATTCGTGTTTTTATTGCTTTCTGACAAATATCTACTTTGTTTTTAAATTGCAAGTGAATGGAATATCTTCAATCCTTTTTTTGTTACCAATTGTACTGGTATGTACTGTACTGGTACTTGTTTGGTATGATTGAAAGCAAGTATTTTATTGGGAAAATAATTTACATTTTTCATACCTAACTTTTGCCATGAACGCGGAACCTTTGTAAGAAGTATGCTTAGGAATAATTGCACCATTTCTAAGAAAAAAGACACCGATGGCAACATCTTGCTACAATTTCACTCTGGGTCCGATGGCGAATGGCGGCAGATCAAAGGCGCCGCACGGCCATTCACCATCGACTCAAATGCACTCGGCTCAAACGGTCACATCCGTAAATGCACCCTGGCTGGCAGTTTCCGGACGGTTCCGTTGCATGCATGCCAATGAGGTTTTGCTGGTCGTCGCCGTTGATTCCATTTTCTGTCAGGCGTTGGAGTTCCTCCGCCTCCGACGGGCGGCACTTGAAAGTTTCCCCACCGATGGCGACCGGTTTCGATTTTCTTTTTACTTTATTCACCAGAGGCTACGAATCGAAATCGACGCCAATTCCGTACGGCGTTTCTATCGACGAATCAAAAGAGTTGGTGGTTCGAGCAAGGCTCGATTCGATTGCATCACACCAGCAGAACAAAAAGCCTGAAGAGGGTAGCCCAACATCGACCACCCACACACAGTGTAAAATTGATTGCGAGTTTTGTGCATGCAAAGCACATACACAGGGGCGCACCGATCGGTTCGTACGCGTCGGATTGATTTTCTTGCTCTCCCTCCCCGAGACCGTGTGGCTGGCGCGCCAAATTGCGGCCTCGAAAAACCCCTCAGGTAAGAACAAACCGAAAGAGGTGAAGAGAGAGAGAGGAAAAAAAAAAACATGAAGAGTCAGTCGTTTTTGACCAACCCAACCCACCCGCGTCACGATGCACCTCCCTCACCGGGGTCCGCAAAGGTCGAGTCACGTTTCCGAGGGTTTTACCTTGGCAGTGACCTTTGGATTTTTTGTTCGAATAACTCACGAAACGGTTGGATGCAGTGTAAATGTTGTGCCTTACACACATGCACAACATTTGGCTGGGGTGGTGGGTGCAGTTCGGAGTGATTGGAACGGAATGGAGGAAAAATAAAACAACATCCAAAACCACCCTCCCCCGGAAGGTGATCGGTGTGAGAACGCACGGTGAGCGTTCCATGACCCACTGCCCTTTAGGCGGTGGGAGTAATTGATTCCAAACAGACTGCCGGTCACTTCCATATGGATTGCATTAACTACGGACAGTCGAAAAGTAATCACATCAGGCCATTTCAGTTTTTTCGACGAATTTTGTCCAGTTAATTACACTTTTCCGATGCGCTTTTCCGGTGGGAAATTAATGATGAATCAATTAACCTTCCGGCGGTGCGGTGCATTATTGAATTGGAGTTGAAGAGCTTACGGCAAGTCCTTCGAGCCCCGTGGACTTACCGGAGAACGAGATGATGGTGTTAACCTGCACCGGATGGACCGGCTCGCCGTCGGTGGCAATCACCGTCAGGGCGTGTCCCTCAATGGTGACCTGGGCCGGGCAGACGGACGCGAACGCGTTGATCATGCGGAACCGGTAGCGGCGGCCGGGCGTGATGGTGAAGATCTCCAGCGGCGTGTTGGTCATGAAGCCGGTGTTAGGATCGCGGAACTGGCCCTTGCCGTTGATGAGCAGCGACTCGGGATCCTGGCCGGTGTTGACGGCCAGACGGCCCGGGTAGCGTTCGGCCGCGTCCTCGTGCAGCCAGTCGCTCACCAGCATGATGTGCGTGGTCAGATCGAAGTCGTAGAGGTGGGAGTTGGGGTCGCGCGACGGTGGCTGGCGGACGACGATGCTACCGTACAGACCGTCCAGCTTCTGCAGACCGGTATGGGCGTGCCAGAAGTGGGTTCCCGCGTTGCCAGTCCATTGATAACTGTGTGCAGGAAGGAAGATGACAGCGAGCTTATTAGTACCAGGAATCTGAGCCGAAGAGGAATCTCCTCTAGAGGAGAAGTGACAGAAGTATTAACTGAACCTACCGGAAGGTGTTGCCCTGCTGGATGGGACACTGTGTGACGAACGGCACACCGTCGTAGTATTGCGTGCCACGCTGCCAGATTCCGTGCCAGTGGATCGTCAGCTCCATGCCCTCCATGTGGTTCTCGACGTCGATCACGACGCGATCGTTCTCGCACACCTGAATCGACGGTCCGGGGATCATACGGTTCACCGTGAGGATACCGCGCTCGACACCGTCGGCCAGAACGCACTGACAGTGGCTCCAGACGGTATTGGTAGCGTTCGGTGTGCAGACCTGGCAGGCACTGGAATCAGAGCAACACTATAAGTATCTCCCCACGGGACATCAGGTAAAAACTCAAAACACTTACGCTCCAAGTACGGTGTAGTACTCGACGGTGAAGTGGTAGTAGCAAATCCTTGGCGGTTCTCCCTCGCGGCACGCCCGGGCACACTCGTCCGGCGCCGAGAGGCTCGGGTTCCGGCGAAGCTCTGCCGTCGCGCTCGTGCTGAAGTCCAGATGGCGAAACGGCGACCGCGGGTTGGGATTGGCAATGGACGGAAATCCACTGTTGAGGCTGCCCGAGGACAGTGGTGCGCCGACCGTGGGGCTGCGAGTGCCCGCCGAGCTGAGCGGCAGCGCCGAAGGGCTGGCCGGCTTCAGACCGGGCACCGATGGGTGTGTCTGCAGCAGACCGTGGGTCGCCTGGTAGAAGTTCTTGCTCGGTGGCTCGGTCAGGTGTGAGCTCCACCAGGACGAGGCTGGACTCTGATCACGGTTTAACGATTCATCTGGAACGAGTGAAGAATTGGTAACCGTTAGTTCCTTCTTTTAACTTACAACATTTATTTAATCTTAATCCACCTACAAATTTAAAATTTTATGCCTATACTAAAATCTATCATTGTTCAGATATGAGATGAGTCTTATTCAATGCACCAATATTGATTAGATCTCTTACAAACCCTTCGTCGTTTAAGGCATATCTTTGTTCGGCAACTTCCTGACAAAACTGGGGTTTCTTTCTATTTCGTCACAATTTTTCATCCCCCTTTCGCATGAACGTCACAAACCGAAGCAACTTAACCTACGTATGGCAGGTGAATTCGAAACGTCTGACCCCGGCAAGCTATTGATCAGCGTGCAGAAGATTCTATTCAACGCCACCGGTTTCGGTCTCTTCCCACGGTGCCCTAAGGTGTGTGTGTGAAATTCCCACGTACTTCGCCGCTTCAAAAGTGCATTCAGAGGGGTGCATCGTCGTATGCATGGCACACATTCAGATGCCATTTTGTCAATGGCAGACGGCTTGGCAGGTCCGTCCGCCGTGTGTTGCATCGATGCAACCGGAGTTCATCTTCTTGCTGCTGGGCTGAATAGAAACAAATCTATACCAACATGTATTTGCATAACAATATGGGAATATGGTGCAGCGACATCGAATGTGCACTCTATGATAGACGGTTGCATTCAGGTGCAGGAGAAACACGGCGCATTGTATGCCGGGTATGTGTGTGACTCTTTATTTGCACAATATTTGCGATGGCGAGTGTTTCTACCATCGGTTGAGAAGCACTTTGGGAGTTCTTTGGGAATTGTTCAGGAGTTCACACGTCAGTAAGGAGTGCCATTTGTTCATGCACGAGGTAAGACCCTGAGATTTCGTAGTTGATTTACGAAGGTAAGAATGTAGTCTTTTGAGTTTCCTTCTTAAAATTAAAAAAAAAACGCTTCAACTCAAATGTTTGAAGTTGGTTAATTAAATCCAAATAGTTGCAATTACCATTTATTAATTTTAATGAATGTTTATAAAGTTGTATTGACTTTATCGTAGCTCTGGTCAATATTTTGTTTATTTTTTCCGGATGTACCGCAAATGGCATGATTTCATGCTTAACCCTAATGAAAATCCGTCCATTGAGCCAACCTCGAAATCACAATAAAAGACCAAACCCAAAGGAAATTGAAAACCGACCCCCAGGCAATATCGCAAAGGTCAGCCCCAGTAACGTTCTACCAAGGTTCCGGTATCGAATGGCGTTTCCATTTTTCACCCTCGCGCAATCATTTGGCTGCAGAATTTCCCTTCCATTCTTTTCTCCGAATCGTTTGGGGGGCGGGAAAATGTAGCCTTGCTGTGGTAAAAGTTTAGAATTGGTTCGATTTTGGCGATGCTCGCAGCTCGTGGTTCCCATCGTCCTCAGCGGAAATATTACACTGCGCTGGTGTAAAGTAATATTCGACCGTGCTCCGACGGTAGAACGATAAATTAAACTTATCGGCCCTTCGGCGAGAGGCGGTTTGCTGTGGGGCAAAAGGGTAGAGTAGGAAATGGCGTTGGCGTCGACGTGAACGCGGAACCCAATAACACGGAACAAGCCACCGTAGGACGTGTCGGAAGGTTTGCGTTATGGTTGTAGAATAGGTTTTGGGTGGGAGAACCGATGGAAAAAAAACATTCAGGACCAAACCCGTGATGGAACGGTACCTGGAAAATGTCAATGTTTGCCATTGAAACCAACCGGCGGACGGACAGACCGACAGACAAACAGGACCATGTTGACTAGCTCAACAGATCGGATCGGCTCGGAAATGGGTGGCGACCATTTGGCCACCGGCGTTGAAGGGCGTCCGGGATTGGGATTGATGAAATTTCAGACAACAAAACCGACCAAAAGGGCAATATTGCGCCATGCGTTGACCCCGAACCAGGTGGGAGCGCTGGCGATGCCAGGTGACAGGCGTTGGCGTGATTTTATTAGAATGCATGCTACGTCCCGTCGGTTTTGTGTCGTGCGCGGGTTTGGGAAAATAAATTGCCCAACATTCGGATCGGGCGTTTGTGTGTCGTTCCCTTTGGTTGTGGGGAGGGAGGGAAAACCGGTACCATTTCGACGGTTGTTCGAAATCGTATCGATATCGTAGCGATCTGACAAAAATTTATGCAAACCTATTCGCCTCAATGTCAGTCGAGTTAAGCCGGCCGAAAGTGGTTGCCGATCGAATTATGCCAGCTCGGAGCCGGCGCTGGCTAAACCGGGATGAACTTTTGCAAAATCTGCCTTTCTTATACTAACCAGCATGGTTTGGGAAGTCTTTAGCCGACTGAGTTGGCGTTTGTATTTGCGAATTGAAGCCCTCGTTTGAGTTCTCCCCAAAGTATGTTCAAAGGATCGGTTTAAAACCCACCCCTTGTGTCTTTCAACACCATTCCCGGGGCTTGGAAAAGGCGAACAGCTTGGACAAATCGTCAACGAGCATCGGTTACCAATCAAGGGTCGCCTTATTCGTTTTGGAAATATTTATGTAGCTCACTGTTTCACCCGCTTGTCCAACGTGGCCTGGGAACGGTAGCACCGATTGCATGCGTGGGATGCAACAGATCTGGAAAAATCGATCAATAAGCAATCTCTTCTCTCGGCAGAACTCGACAAGTTCGTTCTGTTGCGCTCGGAGGCAGAAGAGACGTGATTGATTTTTCGTGATAAAACTTGCACAGAAAACAGAAGCAGCAGATAAATTGTCAATTTAGAGCGAACAAACATACCGGCACGTCGGTCGGAAGAAGTCGGAACCAAACCGTTCATGTTTCCGGTGTTACCTTATGGTGGCGTACTGCTCGTTCGTTCGATATTGCACATCGGCAAATAAATAAATATTAGTTGCAAAGTTGCGCTGCTCGATTGGAGGTGCAAAATTGCTGGCAAAGTTTTTCCAGGTATTGCGCAACCGGAGTTGGCACAAAAATTGCACCGAACGAATCCGCTGATTTATGGCATTTTCATGCCATAGCCTCGTAGCCTCTTTCCGCCGGTTTTCCACCCGGACCGGAAGTGTGTATGTGTGTGTGTTTGAGGTTACCCAGTCCGAATGTGCTAACGCGCCAACGACCAAATGGTGGCATGTTGGGAAATCGTTTGGAGCGTGGAATGTTGCGACATTGGCGATGGCGATTGGCTTGTTTGAGCAACGGTCCTTTTCGTGGCATTACGGCAGTTTACCTCCAAAGGAACCAGCGTGGTACGAATCGGATATTTTTTATAATTATTGTTGCAAAACGTAGAATATTTAGGCGGATTTCATTCGATTATTTACAGATTAAAAACCAATTTCAATTCTCTCATCCAAATTGTTTGTTTGTATTTCTTTTTAATTAGTTTTTGTAGCTCAATTATTTCAATCTGATTACCAAAGATTTAAAAGTAATCCTATTCTTAGCTCATTGCTTCTAAAACGTTCTCGTTAGTACAAAAACAATTTTAAGAAAAACAATCTCCAAGTAAAATTTCTCGCAAGGGCAGGGATTGGTAACATAATAACTCGTTAAATAAGGGAGTCTATTAGTGTAATCGACACCCTTCACCCCACTCCAGGGGATGCACCGATGCAATCGAGTATGCACTGATGCATGTCACTCACCGTCTCATAAATCGTCACCTGCTGCAAAACAAATAAAAAACTAGCGAAGGAGAAGAAAATCCATTCCGTTGGCACCCCAACTGACGGCGACATGCAACATTGCCCCGTTTCCACAGATTCCTACCCCCGCGAGTCCACAACTGTCAGCTTTCTCTTGCACACTTTGTCTTCCTTCTCGTTCTAATGATGAACCGGTGTGCTAGGGGAGAAGTCACATCTGCCCTTTCACATCTTCCCTTTCAGTCTGACACATTACAATAGCGGAGCCGATCGTGTAGCATTCCCACACTGCACAGAAACCCGAATGTGTGTTGGTGCACTTTATGTCGGTCAATCATGTAGATAATAAAAAAGGTCGTCTGTATGAATGCCATCACGCACCAACTGTCAATCGCGACGCGATGAAGTTTTCAGTCTTCGAAACATCCAGCGCTAGAACAGTCGAGTGAAAAAGTGTAAAGTGTTGTTCCTTCCGTAAGAGTGTGTTGAATTTTCAATGTTCATGGCGCCTAAACGGAAACTAATAGGATCCATCAACAAGTCGGGAACAGTGTCAGCTCATGTGCGATCTGGTCCGGGAAACGGATGGGGAGTTCGATCGTCCACGAATGCGTTGGCCGGATCTTAAAGCCTGTCTCATAGTAAATTGAGCCAAAGAAAGCGCGCTACTGTGGCGCCTCTAGTAGCGTAAGCCGGAAACTAATATTTTTAATAGTATTAGTGAATAGTTACAATGAAGTTCTGAAAGTTTCAGACCTGTACTATTGTTTTTCGCTAAATGCCGTATAATGGAAATTGAACGACCAAAAATAAATCCGCACAAAATACTATAGCACCAAGGCAACTAAGCAAATTGAATGTACCGGGAACCCATTAAAATAAAAAACAAAAAAATGACAAGTATTTTTCTTCTGTACAGTTTTACATAAGGTTTGTTACAAAAATGTGTTTTTACTATTTACGTGATCCCTGTTCTTTTAAATTCACGTATTTTGTTTTTGTTTCCTGCATTAACGCCCATGTCGTGGAATGGGACACCGTTTTCGCAACCTCCGTTAACTTCCTTTTGCCAAGAACATCTGTAACTGTTTCACCACTTTGTCTAAGACGAAGTTTTGTGATTGCCCAGATTTTTTCGATGGGGTGAAACTCTGGGAAGTTTGGTTTTGGTACCAAGTGATCTTATTGGCCCAGTACCACTCCAAGACAACCTTGGAATAATGGCAGGTCGAAAAATCGGCTAAAAAATGTACGTGAATTTATAAGAACAAGGAACACGCAAAAAGTAAAAACCTATTTTTATAACAAACTTTATGTATAACTGTACAAAAGAAAAATACTTGTAAATTTTTCTTTGCTTTTATTATGGATTCCAGGCCTTGCCAATCTCTCCACCGGCGCTCCAGTTATTTGTGCGGATTTATTTTTGGTCGATCAATTTCCATTATACGGCATTTAGCGAAAAACAATAGTACAGGTCTGAAACTTGCACAACTTGATTGTTACTATTTACTAATACTACTAAAAATATTAGTTTCTGGCTGACGCCACTACAGGCGCCACAGTAGCGCGCTTTTTTTGGCTCAATTTACTATGAGACAGGCTTTAGAATCGGTAAGTAAACAAAGTGGTAGTGCAAAATCATAACCTTTTATAACAACGATTCACTAATTCTATTCCTTGGTTTGTTTCGTTCAACAGAAATAACACCGGAGGAAGAAACCGCCCTTGGGAGAGCAGAATGTTGAAGAAGCGGAGGAATTCTACGAAAAATAAAAATTTCCGCGTTGGCGGCTCGAGCAGAATACAACACCGTCTTCTCCGTCTCATTTGACATCCGAAATGGATTATATAGTTGTGTGCGTGCCATTATGGTGAAATAGCACGCACACATTCGTAACCTCTGTTTGGCACTAACACCACCACAAAATAACCGATTGAATGTTGCACCCCACCCCCTTTTTTGGTGCAACACTTTGTCTCGTTATGGAGATCGAAAATTAACAAACGAGATGGTAACGATATGATAACGAGACAAAATTCGCCAGTTGGGACATTTACACTTTTAGGAAATAATGATTAAAAATCCACAGCCGCACGACTGAATGAAAACACCTTGCGAGGAAAAACCTACCCGTTTAACGTGCAGGGGCCATCGGTTGGTTTCAGAAATATCACATTCCGCACAGTTGCATCGCTTGGGTAAAGCAATCGGACGGTAATTACAGGAAATTGATTTAATTGGTTTCATGTTGGTTGTACGGTGCGACGACTGCCACAATTGCAGTTGAGTGAAGAAGAAGTTGTATGAAAAAAATAGGAAAATATCATGTCGGAACTTCGGTTCGGTACTTGACGGGGTTTGCTGATGAGCTGATGGGTGATAATTGTCCACCAGGGGTACGTCAAGTGTTGTTGTAAGAGACATACTCACTACCGAGCTTGCGTTGGGTTCAACGGTATGAGAGCACCATTTTGTTAGTATGTTTCTTCTTCATATGTTTTTAATTGTGTTATAAAATATTTTTCCATATGCAAGCCAACAAAAACTGTGATGCAATGGAGAGTGATACAATTTTTTACAGGATCATTTCAGGAGAAAAAACGCACATCCTGTTACAATAACAAAAAAAAAACGCTCGTAATTGATATGTTTGAACTGGCTCGATCCAATTTGAGGTCATAAATTAAATTCCGTAAGCTTTACGAGCAGCCCCGCTGCCAAAGCTGGTGTGGGCCACAATTGGCAGGCGTTGGCACTTTTGAGTTATACGCACGGTAAACAGAGAAAAAGTAAAAAAAAATATGAAGCAAAAACGGCACCGTCTCGCTTCCCGGAGGCCGCGAGTGTGAAGAAAATAAACTATATACTCGGAGCAACTATGCAGCCACCTACCGCGGCTCTGACCGTCCGGGAGGTTTGGAGTCGGATGCTTCCATTATTCCCACACTGCGGCCACTACTGTCGAGAGGCCATTCGAAGCCGAGTCGAACCGAACCGGGAAACCGTAGCCTGCCAATCGTAAATCAATCACCCCGGCCGGAGCCGCTACAGGTTTTTGATTGAGGGGTTCAGACTTTTTCAGCGGGACCGCAACCGAGAGACGTTCAAAGTGCACTCGATCTTTGGCTTCGCCTGGTGGTGGTAGGGAAAACATGAAAAGAAATGGCTAGGTGTTGCGCTAATTAGGAGCACGGGCGGATTGGAATCGCGGAAGACATGCTTGCACCCACCGAAGTCCACGACGGGAGAGGTCTTAGCCGTCCCAGGGACGTTTCCGTAGGGTCACAAAGGGTTAAATGGGTAACCCCCCTGTGCTGGCGAGCAGAGAAATAGTTGCACTCGATTGTGATTCGATGCTTGATTGGGACTGATTGAGGGGACGTTTGTCTGTTTCCCTGTTTTCCTGGTGCATTTTATTTTACTTTACCTTTTCTTTTCACGAACAGCAAACGCATGAGGGTGGAATGTAATATTCCTTCACTTCCGGACAATCAATCCGGGCCTCGGTTTGATACAGTTATGCAAACGAAACGCGATACTCTCGAGAAGGGTTGGGCGGAGGGCAATATTGCACTGCGGTGGAATTGAATTCACTTAAAACCGACATTGATGGAAAGCATTGAAAAAGGAAAAACTGTACATCGATCATTCAATCATATATTTTTTTGCGTCAGCTTCGTCCATGAGTTTACCACTCGCAACCGACAGAATCACGGCCCGGGCACGAGTGCTTGCCTAATTAATGAGATTTGTGGGCCATTTTCATGTCCGCCCTGCTGCTCATCACAGGCTGCGGTTCTTTATGGGTAATTAATGAAATTTCGATCGAATCGAAATTAATTCGATCCACATTTCGACGGCATGGGGTCGCCCAAACCCGATAGGCCATCGTGGAAGGTGGAACGCATGGCGAATAACTGTAACGCGCCGAGCCATCGCGCAACATGTAATGAAGATTTGCCAAAATTTTCCAAACATTAATACGAAAGCAGACCCGCCGCCACCCACCTGGGCGGGGAGGGTGAATGTGGGAGGACGATTGGAAATTCGATCGGCTCGAATCGAATTGATCGATTCGCAGAAATAGCACCATTAGGCCTGGGGCTGGCGATGTTGGCTAAAAATAATTGTAAAACCGCGAACATCTCGCTCGGCCGGTCGTTTGAGGTTCAGCTCCATACGGATAATTCGATTCTCCACGGGCGCTTTATGCACGTGGCCAAATTGTGCCAAACTATTGCGATAGAGCATGGACGTTTGGACATCATAACGCATCTCATCGTCGGCTATGATTTCCCGGCTTGGACGAACGGAAGCGAGTCATTAGTATGCGAACAAATAATTGTTCGGATGAGCGTTACCAATTCATGAATCGTTTGGAGGACGATCCATTTACTTCATTATAAAATTGGTAAATATTGTCCATGTTAGATGAAAGATGCACTAATGTATCTCATTGTGCATTTTCCGCAAAGTTTGCTGAAGAGGCTATTTGTTAGTTGCCAACTAAAATATTAGATTTTACTTGACAGCAAACAACTGTTGTGTGATTAAATTGTTTTTATTGATATCAGAAAACTCATTGGCAGCATAAATGGTGCGTGTGAATTTTATAAAAATGTATTCCGTATCACAACTACACCCTTGCTAAAATGTATTTGATTTTTTGATGCAGTTCTTTTTCGATAAAAGTCTCATGAATTTACAGAGTATTTCCAGATGAAATTCAAAACCTTTATCAGGTACAGTGAGTGATTGTTCAGGATAAACTGGGGATGGGGACTAGTGTACGATTGATGTAATTAAAATCACCTCGGATACTACGAGCAGGTTTTCCTTTCTTCGGTATTGGACCGAAAGGGCACATACGTGTAAGATGCTAGTACGTGAGACGAATGCAGTCTATGAGATATGAAACATTCGAAAGAATTGTATGGAACTCAGTATGGTGCACCAGTTGATCACCTGGTGAAAATCAAATTTTTCTTGTTTAAAAATCCTATTTCTTACAGACGTATGGAGCCTTCCAATTAGTGAGGTTTAGTATTATGATAGGCGGGCTGTTAAAGGGGTCATTAGTTGAAAAACAAAAACACAAACCTCTCTAGCGCCCCGGTATGAAACCCAGAAAATGAAAAGCTATCGATAGCGGCCGACGGTTCCCTCGTTTTGTGGCATGAATGGCATGTTTTCTTCTCCCGTCTCAAGCTTTTACTTGCTTGCCGTTGCATGTCGACTGCGATAACACTTCAAACAGTGGCAATTTGTGAGCGCGGTACACCAAAACATGATCAGCTGAGCATACCATCCCTAGTTGGTGGTGTTTGGTGAATTGTTTTTCTTTTGCGCTTTTCCATTCCCAACACTTCATGGGCCTAATTCGGACGCCACACCGTTTAGCCCGCCTGCCTTTGGTTGCGCGTGCACTGAAATGCTACTTGTTTTTGCACCGGTCAAATGGGACCCGCCGGTGCCGGTAGTAGTAAATGATTTTATGTGCATGAAACTGGAGCACATGTGGATGTGTTGCGCCAGCTTAACGAGTGTGCATAATTATCTACTTAGCGGAGTTTTGAAATCAGCTGATGGTGTTGTTTTTGCTTCGCACAGGTTTCGACTTCGTTTGAAGTCGCTCGCTAATGGGACAGCTACCAGCGGTGGGCAAATAATTGGCGGAATTTTTAACGACTAGGTTTTTGAGAGCCTAGAACATTGTCTTTAAGAGTCGCAATGTTAATGCACTCTTTGCGAGTTACGTGGCAAAGCGTTGTTGGAAGTAAAATTTTCTGCATTATTTCGCTAATGGAATTCTAATATACCTAATCATTGAAGATTATGAAGGAAGCTTGTTTGCGGTCAACTGATTCGCATCCATGGAAGGATAATAGTTTTTCTTAACGGCCAAAATGAATTATTCAGTACAAACCCGAAACTGAAAATTATGGTGGTGTGCACTATTGCATGATTGATATAACAATAATGTCTTAAAAACTCTACGTGGCAGATCGTATCAGATAAGATAAATCATCTTTATTCAGTTCAGGCAGGAAACGCATCAATCACACTTAACACAGTCGTTCACACCTCGCAGACAAGGCACAGACAGATTTTGTGATTCTGAGTAATTTAAAATTTATACAAACTGGAAGGAAGTTAGTTAAGTGAGGAGAAGAGAGATAAAAATGAATAAAATATGGAATGCAACAATTTTTCCTGTTTTTGCTTTAGATTGCAGCTTAAAAACGAATTTTGTTTCCGTTATTGGGGAAATTTCATGTTTGGATGAGATTTACGACCCGTTTCGTTACAACGTTCATCAATGAATAACAACTAAGCAAATTATACAAAAAAAAAAAAAATGGCTCAGGCGCACGAAAAAAAGGTAAGCTCAACTTTATATAGCTTTTCTAGCAACCTTTACTCAACAATTTGCTGGTGATTTACTGCTGCTTGATTGAACGTAAAATTAATTCGATTTTGCTTTTGCGTCAAATTTGAAGAATGCATAGTTATGCGGAAACTATTTAGCGAAGCGTTTCCTCTCATAAAGAGGTATGGCAAGAAAAACAAACATAACTTTGCTTGAGTTACGCCTTTGTTCTGTTTAAGTCTGTTCGCTTGGGATGTGGAAAAAAATCCGTGCAGGTGGTATATTTACCTCTATAAAAATGATAAAAATTTGAAGGCGATAAGAATTTATATTTAAGTTATGCAACTTGTGCGAATCTTCCGTTTTTTCGAATTTGTGTTTAAAAAGCGGGGTTTCTTCTTGATCATGCCATTTTCTTAACCATTACCAGCCGAAATATTTGCAAGCGTTTTTGTTTTTTGCAGACACACCCTTGTTCAGCATGCTCTTGCCGAAGCATCTACAGTGTCGTGTACAAGATCTCTGCCCTGTGCGAGCCAAAAATTGTTGCAAATACATAAATGCGGCCATCAGTGCACGCGATGACTGTACGGTACGTATTTACGATAATTAAAAGACAAAGGTGTTGACTTCATTTTTCTTCACTATTTCGACGTCGGACACAACAATTTCAAGACTCCCTTCCTCTCACCCTCAAAAGTTCCTCAAAAGCTCCACTGGCGACAACTGTGTGGCAACGACGGAAACCTCGCCGACCCTTCGTTGCGGCTGCAGACAAATTACCGCAAATGAACATGTGGCGGTTCGTTTCATGTACGACCGCTTCATTCATTGGCGCTGGGTGACATGCCGAGTGTCCATTTTACCGTGCATAATTACAGCCGTCAGGGTTTAGGAAATGCAAACGATGGACGGTTTAAAACCCGGTGTTCGACCCATTGGGCTTCACGCGGTTTTGTACGTAATAAGGAAGGACGGCGGAAGCCTTTTTTTGTTTGCAAAATATTTACGGTCGTTTGGTGGTTTCGTTAGGATCTATGGGAAAGGGAGAGAGTATAACGCGCCTTGGGGGCCTTTGTTAATGTCTCCCAAAAGGGTCAATCTTTTAAATGAAAAATAAAAAAACAGTTACAACCTGTTTCTTTGAACATTTGATATACTAAAACTCTACAAGCTGTAATAAATAATAAACTTTCCATCAAACATTTATCGTAATGCAACAATAACATTTAAAACAATAATATTCATCTTTGGTTGACAGTTTCAGACCGATTCTTACCACCGCTTGATTGAAGCAGGACTTAACCAGAATCCGTTTTTTAAAATGAATACTCCTGTTAGCAGAGCTCAGTAGTCGATGGCGCAATTAATTCGCAATTAATGTCTCAAACCTAGCCGCACCGGAATTGATTAACGCTCTATCAGCCCGGTAATCCGTTGATTGAATTGTACCAACCGGCGTTCCATCGTGGACAATCTACCGGTGGCACGATTGTAATGCATCACATGCAGTCCGTGCAACACACTTCCTGCGCCGGGTTTCCTCTCGGCTGGCGAATGACATTCTCGAAGTGCACGAAGATCGGACAATATAATTGATAAATTACAATTTCGCATCCCTTCGTCGGATGGCGGGGAGGGAAGAAGGGCGACACTTGAGATGAGTAATAGTGGAACCGATAAGTGGTTTCCCTTACTTTCCCCTACCCTTCGGCGGAGCCCCCGCTAGAGTCGCGTCCGATAGGATTTTATCCAACGTGGGATGAATGACAGCCGGACCGAGAGACGCTCGGTATTCATTCGCCCGGGTGACGTATGGGACACCGTTTCGAGTGGAGTTGTGGCTATCGAGCGCCCGGACCGACCGAACGGAGTGATGATTTGTTATAAAGTTTAACCTTTGCCATGGGAATGCGAGGTGGCCGTTCGTCGGAACGAGTCGCTACCATCGGAAATGCGGAAATTTTCAATCATTCGTCGTGGGGAAGCCGTCCGTCTGACTAATTGCATCGTATCGTGCTGCACCACCACCGTAGGATCAGGTGGTGTTTGATTGACGCTGTTTATGTTTTGCTGCTGCCAAGCACCCATTTGGCTGAATTGAATCTGCTCGACAATCGTGAATCGATTTGATGGATTATTGAATATCTGAAAGCTCCACGGGGCAGATTAAGCGCTACTTTCGTGATTGATTGTTGATTGATGAAGTTTCGTTAGCTAACATAACTTCCAAAACACTGTTCGTTTGCAAATTGAAACACTGCTGATGAATGAATTTCTGCACGAGTGTCAATTACTTCTCATCAACGATGCTTTGCCTTTATTGGCCAGCAAAACTATTCCAATAAATATAGAATTCTGTTAGGAGTTGGTCGACTAAAAGTGATGGTATTGGAAATTTTCTGGTTATTTAACATTTACCAATCCAACTTAAAGTATGAAAACTAATTCCTTAAAGAAAACACGATAAAGCGGACAAGCATGGCTTGAATCTACCTTAGTTCATTTGATCGACCCTAACTTACTCAATTACCGCTCAATAGATCAGATTAGGATGAGCGTTCCACTACGAAAGCATGTTCTCTTGTTCGTTATTTTCCTTCTATTTCCTCATCGTCTCTATCCGTCGCGGTGTCAATTAAGCGACGCAATGGCTGGAAGCTGCAACACGAGCAGCCTTCCGCTCTGGAATGTAATTGCACGAAACGCCCGCTTATCGCAAGGCAACATCAAAAGCGATATACGACAGCTTGTGCATCTTTCATGGAACCGAACACGGCGAGGAGTTGTAAGCTGCTGTTGACTCTATTTTCACCATTTCGATAGGGAAAGTAATTCGAGCGTTTTGCAAGATGTTTCGGTGAAACCATTTCTCCCCACCCCTCCCCCCTCCCCCCAATGCAACGCCGTCGTGGTTGGCGGCATTTCTAGCGTAGGATTGCGTTCGAAAAGCAATGAACATGATTCCAATGCCAGATCGATGGAGGGAGTGGGGAGGAAAAAAGTGAAACAGGAAAATCAACATCCAATGCAACCGCTGCAGAAATGGGCAGCCTTTCCCGGGTGGGGCGGGTGGGATGGGCGATGAGAAATCAGCATGCACTCAAACATGCACTCAAACGCCTCCGAGCAGGGAGTGGGCCTTCGATGCGTTTGATTTTCCATCGCCACCTACCCGACTACCGACGCTGTTTCACTGACCTACACCTTGAATTAACGTTTTCAATGCAAAATTTGTTTTCAATGTTGCTTTGGAAGAGCTTGTGCCCACCTCCTCCCCCTCCTACTCTCCCGTTGGTCGCTGGCGGACGAAATGTTTCAACGCACGCACAGGCACGCCACCTGCGCGCCATTTTCCCATGCTCAAGCATGCAGCATGTTGCTTTCTATCTCAGTGCAGCTCATTCGCAGTCGGTCCAACTTTTGCGCGCCACCTTCGCCGATCTGCCCGGGGGCGATATTTATGGCCTTATTTCGCCCGCCCAACCCACCGCGCTACCGTTGCTTCTTGAAATTTAAATTTTTCTCACCCACAGCAACCCACACCTTCCTCCAGCGCGCTCCTTCCTCATCTTGCCCTGCATCGGTTGGATGTGTTTGCCCGTTTGCCAAATTGCACGCAAAACTGTGCGCGGTGCGTGTCCCCGTGGCGTGGTTTATCCGGCGTGGGTTTTGCGTAGATTTCCATTCGACGTGCTTCCCCGTTTCGCCAGCTTTCGCGCGGGGCGGAAATAATTGGGCGACCCCTACGGGGTGCGTACGAAGGTGCGGCGATTAAGAGCGACGATTTATGCGCCGCGACGAAAGGCGATAAAGTGCGACAACGTTTGCGGCTTAGCGCCCGGGGAAAGTGATCCACGATGTCATGGTGTGCAAGTTTAATGAAGTAAATCGTGATTGAATTTTATTTCCTACCACACTGCGCTGACATGTGCATCTGGTAATTAACGGATGGCCCTTAAGGATTATCACACGAACGAAAGTAAAGATGAAAATATGTCTGTAAGAAAATGCTCCAAAATCGTCCTGTGTTCAAATCCATTCGAACACCCTTTGGTCTTTAAAAGAAAGTAACTATTTGCAGTAAGTTAGGAGTAGTGAAAAATTAATAGAACACTTTATGTGAAAATTTGGGAAAATATTCTATGGTTTCTAGCATACATTAAAAATCAATTCAATTAAAATAACATTTTCATTTAAAAAAAAGACAAATTTTAGATAAAAAAATATAGTATGCATGCTAGAACAAAAAATGGTCGCAACTTTTTTTTGAAAGTAAAAGAGTGCAGAAGGACAGGTAGAAGGAACGGGAGCTTTAAGTGGCTTTATAGGTAAGAAAAACTTAGAAAAGATGGTCATTAAAGATGACAAATTATGATAGAAAATTATTCAAACAAAACGGCTCGAAGCTCCTGTCAAACAAGTTTTGGGAAAATCGAAACAACGTCTCTGAACTACAAACAAATCGAAAAAAACATTCACAACACAACACAATGGTAGGACTTATATCAACAATTTAAAGTCCAAATGGAGTACCATTTGATCCTGAAGGCCACACAACAAATGGCAAAAGTTTTGGTCAAGTACCGTAAGACCGCCTTACTTGAAGTGGGAATATTTTTTAAATGTTTTAAAATGGTGTAACTTTACAACAAAATTTACTCCATTCAAATAGCTTGGTCAACTTCTATTTTGTCGCCGAAGAAAGTTCGACCCTTTTCATATTGTAAACGCTGCTTTCACTCTTTAGCTCATCTTGCAAAGTAAAATTGCAAGTAATCTTGCACAGTTGATGAATCAACGTTCCACTGAACATTCTGACGATTCCGAAATGATGAACACAACTCGGTTCACAGAACTTTTCCGATTCTATTGCGGCGAGTTGTTTTCCCCCCTCTGTTCGCCATCATTAATTAACAGATGAAGCATGCTTCAGAGGTACAGTTTTTCATGCGACATTGTACGACAGGAGCCTCATCGGTCGGTCCCGGAGCCAGATCCGTAGAAGGTAAGTGCAACCATTCACTCGTGACAGACGCATACCGATGTTTGCTGCAATCGGAGCCGAAAGATCCGCAGAAAAATCGTGCAATAAATGACGTTATCGTTTCTTTTCCTTCTAATCGTGCGTTTACAAACGATTGACAAAAAATGTGGTGAAGAGATCGGTTACCGATTACGGGTCTACTAATTACCAACGCGCACCAGTATGCCGCAAGGGGTTGTGTACAAAATGGTGATGTTTATGCTGTGATTGCAATCAGCGGGCTCCGGATACGCACGGTTCCTCTAACGAAACGAGTAAACCAATCAATTATCTGTTGGTTGATCAAAACAGCCTCCGCTCGGTGGAAGAAGACGTTGATTGACGTTTCTGGAGATTCGTTTTAAGCGGGCGTTGGATTCGGTTTTGGATCGAGGTTATTGTGGACAATAAGATCCCCGAAGGCGTAAGCATTGCCATGCTATCAGGATGTACCGGATTAGAAACCCCATTCGATAAGTGTTACGATGCATTAAACCATTGTAAGCGAGTGATGCAAGCGCAGATTCACCGAAAGTAAAGAGCAAGAGCGTGCGATGAGGTGTAAAGGTGTTACAGAGCGACAAAAAACACACGCATCGGCCTTATTAACGTTACGGACGAGTAGTAATGTAACGAGGTGCGTTACCGGCCGGTCCTCCGTGGGGTCGATTGGGTAAGCGGTCGAGCCGCTGCTGGGAAGGAAATGAATGTTCACACACAACTTGCGCCTCATTACGGCCAGCCCAACCGTTCGGATCTTGGAACAGTTTTGCTGGCGGGTTTTTGCTTTCCGGCAGGTTGGAATTTGCGGAATTTTTCGTGGAGCTTCGTGGCGGTTGAAGTCGTCTGGCTGTGGCCAATTAGCGACGGTCTCTGTGGCGGATTAGAACGAGTGTTAACATTCCAGTTTGTCAGCTGTCGGGGGGTCACACCCGCACGCCAGCACACAGACGTCCGAGATTGACTTCTAACGGTCGGCTTTCCCGGTACAAGATCTACTTCCCAGCATTCGAGAAGCCTTGAAGAAAAACTTCTTATCTTTGTTTTTGCGATTAAAAAGCAGCACGAAGGATTGCCGTGACAGTTGTGCCACCAGTTGGCGATCGACATCCGTTGATTGCCGGGTTGTGTCGCCCTATAGCGTGTTGTTAAGAAATCTGCCAGTTCCGAACGTACAATGTGTAAGTGGAGGAGTATTTTCTAGAGGCCGCGTGAATTCGTTCCGCAACGTGTGTCATTAGTTGAGTCTAGTGTTGTGCCTTATGAATCTTTTGGAGAGAGTCATACATATGAATCTTTCACCTACGATTCATTCAGATGGATTCATGAATCTTTTGGGATTCGAAACTTAACGAAACCCGTATAAATTATTATGAATCTTTCAAGGATCTTACACGAATCTCCATGATTCATTAATCTAAAAACTCAAAGAATCATTCAGATTCATGAATCTGAATCTGAATTACACAACTCTAATTGAGTCCCTGCGAAACAGTGATGGAATTCAATAACATGTACAGATTCAAGTGTCTTTTTAATGCACTTTTAAACACAGTTTGTCATAGCAACTTCACACTCCGGTTCTGTTCGGACAAGAGACGCTTGCCGGAAGCCACAGGGTGCGCAAAGGTAAAAGAAGTTGCAGCCAAAGGGGGGAAAAAAGGCGTTGCAAAAGGAGTACCGATATTGCTGCATGCATTCCGATTGCGAACGCGTTCTGCGTCCTTGAGAACGAGAAACAGGAGACCTCGGCGAAATGGAAAGGGGACGCATGCAAATCCACCCCGCCCTTACCACACTCATTAAACACAACCAGGGAGGGTGGGGTCTACCCCATACGGCGGTGACTCACGCGATCTTTGGTAGGCATATTTTGTTGCTCGCCGTTTGTTCGCCGTTCTACGGTTACATAAGTATTCTTAAATAACTCCACCATTAACCAGACCGCTAATCGCACACGGAACGACGACGATGATGATGATGGTGGTGATGATGATGATGATGATGATGATGGGGTAAAAGCGAACCATTCTCCTTAGCCCGAGCGTTCTTTAAACACTCTATTGGAGTAAATAGACTCACCCGCCACCATTCGCTCGTTTCCCAGTCCCCCCCCTCGATGGTTTAAGGATAAGCAACCTTCTTTTCTAATTATTGATCGATTAGTACAATGTCGTCGGCGGGTTGATCACGACCAATAAATGGGGCGCGCTTTCCATACTCCGCGCTAGGATTTCGTGCCATAAGAACACTTCGAGCGCGCAAATGATAGGAATTGGCTCGTCCGGTTTCGATCGCTGCATGTTTACCCTACGTTCTACGTCCGGGTGGTACTTAAGTTATAATGTTATGTTTGATAAGTTTTCAAACCACACAGAGAGATTGCCAACCGCAAACCGCATGGCAAAGGGGCGCTCGATTTCGACCGAAATTGCGTACCACCGCTGGCAAATTATCAGATGAAAATTGCCTTAAACGGTTTAAAAGCATCGGACCGGACAAATAAAGCAATCGACGATAATTGGAAACCAATTAAGTCCAGGTTTGGGACAGTGTGTGTGTATGTGTGTGTGTGTGTGTTTGCATTAGAAAATTCGCATATAAAGCAAACCAAACACCTCGGGGCGGGAAGGTGTTCCGTTTAATTTGGCAAGGTTAAAAGTAAATTGTAGCAAACTCTAGTACCGGCCAGTCGATTCGGGCCGATTTGTTTCCAACGCGAGGTTTTTCTTCACGACGTTGGCAAGAATGGCTTCGGTCGTGCATGAAAAAAAAACCCCTTCCCCATTCGACAAGCTGACTACTAATGGTACACTTTTAGGTTGCATGAAAAACCATCCATTTAGTCGCCCACTTCGCTGGACGACCCAAAACTGGCGTTCTTCGCGGTTGCGTTCGGGCAGAAATTAATAGAACACTTAGGCATACACTTTCACAACCGTTTCATTTATTTATTTGTGTTTTTTTCCCACACGGCCCCTAGTCAGCGCTCGCTAATTGAACAACCACCGCTCTCATTAGATGCAGACATTTTAATTAATCAAACCGAAAAACGCATTCCGCATCGTGACATTCGGTGTCACTTCGCAAATAGGAAAAACGTGGGGTTAAAAACATAAAAAAAACCGGTGCCAGTTTCGCTACCGTTTATCGATGTAGTTTGTCTTCTCACTGCGTGTCGCGCGGCCTTTTATTTAAGGCCACTTATGGACGGACTTGAAGGTGTAATTGAGGTGTTACAAGATTCCTTTCGTGTGTGACGTCGGTTTCGAAAACGTGAACCACAACTGAACCGTTCGATTTCGAACCGCTGTTTCAAGCCCATCGATCAACCGGGAGTCCGGAGTTTTCCACCGCACGAAATGGGCTTCAAATCGAGCGCTTTTGGAGCGTCGGTGTCCGGCGAACACTGCGTCGCCGATTGTGAAATATTGATAACCACACAAAAATGGCACGAATTTATCTATCAATTAAACTTTATTAACCGTTCCAGCTGGTTGGCGGTTGATGACGTGTAAAAATGTGTCGATGCCAGGTGAAAGGGTTCGATACTCCGTGTCATGTGCCGAACACAAAATTGCAATCGCGGTCCATAAATTTTAAATCAATCCCACGGCCAAACTGTCGCTCGGACCGCAACGTGTTGATTATCACCTGTCAGCTGGCATCGGCTGGTCAAGTCGGGAGCAGCGGGGGGTGGGGAGTAGGGAACACACGGTGGTTGGAAAGCTGTTTTCCTACCTGATGGTCGGTGGAAAATCGAGGATCATTTCACCCGCGGGCGCACGATGTGTGATCGAGAGCAAAGATCTTCGGGTGATGATATACGTGCCATGTTTATCGCTCCGCGAACAACTTCTAACACGAAAATGTTTTACAATAAAGGAGCCTTTAGAGGGGTTTGATATTTTTTATGACCAACCGAAGGTTTAAGGATCGTATTAGCAAAAAGTATTACGCAATACGAAATCCATTGCGAGGCAAACGTATCGTTGTATTGCAAAAACAAGTATTCAAATAATAAATAACAAGGTAAATTATTATAAAGAGGTAATTTGATGGTCTATCTACGATGAAAACAACTTACTGCAGTTCGTCATACGAGGGTTAGCGAATCCAAACACCCGTCGACAAACAGAAAACAAACGCCTTTCGACATTCACCCAGTTTTTACATCATTCACCTTCGGACAGAGTTCACGGGACATAAATTCTCGCCCGTTTCGGTTATTAGTTTTACCTGTAATGGAGAAAGTGGAGAAAAAGAGGGAAAGAAACAAATTAGATATGAAATATTGAGTCTTTGAAGGTGCCCGGGACGCGCGAAGACTTCTTCTCCGGCTATGGCAACGAAATTGCGACCGAAAAAGGCCGGGCACAATAATGCTATTATGGTCTCACTACTCCCCCTGCCCTCGGATGGGATATTGCTAAACGTTGTTAGATATGGCCCGTAAATCAATCAAACCGGGGAGACGTTCATCCGGATCTTTGCCTTAGGGTTGGAGCCAAAGGGAAGAAAAAAGTTCTCTTGCATTTTTTTCGTTTTTATTTCTTTTACCAGAAACGATACCAGAAGAACCTTCGTGGACGGAATGGTTGCGTAAAAAAGACGCTATAGCCAATGCTGTCCGACGCGGAACTTGTTCGGTGCGGATGTTTGGGGTCCCATGAAAATTCCGCACGCCCGTGGTCAACCCGGACCCGGCACGACGCACGACCCGGTCCCGTCACTTTCACGCTTTAATCCGACATGATTCCCTCCGCGTGCGCGCGCGCGCTCCGTGACTTCCGCGGGGTTTGTGTGTTTTCCAAACAATAACGTAATTATAAATCACTTCGGGCCTTGCGAGTTATGCTGCCGTGTTGCGCATGTACCGAACAACATAACCCCGGGCGGTTGGCTAGTTGTGATGCCGGGTTGGACGGATCGTGTCACGACCATTCACGGGAAAAGTGGGAACGTTTGGTTCGGGGAGCGGGCGAGCGCCCACGGGTTGGACGGGAACGCGGCATAACGTCAACCACTTCACGATGGCTTGTTTGCAGTGTCCAAATCTGCCCCTCCCAGTGGGAGGTTCATCGTCGAAAGCCCGCCGCTTTTCCCGATCCCATCTCTCTCTTTCCTAACCTTTGCTTCAGTTTTTGGAGCGATGGTAAACACGGTGGGGGCGGAAGGGCGCGTGGTGATTCCGGTAAAATCATTAGGGTGGATTATTATGAGCTTTTCCCCCACCCCCGGTGACCTCCCACATTCCGGGCGTTCCACGCGTGTCACCGGACTTGACCGGCATTAATTATCCAGCAAAACGACAGGATCGAACAGTTTGCGGACCATCATCGTCGCCGGATGATTGTTGTTTGTAACGCTTCTCCGACGCGGCATTCCCTGAGGAAATCCCGAGCTGTCCGAGAGGCAGGAAACGATCTGCTTAATCACACGCTCGGCGCACTGATTAGCCGTGTGATTTCGTGTGTCGGAACCTGCTAACGGGGGCCCCCGGGGCTTGCACAAACATAATATTGAAAAATGAAAAATTAATGAACGGTTTTCTTATTCTTCGACGCGTTTACGACGCGCGCCACCGAAGGCCAAAGCCAAGAGAAATTATGGTGTAATTCCGCTGGACACCCGGTGCCACAATGGGAGGGGTGGGAGCGGACCCAGGCGTAGGGACGATTTGTCGTGAAAGTGATTTTAATTTGCCATAATCTGGCGGCAAACGAGGGTTCGCTCGAAGATCGAGCCGGTTCGAGCATATCAATAGTACGGGCGTCGAATGCGGGCTCCCGAAGACGATGAAAAAAAAAATGCCAGCTTTCAAGCGAAAGGGAAAGTCGTACACTGGGGTGGTGTAATATGGGGTGGATTTTTTCACCTACCCGGCGGTTTTTAACATGCGTTGAGGGGCGGGAACCTGATTAGCTTTTTGATGCCAGCCCGATTGGCTTCAGCCGAATGTTATTAAATAATTGTCATTAATCATCATCACCCTCGTTGGAATGAATTCATCAATTCAAATTTGAGGAGTTCACGAATCACGAAAAATGTACCAATGATTTTCGGATTGTGCAATCAAGTTGTGTAAATAATTAATCGTTGAGAAATTTTTAATCATTTCAAATGCTGATGATTTAAAGCTTCGCTAGGAACCGTCTCTCTCTTGGTGTGCATATGAGGAAAGTTTTTTGCCTAAAAAGTAAAACTTGCTTAAAGCTAGGGGTCATACATTTTCTATTCGTTCGCATGCCTTCGCAGAAACCCTCTGCAAAATTGGAGGTATCCAGTGGGAATTTGCGAAGGGACAAAAAGTTTCCCAACCGGGATGACATACACGCAGCTTTACCGATGTCGCATCCGCTCCCCCTCCCCGAGGGAGGAAAAATGGCTCCCGAGGAAAACTCATCCATCGTGCACATCTGGATCCCATTTAAACTCCGTCCACATAGAAAATCTAATGAAAACGTGCCCCCCCAGATGGCGACGTTCGCACGCCGGGCACGGGAACAAATCTGCATTTTAATACAATTCCTTCCCTCCCTTCACGCTCCCTATTTTTTGTTTGTTTTCCGAGGGCATCTCGAAAGGACGCCCTGGAGCAGTCGGTTGGTGTTCCGAAAAAAAATCCGACGATTAGGTAGCACCGTGCGCTTTCCGTGGCCAGCTCAGGTTTTCCGATCACGTTGTGTTTGGCAAGGTTGGGTCAGCATTCGCTCCCTTGAAAACGGTGTTGCCCCGGCAGGCGCAGTCGGGATGGATTGATGAATTGAAGGATTGTGCCAATCACGAAGCAATAGGGGAGAGGGGAGAGGGAGACTCACTAGCAGGAGTTACCTCCTGATTGGCCCATGTTGCGGTGGAAAAACAAACACGAATTGGGCCAGTCCTTTGCTCAAATTATCGAATTGTTTGTCCCTAAACAGACCTCCTAAAATAGAAACCCGAGTAAGGGGATAATCGAATCGTGCCGCTTCGTGACAAACTTTAATCATTGCCATCGGCGATCGACAATAAGCGTGGTGGCTTTTTTCGGGGAAAACGGGAACCCTTTTCTGCACAGAAATTGTTCGCTCGTGAGTATCTGTACCGGTTAGAGATGTGGTGTTGAAATGCTGCCATTTTGGTCAGTTTTCATTCTGTTTTCTAGCACGCAAAAGTTTGAAAAAGTAAATCATTTTATGCGAGCACTAAATAGAAACTTGTTTACCGCTTTTTCTTCACCGACATGGACATGTGTTTTTGTGCCGATTTTCGTAAATAAAAGATATCTCATTCATAGATAACATTCAGCATTCATCAGAATTGCTCAACCGTCCTCTGGCGGGTCAATCGATTCATTCGCAACCCGTTTTCAGCTGGAAAACGTTCCTTTGAAACGCATTCGGTTCGGGGCCCGGGGGCAGCGCGTGAAAACGTTAGGAATTTCAAATAAAAACCCGCTCGCATTTCATCTTTGGCTTTAGCCGTAGCCGCTTCGCTGCAGCGAAGAAGCCCAAGGGATTGCATTTAATGCTTCGCTCGTACCCACTCGCGATACCGAATGCACCGAGCGTTCGGTGAAGGTGAAACGTGATTGAAATAAGTTAGAATTGAAAATGGCTGGAAAAGGAGGGAGAAAGAAAAATGGTCTGGTCAAACTTTGCTCGCCCCAACCGCCACTCATTCGAGTTCGGTCGCAGTCATTCCACGCGTCCGTTCGATTCCTTTGGCGCCTGTAGGAGTTGAATGAGAAGTTGCAAGCGAAGCAGGGAAAGGAAAAACAAACAACCGCGCAGTTATTGGGAGGATGGTACGCGTGTGGTCACCAAAAACCGCGCTCCGGAAAACGGGCGGAGGGGGTCGGAAAGGCGCAACGTGATGCTGTTGCACTTTAGCACAAGTTGTTGCACAACAATCGAACAAGTGTTCATTGATTTTACAAAGACAAAGTAAACCGGCGACCAGCAGCTTGCATCATTCATGGGTCGGGTTGGCGCGCGCACGCGATCGAGAGAATGCACAGACGCTTGGAGAAGCCGACGTACGTTCCAAACGAGCAAGTGAAAGAATGTGATACATTTTTGTCGCATGAAGTTAACCAGACACAATCGAATAACCATTGAAAATGGAAAAAGTTAAAGAAGAAAAATGACAGGATGAGGATAAAAATCCGAAGAATTTTGGAAAGGATAATTTTCGCCACGTTTTACCCCTGAACATTTTTTCAGATGAACGGGGAAAAAGTAAATGTCCAACGCAACGATAAATTTTCAACCACAAATTCGATGCCAAACGATGCGATGGGAAAATGAAGATAACGAATTCTAACCAAAAGTGAATAACATCAATGTTTTAAATTGGTGAAAGATCAATTAAAAAATGTCAGAAAAAGCGATTATAACAGCTCTAAACGACCTTAGAAAATATTTTGAAAATATTTTGACTATGCAGTTTAACATATTAGGAGGCTGCTTCTAAAACAGCTCGCATTTCTGGTGGGTTTTATTCAGATGAAAACGTGAATATATATCACACCCCCGGCCTTTTTGCAAGTTCTCCACGAACAATTCGGCAGATCTGCCACCGTCGATAGACCGGTATCGCGGTAAAACGATCTCATTTTTAGCGAAATTCAATCACGATGCTTCTTTCTGGTGAAACCCGCTGAAAGATAAACGCAGTCATGGAAGAAGCTAGCTTTTTGTGTGTGAAATTGTTTCCTGCAGGAAGCCACACGTTTTTTTTCCCGCAAGTGGATTTTGCTGGGATTGGATAGATGGCACCCAGCTCAGTTTCATCAAACGCGTGCGCGCACGTGTGTTTGTGCCCTGCTCGGCAAAGTTCATTCGCTAGAAAAGTTGTTCCACGCTGGTTTTTAAACCTGATTTTTTTTCCCTCCATTTAGATGTTGAGCTTCTGCGGGGCAACACGTGCGCGGCGTGGAAAAGCGGTTGACACAAAATGCCACGCAGGTGGCAGTGACTATGCTTTCAATTATCTCCCCCCGCGGGGAGTCTAGACGCGGGGAGGTAACGGGGGGGCCATGGGGTAAAAGTTTTAATTGCATGAAACACAGCGGCGAATGAATGAACGTGACGTTGGAGGGTTACTGGCACGGTGGCACTAATCGCGTTTCGATCAAAATGTAAATCATAACTGAGTGATCACAGCATCTGTTTCTTCCTTTTCCTACCTCCTGCACTTTTTTCCCTTCTCTCTCCATCTCTCGGTCTCTATGTTCTGCGGTTCCTCGGCCTCCGTGGTGTGGCATAATGGCACATTGCATCGGGACCACTAGTTTCACCTTCACTTTTCTTCGTGCACCGGGCAACGTATGTCAATCGCACACGTCACATCTTGCGATGGCGTAGCCGCACTGCACTGATTGATTAGTGGTGAGGTTGAGGAATTTTCGAAGGAGTCACTACCGACGCACACACACACGCATCTAAAATAAACGCAGCGAGGGAGCGCCTGGTTGACCCAGTTCGGACTGTCCGCCATCGTCGCCGCTCGCGCATTTCATCTAATTTACCCACTGCAGGTGCAAATTGAAAAATGCACTCAATCGGTTGCTGCAACCCTTCGGTTGGTGTCTTAAACGGTCCCGCCGGGTGCCACCTTCACGTGCCCGAAGGAAACGGTGATTATCTAAGCGGCCTCCTACGATCGGTTCAGTTTTCTGACGTAGGATCTGACAGAGGAGCCACCACTCTTTTCGACATTTTAACTACGTCTATTATGACGCGGAAAGGAGGAAGAAAACCAAATCCCCTCTCCAAATCGGTGGGGCTAGGAAGGAAAGCAAGCCGACAGATTAAGCGGTTAAATTCATTGTGTGCGACGGCAGAAATGACGTCCCCAGTATTATCCTGTCATCACGGGAACAGGACAACAGCGCTTTAGGAAATAAAAAGCCTGCACGAAAAGCCACTTTATTTTCTTCATCCCATCCGGAGGGAAAATAATAACACAACCACACGCACGCACACACACACGCGCAAACAATCTGTTCCAGTGGCGTACGTCGAAAGAGAAAGGGCTGTGTGGTTGGAAGAATTTATGTTTCTCCCCGCGGGGCGCGCGGGCTAACAACAATGGGAAGGGCAGGGCCAGAGAGGCAGGAAACCCCGGGATGTTCCTAAACGCTCCGGCTATGAGCTATGAGTGGCTGGTTGCAGCGGATTGGCCCGTGCGTCATCTTGAAAATTGCGTTCCACGGCAATGTAACTCAATTATGTGGTGCCTGTCTGTTTGAAATGTGGAGAGCTATTTTGTACTCGCGGACGCTTTCCCGCGCAATTGTAGCATTACAATTTACCAAACCGATACATTTAGCAGGTTGTTTCATTCATAGCCTTCCCCTGGAAGGCCCCGGGCGTCGTCGGTTTTAGTGTTTAGGTCCGTTGCACTCTCCGTTGGCGACGATAATTGGGGCTTGTTAGCAATTTCAGAAACGACAAGAAAGTGGCTGCGCGTGTTTTCTTTAACATTTATGTTTTTCCGCTTTAAAGTTAATTTTTTCAACATTCATCCATCATTGAGACAGGTCTTGATCGATGTTCTTCACTGCAAATTAAATTCGTAAATGACAACCGTAAAGTAAGTTAAACGAATTGAAATAGCACAGCTCTGTAATTTAGTTTTATATATAAAAGCTTATGGAAAGTACAAGAAAAGTTAAAAAGAATATTTAATATTGGAATAGTGCTTCCAAGGGGGAAATAATTTTATATTTTCAACAAATTTCCACCTACACTCACCACAAAATGAAACCGCCTCAGGCTAAAACATAAAATATAACAAATTTCTGTCAATCATGTATGGAGGCCATTTTGCATGTAGCGCCTTCAGGTAACCGGGCGGAAAAGTGCCCTCGGGGAAAAATCCTCTCAAAAGCGATCAATCGTGTTAATCGTCCAAGAACGTTTAACACACGGCCGGTGTGTGGCGAAAGATAATCACCTCTCAATCACTCGTCACCTTGCGCCCTTATTTTCTGCTTCTCACACCTCATCCAAAACCCCCGAATCTCCTCGAGTCGGCTGGGTGAACGTGTGCCCGGGACGGACCCTTGGGGCGGTTTTGTTGCTAATTAGCCCGAACCCCGGGCCGGAAAGGGTACAAAGGGCCGATGTGCGGACACTAACGAGAGCGAAAGTGTCGAGGTGTGTGCGATTTTCCAAGATGGCGCAAGTCAAAAGTGGTAGAAATATTCACACGTCTTCAGCCCGTCGACCCGTGAGCTGCCGCTTAGGAGGGAATGGAAAAATGGCATGGAAAGTGAAAACCGTGAAAATCGCTAATCGAAAGTCCATCGGAAGGAAAGTAACCTCTTTCGCTCGCAACCAGATTTATTCAATCGCGCCGCTTTGCCAATCTGGTCTGGTCTGAGACGTTTTGAGTCACACGTTCACGTCACGGGGCGGATCAGAATGCAAACAAAAGGCCCATCATAGTCCGTCGCGATTGAAGAACACCGTGGAGAAATAGATTTTCCTTGCGGGAAATTAGGACGCTTTTCATCGCGTTTGTCACCGTGAAATGCGAACCGTCGCTGTCGTGTGAGGATCTTTTTCCTTTTCTTTCGTTCGTGCTGGTCGGGGGATGTTTTTTTCTCTTTTGCTGTTGTATCGTATGTCGTTGAATTGCCCTACAAGGCCATCAATCTTTCCATTGATCTGCCACCTTCCAGCCCCCCCATGCCGGTCATCCCCCAAACGGTTTGGCGATGTTTTACCGGCGAAACAGTATCAACAGTTGTATCGTTTTGTCAGACCGGTTGCGAACCGAACCATTCCCACGCCCGTCCTACCAATTGCATCGGTTCCGCAACGTCACTCCCTTGGTCGTCACAGGCACTTCCACATATGACCAGCGCGACCCATCGGCGTGTTGATGAAGATTGATTTCGGTGTCCCGGGAAGTAGGAAAAAAGGAATGATGGAAAATGGAACCGCTTTGCACCGCGCCGACCAAGCCAAGCGGTCGGCGCGGTCAAAGTGTGTGTGGGTGTGACAGAAAAACCTGGGAACAGAAGCGCTCCACAAAGCTCAATAGAACAACTTAGACACGGTGAAAGTAGTATAAAAAGGGAAAAGAAGCTTCCGTAGCGTGTTGCGGCTGTTGATGGATTGTGTTTGGGCAGGTCGGTGTCAGTTTTCCACGCACACTGGCGCAACCTGAGGCATTTTCAGGTGGACTTGGGTTAGTTTCATCTTAGACATTCATATATATATTTTGGGCTGCATTTCGTATATGATTTTTGTTATACATGAAGCATAAATCAGATGTAACTATTTTACATTTCAACTATATTCTTCACTTTCTAAGGGGGGAAGTTTACATTCGCTACATGTAAACTTTCATGTCGCATTTTTTTCTCGGAAAGGTTCTTCAGATAGTATAGTTTTGCCATAGATTTTTGTCAGTTGCGGGAACTGATAGAATACTCTAAATTGATGTATTCGTTTTTTATGTACTTAATCTATGTTGGGGTTTTTGCTAGAAAATATATAAAAAATCTCTTTTTCATGACTCAAAATCACCTTCATTGAAAATGTTTTACCAGTTTGACATGAACATTTATTTCAAAAACTGCTACGCGTTTCTATTATGTGAAAAATGTTTGAGAATTATATTCACGTCTATTCAATTATCCACCTTTTGAGCCACTGTGCGAAAAAAGGAGAACAACGAGCTAAACGAGCTGTTGCCATCGGAACCGATCCTTTTTGCTACCTTTGGCCGAAAAAGAAGAAAAAATTCGATCGATGACACTTTAAAAACCAGAATGTACACATGTTGGTCAGTAGAAAGAGAAAAAGGCGTTACACTGATTTTCAAAACGTTCAATGCAATTTCCCATCAACAGCTGGTTCTATGTGGTTTTATTTGTACACGAAAAAGATAGTTTCGTGCAGTATTGATTGAAATTCCGAAAAAAAATTAATGGACTGCATTTCGAATCAACTGTCCATGTAACTGAAACTGCATGTGGGATGGCGACAGCAAAGAAACTGTTTTGCATACTCATTTTGATGCAAATATTTGCACAGTCCCGATGTTTGTTGTTGTGCAGAGGCAAATGTTTATGAGCGCGTTCGAGTACGCCAAACCGAACGGGACGCTTATGTAAAGCTGTCACAAACAATTTTGCAGCGGAAAAATCAACCAAGAAAGCACGCGCGCTCGATGTAAAGGGGACCGCACCGGGACATGAGAAACCGGGTGAGATTATTATCGATTTATGGAGACAGCCATCGGGGCGTACTAGATGCCGGTGGTGTCGTGGGCTCCGGGAATCGGTTTCCCATAATTGGAATGTACACTGACGCTTCATTATGACCAATTGTGTTTCAGGTCGTGTTATTTCGAGCCCTTCGAGATCGATGTACGGTGAAATGGGTAACGAACGCCACAGCTATGCAAAAGAAGCAGAAGCCTTTCGATCCGGTGGACATTTGCATGTTGGCGCCACTCCCGTCTAATGAAGTTATTCAAACACGTCCACAGCAGCCCGTTTGTCGTTGGCGACGCGACATGACAGCCCAGGGGTAAGGGTTTATCTGGGGGGAAACAAAACTGTCCATATGGATCCGGGAACTCCCGTTTGCTTTGCCACCTCCTGAAGCGAACGCTTGGTACTACTGCAACCCGTTCGATTATTATGTGTCGACCGTTAGGTCAAAGAAGTTCCTTGAAGCTGGGATTGCCAACGGCTCACAATAAGTGGCCCTCAGCATCAACCACTACCGGCCCTACCGGCGCCGAATGGATCGGAGTGGAAAATTGATAAGATTAGCATGTTGGTTTAATGGACGCGGACCGTGAGCCTTTTCCTTCCTACGCCGCCTTGAGTGAGCGCCACGGTAGCGATTTTCCCTGATCGATATCACGACTCCGTGCGAGCCACGGCGTGTCTTGGCGAAAAGGAAGGACCCCGATGCCGATAGTAGGTAGTAGGTTGTTGTTTTTACTACCCCACTCTCCCACACCCATCTCCCATTGCTCCCGCCCTCTCTCAGCTGAACGAAATAACGGCCACTTTGGAGCGCTATTTTTCTTTCCCCGCTTTCCACTTTATCGCCGCTGATGATGGGGTTTTGATGGGCTGGTGTAAACTGCATCGCATCGCTCGGCTTCCCTCCGCCTTCGCCTTACTAGCCCCGCGATGCAAAATGCCTTGGTTCGCGCTGCAAGTGGATGATAAATTACGGCCCAACAGCCCGATGTTTATGCATCGCGGCGTGAGACGTGAAAACCATCGCAGCGCCGGTTCGGTAGCAAAAATCCGAAGAAAGTTTTCACTATCAATTTACGCTGGCAACCCGTACCGGTTGCCTGTCAGCTGCGGCTAGAATGTTATGCCTTATTTTATGAATTGTTTTCAATCACTTGCCCATGCGCTAACTGTTGCTTTTAAGGAGCGCTTTTGTGGTGCCTCGCTGCATCTCGTGAACATGAGAACCGGCCATCTAATGAACCAATCAAAATGTATGACATGTCATAAAACGCTTTCAGTGTTCTGTACCCTCCCGTGCAGGTTGGAGCCCGCCTCGAGGGCTAATTATGGTCAGGCGGGGCGTAATCGGCAGCGTTTATGATGTCCACCGATAAAATAGCAAAATCGAAAAAATGGTCCCCACACTGAGTCGATTCTTCCGACCGTTAAGGCCCAACTGTCCCGATTCGGGGTCCAACAAATTATGTTGCCAAAATAAGCGCGCGCGCACGCCAAAGAATGAGTCGGGTAAGGGCCACCGGAGAGTGAGTGATTTCCACACGCCGTTGGATTTATCGCGCTAAGCCAATCTCAGAAAATCCAAATCGCATCAATTAGGGGAACTAAGGTCGTTTGCTCAATCACGCTGTCGACCGGCTGAAAAACAGCGGAATCCAGATCGGCCACTGATTGGCATCGCGGAGCTCATTAGGCTTCCTTCCAGCCCTCTGAGCCGATATGAGTCTCTTGGGGACGCTTGGGTGGTAGTTTTATTACCAACGCTTTTTTTTTTAAAAGACCCTTCTGTGCGTGTATGTCCATCGATTGTGACGAGTTTGAGCTGATCGAGATTTGACCTAAAACCGTCCACCCAAAGCTGGGTTGACATGTCGGAGACCCCCCCTGTCGATGCGCGTCACACAAAAAAACACCAAAGCGCACCTGAACTTCGGTCGCATACACCGGGAGGGTTGGCGTTTTTTGTTTTTTTATCGAACGACCGAAGGTTTCCAATAAAGACTGACCCTGATCAGCGGCGCCTCGCACTCGCTCTTCGGTGAAGTCTATGCTAAGGTCATACCGAAAGTCTTGCCAAAGGGTGGTCAGACGCACCCGCCTGGTCGATTGGCTTCGAAATCGCCCTCCTTTTGCTCGGTTGAGCCTAACGCACGCGTGTGTGAGGCAAATACAGTCGTTAGCCCAAACACTGGACCGAAACCGTAATGCTATCGATTTTCCTTCAATCACCGATCAGCAGCTATAGCTCGCTGTACGTTTTGAGGAGTGCGCGAGGTGTTGGGAGTTCGGTTTCGGGAGCGTTAGAGTGTGTGAAATCGGTGCACCTTTTTTTTTGTCGGTGTTTTGTGCGCCATTTCAAAGATTCATTTTTGCGCCTCTAATTGGAGTGCAGGAGCTACGGAGTTCCTGAGAACCTCAAGCTCAAAGTCGAACCATGATGTGGCACTTGTGGAAAGTGAATGTAAGTGATCTCTTTACTGGCAGTTACCAGAAGAGATCTTGCGGACACACCACGAAGCTCAAGGGTGTGAACTTGACCTCGGGCACCTTAGATGGAATTGCACATTCCGTCTGTCAAGGGTGAGAGGGTACCTAACACACACCTAAGGGCGGAACTCCATACCATCGGCATCGGGTCGGAAGGGTGTTCGTCCGCTTCCGGCTGGTGATTTCTCCCCCGGCATCACCGTGGCGTAATAGCTCGTCAGCTTCACCAGTCAGTGGTTTACGTAAGCGAAAAAGAAAACTCCAACTGCTTTTCCACCATCCTAGACCGTCGAGCGGTGATACCGGTTAGGAACCTGTTCGACGACACAAACACACTCGAAAGTCCTAGGTACTCCTGGAGATAACGAGACAACTTGCATCGCAACCGAGCTACGCAAAGGCCAATGGAGTGAAGGTTGGTGCGAAAACTTCGAGGAGTTTTTCCTTCTCCAAGGTGTTTTATCGTGGTCGTTTTGTTGTCCAGGTCTTTTCTTCTCGTTTCAGTCGGTAAGATTTTTCCTCCAACTTCAAAACTAGCGCACCGCACTAAGTCATCATCTGCTGGTGCATGTTTTTTGCAAACGCGACACCCTCCAATGTCTGGACTGAAAAGTTTCTTGTTATTACGGATGCGTCTCCCCTTCTGCTGGATCAGGTTTGTCGAGTTTTCTCAACCGGTGGTGGAGCTTTCCCGTTGATGCATGTGGAAAGTTGCCGGTCGACGTGGGGCAGCATCTCTCCCGAACGGCTTATCAAACACGCTGTTGCCGGCGGACATGAATCCGGACCCGTTGCATGCCGTGACATCATCCGCGTTCGCTAGTCGAAGATGAAAAACAGCCCACGTCTGTCGCGTCCGTCCATTGCACTATCGATTATGCGTTCGGACTTTCCACCGGCGGAACCGTCCGTTACGGTGTGTGTTTGTGTCGGCGCGCTACAGTGACAGACATTATAAACTTTCTCATCTCATTAGAGGCGCTGGTGCGCAGGGGAAAGAAAGTGTCCGTTCGCCACCCAACGCGCGTGTCTCAAGGCGGTGTTTTTCATTTTCCCTTGCAACTCGCTTGCTTTGCATAATGTATCGCCGAGACAACAAACTGCACTGATTAATCCGTAATTAACAGGCATTCATGGTCAGCGTTCGCGTGTAAAATGAAATTCGCCGCAACTGCAAACCACCGCTCAGGTCCGGCTTTGAATATCCGTCGAGTTTGCCGACACCTAGTCTGTTCCTCCATTTCCCGAACACCGAAGGTTGAGATCACGTCCGTGATTCACACCTCGCCAAGGTTGGGTTCGATCCGTCGGTGACACTTTCACGGTGAAATCCGGCCTGCCGGGAGTTCGAGTGAGTCGCACATACGCACCAAAATTTTCGTCAATCGAGGCAGGCCAATGACGTCAAAGGGGTCAAAGTCATCTGCGCGGGAGCGAGTTCCAGTGCGAGTCCGGTTAGCAATTCGGGGCTAATTTGCTTGGCATCGGATCTTGGCCGCTTGTTATCTCCATTATGCACATCCGTTAGCATTCCGGTATCAAGTTAATGTAATTATGACGAATTGCTCTCATCGTTCCAAACAGACTGTGTGTGTGTGTATCGACATGGAATTATATACCTTGTCTAGGAATCATAGACCGCCCCCCTCTCGACAGCTGGGCATGAAGAAACAGCTGGATGAAAGCTGGGCTGGTAACGAGCGGATTACTTTTCCATGTTCACACAGGCGAATCAAAAACGGCCTTTGAAGAAAAGCTCCATTGCGGTTTTCCATTACCATCACACCCGTCCCGGTTTGATCCAACCCCCGTCCCCCTCCTCCACGCCCGCGAGACGTTAACCAAGTGTGAAAATATTGAGAAAAAGAGGTAACTTAATTATCGCACCCTTCCACTCCGTGTTGAAAACTGCAACCCTCCTTCACTTTGGTCGGCAGCGTTTGTGGTGAAAAAGCACACACATAGACCTCTAGACTGCTTGCTAGCCCCAAAGTAAACAGCGCTATGCTAACGAGAACCTCGTTGTGAGGCCCGGTTAAAAGGCTTCCAACGGATAGACTTCAAGAGCTTATAAGCTGAGCAACAGATCGCTTGGAGTGCTGAGGCGCCGGTCGAGGTTTATTGATATTCCGTTTCGTGGCGCTTCGTGCCGCGTCGAAATTGAAAGAAAAACCCTCCCCCCTTGGGTCGTTCTCTTGGCTGAATTGTCGGTGGGAAAGTTATCACCCACCGCCGTACGAACACGATCCCGGTAGCGGCAGAGGCTTCTCACGTCGGTGGTTTTGTTCTGAACTCCACTCCACTCTCGGACCGGTTGCGTATTAATTGCGGTGGGCTGGAATTAGTTTGGATTTTTGCATAACCCTCACGGGGTGGGAAAAACTGGGCCACCAGGAAAGATTTAAGGAGCTTTTTTTTCCAACTATAACTTGAAGTCTACCGGTTCACTCGCCGCATTCGGACGGGTTGAGCAATGGATGAAGTGCGACAACGACGACGCAGACCTACAACGGTGGGAGGAAAATTTGAAAATCTATTCTACCCCCCCCCCTCCTGCTACCTGTTGCTCCTGAGTTTTGTCCAGACGGTCAGTCCGGAAAGATGATGTTGCCAGCACGGACTCGGTGAATGTGTGGCATTATTATGGAAATGCACCCCCACGCCCAAACCCCCTTCGGACAGTGGGGCGACTGTCGGGCGGAAATGGAAATTGGAAAAGTTTTTCACTTTCCCAGCCGGCCAGCTGTTGAATTTTGTTTAAGTTACTTTCTGTATGTGTGCGTTTTTTTTTCTTCCCCACGCCCTCCGGAGTCGCACTCCGGAGAGCTGTCTTGGGGCAATCTTTGCACTTTCGCCGGAAAATTTTTGCACGCGCTTCTGATGTGAAAGCGAGATTGGCATCGCTTATTAATATATTTTATGTCGTTAAGTTGCCATTCACCAAAAGCCAAGAGCACATTTCGTTCCCGAAAAAAAACACCCACCGATTTTTTGAGAAAGTTAAATGTTTCCCATGTCAATTTGAATGCGCGGGAAAGAACTCCCCGTTTTCCCTCGCTCGTGCCTCGCTGTTGCAGGGCAATGTTGCGCCTGGACCCGTTAAGCCTCTTGATGAATGAGAAACATGCAGTCATTGCATTCGTCAACCCGTATCGTTGCGTGCAAAGAGAAAGGAACATTTCTTCAGTGACTTACGCAATGGGAAGGATGTGCAAAACTGCATGCTGTGAAGTATTTTTAAAGTTTCCCGTACTGTATGAGCTGTTTACGTTCCATCAATCCGGTTGTATAACGTACCTGTAATGGAAGAGAACGGAAAAAAGGCTTTAGTAACTTTCTTTTTGCTAACAATCAACTGTAAATTTGACGACGGCATACATTGTTCACCGCGTCCGCAAGAGTTTGTTCATTTTAAAAGTTGCTTTTCTCACTTTTCTTTTCTGTTACCTTCCCTCGGGACTGATGTCGCTTACCGCACCGCCAGTGTTACTAATTCAATTTCCAGTATAATAACAATAATAAACGTGTCCTGCCTGTGACACAACTAATTCCGCTAGGCGCGCGCTGTAACTCCACCGGGAGCCGGAGTCGTCGGGTGGAATTTAATCTATTTTCAATTACGCTCCAAACAATATAATTCACAGCATGGCATCCGATGGCTCCGACGGTGGCGGAGACCCATGCCGACCTGTGGCGACCCGTGCCCGATCCGGATTATTGCGGAGCGAAGGAGCGTAAACCCGGACCCGGTTCCATCCGTCGACAGATCCGTTTCCGTCCACGCGCCAACACGCGCTTTCGCGTCAACCCGTCCAACCCGGGAGGGGGTTCGGGTTGGGTCCGGTGGTTTCCCGGGGCTCGAATTATCTTTAAACTTGAGCCGGAGAAAGGTGAGAGCTATGAAGGTGGGCACGAATCGAGCAAAGAAACTGCAACGGACCGGGAAAGATAATCATGGTCGGGCGTTAATCGGACAAACGAGACCTAATGTTGATGCCGGTTTCCTACCGCGGAGTGCCATAATTTGATCCCATTCGATCCGGTCCCCCGGGTTCGAGGTGCAAAAAATGGCAATTCCGACGAGGTTCGAGATTGGATTGTCTCGGTTTGTTTTTGGGTGTGTGTATTTTATTGCAGCTCGAAAAGGCCGGGCGAAGGTAAGGTAAGGCCGGAACAGCATAATGTTTCCCTGTTTGCCTCCCGATTTCCAATGCCCCCAGGGGGGTTGATTTTTGGGGGCATCAACATCGGTCACTACCGTTTCGCGCCCCATCAGCGTGATGCAATCAAACGCCGAAGCCATCCCCGCCGGATTGAGTGTTAAAGACCGCCAATTAATCACCACCTTTACTTTGAAATATGGGAAAATGAGGTACGGATGAAGCGAGCATCCGATGGAAATTCGGTGGCAAACAGGCAGAAAGGCGAAGAGATTGATAAAGGCAAGATAAACTGTGCGCTGATAAGTACTCGTGATTTCTTGAGGCCATTACTTCGATGCGCCATTTTGCTTATCGCTTCGCTGTGTTTTGAACAATCTTTGTCAAGCCTCAAGCTGCCATTTGCAAACTCTTGGTCCGTTAAGCTGAATTTCTTGCTGGAAGATGTAAAATAATTTAGTTCCAATGATGGCTGGAGGCGACCGGGGAGATAAACAAACCTGGTCGTTTCGCATCGTCTGCTTCTTTGCGATGGACGCCGTGGAGAAATTGAAATCATTTAAATATCGCTTTATTTCACCATAATAGCAGGTTTTTGGAAAACCCCCATTGTCTAGCCGCTGCGATCCGTGGTAATAAAATGTATAAATTAAGTTGTGAACATAAAATGGTAGATTTCAAGTTGATTGATACCATTGATCCACTCCGATCGACATTAGCGGCTAAGTGATGATCGGGCTTAGGCCCGTTTTCGACCGTTACACAAATCCTTGTACCGTTGCGTGCACGATCGCTCACGTGGCTTACGCAACGACGGTGCGAGAGTGATTTAATAAAATATTACAATCCAGCACCACCGAAAGGGTACGTAAACGCTGAAAAGTTACAGTTCGTTGACTATCCCGTGTTTAAAATTATACACCCGTTACTTTCACTTCTCGGTCGCGGGATCCCGGCATCGGTTCGCAAAAGGGGAAAATTAAAAAAACAAAAAGGGGTAAGAAAAATGACAAACACCATGCCATTGGGCAGCAGCTTTGAGTGTTTTGCGCGAAGTGTCGATTAGTGAAAAGTTGTTCATTCAACCTTATTTACTGTTTGACGATAAAGTCCCGTTAACCAGAAAAGTTACTTGTCTTCAGCTGGGTTCAACTTAGTCCTCAGAGGGTTGGAAAAACTTTTCCATTCATGAGACGGGTGAAGAATATGTTCGCTTTTCAAGGGTTTTTTTTTAAGTAACGCCATTGCCGTACGATTTTAAATCCACTTCATTATCACGTTCAGGATCACGAGGGTTTTCCAGTGAAAAGCTCATTCCCCAAAGGATTTTCGCTTGACATCAGAGCCAAAAAGCCCTCGCTTTTTCCTCGCATTTGGATGGTTCTCACATTTTTACGAAAACGGAAGCCAAGTGGTTTCAAGCCGGCATACAAAAAAAAATCTCCCTAACATGCGCTGTCCGAAACGAATCCACTCCGACAGACCTGCACAAATGTTCATCACTCTTTTCGCTTTTTTCGGACGCGCCGACGCGCAATTCTGAATCCTTTCACTGGGTGCGATTTTTTCCCCCGTCACGGTCCTGCTCCATAACTCTTCTCATTGCTTCCTTGACAGTTCTACCCGGCCAGACCCCCGAGGGATACCCCAAAATTGTGAATGGAGAAATATTCAATGCCGGAGACATTGAGCAGACGGTGGGGTTTTTTTGCGCTTCAGGCAATACACACACACCAATTCGTGTGCAATTTTCCTTCGGGAAAGAATATGACGAAAACGGTACCCAAGACTTCGAGTGCGGGACGGACATGACGACCGAGCAACCCGACGAAAATAACTGGTCCAACAAGTTATGTAAACGTCTCGCGCTGGGACACATACTTTCGCTCTCTTTTTGCCCAGCTTTTTTTTTTTGCTTGACCGCTCCTTCCTCACGGACACCATCCTAGCAGGATGTGGACACGCTGATCCAGAAATCCTTTCTCCGTCCTAGATTTCCCCGTTTTGCTGGTTTGTTTTTGGTCTTTCCTTCCTCGCATGGCATGTCATTGTCGATCTGGTTTGCATCAGCTCGAGCGGTGGAAGGTCAGCAGGGAGCAGTTTTTCAACGTTGTTCAACGTTTCCCCGTCTCACGAGGTTCGGGTCGGCCCGAGATGGTCCCGGGAGGAGGTGGACTTTAATTAAAATTTAAGCGCAATCCATCACCACCACCAAGGACAAGAGTCGCCGGCATCTGGAGTACGTCTATCCGCTTGGGACGATCCTCAAAGTCCCAGACAGGACGTTGAGAGGGAACATTTGTTTGAAAAAAAAAAAATGGCTACCAGCCACTCGGTCCAGAGGAGGATTAAAATCGAATGCATCACAATTTACTGCGGGGTTTGTTCCTAAAATCAATTATTCACATGACAAGCTTTCTCCTACCCAACACATTTTTAAGTGGGTGAGTAATATATCATTTTATCTAACATTTAGCCTCGCCATTTGTAACCAATTTCAATCCATGACCAACGGAGAGCCAGTCTTGGATGTACAATTTTCTTGAATTCCTAGTATTGGGCTATTGCATTAGGCGTTGGAGTGAAACTTTCCAGGACCTAAGTGTAGGCGGAAAAATGTTTCTTAATTATTATTTCGAAGCCTTGCGCTTGCGGAACGACGAAAAGTTGGCTTCGTTGGTAATTAAATAGATTTATCTCCGCACCGCACTCGCCTTATCTTTTTGAAGAATGTTTGTTTGCTGTGCGAAATTTATTGCCGGGAGTTTTAAAAATGGGATGCTTTTAATTACAGCCTTCGTTTCTTTTTCCTTCCTTCCACTTTGCCTTTGATGAGGTTGTTTTAAAGGAAGAGAGCTTAACATTTCACAGAATGGCAGCGCCGCTTGAGGTAAAGCTAACGGAAGTAAAGTGGCGAAACCGTTGGTGGTCTAAAAGTGATGATTAATTATTTATGTCAAAAGCAAACAGCAAGTGTAACAACTTATGGAGCTGCCCCGTACGTAGTCGGTTTTTTCTTCGGCCACATCGTCATTCGTTACGGCCCGTCGGGCATTCGATTCACATTTTTATTTCGACTCCGTAAGCCCATCGCACTCCCATCAACGGGTGTCTAACGGCCGTTGAAATGAATGCAAATATTGACTTTTCTAACCCTCACTCCATCTCCGAACTTTAGGGTGACCAAGGAAGCGACCATCGCCAACGGCGATTTCGGATTAGTTTCGGCGGTGTTCCATTCCAGATCAGGCTCCCCCGGTTAAGTTTGCATAAGTTTAGCTGCCCAAGGAGCCCAAGCGTGGCGAGTGCACGTAACATGCACTTATCGTTGTCGCACCGCGGGTTTTGTTGTTGTTGTCTGGGGCCGATTGTTTTGGGTTCGCTTTTTCTCTTTCCTTTTAAATGATTACTGCATAAATAATCGCAGCCCGTTAAGCTCGCCGGAGACGAGATGACATGACATTTGAATTACTCATCATCGTCTTGAGCGGATGGATCGTTATCGCCAATGTGTCGCGTGTGCTTCAACGGTTTGACGCGTGGAGTCTTTCACACACACACACCGGGCCCCATGACAGGCGCATTCCGTACCGATTGTCGGTCAGCCAACCGTGCCGTTGCATGCCGGGGGAAGCCGGGTTGGGAAAACTGGGGGCCTAAGAAAATGAATCTGACGGAAGCGATGCGATTGTAGCCGAGAGTGAGCGATTCAGTGTTGCCCATTATTATTTGCTCCCCCTTCGGAGTGGCGAACTAGATTTTATAAACCGAACACTGGTAGCTTCGAATTGGGCTCACGTGATCATACACCAAGCCTACATAGGTAGGCTTTGTTTCTCCTCTCCAACCACCACGCAGCGTTGGCAGTGGCTAATCTAATCCTGTGCGAATTGTACCAATTTTCCCCCGATTGCGTGCGATAGTTATTGTATAATTTGAACCATATCTTTTTTTCCCACCAAACGGTGTGAGGGGTTCGCGTGTGCGGATTATATTCAAACCAGTTTCCTGATTAACCTAATGTTGCCCCATTTTCGGTGCACAATGTTACAATCTGGCCAATCAATGGCGTAAGCCAACAGACACGAGAAGACTGTTGTGAAAAATCATGGATACAATTTATTCCCCCAGCTCTCGGTTGGTGTTGAAATCAGCATTCTTATCGGCTGAAAATCGCTCTTATCGAGTGTCAGATGTGGCCACCCCGATATACCACAGCGTGTCGTCATTATCGGGCATGATTCACCGGCGACAGACAACGTATGGATTGTATCACCACGGAAAGCACATAAATTGCAACTACCTAACCGATTATCGAGCGGCCATTAAATCATTTACCATCATAAACCCACCCGGTGGCCCACTTTTGAGACCATTGTTTGCCTTAGGAAATACGCGAGAAGGAATAACAAAAATAAAAAGAACCCTCCACATATCGATCGCTTCAAACAGGGTTCAAATTGTCCTCGGCGTAAAGTACCTCCCGTCGCAGGTGGTGTTGCATAATAATAACGAGACATGAAAAAATCACTCACCCATCGGGGGTGACAATAGGACCGCAAACATAGTTCTGCCACACGCCAGCATCAAACTGTTACCTTTCTTCTGCCCTCGTCCGGCTCCGAGTGTGGTTCAAAGTAGACGCGGCTCGAGAAACGTGAGATGCCGTGTGTGACATATTCATACCGCAGCGGTCTTTACGGTCATGCCGGGTCCCTCCCCCGCACGAGACCGTGTTGGGGCCTGTTTGCCGCTGGCGCACACCACAGCTTTATGGGTGCCCATTTACTGGGCCCAACAATGTCTCGAAGCCAGCCCTTAGAGCCCTTGGCGGGAAAGCACCTGATACCTGGTGTGGTTCGAGCTGGCGGCATGGAGTCGGCCAAGAAACCGCCACTTTCGATTGTTGGTACGATTAAAACGAAATAAAAACCGTAATAAATCGTACGTCTATTGCTCGAGCGTCGGCTGTGGTTCGCATCACGGCATGTTGTACGTCCACTGCGCACACCGAACCGGCATACGCCGTCCCTGTCGGTCCAACCTTTTCGGATCGCCGTAGCATAAAATGTCCCCACTCGAGGCGGACCATCCCGAAACAATGGCTTCGTTTGAAAGTGCGGTTGTAAAATTGTTGTCGTCCATTAATGTGCCACAATATACCGAGGTTCCAGTGTCCCTTCGGGCACCATTCCGACCAGCCCAGGCGTCGACGGAGGCGAGCCTGAGAGCGAGAGGACTGCTGAATCTACGCGTTCACCCCGGGACGAATGAATAGTTGAGGTATTTTTGCTCCCTTTGAGCTGAACGAAAACGGCTCCTTCCACGTGCCCTCCAGCACTGAGACCGTTTCCCCGGACAAACGTGTTTCTTTTTCACCCCCCGGCCCGTACGTTTTCACTCTCGTTGATGGGTTTTTAGCGTCGTTTAGAACATAATAAGATCGTTCGGTTTTCCATCACGATGGAAAATGGTTTCGTATTTTCCTGCTGGCCAGCGGGTTTGCGTCGGCCACGCTCCACTTTCGATCACCGTGTGTGTATGTGCGCGCCATCGACCCAAGAGAGTGCTGATAGAGTCACTATGGCGAATGCCATTCGTCGCTTTCCTAATGACCGTTACAATTTCTTCCCCTTTTGGCGCTTTACACTCTCGTTGACCTTTTTTTTCGAAACCATCGACGGGGAGTGGAAAAAAGAATCCATCGACTTGCGGTCTTTCACTACCATTTGTATTTACGGATTTTCTTTTCGGTTGGGGAAAAGTTTCCCTTTTTTCTGTTTTTCGTTTTGAATGGTTCACCGCACTATAATTTTTGCTCACGCTGTCCTCTCCTTTATATTTATCCTTCGTTGAACTCGTTGACGATTCGAAGCGATTTCGTTTCTTTTTGTGTTCCGTAAAGTTTCGAAACTTTTTAGTCCATCCCATCACCACCCCGCGACTGGGAGGAAAAGCTTGACAATCTTGGGTTTGAAAATGTCGATCGTCAAAGAAAATTACCACCCGCGCGTCGTTACGGCGGATTCTCATCGACAGTGAAACCGAACCTGGCAAAAGGTCGACATGTTAATTTGACGTGCCGGTTCTCCATCCCCCCCTCTGGGAGAGGGGGATGGGTGGGTTTTGGTTTCCGCTTTTCACCCATCCCGGCCGATTTACCCGGTTAAATGGTGTTGAATATCTCGAGGTAGAGAAGAATTTCGTTTTGGTACGTGTTCGGTGAAAGCAGAAAAAATGTGATGATACGGTAATAAAAAAAGGCGCAAAAGTCGTCATTGCGGTAATGGTATCACCCACCATGCGGTGTAACGGTAAGATAATGTCTATTCATGATGGTGTTATTTGTACAAAGCTTTGGTGAACACATCTTTTTTGGTTTGTGTTACAGTTGCTGCATAAAATAAATTTTTGTTTGGAAGCAATAAAATTTGCCGACCAACAGAAACATGAAAATTTATCAAAATGCATGAACAGCGTGATTTATTTCCCCCGGCAGAAACAAATCGCTTACCTTTCAGAGTTCAGGAAGCGGAAGAAATTAACCATTAATGTAATGCTGATTTAACAAGCGTCGATATGAGGTTTTCGCGAGCTATTTCCACCGAATCTTTGATTGCGTGAAAGCAAGCCACGAACCACCGGTGTGGATGCGAAATTATTCCAAATGCTAACAGGCCACGAATCCGAATGAACCGAGGGCTGGAGTGGCTGCTGTAACGAATTTAAAACAATAGTCACGCCGTTAGCCTTACCAATTAACCGATCCAACTTTAATTGCCACGGTGAAGGAAGTGCCCTGATTTGTTGAATTAAACAACGGCTCAATGATTGTGCGAATGAGTTTTCGGAACACATACAGCACATACACACACACGAAGCAAACACATGTTCAGGTCTTGCAGCGAGAGAGAAAGTTTTCGCAAATCCTTTTCCCGCTGACGTAACCGGGCCACTCGAGAAACGAGATCGCTCCATTTTTGGGAGGACGCAACGGCTCCATATCGGTGTGTGCGTGTGTGTGTGTGTGTATGGCGGAGGAAGAATCATCGTTCGAATGGGGAACATTCATGAATCATGGGCACAAATGACGGTTGGCTGGCTTGGAGACAAACGTCTGCCGGCGGCCTTTTTCCCGACAAGGAATTACTCGAAAGCAAAGCCTTTCGTTTCCAAGTGATTTAATTTAAAATTCGTTTCTTGGGAAAATGCTATTGTAACATTTACACACATGTATTAAGCCGAAAGCACGAATTTTATAGATGTCTTCGCGTGCCACATCAATAATTAATGAGGAATAATTAAATAATTTATTCGTAATGAATGGTGGATTGGAATAATTATTTGAACCATCAATACTTAACGCCTATACGAAAAATATTTCCGATCTCATTTGTGCTTTAATCTTAAATGTAGTTAAAATAGGCAAAACATCACGAGCTGCTGAAATCAGATCTTTGATTTGTTTCACATCATGTGTCAAGAAAACATTCCAGTTCGTCTCGTGTGGCGTACGAATGGAAGATTGTATCACTGCACTTGCTTATAGCCGGCAGCATCCGCTTGCGCCGTCACTCGCATCGGTACCGCTATCTTCCCCATCGTCATCGGCATAAGTAGGACGCCTGTCAGTCGGCCAATTTTGGATTTGATTCGATCGTAACGATCTGCCGAAGACAAACCGAGCCCCCGGCGGCAGCTTGAGGCGTTAAAGTAATGACCGAAAATCGATTTCACCGACTTGGCCGGGTGTGCAGCTGAGCCTTAGGCAAACGATCTTTGACATCGGACGCCACATCAGGTGCGCCGCGGACGACAAGCCGCGACTATTTGTTTGTGGGCACGTTCGTCGTCAACCCGGAGGCCCTCCGGTGAGGCGGTAATAAGCTGACCTGCCCTGGGTGTATCGATAAAAATCAATCAAATCGCACGTTTGAAGGGTTTTCCTTTGGGCCAGCTGTTGCCAATTATTCGCAACACCCTGCCTAGGTTGCCCTCTATCCGGGTTTGGCTACGGTAGGGAAGGTTAGCAAGTCACCGGTTGACGATTGCGGTCGTCTCAGGTTGGTGTCTTCGTCGCCTCAAATGGTGGAATGTTTCCATTCGAAACAAACCATTGGTTCATGCGACTCCGCACGATGCTCGACCTGCCGTGTTCGGTACCAAACTAATTCGTGGTGTCTTTCCGGAGGTTGGCTAGCGCTGGGTTCGAATCTTCCGATGGGAACAGAAAGAGAAAGAGATCAGAGTTCGAATCGTTCGACAAATAGGTAAAGAGTCTTGCAGACTCGAGGCACCGTAGGTCGTCCGAGGCCTGATCGTGTGTAGTGAGTTGCGCCATCGCGCACCACATATTTTCCGAGCTGACCTAATTCATGGTCCCCGCCGGTAGTGCCATCTGCTCTGACTCTGGTGGTCCTCTCGTCTGTCCCCGCTTGCCCTCCACTGCCCGTGACGCTAGATTGACAGGTTACCTCCTGCTTGTTACGCGCGCATGTCCACATACAACCGTGACGTTTGATCGAAAGGGGCAAACTGATCGACGGCATTGCATTAGCTGCCCACTCTGGATGCTCCCGCTGCTCTGGATGATACAGTAATGCTTTGAGTGCATATTTCAACCCCGAAGGGGTCGACGGACGGAGACACAACTATCGTTACGTAATAAATCAGCAGCCTACGGAAGCACGCGAGGAAACGTCCGCCGAGTTTGTCCGTTTCGCATCCTGTGCTACAATTCTACGGACGGCGCTCGTCCGTCTTACGATTTACAAACCACCGGCCACCGGAGGTGTCCGGCCGGGTAACAAGGTAACATAACAAACTGCGCTCGCAAAAGTACACGGCCGACAGGACACACGATTGATTTGACTGCACATCGTTACCCAATTACGTCTCATAAATAAAACATAATGCTAGGGAACCCAAACCTTTCACCAGCCCACCGGGCATGTTTGGGAGTTTTGTACTTCTTCATTCACTTCTTTTTCCCCCCCGGTTCTTTTTTTGCCGATACATACCTTCGACCCGGATGGACCAGTCGGTTCGGTAATGAGGTGCTAAAGGTGCCTTCGGATACGGTGTATTGAGTTGGGTTTTTTTTCGTCCCCCCGGACAGCTAGCAGTTGATTGGGGTATAACCGTCATAACCGTTGACTTGCGGAATCTTCCCATCCCGCACGCCGATTTGATTGTAAGGAAAACGATTACTTAATCAAGTGGACCATGTTTCTTGCTCCATCATCGGTATCTTTTGGCAGTTTTTAGCGAACCGTTTTCTTAAGCACTTTACGATACCCGCACTTCACCGAAGACAAACCGGAAAGCTAACTAAAACGAGGTCGTTCTTCTGCTGTCTCTATTTCTCGCCGGAAACAGTTGTAAAGCCTACTTCAATCGAAAGTGTGGTTGAAAACTAATTTTAAACGTTCCCTGTTGCTAAGGAAACGCTATGCGTGTTCGATGCAGTTGAATATCAAAGTAGCCAACTTGAACGTGATCTGATCGATTGGTCGTGCAAATGGTTCCGGTTGAGGTGCGTTGCTGAATATATCGACACAGTCTCAGACGTAACCGCACCCTTGACAGTGCGAACCGGTGGCCGCTGGTGTAAGGGTTCAAGGTGAGTTGCCGCACGGAAACAGATTGTTTGATAATATTTTAATATTGTATGATCGACAGGCTGGGGGAGAGCTTTCAAGTCAAGAGGTTGAGAAATCGATCCATTGCCATTCCGCTACGGAACGCTAGTAGGGGGTTTAAAGATGAAGCTAGAGAATGGGTGTTAAATAGCCTCGATTGTTCCTGTCAAATGAACCGTTCGATTGCCATTGGAGCTGGTGCCATTGAGAGGAATTTGAAAATTTTTGTCCGTTTAATGAATCTGACGAGGTCCGGTGTGCTTCCCTCCCGTTGATAATTTATAGCATCCGCCATGGAACCGTGCTGCTATTGTTCCATCCCTTCTGTTTCGAACCGGGTCGAGATTCGTTGCGTCCAATTAATTGATAAACGTAGAATCGTATCGCCGGCTCCATGTGATGCCTTTAGGGGAAGAACAGTGGCCCAGCGTGGGGGCTACCGTTAGCAGCAGCATCATCATCATCATCCTAACCATCGGCGGCCATTAAGGGTGTCAACGACTGCGTTGGGACTTTACGTACCAATTAAAACCTTCGATCGGCCGCTCAAAAGTGGTCCACCACACGTGGCAGCGCCTTTCAGGCGACCAGGTGGCACAAGTTCGTGCTGATCTAATTCTACGAATATGGCGCTGAAGTTCAGCCATAAAAACCGGTTCCCGTCATTCACCCATTTGGTGGCTTTAATGATACAATCAAACGTGTCCATGTAGCCTGCAAGAAGTGCTTCTACCTGGTCCGTTGCACCGCAAGCTGGTGGGTTCTTTTGCTAGCCTTCAGGTGTTGGCTGCTACAGAGTGTCCGCACACACACACACACACACCGGTTTGCCGGGCCAAATAAGAGGTGAGATTGTTTTTCCCTTATTTCTGTCCTCAGTTATTTCGCTGCAGTTCGTCGTTCCGATTGGACGTGGTTTCGGAAGAAACAGAGCAACAAACCACTCAGGTACTTTCATTTTTCTTTCCGTCTACGGCACATCGGCGTTTCGCCAGACGATGGTTGTTTTCGTCTCTTAATGATCCGTTATTTTCATGGGCATTCCCTCGCTTACCACCGACCTTCTGGTGGTACCATCATGGCTTAAAGAATGTTTAAACTATAAAACCATTTGACTGGATGTGGACTTGTAGTAGACCGAATCTTATCGATCTCGCATCTCAAAGTGCTGTCTGCGTTTAGCTGATGCCAAATTTGCATCCCACAGTTTCAATGCCATGCATTGCTGGGGCGAGCTATTCACTTTTCATCAGACTTGTCTGTCAAACATGGTTGAAACCTCAAAGACTATAAATCAAGAGCCCTAAAAATAGCCCCGACCATGGTGTGAAAATTAAGTAATTACTCCCTGCCAGGCGACAGGTCTCCTTGCCACCTTGAGGTACTTCTTATTTTATTTTTATGCTGCTGGTTATGTCCCGTGTGAACCGTCCGTAAGCCGGCGAGTACCAAAATGGAACAAACATGAGAATTTGCTACAGGATTTCCATGGCGCAAGTGGAGAAGAATAAAAAATGCAGCTAAATAAAACGATCGCTCAAGGAAATGGATTGTGACCCAAAAACGAACTTGTTGGGGCTGCAGTTCCACGTTCGGTTCGTTCTTACAGTTTCCTCAAGATCGCAGCACACAAACGCACACTTCTTTACACGGCCACCATTAACCTACTGCAGAAAACCAGATCTTCGGGCTGCATCATGCTGTGAGGGTTGACACACATGAAAAAGAAGAATATGGCAGGCGGGCAGCAGCGGTTAAGGGGAGCCGGTTTGCATGCATGCACTTCTCACTTGGGCTGCCGGTTCCGACCATCCGAACGGGTGTCTCGATTATACCGACTGACGGCGATTAAAAAACAATTTAGCATCCGCGTGCGTCAAAAGGGATATGGATTATTTTGAGTGACGGTCGGTTCTCGGTGTGAAGTGTTGAAACATTGCATGAGCGATAAATTGAGTTTGGTTCGGTTATGTTTTTGGTTGTGTTTTGCTATATGCAATTTATTGTGTCCTTCGGTAAAAAAAAGTTGGAGTTTGTTTTGCCTTGAAATTGTCAGCAGAAACACTTGCTCCATTGACAAACTTTCGTCACTCTGGCTTTGTTTAAAACTATGTGTTACATTTTTTCCTATTTAATAAGAGAATGTGAAATGAAGTTTTTGATAATGTTTGCTAATTAGATATGGTATGTTTTGAATTATTTAGATACCAAATCACCGGAACTTGTTGTAGTATTTCCTCGTTCCTTGAACTTCAACTTCAGCTAAAAATGCAGTGTTTCATTTGGACGTTCACGCTCGCTTAATCAGCCATCTTTAAACGTATACTCCACCGCATGGAACCGCCAGCTCGCGCAGCAGGGCGGGGGACCGTTGGGGCGTTTTGCGGTTCGCTGGTGGGTTAATTAAGTTCCTGGCGTACTTCCTCGGGGTGGCTGGGTGGATCGAAGAATGCATGCGGGAAAGTAAAACAAATCTCCCGCCCCACCAAGGAGCCACTATCAGCGGGGCCGACTGAGGGGAGCGGTCGTGTTCGGCTGAGCAGAAAACTAAATCAAATTTCTCCAAAATTCTTCACCTCCCATTTCACCCTTGGGCTTGGATGCGTGGTAGTTCGCTCCATAGCGCTCGGTTGAAAGTTGAGCAGATTGCGATGCGATAGCCGTGCGGTGGAATGCTGCCTCCGACATCTTACATCCACAGTCCCGCCTTTCGAGCTGGCTGCGGGTTCGGTGATGCGTTCAGAAAATAGTGAGGTTGAACATTGTTTTAAATAAATTCACTAACGAAGCGATTTTACGGTCCAGTGCGTTGGAGGCGGGAAGCCTGCGGTGGGAGGGGGCTGTGTTATGCACTCGCCGAGAAGAAAGCTCGCCGTGGAGCATGGTCCGGGATTCCACCAAACACCCCCACCCGATCGGGGCCAATTTTCAACTCGATTTTGCTCGCGCGCCGTTTCGGTTATGAAGCTCCAAAGCGATCCGAACATTTCGAAAAAAAAAAACAAAAATGGAGAAAAAAAACGAATCTGCCTGCTAAATTAAAAAGCAGGTGGTTGAAAAAGGTTCCCCCAACTGTTCATAAAGTTCACTTTATTCGGTGGCACGATGCACGGACACATCATTTCGGGAGGAAATGAGACACAATTTCGTATATTTTACAGCTCGCGTCGGAGGTTTTTCTCCCTTTACCTTTTCCAAGCCGTTCCGACCGCTTAAACAGAAGTGATGTAATCGTTTGCCGGCCAGACCGGGCGCGATTCGCGGGCGGAAAGTGAAAGTTTTTCTAGACCGCGTGAGACTGCATCTTTTCTTACGCCGTCGGTGGGAAATTGAGGGGGCGCACATCTCACACACCGAAAACCCTCCCTGGTTTGGCGGAACGAACCGTTCCGTTTCTTCCGTTCGCGGGCCCAAACTGCGTTGGGCTCGTTCTTGGTTCGGTTGTCCGGAAAGGCTCCCCGAAACGACCTTTGCTTCGCGCTTCAATGGGCTTCCGTTTTGGGCACGTTTGACATTCTGGCTGCTCGTTAAGTTAAGGTAAAAAATAAGAAACATCGGAAGCCGGGTGAAGGAGAAAAAAACGGCGAGCCATGGCTGGGTTTTGGCGAGTCAAGCGATTTTTCCCTCGAGTGGAAGAATTTCGGAGCCGGCGAGGTCTCATTGCCGTGCCGTTCCGTTTCGTGTCCGCCGTGATTGGCCGAAAAAGGTATTGAACCCACTAATGAAGTTGGCCACAGTTGGTGGTGGTGGTGTATGTTGGTGTGTACATTCCGACGGCCTACATCCAACAACAACTCTCCGATCGAACCGGCATCGGGTTGGACGCTTTGCTAGGGTTTCTTTCTTGTACCACATTATCCACATCAAAGTGATCCGACGGGACGGTTGGGGCGGTAGAGGAGGAGGGAGAGGGGCGTAAAAATTTGCACTCATTTAGTTGCGCAATTATTACGCAAACGAACCGTTTGCCGTTCCGAATTCGTTGACCCCGCGACGGTGCGCGCTCCTCACGTCATCCCTTTTAATCGTGCCCCAAACGGCACGGTTTGTTCTGGCGGGTTGCGAATTTTCGTGAGCGTCCCTTCGAAAGTGACCGCCGGCCCACAAGCTGGTCGCATTACCCTTACCCTCGTTTTCGACGAATTTTTCTCGCACGAACACCAAGCGACAACCTGTGGAGCAACTTCCAACGGCCGGTTCGGTGTCCTTGCTCGCGTACCCGAAACGTGGCGTGGCGAGGCTACTTTCGAAAACGGTACATTTGGAGTACCGATGAAATGGACCACTCTCTCAAGGCCCTAAAGCCTCGCGAATGGTGAAGCGAGTTTTATTTTTAAACGCACGGTGAGGTTTCGTTCTCAAGGATTTGCGATCTGAGCGGTATGATCGGATTGACAGGCAATATTTTCAAAATAAAATTGCCTTAAAATAACCAGAATCGCTATTAAAAGTTACTAATCACTCACTTTCAAAAATATAAAAGCAGGTTTTAAAACAACTCGAAAACAAATATCTGTAAAACCGATGGTTTGTTTTTGTCATATCACCCAAAAGTTCCTCCTGTTCCGAGCATGTTTCCAATTGAAAATTCCTCCCGGGTCAGCGGCTTACTGAAACCGAAAAATAAATTCGGTTTTTGTTTAAAAAGTTTTAAGCAAGCGAAAACCGGCCTCGGCGACATCCGAAAGACGATAAGTTTTTCTGCAGCGATATGTTTTTCGTCTGGGTTCTTTAGTTGCTTATTTTTCCCGCCACAATGTAAACTTACGCATGAACGAGCCTGCGGTGGTAGTCGGTCGCTAAAACAACCTTTGCACATGCGATCCCAAAACGGCGGCCGGGTTTTGACTTTCCTACCTGCAATTGGAGAAGGAAACGGAAAAGGTAAGACAAAGTTTAATATTGTGCTCGATTTTGGTGAAAAACGTTGTTGGATTGAGGAAGAAAAAAGTCCACCGTTGCTGCTGGCAAAATTGAAATGTCGCCAAAAAATGGCTTGCGTTTTTCGTGCGGATCCGCTCAAGTCAGGCCGCTCGAAGGCCGCGGGCTGGCACTCGAATGCCAGCAAAGTGGGAAGTCTTCACAGCTCGGTGGGCGTGCAATGAGGCGGCACGAAACAAAATAAACACACGACGACCCGACCCGAGTCGATGAACCGGTGCAGATTCGCCCGGTGTCAGCTGTAAAATTCGGTCAGTTCCGCTCGATGCCCAACGTAGGTGCTGTTCGTTGGCAGGAAGGAAGACTGTACGGTGGCCACGCAGCGAAAGCGAAAGTTCTCCGTCGACAATCGGGCCGAACCAATTGGGGCTAATCGATTGTGAACTGGCTATCCAACGGTTGGCAACTGTATCCTGAGCCGCCGATGTCCTTGCTAAGGTCGTCAAGTTTCGAGCGAAAGCCTTCGGGAGTTAATGAATGGATGTGGCTTTGATGTAGTCACTCCGTAAGCTCCCAAGACTCTACAAAGTCTTACACAAGCTAGCATGGAGTACCTTCCCTTTTCTTGGTGGAGTGTTTACTAGGTCCAATGTAATCTTTTTAAAGCGAACCACGAGCCAAGCCTTTCGTGCACGATGGCAGAATATTAAGTCATAAATCCTCGGTCAGCCAGATTCCGCACACAATGTCAGCGGGTGAACATAATTTGGGTGGCTAAGGACTCCACGTGGACGTGCAGGAGGTACGGCGTAAAAACCCAAGATGGCAGCCAGAACTCTAAATCTGTCATTCTGTGTTCGACCGGTGGAAAAACACATTTTTCAGTGGTAACACGAACCATTCCGAACCGGGCTCGTGCTGCACGGGTCGTGGGCTATAAATTTTCCCGCCCTCGCCCATCGGGAAAGGCAACACATTCCTGCCGCTGCAAGCCCCGGGTACGTGAGAGGCATTAGGGTACGTGACCAGTCCGAAGGGAAAGTGGTTGAGTAAGGCTTTCCGTCACGGAGCCAACGGTAGTTTGAAGTCCGCGGCTGCGGCGCTAGCTCCGGTTGCATTAATATTATGCGTGCACTTAGCCCTTAGATCAATGACACGCGGCCCGTTACCAGCCAGGTTCCGCCAGAAGCGGGTTTCTATATGTGTGTGTGTGCGCGCGTTCCGACATTTACCAGTCTACCTTCACTGGAAAAGTATACACCCGGATGAGACCTTTCGGGGGGCCGGGTGTTTAAATGGTTGACCTGATTTCTGACGTTCTGCCCCGTCCGAAACTGCCGGCGTCCAGCTGTAAGGGCATGTCTGCAGTCGCAATGGAGGTGGGTGGGTGTTAACAGATGGTGGACTACGATAGTTAAAAGTTTCCTTTGGTGCAGTTCCCCTGATCGGTATCGCCACAACTCGTCGTCACCGGGCGTAGAAGGCGTCGGTTCCGGTTGCTCCGTTACGGAGTGGGTTGCTACGGCACTGTATGAGTAGGCAACTGCCGGCGATCTTGGATAGCCCAAATGGGAGTTATTTGCAACTGTCAGGAAGTTGTCTTTCGGTCGAGAATTGAGTTTAAAAAAAGTTATTGATTTGCAAGAATTTAATGTTTGTGCTAGAACTCCATCGACGGTACCACGTTCACCAAGAAATCGTCGACGTCTGAGACCCGTTGGTGACCTAGACGGCCCGATTAGGGGGACTGACCGGCAATTAACCTTCCGATTCCCTAACCTAGGCCAATCGAGGTGCTGCTAGACTCCGGATTTAGCAAATTGCGCCCGTGTACTATAATAAATATTTATACTATCGGCGGTCGCGCTCTTATTTGCCTTCCATCTCCCTCTCTCCCTCTTATGCCCCTTTTCCTCTTGCCCCTACCTCGCCCTTTTTTCGCACTTTTGATGCAGCCTCACGGTCAGCGTACTTCACGGTGCAAAATGGCCCCGCCAGCTCGCTCGCTAAATGGACGTGCAAATTCAACCATAATGGCGATTGTGCAGGCAACAATCCGTAGCTTCTGGCGCGCCTCAGACACTCTCTTCGTGTTCCAGCGTTCGATGCGCGGTCATAATAATCATAATAATGAGCATTTAAATAAACTCAATGTTAGTGAAATGAGCTTTACCGTCTGGCCGTGCGTTTGCCCAGGGGGTTTTCCAACCACGTGGGTGAGGGAACGTGATTTGTGTGGATGGTTAATCTTGCGTTGGATTGCCAAACAACCTCCAAATGGAGTGCGTTCTCTGGTCCGCCGTGTCCATTATTAATGATAAAACACAATTAGGAAACGAGTGAAAATTTCCGAACGGTGGCAGACTTGCAAACTCTCGTTTAAGTAATGCGGCCGAAATGTTATTACATGTCTCTCCTACTTCGCCGTGAAAGACAGAAGTATTAAGATTAGTTGTGAATGAACCCAACGGCTGTAAAGTCCTTGACATTAATTAGGAAATATTTTAAAAAGTAATCCACTTTCAGTGTAACACCTTTCGCAAGCAGCTGAGGTTGATATTGCTTGTGAAACTCGATGTCGGCCCAGTTTGCTTTGTGTGTGTGCGTGGGGGAGGTGAATGAACCCCACTTCACGGGTAACAGTTTGCTTAGGGTGGTTCATTTTTCACCCGGTGGTATTTACTTTGCAAACATGGTCTTGTTGGAAACCAAATCAACTTGTTTTTGTTGCTATAAAAATAAACAGAATCAGCTAACAACAGAGCGAAAAAACTTTAAAATATTATACTTTCAAATTGTGCTTACCTTGGGCAGGTTGTTTATAGAGTTGTGGAAGGAAAAAAACAAAACTGCATGCAAATCACCACGAAATATTGGTCAACAGCAGTTGTCAGCTGGGTAATTTACTTGTTTGTTTTTCTGAACCATTTCTTTTACTTGACTTTGCCGCTGCACCTGTGAAGTGGTTTCCTCTTGTTCCCCGTTCACTTTTGTATTTATCTAAGATTTGCCGGTTGGTGCTGTGGTTGAAAATCAAAAAAACATCCTCAACCGATGTCAAACAAGCGATAACGCCGATTTTTGAAAGTAACTCAATTGGCAAATTTGTAGCATTTTTTTCCGCTTCTCCCGAATGTTTCACTTTCGGGGTACGGTTGTACAGACGACCGCGGTTCAGCTGAGGCTAACCTTACGGCAAAGGTTGCACGCTGCTGCAGCAAGAACAACGACCGGCTCCAGCTCGAACCGCAGGATACAAGCAAAGGGTGCCCTCGGATCGTTGCCACGCGCTTGTTCGCGCATTGCGAAATAGTTATTGAATTTAAATTAGATTGTGCAACAACCCTGCCGGCAATCCGTTTAAGGAAATCCAATCCCAGCCGGTCGGGGAAGGGAGGAAGCAATTCTCGACAGTTTTGCAGTGGGTTCCGAAGGGTGGGGGGCAACAGAAACCACGCTTGGGGCAGGTTGCTGACTAGGAACTCGTGTTCTCGCTATCTGGCGATAGATCGCTCGGAGTCCGTGTGGGATGCAAGCGGTTTGTTGCACCATCGGCTGTTTGGAAGGAATTTCCTTCACTCCTAAGCGGACATTTAGGAGTCTGTTCGAGGGGTTTAAGGTCCTTGAGCGAATTATTTGAAAAAATACGACTACCAAACAACAACCTATGCCTTAGCGGGAGGTCTACCGACATAAGAATTCCGATCTTTACCTTGGAGGATCTCCTCAGATATAGAGCATGAGGTGTGTATTATGTGAACCTCAAGAGCGCAACATGTTGAGCGTCAAGGAGCCCTTCGATAACATATAATGCAGAGTTGGCAACAAGGGTGAAACATAAGCGATCCAACAGTGCCCCGCGCGCAGACTTAACCGGCCCCAGTTACGTCGCACAGAAATGGCCAATCCGTATCTGGTTCAAGGTTAATTGAACTGCGGCAAACAAAGCGGGCAGCTGGTTTCCTCTCTCGACATAACTCGACGTAACCGCTGGAGATGCTGGAACGCTGCAACCGTGAGGCCACCGGTAACTGCAACTGCTCGTGAAAGTTGTCCCACTGTTGGGACCGTCGTCGTGCAGGATACGTACGTAGTGTTAAGCAAGCGACCTAGCAATGCAGCCACTGAGTCGCACAATGCTACAGCAAGCGTAACCCTACGGTATCAATGGCATTGAAGGCGTCGGCGCGCCAACACCGGCCGGAGTTCACAAGGTGCCTACTTAAGGGGTACCTACTTTGCACAAGCACTCGTGATGCCCGTCTCGTAGGCCACGAGAGGTCGACCGATCGTGCCGAGCACGCGAACATGTTAGATACGATTGAATCCAGCACTACGCGAGCCGCTAATGTTCTTGCCCTGCCCTTAAGGGTCTCATTTCAAAGTAATCCGAAAGCCATTACAATCCGCGAATGGTAAAGTTCAATTTCGTCGGCGGCATGTTTTCGAAGCTAATGAAAAGGGTGCTAAATTCATCTAAACTCTCATTGCACTGGTAACGTTTGTCATCAAAGTTTATGACTAACATTGGAGGTGTTTAGAACAGTTTATAGCTCCAGCTGTGACTTCGTGTGTTCTGTTAATCCAAGCCGTATATTTAACTGCGATGAAAAACCTTTTCGCGGGTAATTATTAAATGTGACTTTCGTGTTACTCTATCCAACCGGTTGGCTCGTATCTTTGCATCGTAAAAGCACCACCAGCTTGAAAACCAATAAAACGTGGCTCATTTGAGTCCTCAACAGGCGACGAACGCAGAGCGGTTTGGTGCGCGCTGCGGAGGTGTAATCAGATTTAATCGATTTATGCCCGAATTCCGCATCCTTAATCGCTCCGATGCGGTTCGGTTCGGTTCGCTAATGGGTGCAGTGAAATGCAGCGCTAATAGGGCAGCGATTGGTCATCCTAGCGAGTTTAGTATCCTACCCCCTCCCTGTCCTCCTTCGGTCGTCCGTCCCGGGGCCTGAACCGATACATGGTTAATTGCGGATGAACAAAACCGTTCAACAAAACGAACCAAAGCTCAGCTTTCAGCGGGATTATGCAAATCCCGTGCGCCGGTTTCGAGCTTTAATTTATGGGATCGAGCACACTTGGACGCCTTGGGGGTCTCCGGTGATTATGATTTCATTTTTGGCTGATTGAAGGTACGAGGGGGGAGGGGGCGGGCTATTGCTGAGGTGCGGTGGCGATTCGTTCTCGTGCCGAAAAGCGGTGATGGAGTGTTAAGAGCAATTAAAAGTTACCCGACGAGGAAAATTCATTACGCGAGACACATTAGCCAACCGGTGCGCCGTCTTCTGGAGTTCGTTCGGCTCCATTATGCATCGGACGGAGTGGACTTGAACAAAGCGCGACTCCCAAGATGTGCGCCACCTAAGAAGCTAATTGATAGTAAAAGCTATTCTTGAGACTGTCGCCGTAGTTCGGAAAATTTATTCGAGATTAATTGGCGCTCTTAAGGTTGCACCAAACGACTGGTTGTCAATGGCAACTATTTCTTTTTTCTTCCTACTCTATTTACATATTTATAACTGTTGTTATTGAGCTCTTTTTATTTAATTTTATTTAACTTAACCATATAAATTAAAGTACCTAAATATTCAAAAAGAAATATTGTCAATGAATATTTGAACTGATAAATACTGATAAGCTTTAATTTGAATTTAAATACAAATGGAAGTTTATTATCATGTTTTCAAAAAATCATCGTCATCGGCATGTTCATACGCTAAATATTTTCGTTTATGTAAGGAGTTTAAATTAAAGGGACTGCCTTCTTGCCGATCAAATAAATTAAAGAACACTGCATGGAATTTGATTTATGTATCTCACCAACAAGAAGAACAAGATTTTGCTGTCGTTGAACTCAGCGACATTCTGCATGGGCGTTCTACTTGAAACAGGTGCAAAAACCCAACGCATGCCCAGGAATGCCGCTGACTCGTGCCGGATTTCATGGTATGCGAGCACAAAAACAAGCTGCTAACCAGTAGAAAAAAAGTTGTTCTGAGGTTCTTTTTTTCGATCACGGGTGTTGGCCGATCCGGTGACCTTAATTCCATACGCACCCCCCGTATGCTAATCGTATAATCTCGCAAGTGTTGAGCTGGAGCCCGGGGAGTTCTTGTTTGATTAGTCGATGGAAACCCCCACCGAGCGCGGGTCACGTTTGGGAGAGGGGTTGGTAGCATGCATGCGAACGGATGTGGTCAATTAACGAACGAGAAGCTTACGAGCGACGCCGGACTGATGCTGGACGTCGATGTTGGGAGAGTCACGGGTCTTAAACTCTGTGGTCGGTGGTAAATCGAACCGGATATTGCCCACCCTTCAAACTGGCAGTGTGTTTTTGAGGAGCTCAACACGTTTTGCTCCACAGACAACGCACGTGCCCATAGAACTGAGGGTCGCTGACGTTCCGTTTGTAAAAACAACCATCAAAGCGGAACCATTTTCACCCGCAGCATGCGACACGCAGTATTTTCTCTTCATTGTTTACCATTTCCCCAAACCGTTGGTTGAAATGCTGTGTGTGTGTTTTTATTTAGTACCGGAATTTAGTACCGAGCCTGAAATCAAATAAACGGAGAAATGGAGCTGCGAGCAGGTGATCGTAAAATTCACAACGAATCCCTAAGCGCGAGCTTTCAACGCTTTGGATGAGAAATTCGTTACGGGCCCATCCCGCAAGTCTGCTCCTCCACCCCCTCCGGTTCGTCGGCGATAAATAAAGATAATAAGCCGCGAAACACATACACGCACGCCAGTTGGAATGATAAAACTGGAGCTACTTTTAAAAACGACTCGCGGCCGCGACTGCAAACTGGTTCCGAGCAAGGAAAACAACAACCCCGCCAATTTGTTTTGCGATTGCCTGCCCGTACACCAGGTGGACGTGGACGGGTAGACGTTGACGGGGGGGTGGGGGTGGACGGAGAAAAGTTTCATAAATTGGTTGGCCTAGAAATGGCGAGCGGAAAAACCATGGTCTGCCATCGCATGGTGACTAGCCGAAAAATCATTGCCATGCGCGTAACTTTCGGCACCAACGCGTTTGGATGGTGGAAAGAGGGGAGAGGATCTGGGAGGGGGGCGGGTGGATGCAGCATCGTTTTCATGTGGAGGAAAGTGGATAAAACCAGCATCAAACTTGCCGGGTTCGAGTGCGCGAACGCATAACTCCGCAGAGGTTCAATCTCATTTCGTCGCGGGTTGTGGAGGGGGTGGTAGGAAGGTTGTGATTCGGTGGGTTGGAACCGGCTGATTTATGGCCACCACCATCACCACCACCACCACCAACATCACAACCATAGAAAAGGATCCCCTCGGGGTGAAGTGCGCGATCGGTTGAAGTTTTCAAAAACCGGCCGGTTCGGGTTTTACGATTACAATCACTGGAACGATTTAATCCACACCGATACATTTCAGCGATCATCTCGATCAAATCGTAATCGCTGTTCGGTGTTGAAGCACTTTCGGAGGGAAATGGAGAGGTTTTCAAGATGTCTAAGAAGTTCAACAATCGTTACACTGCGTGAGTGGCTGCACCCTTATCGAGTCAAATTCCTTTCCCGTCCGGTCATCGAAAGCAGGCAACGTTCAATGTCAACCGAGCACCGTGATCTCGCTACATTGTAATAAAATGTACGTCTTACGAGTCAAATATTTCATTGTTGACAACCAGTTCCACTTATTTTTTTTAACCTTCGCCACCTTGTGGTTCCCAACTGGAGCGGGTGGATTGAGATCATTGTATCGGTACTATCGTGGAAACGGTACCTTTTTTGCATTTCCAGTTCGCAACACCGAAAACCGGTCAAGTTCAGTGCACAGCGTTTCCGCACCGCCGTGAAGGCAAGAAGCAAAAGTGTTCCGGTTTAAACGTTGGCGATCAGTGGACTCTGTTTTTGCAAGAACGTCTATCGTAAGTTGAAAAACGTTTGACCAAAGGTTTGAATATGACATTTGGGCGTAGGTAGAGCGAAGTTTGAAGCAAAAAACAACAGTAAAACTGTATTGAACTTCTACGTCAGGAGTGCCAAACTATGACTTATGACAAATGAAGAAATATAAATGTAATAAGCACGTTTAAAAGAACAGCAAAACATTCAAGTGTTTTAAGTCTCTTCAATGGATAAAATTAAAAATTCCTCAAAACAAAAATTTGATCTTAAAGTTTTGAGTTTCCTTACAGTAGGATGATATTATTTCTTGACCATGTTTTTGCTTATCATCTAATAAAAAATAAGTGGATAATAAATTGAGCCCATTTCGACACTCCTGCAAAATATACGGATCTACCATTCCCGGGCTGATGTTTCGAGTGAAATGGCCGGACCAGAAAGCCTAATCATTTCCTTTTTTTTGCTACGTTTCGTCGGCAACTCTACACCATAACCATCGTCAGCAACTTTTCTCGTCCGTTCAAACGAACCAACGGCGATGACGAACACCTCCAATAACGAGAAGTGTGGCACGGTGTCACTGTCAAGCCCTAACCTTCCCCAACACCGTTGGATAGGAAATCAGAACGGTAAGCAAAAGGCAAACGTAACCCACCTCTGGAGTGGATATTTTTCATGTCTCGCGTGAACACGTCAAATGTCATACGCCGGTCGACGCGATGCTTCCTTTTTTTCCCCGTTCTCCCGTCTAAACCGGACTGCCGGACCGTTCCCGAGGCGGTGAACGTGTGTGCCGGAGCGCTGGATGCTGGTGCGTAGTCCCACTGACACAATTAGGCTCTCGGTAACGCTTGGTTTGGCAGCATTGACGCGGGGCTGCGTGGCCGGGGGAGGTTCATGTTTCCTCCGGTGTTTTTATGTTGTTTTTTTTTTGTTTGTTTGACGTATTCCCGTTTTGGTTTCCCTTCACCGCACGCAACCGAACTTGACGTTTGTTGAATTTGTTGAAACCTGTTTGCGCTGGACACCGCGCCGGTATGTCGAGAGCATGGCACCGGATCAGAACGTAGCGACGGGCTTTCGGAAACCGGCTGCGGAATGTCCGGCCACCGTTAATTTGGAGCCGTGAAACTCATGCCCGGGATGAGACGCGTCCGTTTGTAGCAATCGCTCGGCGCTGCCCGGCATGATACCGCGTCATATGCGGGTCACACATCGGCACACACGAGGTGTAAAACCCCGTTACCGATCGAAGATCTGAACCGTAGCCGTACGGGTCGATTGACGAGGAACACGGGACGAACGGGGAGGGAAAACACAAGCCATATTTTATGGATGAAACCCGGCCCAGACTCTAGTAGAGGCAGGAAGTGTGAAGCAAAAGTTGTATGAAATTCACCGCTTCCATATCTTTCCTTACGATCTTCGGAAAGCATGATGCCACCGATGGTCATCTCATGATCAACACAGCGTTATATTTGTTTTAGCCCGGCTCGTTGCAACCCTATTGATTTTATCCTCATTAGTCTGAAATAAACGTGCGATCTTCTTCGTTGGATGAAGATGGAAAGTGTGCGACTTAGCACTAGCGATTTTGCTTGCTCTCTTTCGTCCCCAGATAAAATGCTTGAAGTGGCTTATTCATATTCATAGGCTTATTTGGAATGGAACAAACAATAAAATATCGGGAACATCTTCGCACACATTAAACGGAAGCAAACAGGGGCCAGGAAGCTCACGGGTAATCGGGTTTGGGACATGATTGTTGACTGCACTCTGACAGATGAGCTACGATAAACAAATCTCTCTGGGACAGGTGTGAAAACGCAAATAAATCACTTGTTTGGCTAAGTAATTTTCAGTCGATCAGGAAGTTCACTGTTGTATGTGTTAGTGCATATCTGATTCGATAGGATAATCTTATTTCCACTTTAATATTTATTTAGTTAACAGATCTTCCAATCGAAAAAGATGCAGTAAAAAATACCGGAAGCCGGTTTTCAGCTGATAAACATGAAAAAGCTTTTAAACGTTGTCGGAGACGACACCGACTCGCACTCGGCTGTTTGGTGCGGGAATAAAACATAACGAAACCCCCCGAAGCATAGCCCCGGGAATGCACTTTTCACTTTTCCCGCAAGAATTACGCTCATTGTGCGTCATATTTTACCCAGCTTGAGCTCCCGAGAGAATGGCTCGGTCAGGTACCGACCGGCACCAACAATCCATTAATCGTTGCGACTGCCACTCGCTCCCCGGAATGTTCGCCATTTTTCGAAGCCATCAGGTGAACTGGGGTGGACTCCCCTCCGCGTGAGTCGCATCTCTACGCACCTCGCAGGCCACCTCAAAGTCTGCTGCTCTCCGTTCCTACTGCATTCGACGGTGCAGCAATGCGGTCGGCGAGACACGATCTTCCTGGCTTCCAATTATGGAACGGATGGAATTTCAGCCTTCCGGAATGTCCGTAAACGATGTGTCCCGGGGGTAAAGCGATTTTCCTGCTCTCGCAAAGGCCGTTTTTCGTTCCTACGTCCAGCTACCGTTTGGGGAATTGTTTTTATCTGCTAAACGAACTTTAAGGAGCTCACGTTTTTCCCATTGCTCGGATTCAACGGTGTTGATGCTTTATGTAGGGTAGGCGTTGGAAATGAACGGAGTTAGATGATGTTTACACAGAGCGTCTTGCAACGAAGTAGTTTGCACCAATAGGCTACCCGTTATGCAATCCGACTGATGAAACGGTATAAGACAGTTTGGTCTAGACTCACCACGACACATAACATTAAAGGCAGCTTTGAGTTGATCCTATTCAATTTTAATTTACCTGAAAGTAAAGAGAGAAACATTATATGATTAAAGTCTTTTGAAATATTTCAAAATAATCGTACTGTAATTAAAGTACTTTGATCATATTAGCGTAGAACACGCAAGGTCTGGTGGTGAGAACTTATGGTCAAACACATAAATCTTCCGCCATCGAGTGAACCATCAATTCCTAGTGGCCGTTGAAACAATGGACCCATATCATGCAAATTATTATGACCCTGCGCAAATTGGCCACCCAGACCCCGGCGTCCTTAACGACATATAAATTGCCCGTGCTGGCGAAACGGCTTCTAGTCCTCTAAATCATAGCCTGCTTTTTTCGACGCTTCGACGCAGGAGGAGCCTTCAAGCTTCAGGCCAATAGCGGGCCGCGGTAGAAACCCGTCAGGTGCGAACGCACCCCAGAGGGGGTTCGTTGGTAAAGGGGGACATTAAATGATTTGCATTATTGTTTTTTAATAATTAAATTACAATCAGCTCGGGCGCTCGGCGGTGGCTTGTCAGCCAAAGGCGGATGCCTTCGTGTCGTAATGCCATTTCCTGAGTTACTGGAGCAACGGCAGCTCCGGCTTGTTTGCATTGTAATGTGCCCACCCGTCTCCGAAGCCACCCTTGGGTTGTGGTGGGATTTCAGCATTCTCCCACGGTGGGGCTGCGCAGCGAACAATCACGCTCATGACCACGGGCCATAACAGGGCGTTACGGTTGCAGTCCAATATGGTACCGCCATCGACGGCCCGGGACTGGGTGAGGCAATAGGTGATAGGCCAGCCTGAACCGTTCTAGGCATCGGAGAAGCTGTAATCTCAATCCAAACCATCGCTTGACAGTTGAACTAGGGAACCTGTTGGCAGTTCGGGAGGGGGTTCAGGAGCGAGTCCCGTGGGGTTCGACACCGACGACGTCTTGACTACCGTCTTGGACTTGCGAACTTGTCTCCGGTGTGCCAGATGTCTCGGCGTGCTCTGGATCTTTGTGTAGAATGCCAGCTGGCGGTTGGCTGGTAAAGATCCGTAACAAATGAGCTACCACAAATCGTGAGGTCACCTACATAAACACACACACACAAACACACGCACGGTACTAGGATGTGGAAGCGGACCTTGGGACGCCAACTTCCCCCCGGTGTGTGATTTCGCGATGCCTGAATCTGCTACCCGTTCACACTCCGAACACCTCCGAATGGATCCGTTGGGACCTGGCGAACGGTCGAACGGCAGCGAACGGCAGCGGATCGATAAAAGTCGCACCGTTATATATGTATTAATGGCTACGGCTTCCTCCCAACCGGTAGGAGTGGGTACTCGAAGGCGTTCTATGTCACGACATTTTATTATTTTATTATATGGCGTATAATTGTGGCGTTGCGGCCAGCTACCATCAAGTCAGCTCGCTCCGGTTCGGACCGAATGCTTAATCTGAATCGCCTTTCGATTATTTGATCTTTTTTTTTTCCTTCTCCCCATTACTTCATGCTTTTAGGTTTGTTTAGCGTGATGGAACTCGTTGTTGTTTTTTCTGTGTTTTACTTCTTAAATCCTACTCCAATACTTAGCACTTGCGATGCAATAAACTCACGCTACTTCGTGCGCGGCTCCTGCTGCTGACCGAAAGGAAGCCGGCAAGGTCTAGGAGGAGTTGTCGTAAAACTTATGGCCATCGACAGAGACAACGGTAAACGCGATGAAGCAACACTTTAAAGGGGAAGTTCTAATCGCTCTGAACTCGGAATCGTGTTTTAGTTTAAGTGCAATTGTTCAGCACTTCCCCAAAAAGCCACCGACGCCATTTGCACATGCACCGATCTGAGTTGCAAGAACTTCTCGTTCGCTCCATACCAGAGTTGGAGTATAAAGGATGGAGTTCGCCGCTCCTCGTTTGTGTTCCAGTTTTTTTGTCGCAAGCAATAAATGGTGGGGATAAAAAATGGCGAACTCTCCCCGTAATTGCGCCCCGCTCGGGGGGACTGTGCAAAGAAAAACTGGAAACTGTTTCCATAATGTCTTCATTTCTAACCCTCTATTGGCACACGAGTACGTTAAGTGATTTGACTGCAAATGTTTTTCTTCTGACGAGGGATGGAGAGTAATAAAAACAAAAAATGCGAACGAAAACCCAGACCGGACCACCCAGAGCAAATGAAAATAAATGGATTAATAAAGTTAGTCATTTTTCTTCTCAAGTCTGCCGGCAAACCGAGAAAAACAGATTCCTTAAAGGGTGCGCTATGGTTGTGGCATACATTCTTTTGTGTGGTGCTCCATGTTCAGGTGGAAACCGTCCACCGTGGCGCAGCGTAGAACTATATTTTTCCTTTATGTTCACTTGCTCTATTTTGCAGTGACGTGATTTCCGTCCGTGGTTTTATGTCTCCAGTGGTTTTTGATCGATAAATCCGTGGGTTGGCAAGTTATGCGAATGCTCGACGTCAGTGGTATTGACATTTTCGACCGAGCAGCACTCAAACACACACACACAAACACATCGAAGTCACCCGAAACAGCCAACTGTTTGACATTCGTTACACGTTTGTTGATTGTCGAAAAACAAAATATGTACGCACCATTTGGCGCAGCATAAATATATATATTTGGAGGCCCTGGGACACGGGGTGGAAGATCAAAAGGTAATCGAAAAACAACATAAGCCTCAAAACAAAACCAAAAAAAAACAGTCGGGCCTTTAGTATAACATCTGTCACACGTACGTTTCGATCGGCGTTTAAGTAGTTGCAGGTCCGGAATGTTAATGTCTTCTTTTCGCTCCCCGGAACGGAATTTCGAACAAAACAAATTCGATTGGTGACGACAGCATGTGAACATGTGGAGGACAGAAAAAAAATACTCGGATCGATAAAGTCGCGGCCGGAACCCGCCCAGATTGACGTCGACGACCGATTTGTTCCAACATCTATAATTGTCAATCGACACTGAGGTGCTCCGGTGGAAATTGGACCCCAAATCGGCCGGAAAGCGAAACGAAAGTGAAATTTCGCTTCCTACCGGTTTCGAATCGTATTATTTCGTTGGACCAGTTTTTGTCCCTTGGCTCGTGGAAAAAAAAAGTTGCAGTTAAATATGAAAACTTATGGATTAGCGAATTTTGAGTGTTTCTTTGCCGTGCACCCAAAGGAAATCAAGTCCTACCGGACATAAAATGATTCACTTTGGTACACTTTCCACCGATTAATGTCACCGGTTTGTCCGCACAAACGCACAAAAGCAAAAGGAAAATGAGAAAACTGAACCATTTGCCCTTCACAACATGCTGCGTGAATGTTCGAAGTGGATATTGGAGACCGTGTCAATGAGATGTTTTAGGAAGCGCCCCTTTGCCCTAACCTCCTTGTTGTTCTTTGATTCGCATTTCTTTCGAGGCTGACTCAAGGCAGCTTCTTGGCAATTGCGAACAGGAAACTGAAATTGATTTGAACGTTCATCTCAACATGTTGTTTTTCGAAGGAAGAGAAACATGTTTGCACTTTTACTGTGCGCCTCCCTATTGAAGTGGATGGTAAACAAGAACGATGCTCAATGATGTTGTTGTAACTTCCTGCTAGCAAACAGGATGCGGAGTGATGCTGACTTTAATTGAACTCGACAGATTTTGCAAAATTTTAAAGAAATTAAAGACCTTTCAATTATTTTTCCATTAGAAATTGTGTTTCATTCAATGGAAGAAAACGAACAATGTAATACTATTTGAGCTTGAAAGAAGTTGTGAAGCCTTTCCTATAACAAACTGCCCTAAAAGCCTGATATTTAAACATAATATGGTATCTCTCCCGCCTTCGCCTGCATTAAGGAAGCATTCTCTTTCCATTCCAAGCCTGCAGCATGTTAACGCTGGGATAGTTTTAATGCTAATAGTTTCTGCAACCACTTCATGACATATAAATCACCGAGAGCCTCAGGGGAAAGCAATGAAGCGGGCAATGCTGAGGCTGTTATAATTCACTTCACCTTCGTTTTTTTTCTTACTTCTCGCCCGACCAAACGCTAATGACATCCCGTTGGCGTGGTTTTTGTTCCCTGTTTTTTTTTTTCATACTTTGTCTCCCCTTCCCGCCCGCCAAAGATCGACACGGTTCGATAAAGTTGTCCGAAAATTTAATGTCAGCAATTTAGTCCGCCCATTCTTTCCGTCGTAAAGTATGCTACGGGTGGCGTTCGCCTTCCTTCGGGTGGCGCGATGCAAGCCACCGAAGGCTGGCTGGTCGCCTGCAACGAGCGTAAAATATCAGTTCCGGTGGTCGGCGAAACTCCTGGGCGCTCACAGAAGTGAGACAACACACGGCTTAAGAGCAACAAAATCACAACTCCCAACTCTCCCCCGCCCGCCCCCACCCGCTCACGACCTTATGCTGCCCGTTCTCGTGCGCTGGCGCTATTTGCTCGGCAGGGCGGGTTGAAAAGTGCTACCGAGATATGCGCACGTTTGCAGGACGCAGTGGCTCGGCACCCCTTTAATTGCGGGCAATATGTATATAAATGTATGGTGGCCCTTTTTGTGCGCGCGGACCGCACACTTCACACGCCTGTCGCCACCGTCGAATCCAGCGCGGGGACCTCGAAAGGTACGCCGGGGGTGCGGACCACCGTGCGGACGGACGCATTTTATTGGGTCGCGAGATAAAGACACGAAACAACGGCGAAAAGAAGAAACACCGCCAACTACAACAACAAGGGCGGGAGGGGGGAAAAAAAGGTTGGAAAACACTTCGTTCGTTGCACCGGGCGCTAATGGGACACATAACCCACATTTTATGCTCCCGTGTGTCCCCGAAACGGAAAGCAGGAGGGGAGAAGTCGGTTACTAGAAATTGCATAATTCCCCTAGCATGCTCCGGGGCCGAGGTCTGCTGCTGGCCGAGGCTGGCATGTGTCGTGCACGGTTTTTCGTTCTCGTGGGCTCACCCCCAACGGAGTCACAATAGGGTTTCCCTTCGAAGGTGCACCACAAGTGCACTGGTAGATACATATTTTGCTTGCTTCTTGGCAGTTTATGTTCGGTGGACTTTGGCTTGAACTTTGGCGACTGCTCGCCAAACGAATAGGGTTAGTCTTTCCACCCCACGTGGATTGGTAACCTTTGCGAGAGGTCTCCGATTCTTTCGTGTGCACTCTTGCACGCTTCATTTGGGTTGACTATAACGTGCTGCTTCGTGCAGTTTCCTCTCACCACATTCTGCTAGTCGTTCGACTCGTTTCATAGATTCACTATATGCAAACACTGTTGTACTGAAATGTTCCGTTATCTTCCAACCAACTTCCGGCATAACTGCACCAGCTGAAGCTCTCACCTTTGAATCTTCTGGATGTGTGCTGCGAGACGCGGACAGCTTCGGCGGCCACGGCAACCAGCAGCAGCATCCCGAGCGATGCTATGTTCACACGATTTCGCCAGTCTATGGCCATTTTTGTTGTTGAGCTGTACGTTGAACTATTTTTCCTTTACTCCAAAATCAATGCACTCCGCACTCTATCCTTTCCTTTCCTGCACTGCAGCTTCCCCTGCAAGCCAGCCGTCACTGAGAAGACTTGTGTTTTGGTTAAATTCCCGATAATAATTCCCGTTCGCTTAACGGTCGGCTCCAGCGGCCTTTTTTTCCCGGGTTGCACGTGCCCCCGGGGGGTTTCCTTTTTCTTTCGTTCCGAGCACACAGACACTAGCGATGCATTCGCGCACTATTAACTCTCGATCTAAGGACGAACGCTCGATTTCCTGAATGCCAACGCACGTCGACGAACGGGGCACGACTTCACCACTGCACACACCACCTGCTCGGGCGAACGTATCGAGTGGAACTGCGCAAAATAATTCGCGAACCGCCGCTAGTCACCTATCGCCGAGACGGTGCCGCTAAAGGGGGTGGGTTTGAGTGCGCCTGCTGGTGAGACCCCTTTTGGTCTGCTGGGTACTGCTGCAGTTGCGTCCACCACTGTACCGATTTTGGGGTGTGCGCGCGCGCCGACTGTCCACCGGGCAATGAAACACGGCCCGACCGTGGGGCTCGTATTGAAGGAACGGTAATCGGTCGGTTTCTTTCTCCAAAATCGCTGATCGGCGAAGACCAAAAAAATTGAATCCCATTCACGCAGCCGGCGCCGCGAAGAGGAGAAGGAACCTCGCGGGCAGCGGGGGTGAGAAAAAAAAAACAATACGGCCACCGTTCGCGGTTCTTCGGCGATCGCGGGAAACCTTCACCGAAAACGGACGTGAGGGCTCTCACCTACTGGGCTGGGGAAACGATTTTGGGAGCTTTCGAGGTCCCTTGCCGGATTCGGGAGGTTTATGCTGAGGTTTGCGCGAGAAGGCCACCTCCGGGGCGAAAACGTGCACGATCGGGTTTTATGATCACCATGCGTTGTTGTGTTGGTAGAACGTTCGCAGTGGTTTTTTGGTTTTAATTTCCCCAACTACGATTTGGCTGACGTAAGGTTGGTTAAATTTTATCCAATCGACTTAAAAGCCTCTTCGTCAGCATCAAAAATGGTTTCTCGATCATTGTCAGCGGAAAGTTAAAAAAACTCACAAACATTTTATTTATTTTACCATTTATTAAAACTATTTATGGCATGCATTAGTTCAGCCTGAAACAACGAAAAGTTTACGATCGATAAAAAAAATCTCCCCGTAACTGCACGCGCAGAGCTTTCGACACGATCCGAAAAGAGATCTTGCTGCTGAGTTCCCCCGAAGCCGGGGTTCGTGTGCTGCTCGCGTTGAAATCTCCAGCATCAAAGCTCGCCGCTCGCGCATGGAAGGGATGCCGTGCGCACCCGGATGCCGTTACCAAGCAACCCACGAGAGCTTTGAGCGCGTTCCGGGGGGGAAAAAACGCGATCGCGAACACGATCGCGCTGGGCCCCACCATCACCATTGCGTCGGCTGGTACCGTTCGTAGACGGGCGTCTCCATTCCGCATGCCACACTTCCGCGTCTCTCTGGGCTCCCAGCTGATCAGAGCGAGAGTCTGCGCCAAGCCGGTTTCAGGTACCGTACGTACGAGATTGAAAGTGAAGTTTTACTGCAGCAACTCCTCGGATCTCGGGTGGCTCATGTTCACGTCGTGCGCCGTCGGAGTCCGTTCTCGCCCATGCTTTATTTTTCACGTGTGGCCTCTTTCACGTCGCTGCTAGTGATTATTTTTTGCTTCGCAAGCTCCATCCGTCAGTCTGCTTCCCACCACCGTAAGAAGTGCTTTCATAGAAGTCAAGATCGAGGCGACTGGCTGGAGAGCAGGAGAGAGTGATCACTCAGGTGCATGTACAGCCGGCAGCTTGGCGAGCAACATGCAATACGGTTTTGCGGTGAGCTGTGCAAAGGTTGGCTTGTGTAAACCTTGCGGTGCTTCCCGAGCGCTGCAAGATGATGAAATCGTGCGTAGAAATGTTTGCAGAACGCACGATCGATCGCTAGCTTTCGTTAGAATATTGCTAGGTCAGCTTTGCTGAAGGTCGTAGAAAATTTGTCAAACAATTCTCAATGAACATTTCATAACGATGTATAAAAAAAAAATTATAGTCTTGCTACTCACCAGAGCTTACTTAACCTTTCGGATCTTTATAATACAAAATGGCTAAGAGACTGATCATAAATGAGAAACTTAAGTCTTTTGTTTGGAGGCTCGTAATGGCTTCATCGTTGATTACTATCATTAAAAGGAAGAAAATAAATGGATTTGTCCATAACTTGCAGCTATTTTAATAAAGTTTAAAAACTGTCGTTTCTCTGGAAGAATGCTATTATTTTCTCATTTTTAATTATTGCTATCCATGAATGTGATGTAATGGTTTTAAATGGTTGACCCACGCTATGATGGATTCAACAAAAGCACTAAACTAGTTAAATACACACCCCAACATCGCTGGATGTGGATTCTATTTTTGTTGTACTGATTTCATTGATTTCACGTTTCCCACCACTTAAGCTGCCCGACAGGAGCGTAAATCATACGTCGCATAAACAAATGTCCAAACTTTAGCTACACCCCTTCAGCTCAGGGTTGGCAGGGCGTCGGAAATGGGACCCCTTTTTGATGATGGCGTTTGCGCCACCATACTCGACGCATTAAATTCCATTTCCAAGCGATCACTTAAAAATGAGCCCCAACATTCGGTGAATTGTTTCCAGACACATTTGCGTCCACCAGCTACATATGTTCGCCATGTCGCCCGGAGATTGGCCGCAACTGATAAAAATCGGACCGGGTCGACCGGGTTTCGAAAGTGTCAAATAGACACGCCGCACTTATCGGCGGGTTTCGATCTTTCCGTACCCGACTGTGAACTTATGACTCGGGTCGGCGTGTCGTTAGCGAAAATTTCCTTCGCGACCACTTTCGGTGAATTTGGCGATAATGCATGACACATCGACTCCGGCTGCCGACCCGTCGCTCATGTCGCTCCAGCGGTTCCTCTCAGCGGCCCTCGGCGAAGCAGAATGCAAACGGTTGGCTTCTATTTACATAATCCTGCGTCAAAATGTAAGCAAAAGGCTCCGTATGTGACCGGAATCAACCGATCGTGACGGGGACAAAAGGGGGCCGAGATTCGAGCCTCCACACGGTGTGAACCTTACTCCCGAACCCTTTGTTGCCCGAGACAGTCGCACAAGATCGCAGGCCTTCTCCCGACGAATGATGGCGGCTTCGCTCGTGCGCGACTCGAGCTCCAGAACGAACGTGCTTTAAATCCGGTTTTACGGTGTCCGAGTACACCGTCGGGTGACCTTAATTAACCATATCCTGGAGTAGAATGGGGCCTCTTTGGGGTTTTTCTTTATGGTTTCCTTCATTCCAAGCATTTACAATGTGCACTCTCATCCAGGCGAACCGCTCGAAATAGTAGCAATCAGTCTTTTGAATAATTTCAAAGTTCCTGTGGAGCCTTATTCGATTGCGAAACTTAAAGCAAATATATTACAGTTCCGTTTCGATATTATTTGAGCGCAGCATAGTCCATTGAGCCGTTGCTTTCGCAATCTTAACAAAAAATAAAATAAAGACAACTAAAAAAAATCCCAACATATTGTTGAATGCTGGAACGGCAGCCCAACCCAAAACATAGATTTGAATTAAATTCTAATAAATCATGATCGACCACCAAGGCACGCTCTGGTCCAATTTGTTCACGTTCCGTGTGGCCATTGGGGTCGGGTCGGCACAAAGCGGATTGGCCCGAAGAATGCCTTCAATAGTCACTCGGGGAGGTTATTTCTTTCGCTCAGCATCCCGTTCATTGACTTATGGTTTTTTGGTGAATGCTTGTGGGCTTCGGCCGGAAGATAGTATCGTTAAATTGAATGGCTTCTAAGTGGATTATTGTGCATAAGCTAAGCAATGGTTTCCTGTAGAAGCCCGTAGACAAGGTTTTTATATCTATTTCAGAGCTTTTCAGAAACCACGTTCATTTAATAGTTTGCTTTGCAAATGGTTCTTTTTGCAAAGTAAACTCTTTTTAGGGAAAAATTATGCTATGTAATATAAAGAAAATTTCATATAAATAATAAACTTTATAAATGTGTGTTAACATACAAATTGGTTTTTTGAAAAAAATACTTTTGTATTTGTTTGTATGAATATTGTTTCGTGAAGTATCCTTAATGAATCTAATCTAACAGCAAGTAATTTCTAACTCAGTCTAATATATCATTGATTTTGAACCTTTCTTTAACCCTTTTAAACAGTTATCACACTTTTTCGTTAATTATACGGACTGGTACGATCCTTCATCATCCGCACCTACTTTTTGTATTGTATCTTATTTCTTTACATTACTGCCAATCCAAGCGCAAACCTTGTCGCGAATGCACGTCAGCCTTCTGACGGTCACTGCCCAACACACCCATCCGCCCACTATCCTCCCCTTCCCAGGTTTCTAGCGGGTCATTCCGTGGGGCAATTTTTTCGCTTCCAAATTCGCCATCATCGTTCGCGGCGGCCGCTTTCGCTTTCGTCGTTTTTCGGCAGTTCGCCCGCCACAAGGTTGATCTCGCTTCTGGCGAACTGAACTGAAGCAAGATCTCGCAGGCACTGGGGGTAGGGTGTCAGAACCACCCGGCACCCAGTGCGCACTGGGGTGGGGAAGGAAAGAACCATACCGACTGAAGGTGAATAAAATGGAGTCGGGCGGTTTCGGTGCCTGCCTCCACTTGTCTTTTATTATTTCAGAGAATACAACCGCGCGGCGCACTAATTATGCTGGTCCTCTTATTTAGGCGGGCGCTAGCTGAGTTTTTGGTGAAGGGATTCGCCCGCCGATGCCGTATCCGGCTGTGCTGTCCGGCGTGGCGTCCCCTTGAATGACGTATTTAGAGCGCATGTCACCGACTGGGCGCACCTTTTCGAAATTTGGGCGAACCACTTGAGCGACCCCGCACGAAGCTTGGAAGGATTTTTTCCACGTTACTTCTATTGCACAATGAGCGCTGGAATTTTTAATCGTCTAATTTTTTATGCGGTAAAATGAGCTACTGCTCGCTACTACACTAAGAGAATCTGTGCTGGTACGGATTAAAATCTCTTTATCCTTGTAGCCTGTTGGAATAAATTAATCCCCTTGGTTCCGCTTTGCGCGCCTCGTAGGCACTAGAATTGAACAAGCGATTAATGGCGTCTCTATAAGGAAATTGCTGAACCTACCGAACAGGTAACGTGTTAGCAGCTTCCGGGCGCAAAGGAGTAGAGAATTAAAACCATCCATAATAATTCCACTCCTGCTAGGCATTTATTAATTTATTGATGTTACCCCAAGCCGGATGCACGTTAATGTATACAAATATTAAGTGCAAAATAAGAATAAGACAATGAAAAATCTTCTCATAATAAATTCCTATTGGTAAGAAGATAACCACGAAGCAACGGCTCATAAAGCATGGTTTGGTTAATAAAAAGAATTAATTCTTCTCTACAATGTACAGATAAACGAAAACCATGTTTTACTTTTCATTTCGGAAAAAATTACTTCGATATAAAATAAAACGAAATGACATTTTAGAGCGTCATTCAATGTTTTTGAAAACAGCAATATTCTTCATTGTTGTACCAACACTTGCTACCGTTTTAAAATCACGGTTCGACAGTGGCCATTTTCGATGGATAAGTGTTTATTATCAAACTTATTACCCCATTTATCTCCCACTAATGGGCGCCGAGTACTCAGTTTAATGAGCCTTACTGTGTTGGTTTTTTTTTGTCTTTGCTTTGCTATGAAGGAATTTAATCCGACTGCTGCGATTGACATGACCGAGTCGTGTTTTGTTCCCTCTCCGTCTGTCATATCGAGCGCACTCGCATTACATCAAAGCCTTTTCGACTGACCTTCCGAATCCGTTCCACTCCATTCCAATTCCACCGATCCCAGCGATTCGCATAGTATCCCGCATAAATTCCGCAACCGCTTTCTTGTCACCCGATGCTTATGCTCTTCGGTGCTCTCTCGAATCGCCAGCGAATTGACCTTCGTTTTTGACCTCCTTTTTTAACAGTTCCACCTACGACGTGCTCCATTTGCCTGCTCGTAATCATACAACGACCGATGGTGCTAAGTTCTGCGCAGCATAAAGTATGATATCGCTCGCGGCTATTTTAGTTCGCAGCCGTACGCATTCCACCAGCTGCGCCACATCGGTCACTTTTTGGAGGGTGCGGATTCGTTGCTCTAGAAAATAAAAAAAAAAATGGCAAAACCGCGGCACCGTGGCCTCAAGACGCCACGGACGGCCACGGTCACCGAGGTCCTCTCGTTTAATGTGGGGTGAAAAGGTTCGGTGATCGTGACTCCCGTAACCTCAAGCCTCAAGCGGCCAGTTATAGGCGGCCGCTGCACGCCAAGCTCGGAGGTTTCCATGGCGTTTGGCCTATCCTTTCCATCTTATCGTCGCGAGAGTGTGACGCTGAGGTGACACGGCGGTCAAACTAGTGCCAGACGCCAGTGACGAGAGGTCGTTTGACAAGCGCGTCTAGAATTCATGACAGGAGAAAAGTTGCACCCAGGAAAGTCTGCTGGTGGTGCACTAACTAACCCTTGAACGTTTTATCATAAAGAATACTTCATTACAGATAGTAAACTTAAATTTTTAATTCGTCAAAGAAGAAAAAATAAGTTAATATAACGTCCCTATATTAATGATTTGTACTAACACACCAACGTCGATCACCAGGGAATATTTGAATTATTCGAAAGAATTCAGCTTGAAAATTCGGCAAGGATCCTCAAAGTAGGCATTAACAAAACTTTTTTCAAGGTCGTGTTTCCCTTGTCTATAGTTTTTACAGCTTCAGAAGTATGATGTCGTTTACTAATGTTACTAATATTTTAATTCAAAATCGAATGCATAATTTGACAACTTGAAATTCTTGAAAAATCGAACATTAAAAGAAAACAATTTGAGAAGCGTAATGCAATATTTCGTAATGTAACATATCTTGAAAACCAAGTAGGCTTAGTTAAGAGTATTAAAATCACGGAGAGTGTTTATTCAGTTTAGTTCAGAATATTTAATATCAAAGGAATATGTATAGAAGTCCGCGGGGTATGTATTAGGGGTCCGCGACAGCCGAGCGGTAGCGCCGGTTAGAAAATCGGCCCATGAGCGTCGGGGCTCGCCACTTCGACGGCGTGGGTTCGAATCCCAACCGAGACCGGACCCTCCCCTGTACGAGAGGACTGACTATCCACGTACAACAGGGAAACAAGTCTCGTAAGCCCTTAACGGGCAGGAATGACCAAGAGGTCGTTACGCCAAGAAGAAGATGTATAGAAGTAGATATACCAATACCATAGAAAAACCAATCAGATTCGTGTAAGATCTATAACCACCAGTGAAGAATTCAGGTTGGGTCCCCAAAAGCCAACACAGAAATAGGTTGGGAGAATAGGAGTTCAAGCACAGGTTTGTAACCATTTTTATGCTTGGTTTCACACACTTCCACCTTCGTGATCTTTCATCCGCCCATCAAGGGTTGAAGGTTCATATCGTGTTCTATCCAGTAAAATTCGTCTCGAACCACAAATTGACCGCCGCATGTACGCATGTTTCTCACACCTTCATTCCATCACCCGCCCTCTTCCCACTATCGAGGGAGTTTTAAAGGCTTCACTTCAAGCCTAATTGCTTATCCTTCGCTTACCGCACTCCGGCTAAGCTGCACGCTGCAGACACTCGGCGACACTCGAAAAATGGTCCCAGGTGGGCGCTATGTCTGCCGATCCGATAAGTGGATCGGTGACCTCAGTTGCGAACGTTTATCCTCTACCTAAAAAAAAAGAAACAAAACAGTCTACATTGCTCCCACGAGTACAAATAGCTCGCACATTGGTCGCATGCAAGTTCGAGGTGCATAAATGCACTCTTCAATCATCCGATCGAGAACGGAACGAATTGCAAATTCGAAAAACCGTCAGTTCGACAAGTCGCAGGCAAGTACGAATTGAAAAAAAAGGAACTGCAACCCTCACCACTCCCCGTTGTGTCGTTAAACGTTTAAGTGATCGGTGACTGTCGACCCATCGATCCGATGCTGATCGATGGAAATTAATTTTACGATTTTACTACGATTTGATTAGCGACCGAGCGGGCCCGACCCGAAAGCGCAGTCTTTAGCGTGCACCAGAACCTCCAAGTGCACGTAAATGATTTGTGAATGGAATTCTTTCCCGCCGGAGCGGTGCTCCAGTTGTTTGTTGTTTTGCCATGTTTTGTCGTTCGCGCCTATCGCAAATGTGTCGATGGGTTTCGCCAGATAAATCGCTCGCTCGAATTAGCATTCCTGCCCTCCTCCTGGGCGGTGGTTAGTCAGCAGCGTTGCCCTGCGGCGTACCCTGAGAAATGGATCCGTTTATTTAGCCAAGCAGGCTAAGCGGGGGGACGGGCGGTGAGGGAACTCCCGGCAAATATCGATTTATTCTACTGACCTTCCAACCGTCGGAAAGGGCTGTTAACCTTCAGGCGGTGGGGGGAGGGTTGAGTGTTTTTAGCTTTTTCGCACACAGGAAACCGTAACTTTGTAGGGCGACAAACACACACACACACACAGCGAAACACCAGCCATACATTGTTGCCCCCGTGAGTGTGGACCCTCCCGGGCGGTGTGAAACGTGTTGCTCACGCTGCTTTCCGGCTGCAAATTCCACCGCAGAACCTCGCTCCCGAGGCAAGGGGAGGATATGAACACTAAATCAAACGGGGGGAGAGAAGGTTTTCATGCCAAAAGCCACCATAACACCCGCCCGGGAGTTTAGAAGTTGTTGGTCGGCCGTGCGGAACAGCGGGGAGACTATTTGTACCGGTCATGTTTTATGAGTGATGAAGTAGGCGCAGTTTTGTGGCGTGATAACTGTATCACGATGGGAATCACAATGGGTGGTCAGACGGATTGATTTTGCAACTCCCCACGCGTTCCTGAAGTTTGGCACGGGTTGTGCGGGAGGCAAGAATTTGAACAAAATTGGGGTCACTTTTCTGAAGGTTACGAGATTAGCAAAAGGAAAAACTACATGGGAGATCGAATGAGGGCAGAGAATACAATACAATGTAAGCGGATTGTCCATTGACTTTGTACTGTGAAATAAAAATAAATTTGAACGAAAGGACTTAAAACGGAAGTAACTGATAATGTTAATGTTCGTATAAAATTAGGTGATTGTCAGAGTCAGCCTAATTAAATTAATGAATTAATTAAATTAAATAAGATTTTAGTTTTAAAATTTTAAATTGCGATAGGGTAGTGCTCCTACAGTGGTTTTAGTACCAATAGTGGTTGAAGTGGAATAAAATCTTAAGTCTTCTTCTTCTTTTTCTTGGCGTAACGACCATGCCTGACCGTTAAAGGCTTATGAGTTTTTTCCCTATGGTACGTGGATAGTCAGTCCTCTCGTACAGGGGAAGTTCCGGTATCGGATGGGATTCGAACCCACGCCGTCGAGGTGGTGAGTCTCGACGCTCATGGGATGATTTTCCAACCGGCGCTAGCGCTCGGATGTCACGAAATCCTAGGTCTATGACGAAATAAATACAATAGAGATATTTGCTCTAGTATGAAATAATCTTCAATCTTCTACATAGTGTTCAAAAGATAAATCTTCCCATTCCGTTATAAATTAAGGTTTCATTACTAATGTTTTCTGAACAGCTTGTATTAATTTGCCGGATTTCTTAAGAATTTATCAGGTATGTAATGATTTCCGTAAGACTAATAATCACTCGCAAAAGGCATTGGTTTATGAAGGGACGAGGCAAATGGTTTATGACCATGGCAAAGCATTGGTCTATGAATAAATTTGCCGTTCTGTTATACTTAAAAAAAAAAACAGACAAAATATATTCAATATTTTAAAAAGTGAAAACAGATACTTTTCAGAAGAATAATGGTGTTTCGTTCATAATTGGTATAAATATGTAAAATATTGTTTTCTTGACACTTATAATTTACATCATATTGTTAGTTACATGAGTAAATGCGCCACTATTGGTACCGCTATCCTATCCAGAAATGTTGTAGCAGTATTTTTTCGAACGCTTTGATCGATTACATTCAAAATAATATAGTAATCGCACAAGACAATATTTAAGTCAAATAAATGAATGAAATTTAAATATCCTTTCGCATCGGCTAATGATATGGAAAGAGATAATTTCCTTGAAATTCGCAAAACACATGTCAAACCATGCTGCGTACTGCCCTGCACTTGGGCAATAAATATTTATGGAAATGAGTCAATACTGGGCCACATTATGCGTCATTCGATGGCCGCTATTCCATCGGTCATGGTTGCCCCGAGCGATCGTGAACCGAAAAGAAATGTTTATTGCTTCATTTCAGTACCGACCGTTACCGACCGACTGGTGGTAAAGCGTTCGATTTAGCGGAGTGATTAATCAAAAAAGATCCTTTATTTGCGGTGCAAATGTAAACAGACGGTATCGGACAATGTTGGTGTAGGTTGTTTTTAATCTTGTTTTTTTCTTTCTTTTTTTTTGTCAACCACACCCAGGACCCGTTCGTCAAAGGTAACAATCATTCGGTCGACAACTGAGCTGATTCAAAGCATGCCTGCTGGTGATTAAAAGGACCCCCATTAGCCACGCTGATACTCGTGCTGCGGGGAATTAAAACGAAACGAGCACAAAGCGAATCGTAAGGACTTACCACTTTCCAACCCCGTTCCTTCTACCTTCCACCGTTCCGGTGCGTCTCGCAGGGACACACGGTGTAATTATGAGTGCAATATACCTCATCGGACGGACTTCTGCGGGCTGACATTACGAACCGAGACCCGGGAAAAGATCTTCCTTCACTCCGAGCGTGGGCCGATTCTTGCGTCTGAATAAATAATGCCCTCGGTACGGCGGGCTGTGAGGGTGGCATAATTAACTTACCGTGCGGATTGCTTTCCACCGTACCGAACCTTACGCTGGCGGTTTGGTGGACCTGCGTGCCTGCAAGGATATGACTTATGCACCATGCGCTGCGTTTTGTGCCGTTTTCGAACCGAACTAAACTCGGTCGCGAAAAAGCAGCGCGACTGATGTTGTGCCTTCTGTAAATAATAAATCATACATCCTCGCCGCCGCGTGTTCGGGGGAAAATTGCTGCTAATTGTGTGCTTGTTCGCAGCTTTGTAAAGGATCATAAATTATGCAAAGGACAAAAAACGGCGCACCGAACGTGTGCGTCCGTTCGTTCGTTCGTTCGTTCGTTCAGGAGAGAGCATGAGTTACCGATTCCAAAGAGGCACTAATTTTTCCTTTTCCCCGAAGGCACCATTTATCCAATATTGCGTAAATATGTTTGAAGGTGAGGGTTTGAAATAGGAGTGCAGGAAAGGAAGTAATGAAAATGAATTTGTCTACACAACTTCCCTTTACCGATCGATCAGGAAATGGTGTCCAAACACATGTGTGGAGTAGGTAGATCTAGGAAACTTGATAGCCATGTTTGCAAAAATCTGCACGAAATTAGAACCGGCCAAAGCAAATCTGTCACTCTCTGTGACGAACGTATGTTGAAAGTTGATCAACCACATTGCTTTCAATCTACCATAATTTCCGGGTTTTTGTTATGTGTTTTTATTTTATACTCTAAACCTCTATCGAGAATGTATTTAAAGAGTGAAGTTCATGCATGAATCCCCACAATGGCAATCTTGAAGTCTATAAGAGCAGGTAACAGGTAAAATGTTATTCGCACTCAAGATGAATTGGTTTCCGATTTCGAGTGGTTTTTTTTTCTGGCTCTAGGTTCGCCTAAATTGTAGAGCTAAAAATCGCCTTGTTTCCAGTCGTAAACTATGATCATCGATTACACAAAATTAAGCCATGCTTGAGCCGACAGTCGTTTATTCTACTCCACCTACCGTGGACAAGGTCGTTTGAAAGATTCGACGTGCCCAAACGCTACAGGTTATTGAAATAAGTTTAAATCTGCTCTCGCACGATTCTTGCACGAGGAGTTTTTGTGATCAAGAATGTCGTTTCCAGTGACCGCCCTCTAAAATATCTCACCATGCAAGTACCGTTCGGTAGCCCCCCTCCCTGCGCTCTCTCGGACCGGCATCCGATCGACGGCACTTGCAGGACACTGGCGACGCCGTTGGGGCCCTAGCAACGGTGGTCTCGAGGGGCGTTGAAACCCCCAGACTGTACAGACCTGTTGACATTGCACCCCTAAGCCGCCCCGCGTGGAAGTGGAAATGGAGTGGTCCGGCGTGCTTGGCGGCCCATGGAATCCAACCGGGGGGACGTGCATTTTCGGCCGTTTCTCAGATTTTGAAAGTTGAAACTCCAAACTGTACGGCCTACCGGGTTTGCGAGGTACACACCGGCGTACGAGCCCTCTTATCCGGGTGTCTCCGCTTCCTTCAACCCGGCACCTGCACACCGGCAGGTAGCCTTGACGATCACGAAGGCATGATTATCAGTCTTGGGCTAAACGAGTTCTCGTCTGTTACGATCCGATTTACGCGCGATACTAACCACCATACGTGCCGCACTCGGGGCTGGGGATCCGTGCGTGATTGACTTCCTTTTTATCGGACTCGGAAGGTTCAAGCGGCCAGACCGGTCCACATTCGAGTGGCCGCAGTGTTTTTGTTTTAGTAGATATTTTTTCGGTAAAAGTTGTCACACCACCACGGTCCTCCGTCGCTTCTAAAACCGACCAAGGTCGTCGGTCGGGTTCGGTTCTCCCACTCGCAACACCGATTGCTATTGCCTTCGCCACCAATGGGGACCACTTGGGAGGGATTATGATGAACTCGAGGAAAAGTAAGTCGGTCCTATCGGATAGCCTAGATAGGGAGATGTCCTTCAGTAAAACACTTTTGTGTATGTCTAAATTTCTTTCGCAAGTCGGTCGACTCCGGCGTTGTCGGATGGATTATCGTAAAGTGTTGGATTTCTCAAACATGAGACACGGCCTACCTACCCGATGAGATTACGCAACACATATCATGAGTCATTTTAACATTCTCCGTACACTGAAGGAGACTACAAGAAGCATAAGATTTAGAGGCTAAGACAGCGGGTGGTTTGAAACAGAAGTCATGTGTTGGCAAAGAGATCAGGCGTAAAAAGAATTTTACAACCGCACCTTTGGTGTCGGACCATGTCCGGCTCGTGTTCCTCCTTGTGGAATCTGTGGCAAAAAATTGTGACATTGACTCTCGCATACCCACGTGCCTAAGCTGTCAGCAGCTCGTTGAAAAGATTGTGTGCTTTATTTGAAAAAGGAATCTACACGCAGCAGGAGCCAGGCTGACATCCGGGAAGTGGTACCAACCGTTCGGCAATCAAAACCAAAATCCTACCAAAAAGCAATTTTGGCGAATACCATAGACGCCACTCACCTGCTCACACGAACGAAATGTTGCGAACCCTTTACCTTTTGCTTTGTTCGCTCGAAGCCTCGTTCAATACAGGTGCACTGATTGTGCTAGCCACCATTGCGATTCCGCCGCTTCGAGAGGCTCCTAACAGCTTCCGCCTTTGTCTGGTGCCTGCAAAATCTGAAAGCAATCCAGTACGCTTGCTCACCGAATGACTTGACATTTCGGTCCCCGTGGCGTGGCTCTCGATCGAACAGAAACGGCAGAATCTCACGCGATTATGATCACTTCGTCGACCACACCTCAACCTCCGACCGGGGACGGAGGAGGATAGACAAAGAACACCGTGGTGTCTGGGCGGGTCGAAGCTTGTGGTTCTCATTACCGGAGGCGCTTGCTAGCTGCCGCTTGGTGCTGCAGTTCGTGCGATTCCCACAATGATTGATACCTTTGCACTTGACATGTGAGCTGCTTTGCGCCTCAGGTAACGAACGATTTCTTCCAAGTGTCGCTCCCGGAAGGGCGTTGTAGGGGGGGACTGCTTTAAACCATTAGAGGAAAACACGACACATGGTAGATGTCAAACCATTTATCTAAGACAATCAGTCTTTAACATTCAAGCCCATGTTTGCGTCTTATAAGAATAGGGTAATCAAAACAGATGCCACGTAATATTCCAGCTAACAGGATATTAATTTTCATAGCAAAATTATCGAAAACTTCAATCTCCATACACCCGCCTTAACAGTTATGTATAAAAAGAGCGGCTAGGACGGTATTTCTGGAAGCAAGCATTGCCCACGCAACGACATAATGAGACAAGGGTCTGACAGTTCCGGCCGCTTCCGGTGCCGATGGCGACCCAGCGTCATAAGAATCCGGGGTTGGATAGCGTCAGAAATCGGAGGATCTACACGGTGTCCATAACAGATGCGAACATTCGATGTACAACTTCAAAGACCAGTCGGTGCCGGACTGGGAATGGGTCGGCATGGAAAGCTGTCATAGATAACATGGTTTGGTCATTAGACCCTCGTTTGTTGGTTAAAAAAGTGTTTCAATTTGTCCAATTTGCATTTGTCCAACGATACGATTTTTCGAAGGAAAATTGTATCGTTGGCTTATAGCTTTAATGGTAATATCGTTGTGTTTGGTAATTGGAGGAACTGGTGGAGCAATAAATTTGTCTGCATTACTTTATCATAAATCATTGCATATATTAAAGTTCTTGATGTAGTAATGTGACCCAGAAATCAGACCAATACCGAACCGAAATTCAAGCAAACAAATCAATTTAATTTCATCATAAACCCAATAACACCAGCCTAGTCGGAGGACTCATGTTACAGATTTTATCACGAACGGGGTCTACTTTGCTCCACAGATGTCTTCATCTAACGCTTACCAACCGACCGCAATCGAGCGCGTATTCGATGGACTTGTGGTACATCCCAAATTAACCTCCTTGTGACCCAATCGAACGCATGTCCGATCGCCCATTAAGTAAATCGATATCGACGCTCGATCGCAATGCGTGACAAATCAATTAGTGGCGCGATTGATCGGTTTGGCGTCCCTTGCGCCTAACAAGCCCCGGTCCGGAGGGCCACACTTTTGAACGTGTCAACTGCGTGCGTTAGTCGGAGGATCCGATTCGGCTCGCGATTTCAACATGCTTCCGCCAGATCGGAATGGTCCACTGTGCGATCGAGATCTCAATCTCTCGTTGTCCACCATCTTTGCGTCTCCCGAATGGCGACCGTTCGATTTTGAGCGGATATCATTTGCTTCACCTAGCCGGATTGGCCCCACGCTGGAGGGTTCACATTTTAATCATAGCTTCGTAAATTAATGGTATGGGCTAGATAATCGATCACCGGTGGCCACCAGTGCGACATTGGAATGGTAATTTAAGTGGTCGTTCTAAGGTTTTACGACCTCCTCCTACTCCTGTTAAAGCTCTCCGGCTCGGCGGTCGATAGTGACTGAGATTTCGTTTCTTTTTCTTAACAACCACACTCAGCTAGATAAAATCGATCCTGTCCGTAGGCGCCCTTATCGATTGATTCGCAAACCGATGATCTAGAACAATTAGATAATGGTAGTGAAGTGGTAAAGTGAATTCCCCGTCTCGGCAAACGACTACCAAACATGCCACCGTACGATCTATGTCGATATATTGTGATTTAACCTGCGTCACGATGGCGGTTCGTTGTTTCTGCGAGCTCCAATCGGTCCGGTATGGATTGTACACCTGCCAAGAAGGAAGCGGACTAAGAGCCTTAGCGTTCACCGATCAACCGACGCCATTTGCCGCCGTGTTCTGCCACAAAGAGATTCGGTGTGAACTCCGGCGACTCATGTCATGGTCATAATTGGCGAACGGATTAACTCCGGCAAGGCCGCCTACTGCCGTTTTTACCTCAGCTTACAGCAACTCCGGAGAGTTTGCCGAAAGAAACGAAGCAAATCATATCCAGTTGGTCGAGCGCGTGGGAAACCGGAGGCGCATATCCGGACCGGGACCGCACTTATGCAACGCAAGCCAAACAGTCCGTGGACGGATCGGATCGGATATCACAACAAAGCGGCCACAAATGCGCGACCACAGGGAAAGTAATTTGTGCTCGACGCCGGTTTATGTTTTACGACATTTGATGTGAAAACTAAACCAAACTAAATCTCCGTCTCCGTCTCCGGATGGTCATTGCTGTGTGGTTTGGCTTTTTCCCCCCTCTCCTCCCCAGTGGGAAGCAACTTCCCTAAACGGTCACGCAATGGGTACGCATTTTGTCGTTTATCGAGTGAAAGGGCTCGGTTTATGGCATGTCGCCATAAATTCCTTCCACCGTCGTTGTGTGTATTCCCCGTGACCCTGGTTAGTGCGCAGGTGGCGTCGGAATGATTTAGACAGCTCGTAACGTTCGCGAACGGACGTTTCCAAGCGAAAAGGCTGACCGGTCGTTGCAATTGCAGCCAAGAACGGGACGTTGGTGGCTAACAGCTGGCTAAGAAACGTCGTTTTTACAAACCACCACGATCACGCGGGGAGGGCAGGAAGGAGGTGGGCGTCGAAGATAAAGGGTCGACCGGGTGGTTGCCAGTAGCCCATGATTACACTAATTAAGGTGATGTCGTGAGCCGAGATTAATCTAATCAACGACACGTTTTCCCGACCAACCCCGTCCCAACCCGCCCGCACCGACCCCGCATGACGCAAAGCGCTGGAAATACACACACGTTATGAAGCGTTACGTTCAGGTGCTGTCTTTGGATGCATTTGCCCTACATTTGGCATTGTATGGGTATGCATTGTGTGCATTGTCGGGGGGTTTGTTTTTCTCTTTTTCTTTTTTTGTTTGTTCCATATTATTTCCCTTCAACGCCGACCCGGCTTCGATTGCAAACCGTTTGTGTCTTTCCAAAAGGGCGGTAATGGTGGGAAGAGTCGTTAGAATAGTCGCGACGCGACGTGGTGTGAGAAATCTAGCGGCAAGCATAGCGATAGCGCCAACCAAAGCACACAAACCGACTGATGGGATGTGTGGTTTGGAAATGTCGCCATTTTGTTCAGTACATACATTGTGCCCTGGTAGACTCTGTCGGGCCCTCGCAACACGCGCAACAGTTGCTTCAGTTGCTGTTGCGGTTTGCCGACATGATAAACTCATCTAAATTGGAGCGAAATAATAGCCGGCGCGGGATCGATCGTAAGAACTCCGAACGCCACCGAAGAATTGTTCTACCATCGACCTAATGAGGCTCATTGCGCCACCGCAGCACGTTAATTAATGTGTCAACACTAATTGCCGTGTTGATACGGTGGTCAAACATGGCGGAGGAAATGGATTTGCACAACCCGAGCCGAGTGACACATTTATAATTGAACCGAACCTACCGTCGAGCTGGAAGCGGTTTGCGCACCCTTATGGACGGGCCATATTTCTTCTTCTTCAATAGGAAGCCAGTGTTGGTGGTGTTGGGGGAAAAGAATTGATAATGTTTCATCATCCGACGAGCGCATAACTGATTGATGATGGTGGTGAAAAATCGGTTTTTATTGTTTGGCTTATTTTTCCTTTTTTTTCTTTTTTTTCCGACTACCGAAAAGGCAGTCGATTGATTGATTATTTAATGTGTTAATAAACTTCGGATAGATCACTTCCACCCAAGACGTTCCATTTACAGCCTCAATGTCAATAAATTGCTCTCTCTCTCTCAAAGTTTCACAAATATGCTTCCTAATCAACTCAATATAGTCGTTCGGTTTGTGGATTGAATTTTTCCATTTCGAATTAACGTTTTATTTATTTTACCTCGACCTGATGAACCATTTCTGTCGCTCCGGCGTGAAATCGTTTTGGTGATCTATTTAGTTGCTTTTTTATTATGTTTCTTTCAAAAAAAAAAACAAAAAAACCACCACATTGTTGCTGTCGTTTACGTAAAAATAGCAGAAGGGGCAATGCATTCGCCTGAGATCGTACATAATATCGGCACGGTAGTATTATTACTACACATGCTTCGCATAACCAGGCGGTCGAATCGAGCGTGAAGCAACAACTAGCGAAGCTGCCCCATTCCACCATCGACGTCGTCGTCGTCGTCGTCGTCGGAAGGCGGATGTTATAAAATATGTTAAATTGAATTTGGAACTACGGCCGGCTAAGCGAACTTGAGCCGTCGGTGGGATGGGAGAAGAAACAACAACGACCGTAAACATAACCGACGACGAGCGACGAGAACGACCTACAAACATCCTTCCCAAAATGCGGCTGAGAAATTCGAGGGGGTTCCCAGCGCGGAAAGGAAAAGCACACGGTCGGTGCACAGTTTCGGAGGAAGAGAAAATCCATCCATCAGCGGTATTTTCCTCGAGCGGTGTTTTGGTGCAGTCGGGTGGAATGGTCGGTCGGTATGCTGCAACGTGAGGAGGTGGGGTGGGAGGGAGAGGAGGAGTTGGGTCTTAATAGCTGCACTCGGACCTCGGCGCGCGCATTGAAGTTTCCTCAAGCGCCGTTACAAAAAGCTGATCAAGGATGTAACCGTCGCGCACCGGGGTGGCGAGTGGGTGAAGTTTGCCACCTCACCCAACCCCCTCGCCCGACTCCCAAAGTTAGGTGGGAAGTTGGTGACTGCAAGGGTGCGTGCTGCACCGAGCATAGCAGACTGCCGGAGCAGCATACCTTCACCAATTTGTGGCTGCCGGCGCGGAATGCAAGGTCGGCCGCGGACGGTTCCGCCGTGTTGGTACCCTTCCCCCTCCACCCTCGTCATAGAGGCTTGTTTGTCCGGTGAAGTTATAGTTTTCGGGGGGTGGTTTTCCTCTTCCTCCGTGCGCGGAAGGAAGTCCGACCGGGACCGCCACACCGACACGCAGCAGTTGTCGATGGAATTGCTGAACAACCTGCTGAGGCAGAAATCACGTGCGGTAGTTTTATTTTATTCCACCAACAACCCCAAAAACAGTTGCGGGCTTGCAGTTTACTTGCGCCACGGCGCATGTTTTGCCATGAATGCTCCAAAAATGTCTCGCCTTTTGACGTCTCGATACCGGTTCGGGTCAGCAGAATCGAAGTCGCGGCGCTCGGAATCAATCCGTGCCGAAGCGGTACCGATTTGGAAATTGCAAACCTAGGATTTCCTTTCCCTCCCCCCACCTCGCTCGTCACGCACCCATCGCACCGGCCAGAAATCGTGAGTTAATCAAAACGCAGGCTTTCAGAGTGCGGGCAAGCGGTTCGGCGCGATCGATTGCTCGGCGATAGAAAATATTACATCGATCGATCTTGTGGTGCTCGAATGGGGTGGAAAATTTTGTCCTCACGAGCTCATTTCGAACCTTTGCTCGCACCGGCGAAGAGCCACAGAAGGGTGACGTTGGAAAAGCAAAGTCATTTAACAAACCGTGGGCCCACTTTAGGGCCGCCACTACCACTTCTGGTGATGCGAGGTCATTATCAGGCAGCTGCAATCGATGCAAAACGAGACAGCTCGGGAAAAGGGGAAAGGGAACGAGTTGGTTTTTCTGCCTCGCGAAAAAGACACGATTTGTGGAGCAATTTCTTCTCAACCTGGCGAGTATTTAGTTTTAGATTAGGGGTTGAAAAAACTGAAAACCGTACACTCACATACATACACACACACATGTGCCCTACCAAAAGAGTTGGCGAGCGAACCCATTCGTGGGCAGGTTCGAAAATTGGCGTCCACATTATCCTGGCCCGACGCACATTACGCCGCGCTAATAATTACGGTAGGCAACCCCAAACGTTCTTAGCCGCTGGCGGCTCTTGTGCGTGTTTTTTTCCCCCTACTCCTTTTAGTGGTAGTAAAAATGCATTCCATACTACGGTGAGAACGACTATTAACGCCGCGCGAACAAATGGCCGGCCGATCGGTTTAGGGTTGGCAATTAGAAAATGGCGTTTGGGTGTCTTTTGCGCGTACCAGATTTACTGCACGCTGGGAATGTCCTGCGGGGATCGCCTCGACACTCGTGAGTCAGTTGTCGAGCGCGCCTTAATTAGTCGTGGCAGGTAGATAACCGACCGCGTACTGCCCTAGGATTGTGGAAGTTGCGGATTTTTTTTTACCGGTTCGTGAAACCTACCGTACAGTCGAGCTTGAGGGTGAAAATGTAAATAACTAATCCGTCTGCATTTTATGACCATAAGACAAATTTTTATTGGACCAAGATTTAAACGATAGTTTTTTTTAACGTTCTGTTACACACTTAGGCTAACAGTAAGCGATAGAATGTGAGATCATAACTTTGGCCTCAGACTAAACCAATCTTCAAACGACTTCATAAAGAATGTTCAGTAGAGTGTTCAGTAGAAATATCAGACATTTAAGGAAATAGATATTATGCAAAATTTCATGGAATTTTTTTTAAAACATCATACATTTTGAAACAATTTCCTTCTGATGACATTTCATAAAATTTTTGTAAAAAAGTTAAAAACATCCTAAAAATTAACAAATACTGTTTGACAAAAACATTTTCAAATATAATTTCTCAGTACAATTTGTTCTTTATTCTTTGAATTAATCTATATTCCTTTGATACGAAACTAGTGTCAATAATGTGATTTTAGTAAAACTTATATTAAATAAAAAAACATGAATGACTTCATCCATGAAGAAGGTCTCATGTATTTATTCTTCATGGATTGATTTTGTTTGACCTCACATCGACATAAAAAATACATCCCAGATACGGTTTCCTCTCTTCTATCACATAAGTTAACTGCTAAAATTTCTCGTTGTTATACAACACCTCGAAATCGCCCTTTTTCGACCGAACTCCCGAATTCATTTCGCGATAAAGCAGCAAAATGATAGTGCTCGCAAACGTCAGCACCACTGTGGAATAGAATTTGATAAGCGAATACCACGCAAACTTCGTCGATGGTCTAACTTACGCGTTGCCCAAACGAAGGCGAAGATGCCGAACGGGCGCTCACCGATGCCGGCTTCGTACAGCATCCAATCGATGTGCACATGGCCGAGGAACCCGGTCGCTGCTATGAGGAAGCACAGGAAGGGCAGCAGGCACTGCGCTTGCTCGCGCCAAATGCCCCAAAAGAAGGCTCCTCCGATGACGAGGTACACGATCGAAAAGATTACCACCAGTGTGATCTCGAGGGTGAACGCTGTTGATACAGGTCTCTAGAGGTTCCAAGCTCATGTTTGCGGAATCGCGATTCAATCTCCATACGTACCACTGGTCTGGAAGCAACAGGGCCTGCTCTGGTTGTCAAAACTTAACGAACGCGCGGCCATGGTCAGCAGGTAGACGCTGCAGGCCGTCGTCCCGCACCCAGCCAGGTACGCGATCAGCTTCTTCTCCTCGTACGGTATGTAGCACCAGCCCGGAACTAGCGTGCAGCGCATTTTGAGCATCACTGAGCGACCGCGACGTTCTGACCCACGGCGCAGGAGCTAGCATCGATTCTATCGGTCGCACGTCCGATTGATTAAGGTTATCAATCGGTTTGGGTTTCCCCGACGCCTCAGCATGGGATCGCTTATCAGGACGCCGGCGCGGATGCTTTTTTGTTTACCTTCTCAAGGCGTTCGGGATGGCGTTTGAAATGCAACGCAAAATACGGTAAGATGTGGTAACACGTGCAACTGCAACGGCAGTCTGATTTAAAACAATACAATACCGGAAGCGGTCGAATGAAGGGTCGTTGAAAACTATTTAGTTTGCGTTGAAAATAGCAATAAACACCAGAAACAACATGTGGTTGTCGAATCCGCTCGTAAAGTTAGCTAAATCTTTTCGATTTCTATTTCTCTAAACTCTCCATCAAACATCATTGCCTAACATCGATCGATGTCAAAGCTTGCCATGATTTTAGCGTTACTTAACACCCTCTTTTAACGATTAACCGCATTCGAGAGGGAGAGCTCGTGTGCATCTTTACTGCCTGGAACAGCGTGAACCAATAGAAAGTGCAGCCGTGCGGCTTTTCGGGGCACCATACCGTGCATGGCAATTACCAGGGCTTGCGCAATTCTGCATCTGCATTGCACACCGGCGCCCATTTCGGCGCTCGTAAAGCGCAACCCCCAGAATGCCGCGGCGAAAAGTTCGTTTGATGGCACCATAAAAATGGCATTTATCGCACCTTTAGGATGCTTCCAAATGCACCGGGGGAAAGCGTCGCGCAGTTAAACCAAATACGACCGCGGGGAGTTTCCCCGAATTCCTCCACGAAATCCGTCATTCTCCGCCCGTACTTCAAACCTCTCGCGTGGGCATCACCAAAGCCGGTTGCTAATCGCGATTCCCCGCGTACTTCCGCAGATAAGCTACCGCTTCGTTCGGCAAACATTACGCACCGTATGTTGGATAAGGTTTTTAAGGGCAAACAAAATAAACAGATAGTCGGTCCACCTTGGGAGACACCGATCAATACCCTCCGGCAAATAGGCTCGTTCGGATCAATTCGCGTACGGTACGGATATCGATTTATGATTTACGACTACAACACGCGAAGGAAAAAAAAACGGCAACGCACCTTCCAAAAACCTCTTCAGCCCAACATTGTGGGCAACAAACAATGTGTTTCGCTCTTTTTCGTCCCCGGTCGGGAGGGCTTCCATGACACCCAGGCGAGTGGGCCGCTCCTCCTGGCGATTGATTTATTGCGATCGGTCAAGTACAAGTCAGTCATGCGTGTGCGCTTGAAATTTCGTGTCCCGTCGCCTATACTTTGGACGCCGCTCTCATTATAGGCGCGCTGTAATAGGCCTCTCATATATGTTTTTTTTCTTCTTCATTTTAGATACCGATCAATTTTTGAGCCATTCGATTTCGGTTGAGCAACGGAGATCGAAGATATAATTAAAGTCATTAGTTACGCGTGGTGACTCGCCGCGGAAATTAACAATGTTTGTTTAGGTTTTAAAAACTCGTTCCCAGTTTACAATATCAACCGGAAAAAAGATTATACTTTTCAGGTAGGAGCAATAAATCGTAAAACTGGAAGTTGTATACCCTTGATCGATTCGCATCCCAATTAAATCGATTAATAATCCATAGCAACAAAAAAAGAGTTGGATTAATCCTTAAAATGACAACTTAAAGCACCATTACTTGCGTACCGATGTACCTTTTGGCAGTTCTTTTTGCTTGAAGACACAAATCAATGAGCAACAACTCACATTACGCTAATGCTCATTAAAGCTAACATTCACGTTCGCTCAACGCGTCCAGCTCGAGAGTGATTTGCAAATCGTTATGACTTTCGCCCGCGCCTCTTTGACGATGTCTGCGGGTCTGCTTCAAGAAGGCAAGTCGCCAGTGCGTTTAGGTGAGTCCGGTGGCCATTTAGGGGCGTTTTAAATTAATCAAAATTTCTTACATTCTTCGCACCAAGTTCAAGCAAAAGAGAGGAGTGGCAGACCGCGGGAGAGGTTGAGAAAAAAAGTAAAACTGGAACACACTAGACCGAAGGCTCCCGATGGACATGGGTTTGTGTGGCGTCGATCGAGAAAGCTTTAAGCGCGGGTCTCTCCCTTCATTTGACAGAACGGTCGTTCAACGAAGTTGTTCGGAGGGTAGGCAGATTAATGACATAATAATGCCATGATTACACACTCCGTTACACCTCCGCCGTCGGTCCTCGTCGGCCGTCTGGACATTGTTTCGATTTTGCAACGATGAGCCTAGCTTTCGGACGCTCCTCCATCATCGGCGTTCGTGTATTCGCAAGCGGCTGGAAAACGGAATGCTCCAAATACCTGCGCGTTACTGGGCGAGTTTCCATTTCCTACGGAGAAATGTAACGAGTTGCATCAGTCAAGCGAGGAAACCGAAACCCAGAGGGAAGGGATTTAATGAAAAACAAACCCTCAGCTGAAAGTTGATCGAGCGCGACTCTTAAAATGGTTGGCGCGTGCCTGTTGCTGGAAGTACGTAGCGATTTTCTTCCGGAAAACTTTACCATCGTTAGTGGCGGCGGCGGTGGCGGCGGCATGCCTTCGCTCCTGGTCAATGATGCGTTACAAGTGGGCCACCGAAAGGGCCACCCTTTCAGTGGGCGGTTGGTATGTTAAGGTCACTCGAACGACTTCCACCGACCGAAGCGTGTGTGTTGTGTGTGTCTTTGCTTGATCGGTTATCAACGCGAAACGAGAGCATGGTGTACTTGAAAACAGGGTCTGCATATTTTAAATCGAATGCACCTTCAATGTAAAAGAAATGGGTTTTTCGTGGTCTGGCTAATGGTAGAGTGCTTTTTGAAATTTTCAAGCTTTCGAATGATAATTACAGGAATTTATATACAGTGTGAAGATGCATTTAATAAATAGTTTATAACAGTTCAAAAGATGGAAAACCTACCCAGTCCTACTTGTCAAGAGATTAAACATTAATGTTATTCATCAAAAAGTCTTTTGGAAATTTGTGCATCAACTTTAATCTATTACATATTTTAGTTTTTTTTAGCATGGACTTTTGTATACACTGGAGGAAACAAGAATAGCACCACCTTGTTTTTTGACAATATTTTTTATATTTCCATAAAATTGGAGCTTTTTCGAGTTCCGTACGTTGTTACAATCAGTTTTACAACTTTCCAGTGGATTACGGACGCTTTAATGTGGAGAATTACCATTTAAATCGAAAAAGCCTAAAAATGGGGAGGAAATAAAAATAGCACCACTTTGGTTTTTGTTCAGCAATTGAAGATATTCAAAAAACTAATAATCTTAAACGAGTTTTTTAGATATTAGTAGTTAGTATGGAACCTAAACTATGGAAATTAAATTTTATTAGTCGTGTGTTATTTGATTTTCCAAGTCATTTAGAAGACATGGGTCAGATCACGGCATCGCTTCGTTAAAACCGAGCTAAAAGTCAAAACTGAGCATGGTAGTAGAGGGCTGTTTCCTGAAAATCGGTCTAAAAACCTTCCGATTACATATCATAGCAGTAGGGTTGATGAAACATTCCGGTAACGACGGCCACAAGGACCAACGCTGGAGTAAAACCCAGCTTACGGAGATGGATATGCGAATAATTTATAAATAAGGAGCAAACCAGGGACAAATAGTGATTCTAAATCGTGCAGAATTCAACTTAAGTTACCAATAAGACATTTGCAGTCAATTACGTTGAGCGGGGAAAACTACATGTAGCCAGAAAGATTCCGCAAGTCCAACATGACAGAGCGACATGCATTGAAACGGTTCAAACTCACTTTTCGGTATATTTGTTGCTGCGACGCATGAAAAAAAGTTCTTTTCAGGTGATATAAAGTTCATTTTTGGTTGCCTACATGATTGACAATACTTTTAGCTAGATCTTCAACAAGAACCTGGTGTTAAAATGAGCTGTAACGTTGGTGGTGTTAAACCATTGCTATGGGGAGCTCTCTCGCTGCAACAAAAGCTTACCTTGCCATGCATCTGACTGAGAATGAAGTTTGATATACTAGAAACAAGATTAATTGAACAAAATTAAACTTGGATGAGCTTAGACTTCGTTTTCTAATAAAAATATACCGGATTCCATGAGTTGATGTAAACTACAGGTTGGATTCCTAGCATAAGAATGGAGCTATCAAGGTGGCCAGCAGGGTCTTTGTATCCTAATCTCATAAAAAGCCTTTGGCCTATTCATGGTCATCGTGGTTGACTTCAAATGTAAAAAAAATTAGGCAACAATCACGTGCTAATTCGTATTCGTGAATGCTGGGAGCATCATGAGCAAAACTCTCTGAAAAAATGTATTATGTACCTCCAAATCACCGCGTATTGAAGGGATTAGATACAAATACTCTTATATTTACTAATAAAATTAATAAACTATATTTTAATTCAGGTTTTGTTAGAATATCTTCAATTGCTGAACAGAAAACCAAAGTGGTGCTATTTTTATTTCCTCCCCGTTTTCATGAATTATTGGATTTTAACGTTATTAGCCCTCATTCATGCGACCGTAATCCACTGGAAAGTTGTGAAACTGATTGTAATAACGTACCAAACTCGAAAAAGCACCAACTTTATGGAAATATAAAAAATATTGTCAAAAACCAGGGTGGTGCTATTCTTGTTTCCTCCAGTGTACACTAAAAACTCGATCAATACTGAACCTTCGATTCTGAAACTTTCAACACATTAAGTTTAGGAACTGCATATGTTGTTAAAGATTTGTTTGATCACTGGTTTTTGATAAAATCATTTAAATTTCACTACTGAAACTCAGTTTTGCTAACACAAACAATAAAAGCATGTACAGATATGTCAAGGTATATACATCAATGTTATACAACAGGGTTTATACAACACCGGAAAATCGATGTAATATCAACTATTTAAAATATGCCGATATTGTAACTTGTAAAAGAAACATAACTCTCAAGTAAAGTGTCAAAACCATAACTATTTTTTCAACCCCTTCTTCGCCGAGCATAGCCGGGGCGTCAAGCTAGTCATAAATCCAATTTTGATCAATTCTTAACTACTGATGATTAATAGTCCATTGACTCCGAATCATTTAGACCTCTTGCGGAAGAAAATGCACACCAAAGACATTGTGAGCTCTAGCCAACCCCCGTTCTTACTTTCCAATTCTGGTACGACCTTGCAGGGAACCGATTTTCGATTTCAACCGTTGCATAGAACCTCTCGCGGGTGACGCGGTTCTACGAGCCTGGCACTCTAACCACACGGGGCTAACAACGTGGTGGCGTCGTCTTTGTTAACACCCCAGAATTGCGGATGTTGATTAACGCGTGTGCCACGCGGACCGCACGCGAACGTGTGTCTTTGGGGTGGCTTGTCAGCTGTTTGGGGTTTCTCCCACCCCCTTGATTGCGATTTGGAAGCAATTTCGAAAACACACTCACGAATCGCGGCAGAACTAAAAATTACTTTGTGCCACATGGTTTCCTTGTGCGACGGCGTGCGAGCGGGAACGGTAAAGGGCTCTCCGGAACGGTAGTCCGATATCTCCGATGCGGTTCGATGAGAATTCGGAGCCCACCCCGACGTTTCAAGTACACCGATCTCACCCCCGATCGGTTGTCGAGCGCGGCTCGTGGCGACCGTTGGCGCAATATCTTACTTGAGACTGAACGATTGAACTGGTCTGCATAAAAACACACCCCTTCGTTGACGGGGCTAATAAAAGTTCCATTAAGCGCACATGGCGATCCGTACGCGCTGGACGCGCGATTTAATTAAGGCAATGACCCTGCGCAACACACATCGCCGCCATGTTCCGATGTGTCTACGGCAAAAGGCGTCTACCCGATCCGGCATGTGCGCGGCTTTAGCGGTCAATAATCAGCTTGTAATTCGGGACGCACGTTACCGTGCGGGAGAACGTTCACGATCGCTGCTTCCGCCTTTGGACTTTCAACAGCCAAGTCTTTTGGCGTGATCCGATAGTTATCTCCGAAGAAGTGATTTTAATGAAGTGTTAAGAAAGGTTCAACAACACGGAAAGGATTGACGTATTGTGAAGGTTTCGGTATGTTCATGGAAAACCATGCTCGGTCGCATATGTACATCCAAATGAAAATCTAAATTAACAGCATGTCCAGGAACATATACTCGTATATGTACTTTTCAAGCGACCGTTATGGCAAATGAAAGGCATCATTAAAATGATAAGTCGATGCTTTCGCTAAGTGTGTTTTATCTAATTAATCGTTTCATTATGAGTCGACAAAACCCAATCAGTTTGTGTCACGACATTAGCCGAGGCGCAAATGAGCTTCAGGTTGCATGAAGTAGAGATAACATTAAAATTAATTTTCAGAATCAGATTGAAGAGTACTGAACACAGAATACTGAAGATTAAAAAAAACATTCGTAAAATAATATTGGCATCATTTTGGAAGGTCCAACTATACACCGCTTTAAGTTCATATAAGGACGCCAAGGTAAGAACTTAAAATTAACTTCAGTTTGGGTAAAAGGTTTAGGCAAGGATAATTTTTCCGTTGAAAATATATTACGACATAACAGGATATCTTTTTTAGATACCTCCAATAAGTAAGTCGTTTATTAAAATTTCTAAGGGTCAGCCTTTCGCTTAGAAATCAGTGTTCAAAGTGAATTTTTGAAATTTCCCTTCGTCAGTGTGAGAAGGGTTCATTAGGCTTTAAACCAAAGACACAATTCGAGCAGTTCCCGTGACAGTTTCCTGTGCCCTAACTCAACCCGACTTCGCCGATGACGACATCAAAAACATACCGAGCCGTCACCCGACACAGTTTCCAAGTGGTCAACCGTAAAAAGGTACACGCGCGCCCGCGTTTGGCCTCACGCCCGACCCGCGGAACAATATCGCGTTTCAACGGAAAAGGGCAGCCGATTTTTCGAAAGGTCTATTGCGAGGGGAAAGAGTGGGTGGTGCTTTTCTCCTACGAAATGATTCGTTTACCGTCCACCGTGGGCTCGCGTACCTTGTCATGCGAAGCTGTCACCGGTGTATCATAGCCGTGGCGTGGCAAATAGGGATCCGTTGTCGGAAAAGCCGGCAGGAAAACACGCCGAATACCGGTACGGACAAACAAGCGCACCGACAGGAGATTGTGCATTGAAAGCGAGACACAACTTTGCGGGCTCGAGGGGGGAAAAACCATACACCACCAGTGGGCAAGGAGTGGTTGTTTGCGTGTGGCGAAGAATTTCCACGCCAGCGCACGACACTCCATGGCGCGCGGCGTAATTGATCTGTCATCGGAGGTAGGTTCGAATTCGACCCTAATGAATCTGCCCCCGTCTAACGTTAACCCACGAGCGAAAGAGAAAATTGGGCTCAAACTGCTCGAGGCTCCCGAAGGCATCGAGGCCACGCAAAGGCATCAAACTTGCGATTGAACAATTTTCCCTCGAAAAGAGTTGACCCCGTATACTTATTAACCATCGACGGCTCGCATCGGAGGTGGCCTAAGTAAGACGACATGGCTCTGAGGCAGCAGCAGTCGTGAGGTAAAAATGAAGTGACATCGTTTCTAGCCCTTGGTTGGTTTGATTCTGTTTCTTGTTTTTTACTGCTTTGTTTCACGCGCCTTATTCCCTGCTCCACTGCAAGATCGAGATGGTCGCGGAATGCTAAGTTATGCGCGAAACGGTGCCACCAGACGATGTCAATGTGGGGGCAAAACACGACCAACAGAGTTCGGAACCTGGTGGCCCGATCGGTCGTCACGGGGACACGCGGCGTTACACATGTCATACGAATTAATGCGCACAACTTTGTCCAACGTGCGCGCGCGGGCAACGTCACGAAGCAGGCGAGCGTTTGGAAGAAAGGGAAAACCCGCCACGGGGCTTATAATTATGTGCGTTTCAATTGTATATCGTTGTATAATCGATCGGCAGTTTCGCGGCGGACGGCGTGTTTCGTCCAATTTTTTCCACTGTTTGCCACTTTCCGCGATCTTTCTTCGGCTCGGTGGGGCGTACATGCTTTCGCCGCCACCAATTTGGCACTTTGAATGGCGGACAATCGGAGCTAAACTGAAGCCTAACACGCGTTCCGTGCGCGAGAAATTCTCCTCTCCAGCCTCCTGCCCGACGTGACATTTCGGCACCGGCGGGTTTTTTTTTTTTCATTATTTTTAGTTCACTCTCAATTTGCTTTACATTAAAAAAAACAACAACAGCAAACGAAATTAAATTCGCTACGGGCGAATTTTTGCTGCCTGTTTTGAGTTGATCGTGTGTGCGTGAGTCTCCCGCGTGTGTTGTTCCGGCGGCGATCTCCGGCTTGATCCTAATCGCGATACGGGAGAAAGCTCGAATTACGTACCGTTTGACGTGATCATTGACTTATGTCAACTCACTGGATTTGCAGATTGTGCGAAACGAGAGCAAAGACAGACACACGCTGAATACAACATACGCTTTTCGAATGGCGGATGATAAGGATCAACTTTTAACAAACGAAATGGTTGTTTCTTGGTAATTAATTCCTTCCCAAATTGTTTCTTTCCTGGATGTTTAATACCTAATTTCTCGTGTGCTTAGTATTACTTAGTTTTACGATTGTGATTTCCTACCAATACAAAAGAAATGTGAGCAGTAACAAAAGCGGTAAATTTTTTTACGAGATGGCCCTTTTTTGCCCTACATGGACCATTATGTTTACCAAGAAATTCTTAAGCTCCAACGCTGACACTAACGAGGCGAGCAGTCAAAGTTTGAGTGGTTGCTGTTAATATTGCATCGGCAAGAAAACGATACGAGTGCTTTTTGTCGTGCTGTGGTGAAACCTATTAGGAAGAAACCAATAGACAGCCGACGCCGTTGGAAGCGGGTGGCTTGCGAGGGCGCCGACAATTTAACTTACATAATTTCATCGCGGTTACTTACGAAGGGGCCACCATGACAGTGCCGTCGTCGGTGCGCTGAACCGCAAAGAATGCCTCCGTCCCCCGAAACGGTGGAGGCTTTTCATTTATTCTACCCAACCATTTTCCCGTATCCTTTAATGAGTCGTTGATTGGCTCGTACGGCGGTGATGGCGTCAGCATTTACATCGGCTACTAAGCATGTGTCGGTGCAGCACGGTTGCTAGTGGAAGTGACTCGGATTGGGAAGTGAGGCCATGCACTCTGTTTGACAGAAGTGCATCGATGCTTCAGCAGCGTACACTGATTGATGGTCGAAGTATACCCGGAACGTGGTATACTGACAGCTCTCTGACAGCAGCCAGACAGCCAACAATAAACCGTCGGACGATCGCCGCCGACGACCACGACGCGGACGGCATTCGCGAGGAAGCGGGGTGGAGCCAATCAAGCGGCCACGCACGAACATCCACGCATGTGGTAAGGGGAAAGATTTTCCCGTAGTACTACCACCACCCCTCATTTTTCTACCCCCTCCCGGTTCGTCGGTGATGAAATGGACGTACGAAGAAACGGCCACTTAGCCGAGACGCAAACCAAACCGTACATCAATCTTGGGCCTAATGAAGCGGCGACGCTAACAACGCTGTGGATGAACGGATCGAAATGGAACAACTCCTCCCTCGATTTCGTGCCCCACCCACCTTCTCCCCCCTCATTTAATTGGTGAATTTGAATAATTAATCTTTTAATTGTACACACAACAAAAACAACCGCACGAAATGCTGTTTGCCTACGAAATACACGCCTTTACAACGCGTTGCTCTCGCCGTACAATGGTGTGCAGTTGACTTCTGCAACATAATCGGCATTCCATAACGCTTGGGCAACCCTGGCCACTGCCGTGGCCTGTCGCGCCCGGGTTTCGCGAGAGGGCAACGAGATCAAACAGGCTTCGCGAGGCGATGATGGAATCGGAACGCGCACGGTTCGCCCCATAACCGTGCGTGACCGCATTAGAGGGAAAAAAAGGGACGGCAAGGGAATCTCCGGGCGGGAGCACAATTGAATGCACATGCTTCACGAGTGCTGTGCGTATGTGTTAATGGTGGACTGTTTCAGATTTGTTGCGGGGTTTTGTATGTGCAATGGGAGAAATGTTAATGGAAATCGTATGGAATGATGTTTAAGTGATTTTATTAAACTGACAACTGTTTGTGGATTGTGTATCTAAGTTTTCTTATAATTTAAGAACGGTCCCTTATTTATAAACAACCCTACCTAATCAAACATTTGAGTGTTTTATTCAAACATGTAACTAAAAGTTTTATACAACAAAAAAATTGTGCATTTTAGGAGCAGCACTTTCTTATATTCCTCCAAAAATTTTATTTTTTACTTTTATGTTTGTGTCAGTTGAATGCTGTTATTTTGATACTGTAAATTATCTTTTATGCCCATTAATTTATCTTTTGCATCGTTTTAAATAAATTGTAGGACAATTTTAATATTTTTCAGTTAGCTTATCATCCAATTAAATACTTCTTGATCCAAAACAAACATAAATGTATGGGTAGTGAGCTTTTATCTATTTAGTTCCTAGTGACCACACGAAGTTCGTTTAAGTCTGATTGATGCAATCATTTCCTCAATCCATTCAATCAAATATTTTTCGTATAAAATAATTTTTTATTTATTTCGAAAAAATACAATACAGCACATTTAACCTGTGCACTTTTTCTTTACGACAATGCGATTCTGAATGGCATAGTTTTTTGTCTGTATTATGGGATTTTTTAATTAATTTCAAAAAATCAAATGGTTTAAAGAAAAGTTGTTAAGTACGTTTTTTCATTCAGATGATTTCCCTGAACCACCTGCTGGAAAGAATTCAAAAAGCATAAATCATTCTTGAAGATATTATTCGTTCGGTAAGCCGATTAAGCTTTTAACTAGCCCTTACAAAATAAATTAATCTTGCGCGAAGAAATCAGAACAGAATGAACGAAAGGTAGGAACGGAAGCACGGCTGACGATACAAAAGAACCGGTGAAGGTGATTTTAGAAAGGATCTGTTTTACGACAAACCGTTTCATTCGAAATCCACGCCAAACACATAAACACCACTAACGGTGGCGTCTCCATCCCCCGGTGCGGGTGTTTCCTTCGGGCAAGGTGACGGACGTTATTAATTTTGTCACCGCCACGCCGACCCCATCGGCGGATCCTATCGTCCGATGTTCGACGAACGCCCTCGCAAAGTGAGTACCGTGTGAAACGGCCCCAAAATGTTCGCCATGGATGGCCGCCACCATCTGTCCAGCAGCCTCCCGAAAAAACCCCCGTCACGAACTGGGTGTGGAAAAAGTGAGCGACGTTCGAGCGGTTTATGGGGTGGAAACCTTGAAAATTAGTGGATGTTGTTTTGGTTTTTCTTTGTTTTTTTCTTCCTTCCCCTTTCTTAAGTGCGTTTTGTTTCAAGCTCGGATGTAAAGCAGCATGTAAAAGCCCGCCCAAACAAGCGAGTCGTCGTTGACGTGGTGTCAATATTGAGGCGAACTAAATTGGCCCTTTTCTTTATTTGGTGGACCTTCCCCGGGCTGGCGATGGCCGATCGTAAAACGACTCCGAACGTCAATTTGATGGTTATCTTCGATGGACCGAAAAAAAACAAATGGGCGCTGTGCACCACGAAGGGACATAACCTTCGAGCAATCGAGTCTGTCAACCAGCGAAGCATAATCGTGCCCACCAACCTCCGGCGAATGGCTCCGAACGAAACCATTCATCGCAATTAGCTATTAATCTCAAGAATCTTCCACGCGCTCCGCGGACTCGAGAGGAGCTCGGCACTAATTCCCTTTTCTTAGCGGTGCTCGGAGTTAATCTTGTTAGCGCTGCGGTGACAGGAAGGGTATGCAAGGGGCACGACTAAGCCGTCCTTTAATCTCCAAGCCTGTCGTCGACTTTTGTCGTCGGCGGCACCTGCACCCACACCGCGTTCCGGCGGGGCGAGGCGATTCGCGGTATATTATGGTTCAACCACTTTCAAGTGGCTTCGTTCTTTTTCGGTCCAAATTATTCCACCGGGACCTCGGGGCGGGAACTCCCCCGCGGTGCGGCACCGGGTGATGGCCACTAGAGAGCAAGCGCAGTCTCGAAATAGGAGGGCTGGTCAAGCTCAAGATCAACGCACCGTTTTGCGATGGTCAATGAATGGATCGCTTTGATAGGCAAATTTTCAAACCGCATGCCGCTCCCTTGTGACGCATTTTTTCCCCTCCTTTCCCTTTCCATCCCCTTCTGCCACACCACCGCTCCATTCGAGGGCTTCTCGGCCGGCGGCGGCATCATTTATTACATTCTCATAAATCATAGCTTTCCGCTCGGCAAGGTGCGGAATGGGTGCCGCAGTTGGGAAAAACAAATGAGCGAAAAGGAGGAAGCATTGGGCAGGGCAAGGCGTTGTTGACCTTGCCAACTGTCTCGACCGCCAAGTATGCCCACCCGGGGGGTGGGCAGGGTGGGATTGGGTGACATGGGGTAAAAAAGCTTCAAATTAAAATCATCGCCCGAAGCGTTTCACACAAGCTCTTGAGCTGTTTTCTGAATAGCCCTAGCCTGAAGAAAAAAAATGCACAAACAAACAAGATCAGGCATATTAAGGCAACTGAAGTTTATCTTAACGATAACCTAATGAAGGTTTAAGCAATGGGGTAACTTATCTTTGGAAGTAGCCTTTTACAATGTGCTTTAAGTTTTTTTTTTCATTTAAATCTAAAAATCTTGTGAGTTAATACATTCCCAAAAAATGTATATGCCAAACTTCATTACAATAAGAAACTTAATTCATTATTTTAACACATTGACTACCAAGCGTTTTTAGTACACTTTTTTAGTACAATCTTTTTCAATAAATTTCTTTTATAACATTTATTAAACCAACAATTTTTGAAGGCTGAGCAAAAATTTAGCATACCAAAAAATTTACATTAAATATTACTATAACTTTTATGTTGCATTTTCATTTACTTATATGGGGCCAAAACTTTTTAGAACAAATGACAGCTGGCTATCAAAAATGATAGCCATGGCAGTCAACGTGTTAATAGCGCAATGTATATTTACGAATAAGCTGTAGGAGTTTATTTGCAACAATGGTGAAATAAAATACATATCCAACAGACACACTCCGAAATCACCTATGCGCTAATAGCGTCCATCAAAGTCCATCAGGGAATGGACACCCACAGCCCACACGCGATTGTTGCACAATTTTTAATGCACCTGGATCATTGTTCAGCTAAGCAGTCTGCATGGTTCGAGAAGAAAAAAAGGCCATTTTTTAATGAAGAATGTGTCTTTGGTGCGTCCACTTTGAGATCTCCTTGCACGCGGAGCCAAAAGCCGGTCCCGCAGGCTACGCAGCATGATCACGCTCCACTCCACGATGGTGGACGAAAGTATCGGGTCAATCGTGAGTGCTGACCATGAATTCGACATGAACTTGTGATTTGTGAAAATTTACGATTATCGCTCCCTTCCAGGCGGGTCAAATTTTGGCTGTTGCCTTTCCCCCGTGGGGATCAAGTTTTACGTACCCCGGTCCACCGGGAGGGGGCCTTCGTCTTTCCAAATTCAAATCAGCCGGTTAACGGCCTTTGTGTGGTGGAGAACCGGCTAAACCCACCGAATGGGTCCATTCTGCCCTCCGTACGTGACGCTTTCCAGCTTGTCATCAGTGGCCGACAGCGCGCTATGACCCAGTTCGACGGTGCACGACGCCTTGCCAAATTTCTAATGATCTCCCGTGCTACAGAGGAGAGAAATTGGAGACTCGCTGCCCCCTTCTGCCTGATGGCAGCCACCGATTATTACCATCCATTGGAAGGAGTAAGTTTTTAATTGATTCTACCCTGGGACGATGACTCCTTGCTGCCCCTTTTTGGGGCCCTCGAATTGCACAATCCCACGTCCCAGTACCCTACTGTCCAGCTGGTCTCCCGTAATGGTACTTTTTGTGTTTCTTCGGACGTCGTGGCGAGAAGTTTTTACTTCGCCCCATTTTCACCGCACTTTACTTTCGTCCAAAAACCGTCGCTCGGAAGTAGGTTAAAGTCAATCAGCGCCAGGAGTATTCGCCATTCGTGGTGTCGTCGGTGGCGTCCTTTCGAAAAGCAGCACTATGGTTCATTATTTTCGCTAAGCTCGCGTGTCAGCCAGCATACATGCGCATTCCACCGTGAATTTCGTCGCCATCGCCGTCAAGCTCATTTCGAGCGAAAGACAACCGACGCGATTAGGGCGATTTTTAACCCGACGTTGGTGATGATGATGATGATGATTACAGGCCGCAACGGTTTCGCCAACGGTCACGGGTTGACTGGTGGACACGGGAATGGGGCTCTCGAACCCGAACAGGTTGGCTTTTCGTACTGCTTATGCTTACGGCGAGCGGAGGTGCGAGCTAATTCAATTAAAGTGATCGAACAGATGTGGTGCTTGATCGCGATGCTGTTTCGAAACTGTGGCTCGAAAGCGAAATGACTGCTCTTCTAACAAAAATACCTTGCGTTAGCTGTCAACCTCGAGTACAGTTTGAGGTAGAATAAAATATTATCCATTAGTTCCTTTTAATTGACCTGCGAATGCTCTGTGCAATCTATCTGGTTTCTGATCTGATTTCAGTTTACTTCAAAGCTACAGATTGTTCAAAATGAAGTAATGATCTCTGCCTGTATCTTGAAAAAAAAACTGGATTTACCCTTTCATAAGCAGTTTGTAAACAAATATTTAAATCGAACTATAAATTAAGTAATTTTAGTACGACAAAGTGAACGACGAATATCTATATACAAATTTCTTTAGTTCTGACGTTAAGCATACCAATGAATTAATTAATCCGATTATTTAAATATCCTTGTTTTCACTTTCAAACATCGTCTTAAATAAGAATTTTACCACACAGAGATTATGGTAACTTCTCTTTAAATGCCTTCCATTTGCCATGAGTTCGTCAAAGAGAGTGCAAAAATTAATCAACTTTCCATTAGATGCACTACAGACCATGCCTTTCCGGTGATTTACTGACACGCCTCTCGCATCGCCACGTGAACCAATAAATCCACTCCCGGGTCGAACGGTGTTTGCATTAAACCAGTTGCAGGTGCCGGCTAATGGGCCCCTCGTGAAACATGAAACGCTTTTCAGCATCGCGCCGCGTCAGCAAATTTGCTCCCACGGCGCGAACGATTCACGTTTATCCACTCCGAGGCGTGGGTTAAGTTCTGATAGCATTTTTATTTGCATTCATTTCCGCTGACAGGTGATTGCAAATATTGCCCCAACCGTGTCACCTTTTGGCGTTTGGGCAGTCGGGGTCGTTCGGTTTCGGAGTGCCGTTGATAGGGAAAAAAGGTAGAACGGATGTTGCAGCCAAATTCAAACGGATTGAAAGCATTTCCTTTTTTTCTAGTCTGCCATAAAATCCTAATACTCCCGTTGGTGCGTTCTTGGACGCGGAGGCCCACTTAGGCCGGGGTCAGAATAAACCTTGACATTAGCGGGTCAGCGAGTCGTAAAAGTAGATTTGCGGATAGAAAGTGTTCTCATAACGCGGCGGCTTTTTACTTTCCACTTGTCAAACGGTCCTAGTCCGGGACCAGCTCGAAAACAACAGCCGCATTGCGAGCCGTAAAATTGCTCCCTTTTGTTTTTTGTCCGCACACCAACGACATGCAAAAGTCATCAAACATTCAACCCAATCTCCAACCCGGAACCGTTTTCCGGCAGTCACTGCCGGTTTTTATTAGGGGAGCACAGCGAACCGTGTTCCTCTATCGGGCCGGCGTCTCGTGCCGGCTGGGGATTGGGATTTTTAATTGCTGGTTTTATGCGAATGTGTTTACATTCGTTTCATCTTGATACCGAGCGTTATAGCACCGGCATTAGGTTTGGGATACCGGACGCTTGGGGCCGCTCTTAAAACCCGTGCGATTTTAGAAGCAATCTGGCGAAGGTACTGTGTGCAGGCACTAAAAGTTGCCAATTAAGGATACCGGTGTTGTTTGGGCTCTTGTCACTTTCAAATGGTTCATAACAACATTCTTAGCTGAACAATCTAAAAATGCTGCTAGTTATTTTGCTGGTTTAATAAATCAAAACGGCCCACAATAATGTGGACATGCTATGATTTATAAACTAAGAGTTGCAAAATACTATGCAAGCTTTTATAAATGAGATTTCGAAATTTTTACACTATTTTCTTTTTAATTTGTTCAACCAAACCAAAAGCAGTTAGCGATAATCAGAACAAAGTTCCGAAAGACTCGTTCAACACGTTCGACTTTGCGCTCCGTGGTCCACCTAGCATATGCAGCCACCATAGATCTCCATCTGTCACCCGTCAAGTGGACCTCATCGTCTATCGGCAGTTTTTCCAATCCATCATCATTCGTACGCCCCCATCATTCATCGACCGTATCGGATGGCGCTTGCAAAAAGAGGTAAAACCACTCCAAACGCTGACATCGATCGGCATAACTGTCAGCATAAAGTGCAGCTCGCAAATCATGGCCTGTATATCATATTTTCTCCCGTAATTATCTTATCGTGGTCGATTTAATCAAATTACAGCGTGGCCGTCTCAGCATCGCTGGCCACTCGAAAAAGTGCAGCACAGATGCAAGCGACCCGAGGGAACCGTCAAAGGCGGCCCCGGTGAAAGATCACCACCGTTTCGAGGGGGGGTTTATGCGAAACCGTGGTCAGCATAATTTTCCCCTTGCTCCAGGGACAATCCCGCCGGCGGTGCAAGTGCAACAGTGAAGGCACTGCTCGGCTCGAACAACACTTCGGTGCATAAGAAAGAGAAAACCTCGCCGAGATCGTTCACCGCGTCCAATTACGAATGCGACAAATGTGCACAAAATTTTGCTCCGGTTGGCAAGTGAGTGAAAACTTCCGTCACTTGCTGTACCGTGGGAGGTGGTGGGAGAGGTGGGGGGGGGGGGAAATGGGGTGCTCTATCGAGGTGTCCACCATTGCACCAAACGCCGACGACAGGTTGCCATCAACAGCCATCGATCTTTGCCCCGAGGACCGTCTTTGCCCAGACGGAGCACCTTTCTCAACAGCCGTTAGAGCCTCTGAAGACCTCGCCACCGGCAAACGGTAGTCACCCGTGTGCCTACTTTGTAGTCAGTAACGTTCACCCAAGTAGTCTCGCCCGTTGTCGGTGCTTGTTTTCTTTTTTTCCTTAAATAATAAAATCAATTCAACAATGCTTTCTCTGTTTATTTGATTTTACATTTTCATTCCACCTTTTATTGCCTCATCATTTTTCACCTTCCGTTTTTCCGGCACTTCGCCAGTAGCGCAAACCGTGACCGTGGGCCGGAAGGTAGGAGGGTTGACTTGATGTTTTTTTTTTTATAACAAATTCACTTCCACCCCCAAAGCTCGGAGCCACTCCGAAGATTAACGGAGGAGCGGAGGGAATTTTCTCCATCTTTCCGTTAGAGGTTGTTTGTCGCGTTGCTGAAGCTGCAGACACTCGCTCAAATTCGGACAGGTAAAACCAACGGGAAAGCGAAAGGGAGGAAACCGGGTGGTAAGGGAGGCATATCCGCACGAGCGGCCGGAAACGGCTGCTGCTTAAGCGGACAGGTCTTAACGCCTTTTTAATGCTCGTTTGCAGTTGCGCTCGACTCGTGGTTCGGGGGGGTTAACATTACGGAGGCGGACGTTCGAAGATTTTGCGAACGAAATCCGACCCTCGAGGGGGAGAATAGTTAAAGGCGGGCAGCCTCGGCCACCACTAACCGATAGATACACAGGTGAGACCGGACCGTGTCAGCCATCACCGAACCGGAATGGCTCGTGAAACGAAATTAAGCAATGGACACGTCTTATGCAGCCTCGTCAGATTCGTTTTAACGCTGGAGTCGAGGAGATGGACGTGTGTTCATATAGGGCTCGATGGCGGGGGGAAGAAACGGGCCCCACAGTGACAGGTCCTGTTAGCTGACCGAACTTTCGCTTGTTTGATAGTAAAACTAGTTAATGACAAAATATAATTCGAGGGACGCGTAATGTGGTTTGTTGCTGCGTTGCGGCGAGAGCCTTGCTCCGGCAAAGGCTACCGGCCTTTTGGGTGCGACCCGTGGTGGCCGCGGTGTTGCAACGCATGCACTCAAATGTAGGTTGTGTTTTTCTTAAGCCTAATTCAAACAGGCTGATAATTTCCCGGGGCTCTACTGTAAAACCGTAGCGCAGTTGCAACACTTTCTGCGAAAGCGCCCAGATTCAATTTAGGGCACAGTCACACGAGGTCGTTTTCTATAAAGGATTATACAAAAAAGAACAGAATCGCCTATGGTATGCAAAAACTGCTAATGCTGTACGACAGCATATGAAAAATGGACATGCAAATTAGGAAAAAAATAGCACTAGTTCAAACTAGGCTGCCATTTTAAATAATATTGCCGTTGGCGACAGGAACAAAAACGGTTCCGAACATTGTAATTTTTTACTTGCTAAGAGGTCAACAAATGCAGTAAAATATGTCAAATGTTTGTTGAAATTTCTATCTATAGCAGGGAACTGCATTTTGTTTTTCTGCAGTATGCTTTGTGATAAATAAGGGACATAAATTAAATAAAATAACAGACAGAAATAACATAACAAAACAAGAGAAACGCATTAATGTGCAAAGCGTTTTCTGTTTGGAAAAATTGAATTCAAAATTTCCCTGCTTTTATTTTTGGGATTCAGCTTGATGTAAACATTTGAATATGGTTCATATTCACAAATAAAACATTAGACAAAGATGGCTTAAACATATGAAGTTAATAATTTATTAAATATTATCTCTTGTGCTGTTTCTCTTCTCTTTAAAATGGCATTGTTTTAAAGCAAGTCAAAATGACACGTAATGTTAAATGTGGCAACACGACTTAAGCAAATGCAATTTTAATAATCACAATTATTGAATTACCACATACCATTTATTTGCAGCCTCGTTTCAACCGAACGTATGGAAAATGCAGCTTGCACGCTGCAAATACTCGAACGTTGTTTACGTTGAACTCGACGAGGAAGCAGCTTGTCGGTTGAACTAACGAATTAAAACGAATGATTGTTTCACTTTCCATATTTCATTTCGGTATAGCGTAAAACTTACCGATAATCAATCAGATCTAAATTCAACTAGATTACTTGAACTGAAGGGATGTTACATTGCTGTTAAACTATTAAAAAGAAGATCAATCTTACTCTTCCTTGCTCTCATAAAGTGGTCAGTTGTTTACCACTTCATTAAAAACAACCGGAACGACGGAAAACGAGCGCCGCCCGTATCCGACATGCATGTTCGCTGAATGACTTCATTTTTCACTTTCTTCGAAAGAGGTGATTGTCGGGCAACTCAGGTCCGCTGTTTGTACAGCTCATTGGAGGCTGCTGTCATTCACGCGTCGCGATTGTCTTTCCCATGCAACCCCTAGACCCTTGGACTCTTGGAGACTCAAACATCCCGTGTCAGGTTTCGTTGTGTTTTTCTCTGTGATGTTTCTTCGCGGCTGGTATTCCTTTTTACTCTGTTAATTCGTTGTTCACCGAAGAGTTCCTTACGCAATGCACGTGCGACGGGTTCAATCCGTCGTCCTACGGCTAGCTCTAGGGGATATTTGGCACACCATGGGCGGGAGAAAGGGGTGGTTTGGGTTGGCTGCCGTAGGCGTTGCAAACATTCGGGTAGATCATGTTTCGCGACCAAAGTGACTGCCTAACAAAAAGAAAGGGTCTCGATGGTGGAAGTGAAAACCGGTGAAAGATATTTAGTATGTTGGCAAACACATATATACGCTTCCATTAGTATCCATCACTAACTTCGGGTCGACCACAAACAATCTCCAATTGGGTCGAGTTTGTGCTTTAGACAGAGTTCGTCTAATCGCGAGGAATGACCAACTTTTCCACCCACTAAACCCCTCTTTTCCGCGGTCGGCTCCCAATGTTGATCTCAATTACAACCAGCCGACAACTCAACAAATCAAGGATATCTCTTTCTATCGTACTCTTTGTTTATTTCCACCTCCCTTTCGTACGTGTGTGTGTGTGTGTGTGTGTGTGTTGTGAAGCAAGTTGTTAATCTTACGCTTGGACAAATATGATTTATAGTTGCGCCGAGTGCGTGCTTTTTTATTTGTTCGATAGCTGGGTAGGGAAAACAAAAGCGAAAAATAAAATAAAACACAGACACCAACAGAACCACAGGTTATGATAGCTTAATTGCCGTGCCACGGATAAGCCAGAAATCACGCAGCACGCCCTCCGGGCGGTCGAAAAGAGACCGAAAAGGCTGACCTCGGTTATGGTTGCGTTTCACGTTCCCCCCAAAACACTTCCGGGATCGGGGTTGTTTATGGGGCGGAGAAGGATCTCAAACCCGCACTGTGACGACTCTAGCCATTCTAGCTTGCCTATCCTAACGGGGTACTTACCGAAGAGGAGCACTATATAATTGCGAAACGATTAGTAAACGGTGACCACATCGTTTTGCCGACCGTTTGGGGGTTCAATTTGTGTGTTACGAAAAAGCAACATGCTATCAATGGTACGACAACTCTAAGCTAGGCTTTTGTCGATTTACTGCCGCTTTGTGGTCGAATGGGCAGGACGTTTTTTATAGCATCCTTGCTCGTTTTCCCGAGCAAGGTTACAGGGTGTGTCCAATGTGTGTTACAATTAAGAAATAGCACTATGAAGACGCTGGTACTCGTGTCTGTTACATGTTGGATTAGTGAAACACAGTATTTCTACGTAGTTATTTTCGGGGGTGTAAGCCGATGTGATAACAGTTCAGTTTTGTATCTGTGTTTCTAAGATTTAGAAAAATGTCGTTCGATATGATCATAAATCGTTAGCTTAAATCGTAGTTGCAAACTTCCATAAAGTAGGTATTTCAAAATGTGTAACTCTGTCACAAAACGACAAAACTTATTATGTGCGAAAATACTTGCCCTACTCTGGAAAGTGGTCCCCTTTTGCTAGCTGGGCAAATCTAAGATGACCTCCTTGTGCAATTGATGGTGACCGTTGTATGAATGGAGCAGATTTTTATGCGTTTGTTCTGGAGAGTAATGCCCCAATGCCTCCTCTCGTTTGATGATATATATTTAATATCGTAAGATACTTTCGTCCCACTCAATCCTATGTAGGGGTAAGCGGTGGGACTCATCATCATCATTGTCAGAAAGTAAATAATAAAGCTCTCTTAGATTAAGCTCATTCTGTAAAGAACGTAGTTCTTTTGAAATAAAATGAATTTGGATATGTAAAGTAATCATTTTGCCAACGATACATGACACGGATATAAAATAACACTAAAAAACTTAATCGTTTGAAAGAATTTAATAAAAAATACAACTGCAATTTTCATCCACGAGAAATTCTCTACGGAACGTCGCCTTTGCTTGCCTACTCTATTAACACCGATATCGCTGTTTTCAACAGCTAATCGCTTCAAAGTGTCAAAAATGTGTCAATATTCGCCCAACATGCCGGAGCAAGCATGCGTGAATTTCACCCGCAAAAGATGAACGAACAAGGGCCAGCCCCCCTTCCTCCCCCACTCCGGAGGGCATTGTTGGAGGAAAATTCTCTTTCACAAAACTCACAATGCCACCACCAGCCTCTGCTTAGTTTTCGTAGAAAATGGAGTAACACTTTAAGGTAGCCACGCTCGCTCGTTATACAGACAGCCGCCATCATTTGGCACGTCAGAGCAACTCGAAGCAGATCGCTTCATTTGGATCTTCGCCATTTCGAAGGCTCCCGCTTTCCGCAAATACGGTAGGGCTCTCGCAAAGGGAAAAGTTTTACGCCATCCGAGGCTGCCGGTGCTGCAAGGTTGTTTGCATCAGGTGCAGCTTGCAATATTCGTTCGTCTCTCGAGGTCTCGTTCCCAAGGCCAATTGTTTGATGATCGCATCCAAAACGCGCAACGGTGCTATTTCTGCTGCTAGCTATTTGCGTTTCGCATTTGTACACTTTGCGTGTCTGACAGGAAGGGAAATTTGTACACAAATAAATCCAGCATATCGTAACCTTATTAAAATACTCTATTTATATTCAACACTTGTTTCACACGTAAAATAAATTGAGAGTATACAACATTGTTAGTTTTTCCTTTTCGGTTGCAGAAGCTTTACGGAAGATAATCGACTGATAAAATGATAGGTTTTACTTCCTGTATCTCTTTTGAAAGAGAAGTTAACTGAAACTTATCAGTTTGTTTTTCAATTGTTTGAAACAAACAACAAACCTTAGATAAGTTTACAAATTGTCTTATTGTTGCGAAAATAATATCATAATGCTCTTGATCAAATGTGACCCAAAGTTATATGTGGATAATCTTGTCGTTCGCAGCGATTACCAAACATGATGCAACGTTGCATAATTACTTCCGAGGGTCAACTACGTTCGACGTTCGCGCGCGGGTTGTTCGAGTGGGTTGCCACAACCCCGTTGCGACAATTTGAAATTCATGCCGGTATGTAAATTTAATCCTGCAAAATCTAGATCACATCTATCGATCGATTGACCGCTCGACCGAAACGTCCCAACGGGACGGGTTTGTTCGACCGGACGATTCGGCCCGACGTCGAGCAACATAAATGGTGCGTATTTATTTGATTAATTGGCTACAGATTCCAGCGCGCTTCGATAGAATTATGGAAATTTGAAGCACCCCCTTCATGTGCGTGTGTGTTTTTATGAGGAAGGGGGGGGGGGGAGGGGTGATTTCGCATGTGACGATGACGCGAGCCGGGGATCCTTGACGACGATGTAAGCTGTGTGTCATATGGAGGACGCAGGACCGAACGAACTTGAACGCCTGACGGATGGGTGAGCGATGGATGCGGCTCCACTTTCGTCGATATGTCACTCGCGGTGTGGTCGGGTCAACTCCCCGGGAGTGGCGGGTGGCAAAGCTCGTTCGACCGAAACTCGAACACGACAACCCTGAACTCGCGGGGAGGACAGGTGAAATTCGCACACGAGCGTGTCACAAAGGTAACACGAACCGTGAGCATTAATTACACCGCTATGCTGTTTATTTGCTGTCAATTGCAAATTGCCATCAAACCACGCTTGCGCCTCCCTCTTCATCGCCTCATGTTGGATAGTTTTGCGTAGGGTCAGGTTCACGCGCATACCGGTTTTCTTATAAGACGATTTTCCAGTAAAATTTAATCGCTCGCCGCAACGAATCCTCCCAACAAACGTGGGCTTTAGATAGAAAATCCGTCCACTAATCAATTGGCGAATCGTGCGAGCTGGTTGTTTTTTTTTTTTTTTGGAGAACAAATCTGACACAAAATTGGCACGAGCCTCATCGTCGGTTGGCCATGTCGCGGGAGCCACTATTCACCGCTAACGAAGAGAGCTTAACAGAACAGCCACCATTATTGCACAATGGCGCACAATAGCATTGCACTGCGCATTATGAGGCTCGTCAAAAACCGCAACCTCCGAGCCGGGCGGGCAAGGGCGAACCCGAGGCGAAGCGCAGCTCGCGAAAATGGATTCGAAACCCATTTCACGCATGATCCAACGCTCCTCCGACGTCCTCAATGCAGCCCTCCGCCCAAGAACCAGCTGCGCTCCGATGATCGAGACAGGAGGGAGGGAGAGGAGAGGGGAAGATGGGGAGCAGAACGGTTTGGCCCAGATGCTGCCACCTTGCCTATTTGTCGTGTGAGGAAAGATTTTCATGTCTTTCAGCCCGCCACACTTACGCACACACACACACGACAATAGGGCGTGGAGGTTGTCCGTGCGTGTGTGGATGTACTAGTATGTGCGTTTGTCAGAGGCGCGAAAAAGGGGTCGCAGCATCGAAAGACGCGCCCCAAAGGGTGTTCGGGGAGCGGCATTGGCAAAGATTTGGCACGAGGAGAGAATACGAAACAGCTATGCGAAAAGTTGAATTAAAAGAAAATAAAAGAAAATGACAAGCGGGAACGAGAGAGGAAAATATGCTTAGCGCACAACCAGTATGCAACCGAACGGAATCAAGATTTATGGACTTGTCTTGGCTACTCTCGGCCGCGATTTTCCGACTCCACGCGTCGACATGTTTGGTGCATGTTTTGAATGGAGTTTTCGAATTATGCGATCGCCGGTGATGTGTGACTTGAGGAGCCGGTTTGCAGTGGAACGGGGTTGGGGTAGGATGGTGCACTGGTTTGAGTGGACGACTAAATTAAATGTTGCATCGCCTGCCGGATGCGTAGTTACTGCTTTGGGCGATAGTTTTAGTAGGACCTACTTGCTGTCTGACGTATTTAAAGCGTGCTATAAACGCTTCAACAAAGCTTGGTTGAGATTATTGGGTCGGACAAAACAGTAAAGTCGGTAACGAAGGAGATTCAATAATTAGGAAAGAAGTGGTTGGGAGAACTGTCACTGTAACCATTATAATATATCAGCATAACATGAGAAAAATGAAGTAGAAAAATCTTGGTTTGGTAAGTCATGTATAAATTATTTAAGTCGGCTTTTTTCATAATCGGAGAACAAGATGGGAAACGATTGAAAACTGATGGTTTGTTCTTTGTTTTTAATATTATTCAAACTATCTTGCGTATGTTAAATAGTATTCTAAAGGGAATAGAAAATGATACTGCTTTTGGAGAATAACTAAACTAATAAAAAGAACCATCACTCAGAAGTAAATCATGATAATCAAGAAAGCACATGCTCTGTAACTTAAAGTGCCTATTGAGGAATCGAAAGTGGAATAAAATGTTAATTTAAATTAATGTTGATGTAAATTTAAAATTAAGTAAATGTTGATTTAAATAATTATCAAACAATATTTCACAATGATTAATCGTCTACACGAAACATAAATAGTAAACAATCAATGGCAAAGTTCACCATCTATTTCCATTCCATTCAGATTCACACACGAATAATTTTGTGTTCCTTTTAAATGCGTAGAAGAATAAAGCATTGAATATGTTGAAAGACAAACCCGAAGACTGTTCCTAGATGTGAACATTTTCACAGACGCTTTCTGGGTCTATTTTCCTTCGACATTCGGATGGTGTAGAAGAAAAACAACGGCCACCGTAAGTCCATCATACCATCTACGGTAGAGTATATTTATCGTTCATCGTTCGTTCCCATCCATTTTCCCTTTCTCGGCTCTTAATTTTGCGTGCGGTTTTACCTTACCGTGCGTGTGTGCCAGTGAGCGCCGGCAGCCATGATGATACCTTGCAACGCAAATTACATATTTGTTACGATGTCCTGGTCCTGTCGGGCGGTAGCAGTTGTCCTGCGCCCAGTCTCGTTCCGTTCTCCCCAATCCCCACCGAAGTCTTCCTTCGGTTACGGGTAAGGCAAATACATACACACATACACTTATCCTAAAACGCATGAAATATTTATTCAGTTCAGGGTATGGTATTGAAACACACACACACACACATGAGCGGGGGCTGGGTGAATGCGGTATGCATGATTTTTCTAAGCGAACATGAAACGCTGGCTGAGCTCTCGTCTATTCAGCTGATAACAGGGCAAATGTGGATATATTAAAAAAAAAACTAAATGTGCAAAATGCTGAAATCGACGAAAGTCACTCCAAAGTCTATCTTCTCTCTCTCTCTCTCTCTATCTCTGCTTCTCTCACTATCGACCTCTTTTTCACCATCATCTCGTTCTCATACATTCATTCCTATAAAACTATATCCTAATAGGAGCATCCTGCAGCATCCGGTCTTCATGCAAGAAACGACACAGGACATCTTTGGTGCATGTCTGTTTTTCCTTCGTGTCCAGTCCTTGGATGGTTCTTTTGCAAAAAAAAGTGCTCGGGCCGTGGCAATTGGTTGTCTTCATGCAGCAGTGCATTCGCCGCCGGTGCAAGCCAAGTACAGATCGCACACAACGTCCGTGCGGTCCTTATTTACGCGTAGTAGTCAGCTAAAGCAGAGGAAAAAGAAGTAGCCAAAGGGATGCAAGGAAAGCGTATTAGAGTGGTTGGCGAAGAAACCAATGTGCACACAACGTGTAGCTAGGGGAGAGGAAGAAGTGTTTGCCTGAAAGGAGAAGGTTTACCTTGGGTGCAAACTAGCTCCGGGAGGATAAGAAATGCGACAAAGGGACTATGTTAATTATGCCAACCATGGAGCATCAGCTAAGGGATCTCTCGAGCGGTTGGTTGCTATATGGGTTTGTGTATTTGCGTTTGTGTGATTGTTAGACAAGAAAGTAATTTCCAAGGCACATCTGTGAAGCATCTTTGCGGCAGCAACTGGCGAAGGCACACAAACGATAGCGTATTTTGCAACAACTGCACCTACCTGTCATTACTTCCATGAACTCTGCCGGTGTGGAACGCGTCGGAAGTTCGTTGTTTGCCGTCACAAATTAGGTTGCACGTGCCACAGTGTTGTTTAGCGGAAAGGAGAAAGGAAGTAAACAAAAGATGGAGATCGGGTCAGTTGCGTAAAGATGGATGAACCCTCAAGGACCCACGATCCACGAAGATAAGCGTGGAAGGTTCGGAGTCCCTTTTTTGCTTGATTGTTGACCGATACAACGGTCCCAATGGTCCCATACCTTCAAAGTCCACTGTGCCGGAACCGTCGGCATCAATTTCGTCCACGATGTCGTCCAGCTCCTCCTCCGGCACGGCCCCATCCAGCTCGCGAAGGATCGCTTTGAACTCCTCAACGGGCAGGTAACCCTTGGCTGAAAATTAGTAGATTGAAGATAAATTGTTTCAGCTGGTACGAGGAGGAGTGATCAGATAATTTTTTAATCTCCACAGAATGTCTTAGATTCGTTTAAACAAAATGCCTTAGGATATTAGAAAGTTTTTCTTGTTCGTGTTTTTGGCAAACAAAAAGAAGCCTAATGTCAAAAAGCAGACAAATAAATAATAGCCGCAAAACTACTCAATCAAGCGTGTCTATGTGCCGATCTGGTATCTCCGTAAATCTTTTCCTAGACATCAAGGACACCTGTCTGTCAGGACTCGCGATCGAAATACGCTGTGACACTAAATTTAATTTATTTATCCACCCGATCCACTCCACCTGGCCCCGCAAGGTGGTGTGGCCAGATTTATGCTCGTTTTTCCTCTCTTCAAATATTTGACGCTTGCACGTTCGGCAGTTCGGCCATCTGGTCTCGGGTCGGCAGACATTTTCTACCACTCTTAGACACCTCACGTTTGTCTTTTTGCACACCTCATCCCCTTGCTTGCGTCCAACTTTGGACGCCGCTTGCCGAAGCCTAAGCCAAGTTTCGGGACCTCGTCGGAGCCAGTGTGCGCACGCCACTAGCGCTGGCTTTTGGTGGTGCTTATGCTAAAAATAAGCTGACATAGATTCATGACAAAACGGTCGTCTGCCGTGAACGGTTGCAGTTTGCGATGGGAAAGAACGAACGGAACAAAAACCACCAATAGGTCCGTCGCGGAGGAAAAAAAGGATGAAAAGCCAGCGCAACCCAACATGGGCGGGTGTTCTAAGGGTGGCTCCGAAATGTGAACCGACCGTGCCGACCGGAATGACACCATCGGTTCGGGCTCCCGGATGAAGTGTTTTGCATAAATTTACCGAAACAGATACATGCGAGCGGAAATGATATTTGCATATTTGCGCTCGGCTCCTTACCGGCCGTGGACACGTTCGTTCCCGTAGCCCTACTCCGCCATTCGGTGTGAAGAAAACGGACCAAAACAAAAAGGAAGGAAAACTCTTCAGGACAAATAGTGTCCTCGTGTGACTTACCATCCTTATCGTACATCATGAACACTTCGCGCAGTTCCTTCCGGAGCGCATCGTAGTCCTCCTCCGGCTCGACGTAGTTCGAGGCGAGCGCGACAAACTCGTCAAACTCCAGCTGGCCCGACTCGTCCTCGTCGTACTCCTCGATCACCTCGTCCAGCTCCTCCTCCGTTAGCTTGTGGCCGAGCAGCTCCAGGATCGTGCCGATCACGTCCGTGGAAATGCTGCCCGTTTTCTCCTTATCGAACGCATTGAAGGCATCACGCAGCACTGGGAAACAAGGGGGAAAGGTCTTAGTCGGTACTAGTTTTTCTCATATCTTGCCTGAATTTGTTTTTTTTTATTTCCCCCTTTTTTTCTGGGAATGGAAAAATCTAATTTTCTGCCCAATCACCTGCCGCCGGGCGGGCATTGTGTTCGATTGTGCAACAAACGTACTTTCCAATGGGAAACTTCCTTCCTCGATATTTTTTCGTTTTCGCCAAATTTCCATTGCAATTTTTTCACATTTTTTTCACCTTTTCTTTCTGGTTTGGTGGGTTTTTTGCAGCTCATTTTAGACACCTACCCACTCGTGCGTTCGTAAAAACTCACCTTTCAACTGATCTTTGCTCAATTCCTGCTGCCCATGGGCGGGTGAGAGTGTAGCGTTGCGAATTCAATTCAAATCCAGCACCAGAAAACCGAAGAGAAACGTGAAAAGAGGGAGTGAAAAACGGGAAAATCGTCAATCGGCAACTGTACCGTGCGTGTGCGAAATGAGGTGCGCCACCAACGATCACCATTAAGTAATTAGTCAAGAGAAGAAACAAACAACGGCACAACAACACAGCCCGCGCGGAAAAGTGCGAATCCAATAAACAATTCGAACGCCGCGGCCAGTGTCGAATTTTCCACAAGTCGGCCACGCCGTCTGGAGTCGTAAATTCGCGAACCGCTCGAAGAAAGCAACGCCACGATCACCGCCGTTTTTCCGTACCTTGCCTTGGGTACTTTCCCCGGCGTCCGACATGGTGTCTGACATTTTGGCTGGAGTTTTTGGTTTCTTTTGGAGATTTAAACGATGAACAACACACGGGGTTTGCGAAAGGCTTGATGCACTTGAGCTGACTGTTTCACGTCCGAACAAGGCTACGTTGGAACTGCGCTTCGATGTGTCTTCGCCGGCCTATCTTAAGCAACGACCTACGACAATGCGTGCGTATAGTGTTTGCGTCACTCATCGATTGCAAACGCACGCCGGCTGCGTGCCGGCGGAAAATTGTCTGCATCCCTGCCGTTTTCCGTTGCCGATTGCGTTCGAATGCAATCGACTAGAACTGGGAGAACGTCACCATTGTGATCGTACGGGAAAACCCCCCGGGGTGAAAGTGTGATCGTGATCGAAACCGCGTGCGACAAAATTAAATACACTATCACCGATCACGCCGATTGATGGCCACCAAACCGCTCACGCACGCACGCACGCGAAAATCTTCTCACGTATCATGTGTTGAGTTACCTGCTGTTCCATCCGCACAATTTACGGTTCGATGAGTCAAACAGTGTGCCACAATTTCAAACCGGAAAATCCACTCTCGCCGTTCGGAAGGAACACAGTTGTTTCTCTTTTTTCTTCAAAGTCGACTGACGAACGACGAACGTGACTCCTTTGGGGTGTGCTGCTCCGGGTCGCGCAGCTGCTCCTGGCGCGGCTTAACCACTGCCTGTGGCCGCGAAGCGCTCGGCATCGAATCAACACCCCGGATCCGGATGACGGGACGCGTGCAGCTCGCGCACAGAACATACGCGACGATGGCGACGGCGTCCAATTTATCGATCGAGGAATTTTTGGGAACACATTCACGTTCGGTGCCCCTTCCACTCGGGCTCGGCTTTCTGGTTTGCGTTCGCGGTTTCGCACACACATCCGCGCACAGATGCTGGCCGTTTCGGGCCATCCTGATGGGCATCTGTAGCTGGTGGCCGCTCCGTCGGTCGGTCGGTCGGTCGGGTTGGCTTGTTTTCCCTTCTGCCGATGGGCAGTCGCGAGGCCGTGACGCATCGCTGCCAACTCCTGGGACCATGCGTTCCGGTTCACTGCCAATGTGGTCATACTTTACGCTGGGAGTAAAGCTGGGAATGTTGAACTATTAGATTTTAAAAATAAAAGAAGATTAATTGTTTTGTAGAATATGATAGTGGAACACTTATTTGCAAATAAATGCACGGTTTATTTAATTTTCATTTTGCCTTCCAACAGGTTGGTCATTCAATCTTTCCAAGGTGAAATGGTTTCAACTAGCTAAATTTCAGATTAAATATAACCTAAATTGCATTTTAATGATTAGCATTCGATTCTATTAAATTAATTCAACTAAACTAAATATTCTTCAGGATATCCAAATTATCAGGATTTTCTTAACAAGGTTTTTTTTTAAAGTGTTATTGGAAATAGAAAAGTTTAATTAATCTTATCTTTAATCTCTCTAATCTCTTTATCGATATAAATTCTTATAAATAAAAAAAAAACCATTGTATTCCTTCTTCTCCCTCCTTCTTTGGTCATGACTACCCTTGAGGCTTACTAAACTGTTACAATTTTTGTACGTAGATAGTCAGCCGCTCGTATAGGAAAGACCCGGTCTTGGTTGGGATTCGAGCCCACGTCTTCTAGGGCGCTCCCCTCGGTGCTCGTGGACAGATTTTCTTCCATTACCTTTACTATTTCCAATTGCTTTAAATGCACTTTTTTGCCATGATTATTTGTAATCAAACATCGATTTGGAGAATTTTTATGTATGCTATATCAAAAAATCAAAAGATAAAATTCAATTTAAGTAGAAAGTTTATTATTTTGAAATTCTTTTAATTTAAAGTAAATACTGTTATTCGTTTTGAAAGTTCTCGATAAATTACATGATCGTTAATCGATATGAAACCCAAGACTGATATGATCGGTTAAAGACCAACTATACAAAAAGTTAGGTATATTTTCCATTTTTATTTTTTGTTTTACTCATTAGACCGCACCCGGCACAAATTGTGTGTTATATGGTACCAATGATTCCTGAATATAAAGTTTCATGCTCGTATAATTAATTTATAAAGTATAAAGTGTATAAAAACTTCCTTTTATTATTAAATTACAAGAATCATACTTACTTCCTGAGGATGTATACTTCGAAAAAACTTTGTATGAAACATGATTTTTCAGATTTTTTTGTTCTATTTTATTGAATTAGTAGAATTTCCATATTTTGGCCACTTGAGACCCGACACCAATGGTTCGACAGTATACCGCACGATTGCAGCAACCGATCCTCTCGGGATGACAAGCATTCATGGTGCAAAAGGGAAAAGTTATTAGAAAAAAAGTAAAAACACTCGTGCATCCATCTCGGCATTAATCATCAGAAATTAAATATAATAAATAGAATCACGCATTCCTTTCTCGGTCACCGGGCATCGGAGCTGCCAGCGCGCACGGCCTGTCACTGGCCGTTTTTTGAACCAGTAAGCAAACGGGTACGAATGGCATCTTTTTGGCCCTCGTGACCGTAACGTCCGTAAAGCCGTCTATCTAATTTGCTTCATCTTGGCCAGCTGACCCTGCCGATAGCGCACGGCTGCACAATCTGTAAACATAAAAGTGCTCCCGCATGAAAAACGGTACCACAGGTGGGTTTTTTTACGGAAAAAGGAGAAAGAGGATGGGTCAATTTGATTCGCAAATTCCTTTGCGTTTCGGAAGTTCGTCAGATTACTCCGTTCGGATAATATTGACAGGCATAAAATGGATTTTGATTTTTTATTTTTATAAGCTCTGTAGTAAAAAACATGCTTAGTGCAATGTTAAAAACATAACCGATGTGAAAGGAATTATAACATTGTTTTCCCACAAAGGAACCCATATTTTATCAACAAAAAAATATTCTCCACGTTAATCCTCCAGAGAGAAACCCTTACAGAGTATCATAACCATCTAATCACCCATTTTATCGCACAGTAATTCCACTTAGTCGAGGGTACAAAAGCAGAAAATCGAACGATTCAAACGGTACGGTACGGTCCCGCTAAGCCGGTGTTTTTCCTTTTTCCACGAAAAATACACCTCCCGAGAAATCCTATAAAAACGGATCGATTTCTCAACACCGCCAACAGCCCGCTGGATCCTTCTTCATCCGTAGCTCACTAAGGTTCGACTTCCCGGCTGGCCACAAGCCCTCGCCCGGTGCCGTACTCGTTCGTACCATAAATCAGTTCGATCTGGAAAGTTTCACTGCTGCCCGGCACCAGATGTGGTGAGGCTCTTGGGTTCATTAATGTTTTATAGGACAGTTACCGCGGGCGCTTCGAGGGTCGCGCTGAGCGAGCATAGTTGCTGAACTTGATAAAAGTTATTATTATCAAGAGATTCGTTAATGAAAAGATTACGGCTGCCGACGTCGGAACGAATCGCGGGTAGGATAATGTTATACGTCCCAAATGGGTTTCCTTTAAATCCGATATATTTTACGAGTGGCTAACAGATGCTTTTGATATTAATACGGTTCTGCACGATTAAACTAAACATTTACTTTCCCTCTTTAAAAAAAAATAAATTCACACATGTATTTTTGGTTTGACACCAGCCGCCTGGTCCCTTTTTTATCTGTTTGTAGTTCGTTCTTACTACCTTTAGTACACTCTCACTGATAACTCACATCAGTAAATCCAATACCTTTCCTCTGCGGAATGTCCTGTCCTTTTCCAGATCGCCTGAAATGCTTTCATCTTTGCAGCACGTTTTAAATCCACCTACAAAGCTTTGATTTTCTGTGAAAACTCCATTTCAATGGTGTTCAACAGAATAAGTATTACGGAAGAAGGCGTGGTGTCATTTTGCAAAGCCTTATCAACACCTTCGCCGGAATTTTGAGTGCAATGGGAGCAACGTCAGGAAATTCTGTTTTCACACATGTAGAAAGAACGGATGACACAAGAAAAGTTTTTCTCTTGATAAAAGTGACTGTAGTATGAGTTTAAATTTCATTGGAAAATGGATTTAAGGTAAAAAGGTGAATAAAATGAAACTTATCCGGTCTGATGCGAACGACACTCGCCTGCATGCATTTTCGAGGGCAACCAACTATAACATTCTCTCTGTTGCGAGTAACTTAAACATGTTAAGACAATTGTCGATGGGTTCCCAGTGCTCCATGGCAACATCCGTTCCGGTGTGCCCGGATGACTCCGCTACTTTGTAAGTTATTTCTGCTCCCGGGGCCACGTCTTTTGCACGACACGCGAGCATTTTCCGTGAACTTACCCGGCATCTCGTTTCCGTACCGACAGCGAAAAACAAACTCCTGTTTGCACGCCAACGCACACAAAACGATGCAACTAGTGAGCGTAAATGCACGATGCACTTATACTTGCTACCTTCACGACGCTGCGCATCCTTACGCCCTTTGGAACGCCAACAGGTCGGGATAAAATATAAGCTGTTTCATTGGCCGGTTTCGAAGCGCTTCATGCGCAACATTAAAACAAGAAACTTTTTCTTTGCACCCAACGTTGTGCAAAATTTTCTCACTCCAAAAGGCACTTCAGACCCATTGTCCTGGGTCCGTCGTTCCGGTGGTTCATTCGCAGGACGATGTGCATGGCTAATACGATCAGCATGTTTACGGTACGGTGAGCGGTAACAATATTTTGCTAATGTTTCTGTCAAGCGTCCCTGCGCCATACTCAATAGGTTTTGTGAATTTTCAGTTCATCGTGCTGCTTGTGATTTTCCGTTGGAATAAATTTCGAAACAAAATTCTGAAAACCAGCAGGTGTTCCACCTGCATAGCTTCATGATTTAAAAAAAAATATTAAAAAAAACATAGCAAACCTTGTTTTGCTATTTTAAACCCCGGCACAAAGACGTCACGAAAAGGTACGATAAAGTTGCAAGTAAATATTCATGTTTCCAAGAACGAATACAAAGAACGCAATGAAAAAAGTCCGAGACACGAATTGTCGTTTTGATCCTTCCGGCGAGTTTGCGCTTGGCTCTCATTGTGCCTGCGGCACAGAAACAACATAAGAATACTACTTATGCGCTCCACTCGCTTCTTTCTTTTGCTTATCGTTTTGTCAAAGTGCCGTATTTTCGCATTTCCGTTCCACTCAAACCTTGTGACCCCCGCCATTTAAAGTATCAACCCATCGCCCCGGTTGGAGGCGTGTTCGCATGTTTTAGTGTGCTTTAAAAACTCAACAACGCGTACACAAACCGAGCACGGCCCCAAGACAAAGTTCCTCGTGTCGCTCGAGTCGGGTCGAGCAGCGGTGTCTCATTGACCCATATTTACGGGTAGGTCACATCCGGAGGCAAAAACTTCTTCCATCGCTTCCGGTTCGGCCCGCAGCGACCGCGGCAATAGAAAACTTCTGCTGTGCAAAGTGCGTCCGAACAGGGCCGTGTTTCGTCGGTCGCCAACCGTGTCCCTATGGGTTGCAATTCAAGCCCGCCCGGCCTTAGCACGCTGGGAAAATGGCTTCTTTTTGGTTGCAGTTTTTCTTTCGCTTGCACCGGGTTTTGCAACGGGGACACACCTTTAATCAAGCAAGGACGGAGCGGAATTCTAGCAGCATGTTTTTGGCTACGTTCCGCTAAACCCTGACTAATGTGTTGAATAAATCGAAAGGTCATCCGAATGGGAGGAACACGAAATGGCACAATCTATTTTGTAGCTGCGCCGCGATCCGTCGTTGAAAAATGTAAGTTGGCTGCTTGCGCTTGCCAGTGGAGGAATGGTGCAGTGCACGGCGAGAAGCATAAATTATGATGTTTGACTTATTTTTAAACGCTGTCATAATAACATTTTTCACGACTCGTGTGATAAAACGCTGCATCCAGTGGTTATGACTTTGTTGTTGAGTATAAGCTGAAAGAAAAAGAAGAAACTCTTCTGACTTAATTTTATTTTAGAAGGACCAATAACGAAACTAACCAAATGGCAAGGGTGTGTAAAGTAGTAAACCATAATTAATCAAATTTCAAAGATATATTCATCGGTATATAATATTATACGATAATTAAGACGTATCGCAGAAGAAAAATGTTATTATGAAAGTGTTTCCGAACTGAATATAGTGGTTTTGACAGAATGTCATTTCAAATGTAACAACTTTCCATAATGCCAAAGTGCCATTTAGTTTGTATAATTTGAAAGCTATTTTTTATTTATATCATTCTGATTGTAGGATATGGTGTCATGTATCATCAGGCGTATATAGAATGAATACCGAGTCATGAAACAATTTAAAATAGCATTTTTCTAAACGAAAGGATCATGCAGAATGTAGTCTTGTTGCATATTTTTAAAGTTTAGTTCAATAGTTTCGTTTACGTAAATCTTGCACAATCAACTTTTTGGAAAATCTTTATTTGTGTGGTAATTGCTTTGCTTATATTCAAATAGGGTAAGTGCTCCAATAGTGGTGCTAGTACCAATAGTGGTTGTAGTGGAACAAAATTCTAGCTCTAAGACGAAATACAATGGAGATATTTGTTCTTCTATGAAATGTTCTTTGATCTTCTGCGAAGTGTTTAAACGATAAACCTTATGATTCCGTAATAAATTAAGGCTCCAAAATGAATATTTTCCGAACAGGTTGTACTAATATGCTGGATTTCTGAAGAATTTATCAGGTATGCCATGATTTCCTCTATGAGGCCAATGCATTGGTCTATAAATATTTTGGCTGTTCTGTTTTGGATATGCTTCAAAAATAAGTCACAGTCAAAATATATTCAATCATTTCCAAGTACTACCATCACTATAGAAATACGATACCAACTATAGGAACCATACCACCATTATAGGAGCAACCAACTCGCAAGAAATATACGCTTTTTTCGTGTATTTTTTATGTTTTATGGTGAAAATAGATGTTCTCCAGAAGAAAAGTCGTGTTTCGATCATAATTGGTACAAATATGTAAAATATTGTGTTCTTAACACTTATAAATTACATCATATTGTTAGTTACATTACTTAGTGCACCACTATTGGTACCGTTATCCTACAACTAGATTTTTCAAAGGTCGATAAAAAGTTAAAGGATCATTATAAAAGTTATGTGCGCTTTGGTGTTTAACAACTGGATCGGATTAAGCTCGACATAAGAAGGTTGACTGTTTTTATTTTCCAGAATCAGCTGTAGCATTTTTAGCTACTTACTCTTTTTAGCAGCAAAAAAGCTTTCAAACGTAGGGTCTTCTGACTTTCTAGGAATGATGGGATATCTTCTAGACTTCTAGGAATGATTTGAAATATACAACCAGAACCGTATTGTTAAGTATCGTTGAATATACTCGATAGAATCGACTTTAGCGATGATTTCGGAACAATCAAAACACACTCCACTTGATGGTAGCCCTCCGAGGTTTCCCAGCGCGAGATACCGCAGAAGTTGTTTATTTGCAATGCACTGCTCGCTTAAACTATAAGATCAACATCAACATCTCTCATCATCCTACAGCATTTTCCCCCTTCCCGATGGAAACCCCCCGCTTCCCTTCCTTTCGCCCCATACTCTCCATACGAACCCCAAGTGGGGAAGGAAAAACACGCAAAACAACCGCACAGCCGTCCAAATCAGCGCTGGATGCAATCCACGAACGGAACGGATAGAATGTAATCACTTTGAACAACCTTTGGCAACAAACAAGGGTGAAAACTTCGAATGGAAGGCCTCCGTTGGCTGGATGGTAACGGGTTTCCGCGCGCTCAGCTTTCCTCACGGGTGTCGAATGATTTTGGACGGACGCTTTTAGAGTTGGAAGCGAATAGAAAGGACTGTGGTTGGTTCCGGGGAGAAAAATATACGGCACAACTTCCTCCTTGGTGCCGGTGCCCGATGTTTGCTGCATACGGACGAAGCAGAAGAACCGGAAAAAATATTCTTTGGGTGGGATCTGTTTTTTTGGTTGCATTTTTCTGTCTCTTTAGATCGATTGCTCGACGAAATGATTGCTGGTTTTGCGAAAGGAACATAAAAGTCATTGCTAGGCGATGCCGGCGCCGGGATGCTTAGTCATCACCACCGGTCATGACTTCCATGAATTCTGCAAGGGAAAAGAAATGGAGAAATGTTTAGCAGAGCTTGTGACATAAATCTACCAGCCTGTGGAACTGAAAACCCACCATCGAAGTCCACGGTTCCGGAGCCGTCGGAATCGATTTCCTCGATCATCATGTCCAGATCCTCGTTGGTCAGGTTGTCGTCCAGCTCCTTGAGGATTTCGCGCAGCACCTGGGTGGTGATGTAGCCGTTACCCTCCTTGTCGTACAGACGGAAGGCCTCCTTCAGCTCCTGCTGCATCGCCTCGGCATCCTCCTCAACCATGAAGCGGGCCGCGAGCGTGACGAACTCCTCGAACTCCAGCTCACCGGAACCGTCGGCATCGACTTCATCGATGATCTCCTTCAGCATCTTGTCGTCGAGCTGGTGGCCCAACATGCTGAGGATCGTACCGACCATCTGCGTGCCGATGCATCCCTTCTTCTCCTGATCGAACGCGTTGAACGCATTGCGGAGCACTGCAAAACGGAGAACGAAGAACGTAAGCAATTAGCACATGGCGCGAACCATAAGCGAATTATTCAAATTAAAAACTCGTTACGTGGAAAACGCTCGTCTGTTAAATCCCACGTCTGGGCACCCTTCTATTTCCCTCCCACCCTCAAAGAGGAATTTTCCGGGTCATCCACTACCTTTCGCAGCTTTCGCACTGCTTCCCAAGATCGTTTCGTGTTTGGTAAATTTCATCTCGACACTCCCCGAAATGGGATGCGCCCGTGTTTCGTATTTTTAGCGTCAGTGTAGGTAATTTGATGCAGTGTAGCTGTTTCCCATATGGAGCAACCACATCACACACTCCGTTGCATCGTTGCTCGCAATTGGCGCTGTGCTTGTTTCCCCATCCCACTGCATCGTTTCGTTTGCTCGTCTTTTCGAATTGTCTCTTGGATGGGGAGTTTTCTTTGGCACGTGTTTCCACGTCCCCGCGCACGATCTCCCACCCCCGTTGGCAGATTGGCTCATCTTTTGCTCGCTGTTACTGCTCCCTTCGTTCGCTGCTACGATGTGTTTATTAATGAATGAACATCGGCTACAACCGGCGACCGTGGCCCGCATCGTAAAAAACTATAGTTCGTGCTTCTGGCGTTTCGCAGAGTGGTTTCCTTTAAGCCACCCTTTCGAGTACCAGGCCGGGCGATGTTTGTTTGTCTTCGCTACTGCATTTTCAACGTTCGGGGAAGCCGTGCGAAATTTATTTTCGCATCATCCCAACGAAATCCGGTTGCTTCTGCTACTATGCGGCTGGGGGGAGCTGCTTAACATATTACTCTCCCCTTTTTTTGTTTACTGCCATGACGTCGCGGGTTGACATAAAACAGAAACGAACGAACTTGCACATGGCACCCGGCAGTGTACAGTTTCCGACGGAAGCATCAAACGGAAACCAAATTGTCGCATACAAAATGGGAAAACCAAGGGTGTGTGTGTGTGACACACGTGAATTAAAATGAAATTTTCTATTACGTGCTTCTGAGCGCATCCCGCTGTTTTGGTTCGTTTTATTGCACAGAAACGAACTTTATGTGCCTCCCAGGGGGTACATTTTCTGTTTGGAGGTTTAAATACGTTCAAGGATAAAATTCTCCCATTAAAATGTTTATGCATTGGTATGAGGTTAATCGTCGATTATTTTGAGATACCAAAATTTGCAACGTTGTAAAAACCGTTATTGGTATGAAAACGATATTTGAATTAGATGTAGTTACGCTCTGCTTGCACATCCTTTTTTAATTATTTTTTATTTATTTTATAAGTTAAGCTATGTATGATCAATCAAAACGACAGGAAATTTGAGGACCACTTCAAAAGCGCTTTGCATTTTGGTCATGCGTTTTTCCTGCAACTATTACACTCATAGACAATCTTCATGCTCGTGCCTCACACAACAAAAATAGCCCGTTTCTTCCATTGTCATGCAGCATATTGCATCGACCGATTATCGAGAGCCACCACACAACAGGTGCATAAGGTGCATGTTCATCGTCGTAAAAAAAGCGTTTCGTATATGGGGTCTCTCGTGCGTTGTTCGAATATTAAATCAAGAGTTCACCATGGAACCCGCTTGGTTTCGATCACGTCGCGTTAAAATCGTTGTGTGAACGGTAACATTTTGCACCACCTCGCGCTGTCGATACCATTTTTCATGCTTTCCTCTTTTCAACAATATGATTTTTCTGCCCCAAAACAAAAATCCTTTCCCCGAGGGTTAAGTGTTTAAAATTGGCCTGTTTGCTTTTTGGAGGGCACCATAATTCAAGTTCATGGCTACCGTGGGCTTTACCCGGTGAGCCGGGGTTGTCACGTTGATAATAAATTTACAAGTGACTGTAAATCGCTATTTTCGCTTGCCAAAGGTAGGGAAAGGCGAACCGAATGAGGAAAGTGTTGGAAAGATATACTGTATTGCGATCGGTGTGGGATTGTGTAAATAAATCAATTTTATTCCAAACGGACCTTTTTTGCGGACGTCTTTTCTTATTCTGTATTGCACTTTTTGCTCGCCCGATTCATGTGTTGGTAACGGTTCGATTGATTTTTTTATTGAGCCGGTTTTTGATGACACATTCAATAAAAATTATAAAAGAACGGTGTTGCAAGAAGGCAAACATATATCCTGCCGATTCCAAAAGTTCTGCTTAGGAAAACATTCTCCATACAAAAGTCAACTTCTCAATTTCTGGTGATAATTATTTTTACATCAGTTAACATACACACCAAGCCCGCCACGTTAACCCTGTTCCGGTAGAGGAAGTTTGGAACCGTTTAAAAAATAAACACCCCGAGCGCGAATAGCTAATTGATTGGCAACGAGGTTTAAATTGTTCGTCAACATCTACAAACCTCACCCCGACCATCTTCGCCATTGCGACGTCTCAATCATCCGCTTCGCCTTCGGGTGGACCATCATTTAGGATCCTCCTGGGCCGATCTTTTAACGGTTTTATTTTTGACCTGCCACGAACGCGAGCGTAATTTATTTTGTCTCGCTCAAAACGGTGGCGAACTATTTTTAGTTTAGACAGATTCACCAAACCGACGGATCACTCAAGGATTGGGGCTGGGGATCACTTTTCTGAAAAAAAAAATTTCCCACTAGCTCGCGCCAGTCACATATGTTCCGATTCCGTTTTTTCACCATTTTCCTCGGCGACCCATTAAATCGATGCAGCGATGGAAATTAGTCTAATTAACGCCGTTCGCTTCGGCTATAAATACAACGATCGCTCGGTCGCTTCAATTCGACCAAGATCGACCGGTCGATGATCTTGGTGCCAAAGCAGGGGAACCGAGTGTTTGGTGCAAAAACCTGTCGAACCTGTGCCGTGCTCCAGTTTGCGATCGGGGGCTTAAGATGGAGAAAACACGCTTAAACTGCATCAACGTACAAAAAAGTGCGCAAACTAGATCATAATCTATCGGAGCGACGATCATCGAGCTTCGCTCGACGATTTGCAACGAATGCAAACAAAAATCAGAGCAAACACTCAAATCGAAGGTGACGATCTCGAACTTTAAATGTTCGCCAACGGCGTCCGGTTCGGTTTCATGGCGGTGGACGTTTATTATGGCTTCACATTGCTGGCGATATTTTAATGCGCATGAAAATCACTTCCAAACTGCACTAATCTACGAAGCGAATGGTTCGGTGTTTGGCGCTCTCGATTGAATGTTTGAAGTCGATCAAACACTGCAGTAATTTCTTCGATTTAGAGTCGGTTCAATGCAAACCGGCTCTAAAATAGATTAGGTTTTGGATCAGGGCAAAATAAGATCTTTTTATTTTCCACTTTTCTCTGTCACCTTCCTTCATCAAAAGAATCACAAAAAGAGGAAAACATAATTTCCCCACCCGTACTCCTGTGGCAGAAAAGTTTGTTACTCGGCCAAAGGTGGACGGGAATTGAAAAAGGAGCGTGCAAAATCATTCGACAACGAACTTCTCCTTTGGCATTGATGGTTTAGTTTGAAATTTAATTCAGCCGCACAAGAAAAGAATATATTTTCTTGACCCACACATTGGGATCTTTTTGCCATTTCCTTGAGTTGTGCAACATTTTGCTACCGTTTTTTCCCCGCTCCAACTTGGCCACCATGGACTGTTAGAAGGAGAACGATAATCACCTGACCCGCCACTGGAATGTGTGCTCGTGGGAATCGTTTGATCTCGACCCGTTCTCGAAGCGGCGGGAGACTATAAACGTGAATCGTAAAACTTGGAATAACTAAATCGATTCGGCTGATCGGCGAAACGGTGGTTGCGGTCGGGTGGTGTCGCATAAACTGGACTAACCTCGAAAAAGCTTATGCCAAACATTACACATGGCTTGCAGCGGAATTGGTTGCCCGTGCAACGTGTTACAAGAATGTAATAAACGGTTGTGAACACAAACCTACCGGGGCGTTTAGAAAAATGGTTATGATTTCCATAAATAATTTACATAGATATCCCTCCGGCAAATAGCCGTCATTTACAGCCGTTTAAAAGATACGGCAGCTTATCAGGCCCATGGTCAGCGGGAAAGATAAATGGGAGGGCTTTTAACACCTTGCCGATGCTTCTTCTGCCTGCAACCACATTAGAGGAAACGTTCTTACCTCTAAGGAGGTTGTCAGTTTGGGAGGACCACGCAATTAAATACACATCTGTCAACGTCTCGTTGTGAGCGCGAGACGAAATGATACTCCTCGTAAATTCCTAATGAAGAAATGAAGTTTACCTTCAACATCCTTAGGCGGCTCGTTTCGTTGAGTTCTGCGCTACCTCAGTGAGCTCATTTCTGGCCGCTTGCAGTTGTCGTGTGTCATAACGCGTTGCTATCATCGCCCGTAACCACTGACGTCATCCGTGGCCCGAATCGATCAATCATCGCTAACAATCGCTCCCGTGAAAGTGAAAGCAATTGGCTACCGGTCCCGGGGATGGTGAAATTGGCATGGCACAAAGTATCCTATCATGCGAGCTACCTAGCTTCCGATTGACTCTGAGGACGCGTACCGTACAGCCAGACTGATCAGATCTCTACCATCTCTTACCCATTCGTGGTGCTTACTCAAGGACTTCTCCCGCGTCTAGCCGACCGGTTCTCGTACGAGCGTTTGAAGTTGAACCGATGGCGGGTCCTTGAAGCGCCGTCAAACTGCTACCGACCTGTAGCCGAAACCGCCACCGGGTGTTTTGCAAAGTGGAGCAGTTTTTCGGAAAAGATTACAACCACGAGGAGGCGCAAGGCGAGGTACTCGTTGAGTGGGCTTTCTAAGCAGCGTTTTGTTTTCTTCCGAGCCACCCCTAACCAAGCCCACCGGTGGCGTGGAGTCCTAGGTCATGTCGGTTGCCCCGAGGCACTCATGTTCGTGAAGAAAGGAAACAAGAAAACTAAATCGCTCCGTCGCCCAGGTGGCTCCATCCGATGGCAGCTCACTCTTGGCGGTGAAAGGATCTCTCCGGGCTGGTCGGAAGGCCACGATTGTTTTGTACACCTGTTCCGCACCCACCGATGGCTTATATAATAACGCACCGGCCATTAAAGTGACATGGACGCGAAACCGAGGAACAAACGGAACAATGCGGTCCACCTCCGGGGCTCAGGCTGCGCGCAAAAAGAAAGGAAACCGTCGATGATAGGATTACTTCGACGTGCGTTAATGTTCGCCGAAACAATTGAGAAGCTTGAACAAAACCGTAAAACTAAACGAATAAATAGAAACAAACAGTTTTTAGCGAACCATTTAGCCAATGTTCGCCAAAAACAGACGGATCCCACCGGCTACCGGCAATGATCGATACCATTTTCGTGAAAGTAAACCCGTACAGTTGCTCGATTCCGTGGCTCGATTTGTTGGAACAACTTTCGATCGCAAGGGCGTAATGGTAAATGGTTGAGCGAAATTGATTGGAACGAAAATTGCTACCTGTATGAAGCGAATAATCTCGCCGAATTCCCATTGGTTGCCTTGTGTAATTTATAATTCATCCGATAAATGAACTCCTTCCTGGCAAACGGGTCCTCGCGACTGGGTCAATATTTGATTTATTCTCTTTATCTCATTTAAAAGTATTGATTTCAAGAGATGATGGTGAATGGCAATTTTTCAGAGGAAATATGGTCCTCGAATTGCATCATTTCGGTTAATTTCTACGTTCAAATTAATTAATTTATTTTAAAATCCCATTCTTCAATCTCTAAAGTATGTTAACACAAGCTTTTAGAAATATTCTAAATGGAAACATATTGAAATTTATTCCATTTAGAATGACAATTTTCTTGAACTATTTTGTTATATGATATTTTCTTAATTCATTCAAACAAACAGATGAATTGTGCGTGATCGGTCGCTTTGGCCGATGGTTAAAACTCATAACCAATCAAGTTACAAATCAGGTTTAGCGGCGACAAAATACATTTCCACCAAAACTGTCGATCCAATCAGGTCTATAATTTGATTACGAAAACAATAACATTCCTACCGCAAACGAAACCATCATAATTAGGTTGCATCAGTTGCATGAAAACAGGTGTATTATTTTCCCCCGTACGATGTCCCACTCCCTTTCGTCAACGAAAGCGGTTTAAATGTTGCACGATATGCACGACGCCGGTGCCACTTCCCCATCACCGCCCATCAGTGCGCGGAAACTTGACCTCCACCAGCTTCAGTTCGCGGCGGTCGGAAACCGTGTACGATGCGTTTTCCACTTCGTAACGTTTTTCATCACTTCCTCGAGCGCGTCCCGAAAAGTATATACTTACGTTCCAACTGAGCTTTATCCAGATCATCCTATCGGAGCCGGGGATGGAAGAGAAAAGAAGAGCGTGCGGAAGGAAGAGAAAAGAAGAGCAAAAGAACACGTTAGTGAAGTTGATTGGATTTCTGGCATGCTTCCAGGCGATATTTTCGCGCATCGCAAATCGAACGCAATAAACCTGCCCTTAGCTTGGGACCTGCCTATGGAAGTCCCAATCTCATGGCAAGGAGCGAAGGGTTTTTGGGAGGGGAGTGAAGTGTAGGCTTACGCCCAAAATTCAACCATTGGAACTTTGGCGGTTCGACAAAGCCATGTCAGCTGTACGCGAGGATGGGCTAAGCCTCGTGGAATCCCTTTTCTTCTCCCGGGGAAAGTTCAACTTTTATCTCCACCGTGTGGGCCGCAAATCCCATTCTGCCGCCCGTGGTCTAGCACACAGCATCCCAGCACTAATCGGAAGGCGACTACTAACACCACTACTGTATGGGATTATAAATAGACGGACGTGCGTTCCCTGGGACGGACTCGACGGGCCTGCTAACGAATTCCCGGTTCGCACGGCGAGCTCATTTGTATTCTGGCGAGCAGTTGGCACTTTTCCCTACAATTCTATCCCTCACCCAACCCCCTCCCCATGGTGGTTCCGCAAATGCTGGGCATGGACCACCCCGGGGGTGATTGGTTTCGGTGCCATCGGAACAAATTTGACAGGTCACTCATAAACTCGCAATTGACGAGATCCACCCGACGGGGGTCCGTGAAGTACGTGCATGTGTATTGCCATAAAATCTATCGATTTGATGGGTTGCACCCTTGGGGGAGGTGGGGGGCCTATTCGCGACGTCGTTCCTGCTTACTTTTCAATTTTGCAACGATATAAACAACCGAACGGGGCGCATTTCTCCCGAGTCCATTAGGATGATTGAAAGCGTTCCCCGAAGCGCGTGCATTTCGGTGTTTATCGAAAAGAAAAAAGGGTGATTCCGAAGTACACTTATTAACACATATGTGGAATTTTTTTGCATTGCTTTGAGGCAAACAAACAACACGGTTCGATTCAACTCCTTGTGACGGTGACATTCTTGAGTGGCCGTTCACTTTTAACATCGGGTTTGGGTCCTTTCAAAACCTGTTTTGACTATCGAAAATTATTATAACGTCCACCTGTCGTCATAACATGAGAGAACAAAAAACTATTAGACATCAATTAAACGAGTGGATTGTTTTTTTAACGTTGCTCCATCAAGTGTAACAACAAAATATTCGTTCTTGGAACTTTTTTGCACAGACAAGAGGTTAAAAAATTATTTTGAAAACTGCACATCAAGCGCTTGAGGAACTGTCCACTTCTTGTCGTTACACCATCTTTCCCTAGATTTATAACCTCTACAGGTGTTTAGCAGCCACGCGTTCTCCGTTTTAACCGTGTTTTGCCTCTTATGACATTTTCACTTTCGAATTTCGCGTGTTTGGAGACGTGAGACCTTTCGAAAAATTCTAGTCTAGCTGACGCTGACGTTTGTTCAACGGAACAACCACACATCGGAACGCGTGTAGAATCGGGTGCTAGAACGAACCGCTGAACGGTGATAGGGCGCATGGGCTTCACTTCGCAGCGCCAACAGGGACACCACCACCACCAAGCCGACGACGGTGCGTAACACCACCAGGGAAAGCGATCCAGGGCCACCGGGCGAGCCCATTTTTCCTTCCTTCCCGAGCGCCGAAAGAAAACTCGCTCGAATCCCGAAACCGCCCTCCGAAACGGTCCACCACCGTGCACCGTGACCTCCCGGTGAACATTACGTGCGGCGCGAGCCGCCCGTCACCCGCACACGCCTGGCTGCACTTTGTATTCGCGAGTGCCCGAGTGCCGGGCATTGTGTCGGGTCGCCGCATCGTCAAGCCAAAGTGTGCGTCCTCCGTGTTGAATCTTGGGTTGTGGCGCAAAATCTTGGCAAAAGTGTGCCCGGCCCTCGTTTCGAAACTAACCATGATGGTGCACTACACTGGTCACGCTGGCAAATGCACTGAACTCGTGCGGGGTCTTGCGCCCTCGACGTTGGTGCTCGCGGCCACTAGAATGCAAACTGACGCGATGCAGTGCAGCGGATTTTGCGGCGGATTCGTTCGCTGCCGGAAAAATGACCGCCGGCTGGGCGCTGATCGTTTATTAAAAAGGTGCCCGCATCCTGCCCTGCCTTCCCCCCGGGCCAGTTCCTTTCGCCCGCAACTAGGATGCACCCTTCGACGGGCGACAATGAGCGCGAAATTCTTGGTGGTGCAACTTCGCTAAGGTACTATAATATTTCCGAACACTTTCCCCCCATTTCATCCCACCTCCCTCTGCAAGGGGATGTGCCGTTTTTTGGCAAGGCACGGGTGTATGTACATAGGGCCTGGGTAGGTCCTTTCCCCGCCCTGGATGTCTCTCTCCGCTTCCCTGACTTTGGTGCACGCGTTTAGGCGGACAATTCGTCCGATCGTATGTCAAAACTCCACCCTCAGGGGTGGGGGAAGGGGGAATGGAACACCGAACAACAGGTGGAACGCGTAGGACACCGGGAGCACTTGCACTTGCCGCATACACCGCTCGCGTCAGTGGACGTCAACTTTTCCCTGCAACTGCACTATATTTTATAGTTGCTTCCCGTGTCGCGGAATGTCTCGACGATGCGCGGGCCTCGGCCTACTCGTTCGTCTCGCGTGGTTTGAATTTTTTTGGAACCAACCCAAGTGTCCGACATGGACGACGTACAGGCTGACGTACGTCGTCAGGGAAACACCACACAAACAGCGGCCGCGGCCGGGGCGACCGCGAAACGCCAACGAATACTTACGACGACCGACATTGTGCTGGAGGTGATAGGTGCTCGTGGTTATCAGCGAAAAGCGTCTAGTGTGGCCGGAAAACGACGGCTATCCTGGTTCTGCGGATCTCGCTAGAATGAAACGTGACCTCACGGCGCTGCGACCAACTGCTACCGATGCGATGTCGATGTCTCGTATAGTTATATACGCCGATCAGGGCAGGCGGGAATTTTCCACAAAACGGGGGGCAGTGCGGAAAAGAAGAAAACCTCGCACGCGCACCCATCGTATAGTGATTTGTTTAATCTCGGTCTAGGGTCGGGGCGTTTATTTTTATTCTTCTCCCGATAATAATCATCCGACCCTGGGGGTGGTTTCTCGGCCTACTTTCTCTACGCAAAGGCCCCCTCCCTGGGGTGGGTGGCCCAGAAAGAGATGGAGCGAGCCGTTTCCATCTTCGCCCCGGGACGACAATAAGTGCGGTAGCGTGTGCTGCACACACTCACGCACGCTCGCTCGCTCACTTGGATGCTGCGATACAGACGTTACTCCCTCGCAACCAATTAGTAAACGGCTGTGGTTCCTGCGATTTTGTGATCTACTATACATTCCATTCCCGGTTGCCGGGAAAACCCGTTTTTGGTTGCCGACACCTTTTCCCTGGCAACCGCAGGAAAACGGTTGCGTTCAGGTGGAACCTGAATGTGCAACAATGTGTACAATGTATCACACAATACTAATTACAAACATTAAAAACGTAATTGACTTCTTCGTGTTGGTTTTCCCGGAGATCAAGGTTGAATTCAAATTCAAAATTTTTTTTTGATAATAAAAGTATTTCTAAGGTTTAGCATAAATTTGGGTAGAATTTAAGTGTTTCATTTTAAATGTCTATTGAATAATGGAATTTTATAAATTACAATCTTAAGGATGATCGTTATCTGGTTCCCCTCCTTCTGAATAAAGATTCTTCCCTTTGGGGGTTTTCGGTTCGTCAATTTGTTGCCTCGAAGGTGGGGGAGTAGAAAACCGCATCCGCATCCGCGACCGTGGCGTTTCCACGGAGTCTGAGGGGTTTTCCTCCCGGGAGGGCAACTCGTGCTTGTGCTACGGGCATATAAAACCAAACGTTACCGCTGCTTCGGAAGCCGTCCTACGCGTGTGTGTTGGTGCACGTGGTTACATTCACGGTCCTTCTACCTCCCTTGAGCACGACCACCATCTTAGGCTGAGATCGAGTCATTCTGAAAATTTTCCTACCGCTTGCCGTTTATAATCCGTAATGCTTCTCACTCGAATTATAGTAACAACCGCTCGGCGTAACGCGCACGTAAGCGGTAGTATCGCATTTTGCTGCCCTTTCGCACCGCCGCGTAATGGAAGAGTAGGCCTTCCCGCTCACACGAATAGACTATTTTCTTCTCGGTGTACAAAGTGTTATACTACCCACGAGGAACTAAAATAATGGAGCCGTTTCCTAGTCAGTTTTGATTGTTTCGTCATGTTTGAAAAATAACCCTCACATGTTTGCTTTCGTCTCACGGACAGCCATTACAGGACCATTAACTAGGAATTATCCCATCATTGTCATATTTATAGAGGTATATTAAATTAAAAATACTCACCTTTGACCACAACGAACTAGATGGCGCGGTATTCCGTATGAAACCAAAACAATTTTTCTCCACCATTAACTGCCATAAACATAATAATGTTCATTAACCATTGGTGGTCGGAAGCATTGTTTCATTGCAAACAAGAGTATGAATTGCAGCTGTTCAAAATGTACTAAAAGCATAAATGAAAAAAAGAGCATTCCCGTTGCACCCGATTGAATTACTCCACATGAAACATCTATAACACCAGCAATCGATACTAAATAAAAACGCATCAAATATGTTTGCGCTTCTGCTCGGAAACCAACCCGGCGAAGCGTACGCAAAATCCATATCGTTTCATATCCGGTCAATTAAAATGCAGCGCACTTGTTGCGCACTCGACACTTTGAATGTGTGCAGTTTGCGGAATGCAATTGCATCGTTCGGTGATATTTGCTATTTCCCATTCAATTCCTGCCCCAACTCATTGACAGTATAATGAAGCGAGGCTTTCTACCGAGTAGGTAATTGTTAAACAATAGATAAATTCATTGGAAAAGATGGATGAAGCTGATGGAAACTAATTTATGCGCGTTAGCATAGTGGAAAAGTGTTTTGAATTTATTGACTGCCAATGTTTTTGTTTACAAAAAAGAATACTTCAACTTAATAAGCATCATAAGTACAGCTTATTAATTATATTCGTTTCATCGCCATATTTAATCACGAGCAAGTGAACCAATTGCTGGAAACGCTCTCCGTTACTCGTTGCCCGTACGGCGATTCCAACCGATTTTTGCTATTTAAACCGACAACAGCTATGTCGTAAAGCGGCATTCATGTACCATCACTACCACTAGGCTCTGTTGCTTCCGATTGCCCCGAAACGCCAACGCGTGTCTCGCCCCGTCAACGGTTCGCTTTGAAGCTGGCGCGTTGCATGTTCGTCGTAGGGCCATTCCGTTGGGTGTGTCCGGTGGAGGCGCCCGTCTGCGACTCCTCGCGACTAAAAATAGTAGCCAAATCCCTTCCTTCCCCCCTCCCGTGCGACACGGCTGAACCTTTTGTTTGACCTGCTGGCTGCCGCGATGTTGGATTTGACATTATAACCGGTTAGAAAATCGGCCTGCGGACCTGACGAAAAACGTGACGCTAGACCATTGGTTCACCGGTTTGCAATCGATTGAAGAGAAGCAGAGAGTGTGTATTTTGGCGTTGGTTCGTGCAAGGGTTGTTTGGTTTTGTGTTTACTTTTTCCTTTTCCAAGGGGTAAAGGGAAAACCGATCCGCGGTTCTCTCTCTCTCTAGATGCCGCCATTACTGTCGCTGTTAGAAGAAGCTCCCTTCCGACGGCCACGGTCAACCGGTGGATGCCTAAACCACTATAATTTGTGTGCGAGTGTGTTCGAGAGGCGCACCGTACATCGGATTACCGCCTTTCCCGACTGACTCATCACCGTTTCGTTGGCCCCCGGGGAATCTGTTTTCTTCATTTTCCGGTGTTCTTTGCCCACGCAAAAGTGTCTAAGTGTTGAAGGAAGAAGCGCCTTCGCCGGAAAATTCGAACACGGCTGCGAGAAGGGATCAGTGGATGATGGAAACGTTTTGGCAGCTCGCCCGAGGAAAACTGCTCCACCTTCCCTCCTCGTGGTAACTTTCTTGTGCTGTTTCGGTGGTATGTATTTCTAATCATTTATTCATTCGAACCGATTCGAAGCTGCTGTGGTGCACATACGGTACTTATACTAGCGACATGCGAGGTGTGATGCTCATGCAAGTGTGGGTCACAATTTTCCCAAGTGGCGGGGCATGATATCGGGGAGAGGATCTCAGTGCAGCATTCCACCACCACCACCGCCGTAGCTCGCCCGGTGCCGATTGCTGCGGAGGGACTGATGCAGCGTACTGCTGCCGGCCGTCCGTCCATTGTAGCTCGTTGTAGCGCCCGGCTCGTCGTAGATTTCCTGCTGCTGGTGAAAGTTTATTTTGATCTCCGACTTCTGCTTCTTGAGCCGCTTGCTCGGGTGCGGTGGCAGCGGCGGGGGCGGTGGCTCGTTCGGGTAGAACTCGAGCGAAGGTCGCGCGCGGTTTTCCATCTTCCAGGAGATGTACTGGAACTGGGTCGCCGGGACGACGGCCGAGACGTAACTTCGGCCACTCTCGATGCTCGTATCGGACACGCTGCGCTTGATGTTGGGCCTGGTTGGATGGTGCGCAGCGGATGGCCGGCAAAATAGAACGGAAGCCGGTTAGAGAAAGTAACGAAGGAACGAAAGGAAAGGTATCATGGATGGCTAAAATTAAATTTCATCAAATTGGATGAAGTGCAGAAAATCCATTTGCGAATAGTTTTCAGCCTCAAGGACGTTTCCGATTGGAGGCAGATTGAAAAGTTCTTAGAATGGAGTAACAGTCTTTAGTATAAATTGGAATTAATTCTCCTTTACTAATTGCTATTAACGAAGAGAAAGATTTTACCAAAAAGTACCAAATATTTATATTTAGAAATAACGCTTCTAACGGTTGATCAGTTCGGACAATAATACTGAAAAGTAAGTCTCAACTATCGGGTCTTGAAAACTGAATATATGAAAGATTGTAAGCTTGAAAAACTGTGTCAACTGTAAAAGGGCTAAATATGTAGAACAATGAGCTGCCTTTTCTAATCAATTGTCTCTTATCGATTTAGTAGCTTTATTCTATTTGATCTCAAATAAAATGATTTGAACTATCCTATTTCTTCTTGGTACGGTTTCTAAATTGAATATATTCAAGTAATGATAAACAAAAACAAGGAACTATTTAATGAAAAAATTGACAGAACGGTTATCGATTTCATGTTGGTATTTTAATTCTGCTATCAACAAATAATCATGAAACATCATTGTCAAAATATAGAAAAAAAAAGTTATTTGAGCGGAAAAAGAAATTAACAAACCTCTCAGGTGTAACCGGTTTCTTCGGGGGCATCGGTGACATGTACGTGTTCTTGATGGTGTTGTTCTCTAGCGGCAGCACGGACGTTTTGGAATCTGTAACGAAGGAAAGCCCTTGGTGGGATGGTTCGTTTTTAAATACACCGAGAACACCTTGCCCCAGCCTTCACCCCGCACTTACGATTGGTTTGGTAGAGGGCCAAACTTTTGAAGAAACAGTACGTCACCAGCACCCCGGTCAGCAGCGCGACCAAGATGGACGAGATGATAATGCTGATCATCATGATCTTCTGGTCCTCCACCAGCCAGGCCCGCTGCCCGTACACCGGGAGCAAGCGGTACGGCAGGCAGTTGAACGGGGACACCATCGTCTCGTGCAGGCTAAACGCGCAGAAGATGTAATTCTTGTCCGGCACGAGATTGCTGACGCGCATCTTCTGGCTACCGAGCGTCTGGCAGTGCGCACTGCTCTCGACGTTGGTGGAGAACACCGTCGACAGGGTGGAGGTGTCGGTGAACCACAGGACCGCACCGTACGTCGTCTTGTCGAAGAAGATCTCGACCGCACCCTCCTGCGCCTCGGAGATGGTGAACAGCTTCGAGCGGGTCGCCACGTTGAGCGCGATCGTACCGGCACCGACCAAGCGTGCCGAGTCGGCCTTCTCGGTGGTTATCTCCGAGATCAGTGGATTGGCCGTACTTTCGCACTGCAACTCGACGACATTCGGCTGGATGGTCGGGAGGGTTTGGGGCGTTGTTTCCGAGCTGGAAAACTCCGTCGTCGCGGAGTCTGTCGGTGATTCCGTCGAAGATTCCGCCGATGTTTCCGTCGTTTGTTCTTCCGTCGAGGGTGAACTTGAAGTTGTTTCCTCTGGTGTGATCCAATCTGACACTGTTGTATAGGGAGTCGTGGTCGTTTCTTCAGTGGAAGTTGTTCCGGTTTCTTCTGTCGTAGTATCAACACTCATGGTGGTTGTTTCCTGCGAGGTAGTGTCTGGCGTTTGGGTTGTTATTTCCAAAGTCGTTTCAGTGGAGACCATTGAGGATGAAGTTGTCGTGTAATCAGTTGGCTCATGCTTGCTTGTACGTTCTTCTGAGGTAATCTCCTCGGTGGTGGAATCATAGTTCGACGTTGTTTCACCATCTGTCGTGCTTGGCTCGCTTTCTGTAGTGTCCTCAGCAGGTGTCGATTCCGTAGTCATCTGCTCGCTTGTTGTGGTGAACGATGGTTCTGTCGTGCTCTGTGTCAACGATGGCTCCGTCGTATCAGATGACACAGTCGATGACTCAGTGGTAATCGAGGGCGCAACAGATGGTGTCGGTGTAGCACAAAGTGGAACATCGCTAATCAACAAACCGCTAAACTCGACCGGGCTGTCACACATCGGTTGATCCAACACGAAGCTGGTGGTGGTCAAAAGCTTCTGCAAATAGGCCAACTCACATCCGCACACCCATGGATTGTCTTTTAAGTACACCTTCCCGCCCATCAGCTGGAGGCTATCGAACGTCCCTTCCTCGATGACACTCAGCTCATTCCCGTTCAAGTATATCTGTTTGACGGTGTTGGCAATGTTCTCAAAAACGGTTCCACCGAGCGAAGTTATGTGCGAGCTACGCAAGTACAAGCTGGCCATTGCCGGTAGCTTCGCGAACGTGTTCTGCTGCAACTGATCCTCGAATCGGTTGTACTCCAGCGAGAGTATCTCGAGCCGATCGAGGGTCACTGAGCCGGTTAGATTTTTCGGGCTAATCCCGTCCAGGCTGCTCTCGACGGTTAGCCGCGTGAGGGAGTACTTCATCGGGCTCAACACGTACGGATCGATCTTCCGCAGGGGCAGATTCCGCAGGTTCAGCTCTTTCAAGCTTTGCAACCCCAGAAACACCGTCGTCGGGAGGTACTCGATTTTGAGTGACTGCAGCGTTAACACGGTCGTACCGAAGAACCATCCCACGTCGAAGGTTTCCGGCTCGATGGCAACGACGTTGGAGTTCATCATCTGTAGCGACCCCACGTCGAGGTCAAGGTCCAACTGTAACCAGTTTGGCTTTAGTACACTATCCTCTATGTACAGCGATACCACGTTCAGATTAAACGATGCACAAGAGTTGGTCTGATGGTGATAAATGGGAAAATGGAAGTCTTTTCTGGAAATTCTCTGCATTGTAATCCTTCACGAACCTTCGACTACCAACAAACACACCATGTCCACTTACCTTGGCCAGCTCGTACACTTCGACCGATATATTAATCACATCTATATCGGTGCACTCAATAGCACACTCGGAAGTAAGCTTACACTTTCCAACTTCCTCGTCCATCCTGGCCCCGAGCAGTGGATAAACTTTGCCAGGCATTTCGGTCGAAGCCGTTACGCTACCACTAAACGCAGGAAAAACAAGGGAAAAGGGGAAAATAGTTTCAATTTGCGGTTGAAGCCAGCGCCAGAAACTTCCGAACAATTAACTATCCTTCCAGACCAAGCCGAGCGCTTCGATACCTACTCGTTGTCGACGTGCTTGAAAATGTCCGCCAACACCAGGCACATCATCACGGAGAAGCAAGTCACGCAGAACAGAACCGCCAGGCAGCCGTTTCGATTCCGTTTCCAATCGAGCGATGGATAGCAGCTGATGAGAGGACAAAATGAAATCAACTCCAGTGAGCGGAGGTGAAAAATTAAACAAATCTAATTTGCTACCTCTTCCCGGGACTGCTGCGTTGCTGCTGCTGCTGCGGCCGATTGCTGCTGGTGATCGTGAGCCTCCCCTTCATCCCGAGCATAGTTCCCGCGTTGCACAATTTCCTGTCGCTGCTGAAATGCAACTTCAGAACGAGCTGCGTCCATTCCAGGCGCTTCACTTCCGGGCGCCAAATTATCACTGCCATCGCCTGCTGGCTCGTTAACACTCACAACACACCCGCTATCGAGGTGTCCATAGTTACGGTGGTGGAAAATGGCAATGAAGCTGACGGGTCGGGGCCGGAGGGTGGAAAACGGGGGCTAATCGAATCAGACGAACTTGCATTGCAATCATGTTGGCAAATAGCCCTGTCGCGGCACACGGGTGAAAATACGGCCAACGATTCGCTATCGGAATGCCGTGTAACCCGTTCACCACCCCACTGTTCAGCCGTCTGATAACGCACTCGTTGCATCCTCCAACCCGACGGCGGGGTAGGTGTCTGTTTTGATATCGTAGCCGATATGACGATTCCTGTAGGTAAATACAAGCTATCGGGGCGGTTGGTATCCGCTGGAATTATCTTCGCGTGCGCTACGGTTGAGCGGCAAAGGTGAATCGGTCTGGACGGGCAGGAATTTCCCTTTGAGTATGTGTAATTTTCCCGCCGCGCGCCGACTCCCGATGGCAAGGGTGGGTAAGTGAACGCAATTTTCCGCCCGTTTACAGGACGATGTGGCCGATAGCACTGGTGATACGGAAATTATCATTATAGGGCCATTTTGTTTAACACGCTCTCTTCAACTGCGTCAATTCGTCACGAAGTAATTGGATACGGTGTAGGGTGAAATAGCAAAACGATCAATAAATGACTTATTTTCTCAGTGGGGCCGCATATCCGGTATGAAAATGTAAAACGATACTTTTAAAAACAACGAGCCGAACCCGGAATGCGAATCGGTTTGAAATGTGCTGTAAATTGCATAACAAAAGGCGCAAGCTTTGAACCGGTTTAAGTTAGTGTTCGAAGTCGATAGTAATTGGATTCAATTGAATGTTTGTTGCTATTAAACAAATAGGGAAAGGGTTTTATTTGTTGTATAAGACAGCAATATCAGATTAAAATAATATTTAAAAGATGTCACAAAATCAGGTTACATGAATAACAATAATAAAGCATAACAGATATGATTATAAACTATTTAAAATCGCTATTCAATCAGCTTGAATTGAAAATTAAAAATTAATTAATTACAGACATTAATAGATCGTATCACGGTAATCTGATGAGAGTGACGTGATAAGTACAGTCAACGAAGGCGCGTGCCACGAGCAAACGTTCAAAGGGTAAATGGCAGTATGTGACACGCATTCCTGTATCGAGTGCTGCTCGCCTTCCTCGTCTCGGCACACTTATGCGGCGAGCGACGACAATGGGCATGATGTCCCTACTGTTTGCTGCACTTACCCGAAACCCGAGACAAACAGTCAAAGTGCATGCTATTTTGCAGTGCAACGACTATGGCGATTGATCAACTGCATAGCCGGGTGGTCGGTTTGATCAATCAAGAAAAAATTAAAATAGAGCGCAACCCATAAGCTCGCAACCGATTGTAATCATTTCGGGTTCGGCCAGGTGGGATAGCACATCAACAAAAAGGGCTTGAGGCTGCCACTTTCACGGTCAGTTCTGCAGCAGTGATTCCTGTGATTGTACTACTGAGATCCTATTGGAGCAGCGTGAAACTTAACTCCCAAGCAATATGGAGGGCAAAGAATTGAGCAAGGATCAGCTTAAGAGTATGTCTATTAATCCTTTTTGAAATATTTCCGTGAGCAACGAGGAACACAGCGTACTATTTTAATATTTTCCCGATACTTTTAGTCTTGAAGGATGCGTTCACGGCGTTCGATATCGAGAAGAAGGGAAGCATCTCGGTGGAGGTGATTGGAACGATCCTGGAACTGCTAGACTACAGCATGTCCGAGGAAGAGCTGAAGGAAGTGATGGAGGAGTACGATGTGGATGAGTCGGGTGAGATTGATTTTGAGGAGTTCATCGATCTGGCCTCGAACTACGTGGAACCGGAGGAGGACTACGACGTACTGCGGGCGGAACTCCGTGAAGTTTTCATGATGTACGACAAAGATGGTAAGATCCAGGAAATCCCTTTGGTTGTGGCTTCAAAGTTTGACTACATGCTGAAATTTTGCACCCTGCAGGTAAGGGCTTCATCCCGGTCGAAACTTTCAAGCAAATCCTGCGTGAACTCGATGGAGCTGTCCCGGAGAACGAGCTAGACGATATCATTGATGAGATTGATGCGGACAGTTCGAAAACGGTTGACTTTGAGGGTAAATATTGGCCATGAGATGAGAGTGGCAACACATTCACTACATTCAATAAAGCAGTGATTGTCCTGGCAAAAAGGGAATTCATTATGTTTCTCATCTTTTCTCCCTTTCGTTGCAGAGTTCATGGAAGTTATGACAGGTGAAGAAGCCTCATAAAACACAACCCGTTGACGGACGGATACGGAAAAATGGTAATTATGGTAGCAGATCTGATACAGAGCGTCCACAACGTCGCAGCAGTGCCATCCTGTGCCGTTGCAAATTGTTGTGCGCTCCTGTTGCATCTGTCTCTGCCATAACGTAGCCTTTCCCCCCACCCGTTTCATCGTTTCACCATCGTGTTCGTGCAGAGTATTGTGTCATTTGCATTTCATGTGTCTACCGTCTGGCTGGTGTGTCCAATGTCCTTCGAAGCTCTCGTGTACGTCCTTTGTAAGCCAGTGTCTGTGTTGCCACTTGCCATGTTACATGCCACAACCCGTCGTGTGCGTTGTACGGTCTATTTTGCATGCGCTTGTTATACGAATCCGTGCACATGATACGAGCTTGTCCACTTTCATGTGCCACGTTGAAATTGTTGATGCGCTGAGGGCACCCTTGAGAATTCTCTTTTTCCAGCAGGAACTAATTAAAAGCATCGACCAGTTACTTGCCAGTTGGTTACTTTAGGCAACCCGCAAAAGGACGGTTGACAGTCGGGACGGGAAGTCACAATCATCCGTCATGAAGGATCCGGTTGAATTTGCGGTTTACGGCGAAGGCTCATTGTTCACTCATGCATCGTTTTGCAACAAATGGTTACAGAAATCGTTCGATTCCTTTACAGGTCCAAAGGACGAGTAATGATGTTGATGGACATTCACATAATGGTATGGACCATTCTACGAACGGAACCGTACCGTAACCTTGGGTGAGAAGATGGATTTATTTTTGCGGTAATCAAACGTCTATCTCGTCTTGTCAACTATGGAAAACGATTGCTTACAACACCACATACACGCACACACTTACACGCACAAATACTGACAAGCACACGTACACTGTTTAGTGCATTTAAGTGCAAATGCATCTTAACACTAAGTAACACAGTACTCTTAACAGAAACATTGTTTTTATTCTTTTATAACCATTCCGACAGGAAGGCAATCGATTAATAAAAAAATGAAATGTTACAAAAACATGAACTTGAGTCTATTTTCTTAACCAGTCGAGTATCAGTTAGATTGAGAAAATATAGCTAAACTAGCTAAACTGATAATGTGCGAAATAAATTTATCAAGGACTAAGTAGAGTTTGTCAAAAAGTAAATCGAGCCAAGGAAAACGCGCTACTGTGGTATCTCTAAGCTGGAAACTAAATTTTTAGTAGTTTTAGTTACTATTAACGATAAAATCATGAACATTTCAGACCTGTGTTACTTTTCGTTTTACAATGGAAATTGAACGGCCAGAAATGACCCCGCACAAAGAACAGGAGCACCGGTGGACAGATTGACAAGGCCTGGAATCCATACAAAAAAAAAACCTTTCCTTAGCTCATTTTAATTTTTGACATACTTTAATTCAAATAACTCTTTGATATTACTCGTTCCAGGGTCATGTGGATTGATTTTGCTTGCCTTATTATGAATTCTTGTACTTAGTAATAGTTGATATAGAATAATTTTACTTACGACTTTTAATCATCCTTTTAAAATTAAAAATAGAAACCACAGATGCGATTGATTTTTAGTGTTGGCATATTGCCAAAAACGAAATAGAAAACAAAATGTGATCATCGCTAGTGTTCGGCCGTTTGCATACCCAAAGGCGCTTTTTTCTCATAGGAGAAGGATGAGTGAAATTCAAGGATACAGTTGGTCCCCGCAGTATGCTATACTCGATATACACGAATTCGCAATACGCAATTTTTTACAACTGACAGCTCATAGCGTTGCTTGAGCTCTGATTAGTAAATTTTACTTTGTTTTGGTAGGATGAAGTTTTTAATATGCACTTTTTAACAGAGATATAATGATACAATAAAATAAATTGATCACTTATAAGTGATTTGGATAGAAGATATGTTAAATAAGCGGTCCCCTCTTAGTGTCAACTCTTCAATATGAGGTATAAACGATATGGCAGGGGAAATCCGCAATACGCGAAAATTCGATATACGCTATTGCGTTCGGTCCCAAACATTCGCGTACTGCGGGGACCAACTGTACTGTGTTTTAAGTAGTGTTTTAAGAAAACCCTTTATCGTGGACTGTAGTTTCATTTTGAATTCTAAGAATCATCTTCTGCATTGCGTACTCATTTTGTTTGTGCTGCGTAAGATAGCGTACACGTTTGTCCCAGGAGAAAACTTCGAGCAACGTTCGAATAACTTTATTCGGTACGCATTTTATCGCAGACTGCAGTGCGCCCATCTTCTAACTAACTGTTCGCGGATTAAAGTCGATACTACAATGTGACACAAAAGATGCATCAACCGCTTAGATTCGCGAATGCGAACTATTTTCACCTCGGGCACAATCGATTGAAGAAGAGACACGTAGCACACCGGACAAAGTAGCAAATCGAATCAAACTGCTAGATAGCGCCGAAAATAGAGCACAACCCATAAGTTTTTGATGGCAATCGATTGTAATGGCGGCAGGATCAATTGGTTAACAAAAAGGACCCGATGTCTCAACGGTCACGGTCAGTTGTGCGATAGAACCGGGAGACTGTGCGGTTAGATTCCTTTTTGATTGGCGATCAACGTACTAGCGAAATCAAAATGAACAAAACCGAGCTGAGCAAGGATCAAACCAAGAGTAAGTTTATCGATCTTCTGTTTCGGGGAAACCGTGCCAGAATGTTAACGTTCCATCCCGGTGTGTCTCTCACGAGCAGTCCTGAGGGAAGCGTTCACGGCGTTCGACATCGAGAAGAAGGGATGCATCTCGATGGAGGTCGTCGGCACCATTCTGGATTTGCTCGGCTACAGCATGTCCGACGATGAGCTGAAGGAAATCATCGAAGAGTACGACATCGACGAATCGGGCCAGATCGAATGGGAGGAGTTTATCGAGCTGGCCTCGAACTACGTCGAACCGGAAGAGGACTACGATGCGCTGCGGGCGGAACTACGTGAAGTTTTCATGATGTACGACAAAGCCGGTAAGAGAACCGTAATTTATGGTTAGACAACTTGAATCAGTTTCAAAACTATTCACCAACTTTTGCACACGTGCGTCTCGCTCCACAAGGCACGGGATTTATCCCGCTGGAGGTGTTCAAGCAGATCCTGCGCGAGCTGGACGGTGCGGTCCCGGAGAACGAGCTCGACGATATCATAGATGAGATTGATGCGGACGGTTCCGGAACGGTTGACTTTGAGGGTAAATATTGGACGAACGGTGACATCGTGACTTCCTGCGGTAGAACACTTCCCTTTGCAGTGGAAATAATTGGCGCTCCTTTTTCACATTCCCATTGCAGAGTTCATGGAGGTTATGACGGGTGAATAAGACAACTTTGTGACAGCCGCTCGTCACCTCGGACAACAGGACTCTTGTGTCAACCGGAAGCAGAAAAGTGGTAATTATGGTGATGGATCCGATACGAGGAGGACGAAATCGTTTTCACAGCGCATCTGCTCGGGACATCGTTGTTGCATGCATCGTGTCGCCAGCAGTTGATGTGTCATTTCCATCCCATTCAAGAGTCTCATATCCCGGCGTGACCAAGTGCTGAAGCTTCCGTTTCAACGACTAGCGTGCCGTAGTGCAATGAAATTTCAGGGGAGCTGGGTCCACTTCATCTCTGCAACGTTACGCTTGAATACTGAATTGTTCCATTGCTGCAGGCTTAATCCCGTTCACTCTCTTACCCGCAGGGGCCACTTGGCAACTCGACTGAACATTGGACACCGGCCCTCGACCGACTATGCTTCCTGTTCCTGGTGCATCGCGGGTTTAATACAAATAAGAATTTTTAATATTGCGTTCAGGCAATAATTTTAAAGGAAACATACAAAGATACACACAATCTTTAAAGTAAACATAAACACACACCTTACACATAAACAAGTAAAACAACAAACTTACTAACAAACTCTTATGTACATAACACATTAAAGACTTGACACAATAATGGGATGTTTAAAAAACAACAACTAGGATAATGTTAAAATTGGAGAAGAAACTCTAAGTAAAATAATTATGTACTAAAATATACCAATAAAAACTACGTCTCCCATGTTTTAAAGGTGGAAAAATATTCATCAGCACATATAAATTTCTCAAACCACAAATCAAAAAGATATACACGACACAGCTGTTGGCTTCCGAATCGAATCGGGGAAATGTCTTTATTTTAGCATCGCATTAGCAATTCTCATCATCTGCACCAATATGACATGACAGTACATCGTTCGCTCTTTTCATACGCATTTCAAGCACGCGCTGTTTTGGAAAATTCATCCCAACCTTTCTACCATTCTTTCCTGCCTTCTTGCCGCGGTCCTTCCCTCAACAGTTATCACTTCCTTCGCTCGAAGGCATTCGGTTGCTTTTTTTTCTTGCTTCCGTTCTCTTGTTTTCCCGCGCAAGCCGCCAGATGTTTCACGCTGCTCGCTGCCTTTCTTTCTTTTCCTACCGGCAAATACAAATATAACTCCATTTTCATCGCCCCTTGCATCTCCTGTAGCTAGATACCGGGAGACACAGCCGCCTGAGGGCCGCCCCTGGCCTGGATGGTGTTTCATGTTTTTCCGCTGGGAAAAACTGACCTTCGGTTGTCGGGCTAGCTTACGCTACTATTCTTGCGGCTGTACTTTATCCGAATGGTCTACCGCTTCCCAGTTGTTTGGCTACATTTGCTGGGCTTTGTGGACACACTGGCGGAGGTGCACACGCTACTGTACGACAGAGGTGATATCTATTGCATGACGTGGTGCGGTTGCATCTAAACATTTAGCGGAACTGTTCGTTCCAGCGTTACCTTCTTTCTATGCTACAGTTGTTGTGTTGTTTGTTGTTGACTATGTTCTGTTTTTTTTATCTATTTTTTCTCACTGCTAGAAGCTATTCATGCTTGATTCTATTTGATGCGTTTTGCCATTCGTAACTGTTTGTTTTTTGTTTCCTTCTCATGTACAAGTTTGAAGTAAATTGTAGAGTGTTTTGTGGAATCACCATCAATTATGATATATGTATCGTTCCAACGTAGTTTCTGGTAAAGACAAGCGTTCTTGTGATCGTGGGAAACGTTTCATTAACAACAACAAGCATTTGCATTTGTTTGTAAATAAACGAACGATTAGAGTATTGTTTGTTTGTTTGTTTTGTGTGTTTGATATAGTAGTATCAATTTGGTATTTTTTTAATGTTTACACCATTTTCGTTTTCCAACTGCTCTCAACATATCTTCGCTGCGCTCCTTATATGCTATGATGATTTTCTTTTTTGTTTTCTCACACAGATAATTTTTAAAGAATTTTCATTTTAAATGCCTCCCACCGGAGCGACACAGTAGAACGGGGTTTGTAGTTTGTTGTTACACACAGTGCTTATTACATCTCATGTTAGCTGCCGCTGCGTTGCGAGCAACAAGTACACCGATAGAATGATTGAAATTACAATTTGCGAGCAGAAAATGCCTTCTGCCATCGGATCGTTCGCATTGGATGGAACCATGATGATGGGGTGAGACTGGCGGTTAATAAACACGCAAACGCACATCTAATCGTAGAACCGTGTGTGTATGTGTTTGTATGTATTGTAAGAAAAGAGTTACTGCTACTGCTGTGCACCCGCATCGTGGGGTTTTGTTTTTCTTTCCTCCCCACCCGGTAATTGATAATGTATAAACGGATATTGCAAAAGTTTCCAAACATCCCGATTCAAAGGGGTGAAAATTGAAAAATACGTTCACATATATGCCTACCCGCAATCGCAAAAGGGAAACATTTACGGTGAATATGCATGCAAAGGGAGACTTTTAAATTGACAAACGGTGTTGCAAAAGTCAAAGATTACCGTCATTGGATGACGAATGATCTAAAGCGCGGTGTGGATAGAGCCACTTCTCTGGAGAAAAATGAAACTTTAAAAGCAAGTAGAGTGCAAAACACTCAATCCGGAATGTTATGTTTGCCAAAAGCTGATGATCCCCATCCGGGTGAACCATTTCCATCCCATTCAATCCGAAAGACTCACTCGCGTGAGACAATATTTCTTTTTCCCGCCCCACCCTGGTTGTACTCCTGCCACGGACAAGGAAGTATGAAAATATATGTATGTGTATATATCTAGTGCGTCTCTGTGAAAGTTTTGCCTGTGTATACAAATGTTATATTAATGTAAATTTCGGTTCATCCTTCACCGTTCGTAGGTCGTTCGCTTCGTAGAAGCGCCAACACCACTTGCTTACAGGCTAAAATGTTTAGTATATATGTGGAATAATATTTCTTTCTCGTCCTTCCCCTTTCCCGTTCACACACCGAGGTGAAAAATAATTCAACCCCTTTCGGGACGAGGTCCGATCATTTTGGACACGTCCCATACACTACCATTGCATTCAGTGTTGGTCGCTTGCTGAAAGTGAACATATCCTCCAGTCACTTTCCAGAATCTTTATATTATTATGCATATATCAAGCACATGCTTAGTTTTTCCCCACTTTTCCTGCCGGTGGTAGGAAAGTGGTTCCACGGGTTGCGGGGGTTTTAACAACGCATCGTATGCAACTGACTGAGCGAAACTGGTGAAGGCAATACGAGTGATATGTGACTGTGTGAGAACATTGCTCAAGCTATTCCATCCAGAGTTGGGAAATGACATTAATTGTAGAATTTTTCTCGTTATGAGTAGAATGATCAGTTTTGCATCGATTTTGCATTGCGCGCTAATTGTGCACCTTTAACTATTTACTTACAATTACAGTTCTATTTTGCTGTTTCTCAATGCCTATTGCCGACGTTGCCTAGATGGTTTGGGTACATTTGTGGGTTTTCACCTTCTCATCGGGGGGACTCCTAACGCTTAAAGACGTACACCAGGATGTCGTTGCCAAATAGGGCCAAAACGTAAACAATCGTGGTGGTTGAAGTGGTGTATACTTGCTGCTAGATGCTGCCTTAACTTCACTAATGATATGTGTTTGGATATGTTGGAGTTGGGCATGTAAACTTTTGCTTTCTCTACCCGCAAAAAGGCTGGAATTTGGGTTGGGATGCGTTTTTCTTTGAAAATCCATAGCTTCTAGAGAGTGTAACAGGGATATATGTTTGCCTGATTTTTCACCTCCCGACAGTCGCACACGCCACGGGAATGCACAAACCGAGGAAACCGGTAGGCATGCCCGCGTGCGGCGTGTGAGTGATATGTTACGATCGGTTAATTTTATCTAGATCCTTACCATCGCCCTCCAGGGGACGGCAAAGGCAAGCGAACCGAATGATTGATATACATTCCTTATGTTTCGTGCAATACACTAACACCGTCGTTTGCTCGCGTTCCGCTATCTCGATGACAATTGGGTGGAAGAAGGAACTCAAGTGTGATTCATGCATGGGACAAAACGGAACTGGTACTGTTTCCTTCCGTACTTTTGGTTTTTTTTTGTTGCTTGGGTTCACGATATGTTGAGATTTTGGAAGAAACCATGCTTGATTGTTGCGAGTGCGACCAACGAAGTCAACACTCCAACGGGCGCGTGTATATGTATAAATGTATCAAAATGTAATAACATGATTGTTTCTTTTTTTTGTGAGGGGCTTTTCGCGCTATCGTCCTGTTGGTAAAAGACGCCTCGATCAGGGGAGCATTTTCTTTCTGTCACACATATTTGCCATTCTACTTGACCTCACAATGGAAAACGCTTATCTAAACCGGTATCTTATGCTATTCATATGCTTTTGTTTTGTGACACATTTTTCTCGATATGTTTTTGAATTTTTAATCTTCTTGTTTCATCAAACATAGACATCTAGAGTAAAGTAGTTTTAGTCAAGAATGGTCGTTTATACTGTGACCTTTGTGTTTTTTTTCTTTTATAATTCATTTGATATGTTTGAGTTTGTATCCTAGTTGGATAGCAGGGAAACGTTTAATAACTCTTCCGCCCTGCCTGTGCAATATATATCTTTTGCGTAACAATTTTCGCGTACAATACAGTGATATAGTTGTTCAAATGTCATTGTTGATATATCATATAATTTTAATGCAAATATAGTTGCTTTCAAGTGATATGTTTGGTTAGTTAAATCCGAATTCTGTGTTTGTAAATAACGTTTGCTTTTTTTGTTTTGCAGGTGCATCGAAACACGACACCGAAGAGAAAGCTTTTTCAAATATCATTTAATCGTTCTGTTTGCCTTGTATTTATGTGAGTGTGTTTGTGTATTATTGTAAATAGGATTAAATACATTCATCTTTGCGCCGTATAATGCCAGCGAACCCTTGGAAAAGGTGCGGCGGATATGTATCGATTAGCTGAGCCCCGTGGCTCCTATCCTACGCTACAGCCTAAACGTAAATCAAGGAGGAGTGCTCCAAGAGGCATGTAAATAAAACGTACCCCAAATGACCATTATGGGAGATGCGTTGGGAGATTGGATGAGAGGGGGAATTTCCAGGCACGAAACGAGGACTGCTGCACCTGACACTAGACAACGGTCCACGTTTCATTCGGAACCCGGAAATTCTTTTGCAAGGCCGTGTGCTGCACGAGCCATATAGTGACGAAAATGTGGTTCTTCACATCGCCAACTTTCCTGTTGTCTACCCGATGATTATGATGAATGGCTACGATGATGCGACTGTAGGCTACAGGTGATTTAATCTAATAGTTCCACAGGGGATTACCTAATGCAAAGCGAGAAATAGGTTTTTCCGCAACTAAAGCATCCTAACAGCGTTGCGAAAGCAAAAATAAACGGGGCAAATCATCCTACTATCATCCAGCGGGTGAAAAAAAAGAACACTTACAATGTTGTAACAACATAATGCTCTCCGTTTCTTGGAAGCTAACATCATTTTCCCTTTTCCGGAAGTTTCCTTCCTTCCGGAAGCGTTCCGGAAACGAATGTATAGTTTACTTCATTGAAAGACTTTTTGGTAATGTGATTCTTTTATGTTTTTTTTTGTTTTCTCCTCTATCGCTAACTTTTCCCTATCCCTCTCGCTCCGTTTTCGCGACAGTTAGTAAACTCCGGTCAATGAACTTCGTACCCCATGGCAGAAGGACACAGTAGGCGGTATGTTGTTTGCTTTCCGGCAAATCGTGGGATCGGAAGTGCGAAGCGAGCAAGTGGTTCGTCCATTTCGCATCTATGCCGAACAAAATAAGAAGCTCTGTGTGCTCCATTGTCTGAGTAGAGTAGCAGTATTTAGGGATGTCAAAGCATCCGGCACCTGCACGCTTCATCGATCCGAACCATCAAAAACCTCCCGGATGCGTCAAACCGGACATCGGAAATCAAAGCAAGCGTGGAAAATTAAAGTGACATTTGTATTTGTTCCGTTCCGTATGCCGAACATGCCCGTTTCCCAGCACAACCGATGGCCGTGTGCTTTTGTAGTCATGTCCTGTTTTCCTCCCCTAATTTTTTCCGTGCGTTTTTCTTAACGTTATTTCTTACCCTAGCGCTAGCTTCGCTAGCTCGAAGCCTCCGGTCTCAAACAACGGGCCTTCCTAGTGGCAACCTTCTAACCGGCGTGATGGTGTTGGAGTTCTTCTTTAGGTTTGGTCACAAACCAAACTTCCAACTCAACTCTCACTTCTTCTTCTTCTTCTTCCCACACCCTTTCGCTCGCCCTCCCTCACTCACCTCGTCCGCCACACTAGCGAAACCGGCCGTGGCCAATCAGTGCAGTTCCGGTCACGAACGACACCAGCGACGTCATGAGCGTCACCTTGCACGGCGCCCCGTTGCCACTGAGCGACGACGTGTGGTACTTCTTGCCGACGCAGTTCATCCGCTCCAGGGGCATGTTCTGGACGTAGTACTCGCGGTGCTCGTTCGGCATCGTGCACATCGGGCGCTTCTTCTGCGTCATCTCGTCGTCCCGGTTCTTCAGGTCGCGCAGCAGATTCGGGAACCAGACGAGCTCGCAGGAGCAAACGAGCGGATTATCTGCGAGCCGGAGAGTGCAGAAGAGAACGGTATAGAGAAAAAAAAGTATTCTATGAAATAGGAGCTTTATTGAATTTAACAAACTCTGTATCGAGTTCAACGGTGCGTTGTTCTTCCGCTCTAAATCCTTTGAAAAATAAGACTACTTTGCGGAATCTTTTAAATCACGGTGGGGATTAAAATTAAACCAACCGTTGGTAAAAACCCTTTTGAACATCATCGCGTGCTAGAGGTTCCTCTTTCGATAAAATGAAACAGTAATCGGATAGCCTTCTTCGATGGCGTGCTAAATAGCACGATGCCGATAATTTATATCGATCGGGAGCGAGGTCAAGTGAGGTTCCGTCGTTGGGAAAACATCCTGGCTGTTAAACCATCGACAACATGCAACCAAGAAAGGCCATCGAAGCCGACACACACACACACACAGAGCCATAAAAATCTAAATCAAAAACCGAATCAAAGGGAGGGAAAATAAATGGACCATTTCACTATCACGCATAGCCATATTTTTTCATTAGCGCTCTGTGAGCGGGCGAAGAAACCAGTCGGCGACACACTTGAGAAAATAAAAAACCTTTTACGAACCGGCACCACCGGTGACACAAAATGGAATTCACCCGAGACAAATGAAGAGAGATGGCCAATAGGGGGGCGAACCTAGACACACGCGCGTCCTAGGAGGACAATAAACGGGGCTCCGATTGATCTTCATTTATCTCGCCCCAACTGGGCGGCAGCTGGAGGAAACGTCCGAAACGGCCGACGGAAGGAAGACGACTTCATTTCCAATGCCATCAAAAAGCCCATTCCAACTACCCCATCCGGATGGGAATGGGTGTTTTTTTTTGCGCTTCGCTTCACCGAAACGTGCCTGTAAAACAATCGCAAGGGAACAAACTGGCCGTTCGACACCGTTGGTGAAGTTGATTGAGCTGTCCCCGGAAGTGGGACGATTTTCGAGCCTTCCTTAACGTTCCTCGCTGACCCCGTTTGAAAGGCGTGCGGAATGACAGCTTTTCACGCAACGATTGGTGTGTTTGGTGAGTTGGTGGACGGGTTGGAAGAATTCTTAAGCATTAGCCGCAAATTCGTTTGTTGAAGAGATTTTGTTTCAATATTCCTATTTGCAACTTTAAGTTATGCTCAATACATAAAGAATAAACAAAATGGAGCGCGAAATATTACTGGGTTGCCATAAAACCTTATCTTGTGTGGAAACTGAATAGGCACGGCTTTTAAGTACCGACTTCTGTAATTAGTACAAAAATGGTAATGGCTCAGCTTCACAGTCAAGCTCGAACAAGGCTTTGTCGCGCACAAACGCAAGCAGTACCTTTCAAATGTAATAAACCACAGACAAACCTCTGGCTGAGATAACGATTCCGTCGCTATTGTTGCTCCACTTCCCATTATCCTTAAAATCCCCAAAAGCGAACTCCATTTTCCCACACGTCCGGTTGTTTCGGAAGATAAACATAAATTAAAGACTCAGGGACTCGGTTCGGGGGCCGCGAGTATTCATTAAAAACCGTTATCTTTCCCCCCCCCTCGGGAGGAGTGTGGTAATTTAGAAGCGGTGGAACATTGTCCCGGAGTAACAAAAGAAACCCGGCATTGCTTTAGGGAGGATAACGATACCCACCATGGGTGCCTTTTTGGTCGGAGCGAAATGTAAATGTCTGGATGGCGTCAGTATTTCACCAGTTTTGGGGCGTAGACAGTGGAGTGGAGTATTGAGTGGAGTGTACGAAGATTACCACCGATTATGATTGCCGTATTCACTTACCCATAATATCAACGACACGCAGCGAGTCCATAATCGGCTCCATCACCTCCTCCGGAATGCGGGTCAGCTTGTTGTTCTGAATGCTGAGCGTCTCGAGGGAGTTAAGATTCTCGAATACGAGTGCCGGTAGGACCTTGATGCTGATAACGAGACAAACGGACGAAGCCACACAGAAATCATGAGAGGAAAGAATTGCCCGAATGGAAACCGCTCGAAACCCCAACAAACCGGGTCTATTAATTAATGTGAAACTTTTTCGCTCGTCTTTGATGGCAATCTGAAGGAGTCCGTCTTCGGTGGGAGTGTCCTTTAGTGATACGGTTAAAAGGAAAAGGGTTCGATGGGAGGCGTGATACTTACTCGTTTTTCTGAAGATTCAAAAAGGTGATCGAGTCCCCGAAGCCCACAAAAGCATCCTCACTAATAACGGAGATGTTGTTGGAGCGTAGATCCAGATGCCGCAGGCGGTGCAGGGGACGCAGGGCATCACTCGGAATGATGTGCAGGTTATTGTCCCCCAGGCGAAGATATTGAAGGTTTTCTGCGAACGAGCGAACGAGTCGTTAACGCCGCTTGGCCAAAAGTTTTCCGGACAGCCAACTTACCTTCCAGCCCCTCAAACGCCTCCTTCGCGATGTACGAGATGGAGTTGCCTTCGAGTTCGAGCGAGTTGAGCAGCGTGAGATGGAAGAACACCCGTGCCGGAACTTCCGTGAGCTGATTGTGCGCCAGAATCAGCGAATCAAGGTTCTCCAGCCCTGGGGGAATAAAGGCAAACAAAATCATCCGATTCATTAGAAAATCCCAGCTGTAAGACGATTCCCATTTAATCTCCGTTTCTTATCGCACACCAGGGAGGGTAGGGCCTCGGCCATCCTCCACCTTCTACTTGCCCCGTCTTACCTTCAAAGTCACCCTCCTTGATCGTCTTGATGCGATTCTCCTGAAGCTCCAGCTTCCGCAGATTGTCCAGCATCGAGAGCGCCTTCTGCGGCACGGCTGTGAGGTCATTTCCGCCAAGATTCAACCGCTTCAACTTCCTGTGGCAAAGAGAAGCACACGAGAACGGGGGTACACCATCAACGAATGGATTCCGAGTGGATATTTGAAACCCTTTCCAGTCTCCGGATTATCCCTTTATATCCTCCCGTACAGCGGTATCGCCGCAAGAGCCCAGGAATCATCTTCCAACGTGCATGCCTGCCCGGGGTACTTACTTATCCAGCCCACGGAACGCGTCCGGTTCGATGAGCGTCAGCTTGTTCTCGTAGATGGTGAGAATCTCCAGCGTGTCGAGACCCTCGAACGCCCGGTTGTGGATCTGCGAGATGCGGTTGTGGTTCAGGTTCAGGATCAGCAGGTAGTGTAGGTTCTTCAGGGCGCTCGTCGGTACGGTCATCAGTTGATTTTGGGACACATCGAGCTGGGTTAGACCGCGCCCTGCCAGCGATAGTTTTGCACCGGTTGCGATAGAGAAGCAAGAAGGAGAGACAGCTCGTTTAATTACAATGTTAATTGCAACTCGCGCACACACCCACACACACCAAGGGTTTTGATCGGACAACTTTCAAATTAGATTTTACCAACCCCGGTCCGCGTCGGTTTGATGATGGTGATTGTTTTGTGGCTCTTGCAACGGATACGCGGATCCTACCAAAATGTAACGGAGCATGAATACATATTCGTTTTACATTGTAACGAGCTTTTGATGCGTTCATTACGGAGCTTTTTGAGGCCATGAAGAGAGAAAAAAATGATTAGCAAGTAAATTGCTTTTGATCCTTTTTATCCTATTTTTATACATAAACGCTCGTGCTCGAGGTCATAAACGAAAATTTTCCTCATTATTCCTGCATGTTCATTTGACTCTTGCGGCCATTTTTATTTCGCTCAAAAACATTTACCGGTTGACCACGAAAACCATTCAACTTTATGACATGTTCGTGTTGCATATCTTCAAATTGTAATCAAAATTCGTGACAATATCATAAACTGTCCTTCCTTCTCATCTTTTTCATTTCCTAGAAAGTTCACGAAAACGTCTAATGAAAGTGTAGCTTTCCAGCCCCTATGTGTATGCCGCTTTATTCACAGACTTGTTATGGTCAATTTTGTTGTTAATACTTCATTAGCAAGTTTTTTTTTCTTTTACTTCGTCGCACGAGAACGAGAACTAAATAAAAGGAAAAAATAAAATCCACCCATCTTGGAGCACCATAAAACACTCCGTTGCTATGAATTTCCATTATCAGCGTCTATTGAGGCAGTAAACGTGTTTACGTCAGACAATCGTAATAATTTTATTGACCCGAAACAGACGCGCTCCTGGGACGTGGTCGCCGTCGCCGTCGTCGACGAACCATTTCGCGGAAAACCAAGAGACGCAACGAGGATAAGTAATTCCATCTCGCCATTCCGTCATTCGCTGAAGCGAACTAAAGTTCGATGTTGAAAGCTGCCCTCGACTCACGGCTTAATTACGAGTTCTTTGAGTCGTCGGTGCAAAGTAGAGCTGAAATATCGGCAGTCGTAAAACTTTAACAGCTTCCCGCACGCACCGGCCCGCCGGTCCGGGCCAAGATTGCTTCCATTGTCCCCGTGCTGGGGGACCCACGAAGCTGCAGTGACAATGAGCTGAAGGAAAAGAATAAGAGCGCCCTTACCCAAAGAGCTGAGCGACGTCTCCTCGATGGTGGCGAGACTGCTGTTGTGGATCGTTAGGTGCCGGATGTCGAGGGCCAGAAACACGAAGCCCTGCAGCTTGGGCAGGTTGTTGTGGCGCAGCTTCAGGTAGAAGATGATGGGACTCTTGCCCTTGAGCGCGCTCATCGCCTTGGTGATGTGCTGCACGTCGGTCGCCTCGCACAGGATGTCCAGCCCGTTCTTCTTCACCTGGCAGAGGCACGGGCTGATGTCGCTACCCGGCGGGCATGTTTGCGGCGAGTTCGATTGAGCCGTTACGAACGCGAGGTCCAGCACCGCCAGTGCCAGCCCGAGGAGCTTTATCCACGTCCATAGGGCATTCCGTGACGGCATCTTCGCCGCCGCCGTCTCTGTCACTACTGTTTTCTTCCTTCGTCTCAGCCTCGTTGCCTACGACTGCATCTGTTGTGGGGTGGAGAGGAGAAGAAAGGAGAAGGACCAGGAAAATACGATTAGTCACGGAAATGATTTCGCCGTTTTTCGCACGGTTCGGAATATTACGGATGTCAAGCAGTAAAGCCACGAGCCAAACGAGTACGCAAATCACAGCAAATCGACCGTCAATCATGATCTTTCAATCACTGCACAAGCTAAACCGACTCAATCCGCATTCCGGCAGTACGCACGGAAAACCTCGCATACATTAGGTGTGAATATTTCATATTCTTTGCATATCATTACGGGAAACTTTCCTGTGTCAAGGGAAATCGCCTGTTTCCAAGCGTCGTTGACTCGTTTCGACCGGGACCGGTGGCATGACGGATGGAAATTACGAATGGTTTGATGACTGGTGGGATTGTGGAGGTGGAATTTGTTAGGAAATGACTGAATCGAATCAAAGCGGAGTGAAGCAGATTGTTGAAAAATTTGCCAACATATTTTGCTTCTGCCACACGTGATAATGGATTGAATAAATTTATGAAACCATGTTAGTGGTTAAATAAGGAATATCACCTGAATCATTGTAGCTAATGGATAACAAAGTAAGTTTAGGCGTTTACGTTCCAAGATCTTCTACTTCCATCGTAATAGATTATTTACGAATGCAATACATTTTCATTGCATTGCTGCAAAAGGATGTAAAATTGATTATATTAAACCATGTTACATAAAAAGCTGACGAAAAATTCTACCACTGATTCAAATCATCGGGCAGTAGAATTGCCTTCCGATTATTTACGACCGAATCGTACTTTTCTTCGAAAAACGATGGACGACCCTAACCTGCCTGGAAGGAATGTAGTATTGTTACGAACAATAAAGGTTAAAATATTATTATTACTTGGTAATCGTATTATCCGCGCGAACCATTCATAAGTGGAACGCGTTCCAACGTACGCGTCATGGCATGGGCTGGAGAAATGATGTTGCGTGCCGTACACCACGAGGTAATTTGTTAACCGTACCGGTATAACCTGGTCCGAAGGGATACGCGAGCCGGTACGTGAATAAAGGTTTGCACGCAATACACAATTACCGAGAGGTAATTTATTTAATTTTCCAAGCATGTACCGTGCGCTGTAAAGGACCCTCCGATGGTTGGGGTGGCTCTGGTCGGGGTGAAAAATATGCTGAAACAATGCAACTTTTTTGCAGTGCGATTTCAAATCAACTCATATAAGAATGTAGTTTCTTAGGGAAGAAAATTGTATCCTTTCAAAAAATATACAAACCATCCTTAAGGTGCTAATGTACCTCCCAAAAGTCTAACCTATTCCGCAATGGAGCCGCCTAGTACTTTGACCATCCGTTGCATTGTTGCTTGAGGCAAGCACCTTCATTAAATCATCCATCAGCAGGATGCTGTCCCAAACCCTTTGCTTTGACCGTTTCGGTCGTGCTCAAGCATCTTTCCTGTTTCTGAGGTCCTTTACCGAGGCTCGGTCCAAGAACCATCCCGCCCGCCTTATCGTTTTATGGATCGTTAAACATTAGTTCATCGTCTCAAGTTTGATTTAGTGCACATTAATTGCATGGTGGAAAATGGTTGCCAGATGGAACGTGTCCTTTGGTGTGTGTATCTTTTGAGCCAAAAAGTATTTGTTTTATATCTTTTTAAAAATCGATGCATCGTTCTTATGGGAAGGCGAAATATAATCTTTCAAAAACTTCTTCATGTTATGTTTCTTAGTCAGAGAACTGTAGATAAAGCTACCTTGGAAGCGAATAATTAGGTTCTGTTTCTCACAGCAAATTGATTTACTAAAACAAATACAAATGAATGCGAAAATCATAAATACCCAGATTTATGTACTCCTTTTCTCAAACCCCGATTAGATGCAAAGATAAATAACTCCAACTTTGGGAACGACTCATTAAAACAGGTTTTAATCGAAGCGATTATTTATGGAGCCCGCGGTACCGCACGGCAGGCTGAGGGCGCTTGCCGAGCACTGAGCACCTCCCGTGGACGGTTACACCGAAATAAATGGCTTTCGGGAGGAAAATATGAATTACACGGCATAAATATCAGCCCGTGGTGGAGTTCGGAGATGGAATCGTTCCCGAGATCGGCTTCAATGGGAGAGCAAGAGGGCAACTCCACACTTTTGAGGAGGCATAGAGGAAGCGGCAAACGGGGAGCTATCATACATTATTCATGTACCACATTTTGTTATTTATCCTTCCCTCGTTGGCCCTGCGGCGGCACACAGGCCGTTCTGGGGCTACCGACTGTCGACCTGAGCCCGTCGGTTATTTTCTCAGTCGATGACACGGTGATGGTTGGTGGCGTTCCGATCTCGGGAACGCCCGCTTCGGCTCCGGTATGTAAATGTGCGCGGCCCTACGTGTGCGCTCACGGCTAGCCGGATTCCTGCCGATCTAAAATTAGACCGAGCCGGCAAATGATAATATCGATTTTTGCCCATCCACACCGCCAACGGAAGGCACGGTTCTCGTCATCGTCCTGTTACCCGTTCCGATTGGCGGCCTGGGCTCGTTGACGGGTTCTGGAATGTGGCATGCTGAGGCGACTGCGTGGAACCAACATTACCATGCTCAGGTTCATCCCCCTTGCATATTACAAGCGTGCGTGAGGGGGTGAAGGGAGCGTACATTGAGGGCAACCGAACATTAATTCAATGATGTACATGGAGCATATTTATTTTTGCGTCGAGGTCTATGACTTCACCAACGACCGATGCGTTGGAATCACATGCGGGTGGTTAAAGTGCGGTTAAAGTAACAAATCTCAGACCAAAGTGCTTGCTACAAAACGTTGTTCGCCCCGGATCGGAACGGCCGGGCTTCTTTTTCTGTGCTGGGGGTTTTGTGGCACAAATTCAATTACGGTACGAATGGAACGCCGTCGTGCTGGAAAAGAATTCCAGCGAATTTATTATTCATGAAGCAATATCTGCACACGGCATGGCAGTGACAGGTGTCACATAGCGGAAAGAGTGCCATCAAGATAAACAAAATGTTGGCATATCTTCTGCGCACACAAAACACCCTCCCCAGATGCTGTCAGAGGTAACTGTATCAGATCGATCCACCGCACCTTCCCTCGATGCGCATTTTTATCTCTCACATCTACAATGTATGAATAATAATCTTTCAGCTTTAAATCCGTAACGACTGGTACAAAGTGTTTGAGCAAATGCAAATATCAAATCAGCAAATGAAGTACGTTTTGGAATAAAAATTCCGTTTGACGACAAATTCTTGCCATTTTAAATATTTGTTAGGATTAGCCCTTCTTACCCACTGTGTTTGAGATCACTGTTGGTTTGAAGATTCATTCAGGTGGGAAAACCTTGTTGAATTCTTAAACCTATACTTAAAACATTTTCCCTTTTGCATATGATAGGAAAATTCTCATATAAACAGCAAAGGATTCTTCCTATACTTAGCAAAAAAAAGCAAGTTGGGAACCTCTTTTGAATAACTCCAATATTTATTATCCAATATTTATTATCATCTTTATTATCATTTCTGTAGACATTTAACTTACTTAAAAATCAACAATTGGATATTCAACAGATTTCAGAACGTGCAATTTTCACTGTTCAACAGAACTAATGTTAGAAAAATAATCATTAGCTTCACGGCCACGTGCGTATTATCACCGAGTCTACCAAATATGGAACGTTTATTTGATATATTAATTTAAGAATTATCAATTTCATCTAAAATCTTCAGATAGAAGACAGTGTTGTGAGTGCCCTACCGTAAAGAGCCCGGCCATGGTGAACGTCGTGAAAACGGTGTTGAAGCGAAAAATAACCGGTTTTTATCGGGTGAAAATTATTTTTCTGCTGTCGTGGCCTTGAGGCTATTCTCAAAATATGTCTAATGAGCGTGTGAAAATAAACTAGTTGTAACCATATTAATTTTCACGTTATTTAAGTGTACTGTCGTTCCTTAATTATTCAATGAGACTTTGTTTACGATTTTCCTTAAATTTATCGAGCCAAACTAACAGCAAAATAATCGTATACAGTCCTTTCGGAAACCAGAACACACATTAGCTTGATTAAACGTCAATCTAATGGAGCTTACGGTGACAAATGTAGCTCGGAAGCGCAGGGTCACGCTTTTGGATAAATCTATTTGCCCCTTTTACAAGCCCCCTCCCTAGATGGTTCGATCAATCCGAGCCATCGGTGCTTTGGGGATATTGTTGATGTCGACCTTCATGACTGACTTCAAGAGCCGTCGTCATGTCGACACTCGAGAGGAGTTGGCAGAGTCGTGTTAGGTCTGGGACGCGCGTTAGACTTAAGTAAGCCATAACTCGTCTTGTGGGACGCAATCCAGCTCTCTCGTGGGTTCCACCCTCCCCACCCATGCACCTCGTGGTAGTTTTTGCACAATTTACTGCCAATTACTCCCGTCCTCGGGCATGCGTTCCTCGTGGAAAGGACCACAAACGCTCGTCCGTTTCCGAGAACCGATTCATTCCGGTGCGCTAGGCGGTATCGATTGGGGCGCCTCCATTGCCGAGGCCGAGCCCAATCGTGCGGAAAACGGTACGGTGAAGAAACATTTTCTGCATGAATTATTGCCAGCTCGAGCGGCCCTTGTACACACACAAACACATCACACGGCGACTTTTCGTGGGGAAGCTCAGGGGTTGGAAAATGGAAATTTCTGAAAATCAAACACGGCATGTTTGATTGTGGCAGCCCTTCGCGCTTCCCTCAGATACTTACCAATACCTTGGTGGAATGCTGGAATCGGTTGCCGCCCGTCCCATATCCCTATATCATGCCGATATGGAGTTCCACAGCTTCGAAGCGTTCGTCGTCGTTGCCGTCGTCAAATCAATATTCCTGCCGTAGACACATCCACTGTATGGCTCGGAAGCTTGCTTTTTCGTTTGCCTGTGCGTACCACTCACTCACTAGATGGTTAGCTCACGTAAACACATCTGCACGATCTTGAACTTTTGCTTCCGACGACACTTTTGGCGAACATGCGACACAAATTCACTGCCACGCACGGCGCGTCACACGGTTGGTCGGTTTCTAGCAATTAATACCAACCCCGCATTTCAAGCACCTTCTTCTCGCTCACGCTCACCCACACACGCGTTCACTGTTCTACGACTTCCTATAGCAAAACCGTTACATAAGCACAAACATTCATCAGTAATCAAATCTCATTAGGCAAACTGAAACTAGTGTCTACGGTGTGGTATTACGTGCGGCTCCGCGGTCTTTTGTGAATCCTGTTTTCTTTGAACGCCATTTTCGATTACTTAAGAGACAAAGAAAGCGGCACGAAGTATTTTCTACAACAAAAGTGCCCAATCTTCCCACAGTATCGAATGTGGTCGGATACGAAAGGAAATTAAAGCACTTTCACCGGATTATATTTCACTGCCTACTACGCCCTTCGGAAAGCCACTCCCCCAAAATGTTCAGCATGGTGGCGAATGCACCGTTTTATTAATCCAATTTCCTACTGACCTCTTTTCATCGCACCTCCGTTCTTTAGTTTATTTGTTCGATGTTGTTTGATACAATGATTGCATTTTCGGAAAAAAGATGTTCATTGTCCGGGAAATGTGATTCCTGACTAGTGGTATCGAATTTCGCCAATATATTGCAATCGGATTGATTGATTGAACTGTTGCAGGATATTTGCACGTGGGCATTTACAAATAATCCACGATGAAGTGTGTGTGATGTAATGAGGCTCAACAAAATAAGGGGATCAAAATAAACACATCAAAAGTGGTCTGAGTTAAGCGACCTGATTCCATGGTCTTGTGCATAATTACGTTGACTTAATTATCGGTAACTTTTGAGATTCGTTATTGAAAATTATACAAAATAAACTCAATTAGAAAAACGTGTGAAACATTCAAATTTGATTGATATTGGAATGATGTTAAATTTTACGTTTTGTATAAGTTGGAAAACAAATTTGCCATAATAAAAAGGAAAATATCTTTCACCATAAAAAATATCGATCCCTACAAGCCATTATTATGTTCGTCTTTTTAAAATATTGTTCCATCAATAACAAGGACAAACGAACACATCTGGTAAAAGTTAACAATAAAATTGTGTACGAAACGGAATGGCATTGGATCCGGCGGATGCAGTTCTTCACTTCAATTTTCCTACCGAAGCGGACCCCAAGTGATAGGACAGTGACAATGGGTGCTTCTATTCTACGACGAGGCCACCTGCTACCAACCATTCGATACCGATTCCGATGGAACGATGGCAGCAGTGTTTGTGCAAATTGTCATCGCTTTTGTCCGTTGATGGTTCCGAGCTACACGCTACGATGCGTCATCGGGGGTTTGCCGGTTCTTGTTCTCCCTGTGGTCCTTTACCATCAAAGAGTTTTTTTTATCCAAACCGTTGGCCAGGAGGGCAGTAAAATTCATCTCTCCTTCCCCGGGGACGGAACAGCACAAAATTCCAATGATAATTTTCCACCCAACAACCGATGCTCGGTTTCCCTCGAACGAATGCTCACCTAACCCGGATCGACATTTGATCCCCGGCCATCGGAGCTACCCACACCCTCCGAACCTTTCGTTCCTATCATCGCTTTCCATCCGGGAAATGTGCAGCTGCAAAAGCATCTTCCGTCCGCTCGAAGTGAAGAGGGCAACGATGAGAGTCGACAAGTTCAAGCATTTAGTTTCCCTATCTTTACCCAGTCGCACTTTTCCCACTTCTCAGACATTGACGGCCAATGATATTGGTTAAATTGTTCCCCAATAATTTCAGAGGAAAATTGGTTCCTGTTCAAGGTGCTTCTGTTATTCTTCCATTTGTTCGGTCACCTTTTTCAAGGTGACATTGGCAAAGCAGAACACGGAAGTCTGCAACACTCGACTCCAAAGCATAACAGCAGACGGCAGCTGCTCTCGAATGCTTACCACCCCTCGGAAGCTCGTGAAATGACATCTAACTAGTGGCCTATTTGCATGTCAGCACAATCCAGACGATGGTCGGATAATTCGGTTTGATACGGAAGGTACACTGGACGTTGAAGTGTGATTTGTTTCTGTATAAAACGGCTTTGTTTCAGCTGGTATATGAAGTTAATGCATTGTTCAGCGTAACGATTGAGTGTAATAGGAGCTATTTCATTTAGAAAACAAAACACCTATTTTAGGAACAACATAGAGAGTTGTTAATTCAATTGAAAAAAATGTATTCTTCCATATTGACGTTCTGAGTTCTTGCTTGCAAACTTTTATTCGTTCGCCTAAACATTTCGCGAATGAATCGTTATGTTTTGTAGTTCTACTGACTGTTTCCACTGTACGACGCCACGACGCCATCAATAACGCCGCCATACTTTGCGGCGAACGAATTAATCAACGTGTTGCAAAGCGAACCACGCCTGCACTAGTGATGAACTCCGCCGCTAAGCAGGAAGTATCAAATCAACGCTTCAGTGGTCGCCCATTCCTGTCCCCCGGCTGTCGGGTGATCGGCGACACCGACTCTGTCTGCCGGTCGAACCGATTCGAAGGCGAAACCGTTGCACGCTTGAGGTTTTCTCTTATCGACCGCCAAGAATACGCTTCAGCAACGTCGACCGTAAGTCTCCTTTCCGAGGCCTATACGGTACACTGCGTCTCACGACATGGCCATGTGACGGTGTGAATACGGCGCACGGACACATTTACCGAACCGTTCGCCTCGATGGCGGTATCATTATCGTTTGCGACAAATTCAATTTGAGTTGAGAAGATGAATTTGTTTAACAATGGCTGTAGGAAGCAGATGCAAACAGATCGGTTGCGTCCGTCTCCCACCCCCAAGTCTAGGCTGCGCTTTCCTCGTACAGTATGTCGCCCGAACCGGATAAACGAGCACCTAAAGAAGCGTGTTCCGTGTACGTTTGAAATGCGATTGTGGCAAATGCTGCCAGACAAAGCACTCACAGCTCTGCGTCGGTGAAGAGGAAATATCCTCAACCTTCATTCTAACCTGCGACCTAATGGAAGAATTAGACACGAAGTGTCATCTAGCTGGTGACAGTGGGTTGAACTTGCCTTGCCCGGTGAAAGCTCTTGTGAAACAGTTCGGTAGAAATTGAAATTCAATCCAGCTACCATCCGAACGGCTAGAAGGTATCGGATTGGTGGTGAAATTTGAACACAACCACATCTGGCGGTTCCGATTTCCTGAAGGCACTCAATTAGTACGACCATCCTTGGCTTTCCGCTCCGGTTGATGGTTATGGAGGCAGAAGTACATAACTAGCAATTAGTCGTGTCGAAACAGGAACTTTGTGTAGACAGTTTCTCGTTTCTGTAAGATCTTTGTTGTCGGTCGGAATATGGGCAACAACCTGAAAATGTTATAGTAACACTATTCAGAATCTTCTGAAGAACACTAGCTTTCCACTGACATTTTGCTCCATATCCATCCACGCCTCGGTACATTTGTTTTCAGGCTTAATCAAGTTTAACTTTCAGTTATACACAATTTATTTATAATATTATAACAATATCATTCAACTATTTAAAATGTGTGAATTAGATGTATGAAGTGTGTAAAAATGTTATCAAAAGCTACAAAGTATCCCATTCAAAATGCGGGAAATGAAATCAACATCCAAGGTAAACAGAGCTCTTCAAATCAGTATAGCAGTAAGGCAAAATCAGTCCTTTGTTGATGTTAATATTTTAACATCTTTATCATACTTTCTATTTCAAACAAATAGATTTATATTGAAATAATCTACATTTATTTATTTACTGCAAATGTTGAAAAAAAAGAACCGAGCCCAATGCTTTTATTTAAATGACTTTTTCCTTTTTTCCTTCAAGCCAACTGTAGAGGCTTGCATGAGTTTTATGTGGTTTACCCCACTTCAACTCACCACACACAAACTCTAGACGGGGCGATATTTCTTGACTGTTTTAGATGAATAAAGTATGGTTCTTTTTGAATTTTTCATTTCTAAACATTTCCCTCGCCACGAGTGGGTTTACGGGTCAGACCACGCTCCTTGTGTCGTCATCGCAGTCACCTGAAAGTGATGTGTCTTCCCTCTTGAATCCTCTTTCCTTTCTAAACTAACGTAAGCGTAAGAATAGGGACGGAGGGTACCCGATGTAAAAAAAAAAAGCTGGTCCTCGACAGTATCCGCCCCCATGATTGTAGTCTGTGCCATCCGTAGTTTGTGGCGCCCACGTCCGTCCACTACGATGAATAACAGAATAGGAAGGCACGGGTCTAGGCCAAACAAAGCAACGGAACAGACACCGGACGAAGTTTTACGTTGTTTTGATTTTCATTGCCCACGGCCTTACCCAAAGGCAGTACATGCCCTCACTCTGCTTTCACCGCCTTCAATGTCTGCCACTGAAGGATATCTGTGTCTACACTTGTGCAAGGACATTTTACGAAGACATACATCGCGTCGATATTTTTTTTACTGCCTTTCCTTTTTTTCCACACAAACCAGTAGCGAAGGTTCCAAACCATTGGTCATAGGCTGGTGCCCCTTAAAGACCTATAGGAGGAGGAAATTGTGGGAAAATTGACTATGCGTGCCCGACACGGTCAGTCGCCGGACCGAGCTTCGAATTGACACCATCACTTTTGTCTGACAGGATATGTCCAACCGGGCGGTGGTGAGGGCCGACAAATTGTGCCTTTTTATTATTATGTTTCCGTACGTCCCAGAGCCAGCGGGGTACTTTCGGGGTGCGGAGTTCCCAAGTGGACTCAATCGATGAACTACCAACGGGCAGACAATGGACAAACTTTCACGAACGACCCAGATGATTCTGGGTGGAAGTTTGCCGTCGACAAAAAAGAGAAAACAAACCACTAACCACACAGCCAAATGTTGCATGTTGGCAATTTGTCGGCCAGTGGAAACGGAAGTCTATGAAAAGAAATGAACGTACTGTAAGTTTTTCGGTCGATCAACAGTTCGGGTGAAGTTTCCGGTAATGAGGCCTATGGTCATGTGTTGTGCCGGTCTTCTGTTGCTTGTTCTTGACTCATACCGTGGCGTGTGCAAGCGACGATGCCAAAAGTAATCGGAAAGTTTTCGCAAAAGTAGACGGGTGAACATTAGTCCGTAAATGTGCAACAATTTTCCGGTGCTTAATATTTTTCGACAGCATTGAAGATTACTGAAGAAAGTTTGAAACTCATCAGGTACTTTTTTGGCAAGAGCATGCCAAACCTGCCTAATGAATCTGTCCAATGAATGTCAAAATTGTCTATACGTGAGCAACAACATTTCTTCCAGTGACATTTCAAACAACCAACAATTTAACGATTTGAAAATATCTCAATTACCATTTAACGCGTTGACTGTCAATGATCTACAAAGTAGGGAAGAGGCAATTTTGAACTTGTCACGATACTTATATATTATTACACGAATACAGTGGCAGGCTTTTGTAAATGTAGCAATTTTTACTTAGGCAAGCTTAGCCTATTTGTTATTTGTTTAAAAACAAGTCTCAATATTTATTTTATAGACAAACTTATCAAGAATAATTTCACTAAAAAACTGTCGGCAAAACCGCTTGGCAATCAACGCTATAACTTCACTATTTTTGAAAATTTTTCAAATCCGTAAACTGTAACGTTTTAGTATATTTATTGACTATCTTTTGGCGTTTTTACTTTTTTGATGTGCCACTTCACCATTCCGCTAGCTCGGTGTATAGCAAAAAAGATCAATATGAGTCGAATTTGAATCCTTTTCAACTTTTATTCTTTCAAAATGTATCATGTAAATCCAGAAAAAAAGTGTGCACTATGATGTTGATATATTAGGCCACCTTTGAAAAATAATTTCATATTTTTAAATTAACAAATAATGCCACAAGTTGATCTTGAAGATGTGAATTTTAACATTTTTCATAGGTAGTTTCCGTTCTGCGCTTTGTTCCGTTATTCCGTACGCGAGCGTTTCGAAGCGTTATGCGCGATGCGTTACTATGGAAATTGGCGTTATTTTCAATATTTGAGGCCAATTTATGGAGTCATTTGTAATGGCAAAAATATGACTTTATTTTTAAATGCTGCTCAACATACTAGCTTTCTATCGCACACTAGATTTACATTAAACATTTTTCTAGATTTACATCAAACATTTTGAATGAATAAAAGTTGAAAAAAACGTGACCGTTTTTGTAATACACCGAGCTAGCGGAATTATGAAGAAATGTATCGAAAAACCAAAAACGTCAAAAGATAGTCAACAAATATACAAAAAAGTAACAGTTTACGGATTTGCAAATTTTTCAAAAATAGTGAAGTTATAGCGTTTTACAAGTAGGGGTCAAAATGACCCCTAAAAAGCATTCTAGGTATAGTCAAGTTGGTTCTCGGAACTGGTTGAATAGAAAAATCTGAAATTTTTGTTTTAGATAAAGCTTTGGATTTTAAGAAAAGCCTTTTTTTTGTAAAAATATTCAGCCATTTTCGAGATATTAAAATCGAAAACTGCGTTGGGGTCAAAATGACCCCAATTTGGATTCTAGTGTTAAATAAGCAAGAAATTGACTTAGCACACCTGATCGAATGGAGACGCCCGGTTGTTTTTACCAGCATAGTTTTGCCAAATGTTTGATAACAATGGAGACGCCTGGTTGTTATGAATATTTCTATTCTTAAAAAATCATACTTTGTTCTCATGGCTGGAATTTTATCCGAATGTTTTCTTAGGCATTTTCATTGATTGCAACAAACGACAACAAAACTATAATAACTATAAATATATAAACTACAAATAAAATAACTAAACCCATTGCAGTATCGCAAAAGAACTAGAATTGTTTAACAAATAGCATTTCAATATTATTTGTGATTATCCCATTTCATTTGTCCTTCCTTTCCTTCCTTAATTTGCTTTACACATTCTTTATATACGCTTCAACTATTGCAGTAATGCAAACGATCTAAAATTGTTTTACAAATAGCATTTCAATATTATTTGAGATAATCCTATTTAATTTCTCCTTCCTTTCCTTCCTTAATTTCCTTTACACATTCAATATGTACGCTTTAAGAGAAATTTATATTCTGACCGGTCGGTGACCATCGGCCACAGAGTTCTAGTATATCGCGGTGGTTTGCGAAAAATGTGTAATAGAAAAATAACGAAACATCAATTCATCCGAATTATTCCTCATTACAGTTCATCATTCACTTCCAGCTCCATTGAGCCGACCATCATCAGCATCATCGTCGTCAGCGGCAACGACGGCGTCGTTGGGTGCTTCGCTTTCAATTACGCAGATTGGTGAAGCCGTGCCGCACATGGGAGGAAGAGAGGATGATGGGTTGTCAATGACCACGACGCCACATTCCCCTCTCTTGTCCGTACGTTACTACCCTGCTTTCATTTGCTGACCCTAGCAAGGAGAGGGCGCTATTGACACACGGACAACAGTGTATACCACACATACACACACAAACGCGCGCACAAACACACCGCAACAGCGATGTGAGCAAAATGGAAAGATAATCAACAAAACAGCGATGAATGGTTTTTAAAACAGTATTTCATTATGCCTTGTTTACGTCACTTTGAGTGAATTCTCATTAAGCATCAGATAAGCGGACTTAAATAAACAACAAACACACACTATTATACACTTAACTCCCATAACACATCAATCATTGCCACTTGTCATAATACGACGATGATGTTGATTTTGTTTTTCTTTTCAACACATTATGCTAAGCGAACCTTTACTATCTCTCGTGAGTAATTTTATTGCAATTTTCTATTCCAGGAATCCCGGCACAACGACAATGAAACATAGCCAGTAACCATGACCCTTTGTCCACCTGTTAAGGGTAAAATTACGCCTTGAGCATTTCTTTAATTCACCACCACCAGCACAGCCGTTTAAAACCCATGGGCTTCATCCTGGTGAAGCACGAATTTTCCTCTTTCTTTTATTTTCTTTTCAGGAAAAACTCAATTAACTTACAGCACACGCCACGCAAAAAAAAAAAGACCTTCCTCAATGGGAAACCCACCGAAGGTAGCGCGACCGACTACGCGTGCCCACTAACACAGGCCCACCAGGTTGCGTCTATCGGGCGTTTGATTCAGAATTCGTCAGCGTCATTGAAATTTTACGACGGGCTCGTCACATAAAAGAGAGAGAAAACAAAAAAAAGCAGAAACAGGCTACCGGCGGAAAATGCTATCCCTTTTCACTTCGCTGGTGCTTTATTAATTTCTTGTACCACCATTATCGCCACTTCACCCCACTAGCACTCCCAGGGGACGTCGGATTAGCGCTGGTTTATGGCCGATTGTGCCCGCGCCTGTTTTCTCCCCTTTCGCTTTAGTGCTTTCTGTTTGCTTTCGCGGCGACTAAAAACCAATTCAATTAATGCTTTTCCACAGTATGCAAAACACGATCACACCCCCTTTTGCTGGAAGGGCCTTGAACACTGGCGCGTAAATTATTCCTGCTCGCACTGGGGGACTCGTAGAACACCGTTGACACTACTGTGTCTACGCTGCAATGCCTCGGGTTGTAACAAGTTTCGTCTCTCTGCCTAACACTCTGGGTGTTCTTTTTTATATTATAAACACTGTTCCCACCCTTAGCACCTACTGCTGGCTTCAGGTGGCTCCTACTACTTCAACGGCAGACGGATGGACACGAGCGCACCGGTACGTCCACACGGTAGCACTGTACTCTCTCGACTGACTGCGAAGTGTTGGCAAACGCGTCGGCTTCCGTTTTGATTCACGCCACTGTCGTCTAGCCGTGAGTGACACCAGTTGCCGAGGTTCTGCTTCAGCACAAATCCAACGTGCATGCGTATGCGTCAGCAAAGAATTGCGCGTCCGGTACTCACCGCACGAACTTCCAGTGGAAATTCTTTGTGCTCGCTGCTATCGACGATTTTCTCTCAAACAAAACCACCAACGCGTTCGTGTGGAAGCGTGAAAAACGTATCCTTTCGAGGATTCCACAGACACAACAAGTGGGAGCTCAACTTGTTGAGGTTCCTTTCGGTACGCTTCTATCCAACTCTCCAAAAACCGAACAACATTTCTCTCTTTACTCCTCCCTCTCTCGCTCCCTCAAATGACGCCCAAAACAGATCCGACACAGGGTGGTCCGTGAAGGATACTTTCCACTGAGTGTCCTTTCGCGCCCAGACCACACAAACACACGCGCCGTGGAGCCGAACGCTCGCGTTTTGGGCGGAGAAGGTGTAACGGTCGTTTTCGCTATCGTAATGGGTATCTTATTTTCGAGGACATTACACTTCGACGTCGTTGCTGTTCTCGTCGCAAGGACAGCGGGAAAGCGATTTTCCACTAAGCGCCAACCGAAAGCGAAGCGAAGCGGAAGGGGAAACAGGAAACCCTGCCATGAAAACGCACCGAAGCGATACGAAGCGTTTTGTGCTCTGCCGGTTTGCCTACCTTGCGGCGTAACGGGCTGCTAGGGGCGTGAATGGAAGTACGCGTGATGACAGCCTTTTGGCACGCGCTGTTCGCAGATTGTTTCGCCGTGTTTTGAACCTGCTTCACGGCTCGCAATCCTGCATGGAGCAGTGGGAGTGTTTTGTTAAGCGTATCAAAATCTGGGAAAACTTCTCCACACAAACGGTACTAGACGGCTGCTCAAACCGCATCCTGCCGAAAGCAACATTCGCGAGGGATAAAAAACCTACCCCTAGGACATTCACGCCCTTCCCGGAAACGTGCCCGAGTGTCAGTTTCCTCATGTAGTTGGTTTTCCTCCCCCATTCCACACTGCCCCGAGTTAAACATAAAAGGTAAACTGTGTCCAACATTCGCCCTGCGGCGACTGACCCCTCCTTCAAATCGCACACCTTTGTCCCTCGTCATGAAAAGGTGTCGGCCAACAGACACTCATACCAAGAGTGACACACACACACAAACATGCGCACATCTTTTCGGTTGTGTTTGTTGGGAGTGAATGGGATGATGAGTGTGCCTTTTGCCACCTATCGCCATGTCACCTGCACACTCCTGGCCCAACGATTAAGAAGTCATGCCGGAGACAAGCAGCATATTACATCAGACGGAAATGCGCTCCATGATTCATTGGAAAATTGCGCTAGAAGGGCACCGGCAACGCACGTCTACCGGCACACATCATCCTGTGACCCAGTTCATTTCCCAACTTTATTATTTTCTCCCTGGGGGGGCTTCTTTCAGGTCGGTTTGTTTTTGCATACGCTACATGACATGTTGATATGCGCTCTTACGTTCCGGTATCTTTGATAAAACATCCTGATCTTTTCATTTGTGTAGCTTATCATGTTTTTATGGTGCACAAATGGTTCCAAAATTGTCAAAAGAATAAACACAGCAGCTGAAGACACCTTTTATGGATCAACTTAACATATTTTGGTTACATAAATAGGGGAATGAATCATGTTAATCCAATACTTATTTAAAACGTCCTTAAATTTCCGGTAAAATTATAACCAATGTTCAATTGATAAATGGAGGTAGTAGTTTTCTAACCCAATCGGCTTTGTGGAATGTGCCAGAATTCGTTTTAAGCCCATGTGATGAAAATGAATTGGTCAAGAATTGTCGTGACTCGCTGGTAGGCTACATTTCAAAAATTTGGTTATTGTTTTGACCCCAGTCGAGCTTAAATTTTGAACAGATATCTTAAAATGTCGAAAACGGTTGAAACATGCTTATACAAATTATTGTACGTTTGAATCGGATTGGATTGATAGTCCGTTGAAATAACGTAACAATTTAAATTCCCGAAGCATGTTTTGCATGCAAGCAACTTTGATGCGACGCACAACATCGAACTTATATGCAAGATCATTAAACGCTTGATCGTACGCGCTTGGATCTTCATTCATTGGCTGCTGCACGCTAGTGTTGGTCGAAAACCGGCGTCGTTTTCCCTGTATGTATGCTCTTTAAACCGCATAAGCCGCATAAATCTGTGGCCGCATGATCAGAACGCCTTATGCTCCACCAACACGCCCACGAACGTGCCCAAGTAAACGGAACGACGCCGACGATACACGCAGACCACCGCACCCCACATGCAGCTCCACCGGCGTTGGTCTCGACCAACGTTGTTGTGTTGGGGCGCGATCGTCGTGTTGATCTCGCGCCGCGCACATGCTCGGCGGCCCACGGCGCCGTCAGTTTGAGTCGGTGAGTCCGCAAAATCGGTCGTCGTCCAACGTAACGCGCGCTACTCGCGACAAGTTCACATCCGGCTGGTGCGCAATCGGCGAGCCCAACTGTTTGCCTTATTAGTGTCAACCAGTTTCCATTCCTGTAAAAGACAGTTGAAAGGTGAGCTGGTGAAAACGGACCCCGCGCGGGAAGAAAAAGCCATCCGAAGGCACGCTCTTGTCGAAGAAATTCCGTCAACCCTTTGCCGAGTGGTGTCCGATATTGTGTGAAGGAACTGGGTGAAATAAATAAGTCAACCGGAAGAGTGTGGAACGGAATTGCTAATGTGCGCCAAATCGGTAGTCTAGTTTCTGCAACTCCACTGTCCGTCGTGAAACGTTGGAACTGATCTGACTCGTCGGTAGGACGCTAAACAGCGTCCTGCTGCTAATTTCATTAGGTTCGCGATTTAAAACCTTCCTTCGAAATCGCCCGAAAGTTTGCATACCAAAACGGGAAACAATCTGCGGAAAGGTGTAGTGAAAGATAACCACATTCGTTGAACTAATGGATGTCCGCTAAGAGATTGTTAAAGTGTGCTTAAAACGTTTTTTGTGTCACTAGATTTTACAAACTAATGGTCTTGCCATGGGCAGGTCCATAAATACAAAACCTTATGACTCAAATCTTCAAATCCCTCGCTCGCGAAGCCAGATGCTGCCAAATGTTCCCGCATGTCCGTGTCAATTATCACCTCCTCGGTTTCCAATCATTTCGGTTGACTTGTTTGGCTGCATGTCTGTTTACGTTTCGATTATGGACAATTTAGATTAGTGAGGAATGGTTCCCGCTTGGCAGCCCCAGCCTGTGATAGGCGATGGAAAAATCGCTTGACCTTGAAGGCGACTTCTGATGATGTCCTCCTAGCCGAACGCATAGAATGATCTCAATCTTCTTACTGCAGCAGCCTCTCGTCTGTTTATGAAAATGACTTATTTAATTGAAGCAAATAGCTACTGAACAAAAACATGCCATTCGTTGGTTTTTTGCTACTCACGAGAGCATCGACAGAAGCTGAAAATGATTACTTCTGCCCATCGTTCGATGGCTCTGTGCACAATCCAATAAAAACACATTTTTCTGCTCCGGCTAAAATCTTTCCGATTTGGAATTATAAAAGTTTATTTTAAAAGTATGCACCCAAGCTACGACATTTGCAGGGCGTTGGTTTTGCTTTTTGTTTCATTCTGGCAAATGGCCCCCAACGACGAAGCTGGCGAAGGTTTGGCAAAGTTTCGGACCTGTTGTCGTCGAGTAAACATTTGCATTACAACCCACCAGGACCGGTTTGTTCCGAGAATTCGAGACTACATTAGTGGTGGATCCTGTGCGAAGTGGAAAGGCAAAGAATCTTCGGGATGGACAAAGCATCGGTTGAAACATATTACATCAAAACAAAAAACGCTGTCAGAAGCACGCATCAGTTGGATCAAGAAATGTTGGCAAAGTTTACAACTGGTCTTGTTATTTTGAAAGCCAATACAGAAGAAGCGCCAGAGAGTAACATTAAACCATGGGCAAAATATACATCTTCTGCGATAGAGCAACTATTTTGCACAGAAGTTTAGAGCTGATGCTTCATTAGCTACATAAATCAATTCGTTCCAGCCAGCCGTTTAACTTTCTGGCCACAAAACTGTTTCGTTCAGGCCAAACTCAGTCCCCCAGGAGGAAAATCCCACGTTAACGCGCGTCGTAGACATCGTCAACTATTTATGAACAATAAAGCAAAAGAAATTGTCATGTTCCTCCCACGGGTGGCATTTCGTGGTCCCGGCGCGGACAAAAAGGTTTCCGGCCGTCGTAAATCTGTGCACGGAAAGGTTATCCCAACCGACTCGACACTTGCTGAGTCCGCTTCGGGCGTCCAGTCGATATCTTGCGTTGGACGCATTTAGCTACATTGTAGGCCGGTTCTTTTCGGAGGGTGGGGGTTTCCTACGAAACCCCATGCTTAAGTTCGACTTTCGTTCGAACCACTCGAGCAGCAAGATGCACCGAAATCCGATCGCCCGATTCTGCGTACGAGTGGCGTCGCAAAGATCCTCATCGATTGTCCAAACAAAGCGTTCACAGATTTAAGCAGATGACTTCATAACACCTTGCCGTTATTTATATGCACGTGAATAATCCCTCCCCGCTCGCTTTCGCGCGACCGATCGCGATGGCCTACGCATGTTTTTGCATTTGTTTTCCGCCATAAACATGGTCCACCGAAAGATCGTCACCGCCTACTGCCCGACCGCCATGTCGGGTGGCTTTGCGAGTAGTCAAATCCACCCTAAAGCCGTGGCTTTCCATTGGAGTCCACTTCGTTCGTGTCTGGGGTAGCTGCTCTTGCCGGAGGATGGTGAAAAAACAAGAACCGATCCGTTGTCCAACGGTAAGCTGCACGGATTAAACTACCGTCCATGGCACGCTTGTACGTCGCAGCTTTGACACCAACACTCCCCAGCGGCTTCGCTGCACTTGTATTTAATTAAATGTTTATGTTTATCGGAAAAACAGGTCATCCGATCGGGGTGCGGGCGCAGAACCTCCTGCGAGGGATGCAGCGTTGCGGGTGGATGCGAATGTGCTCATATTGTGTTGACTTTGTATTAGCTCCGGTTGCGCCCGTGTCCGTGTCCGTGGATGCTGCCACTGCATTTCACTGCAAGCGACAGATCTGGGTGTGCAATTTCGTGCACATTGCCGCTCGCAAGCGGTGGATTAGTGTGCGGTTAAGGTTTTATTCGTTGCTTTCCTCTCGCATGTGTTCTGCACCGCTTCCCGTTGCTAGCTTAAGGGTGCCGGTTTTGTTCACCCGCACAACGCAATCTTTCAGCTTCAACCTCCGGCCCGACCGACGCCGGACGACAGCGTTACAATATTGCGCCGAGGTTACGAACGTGATCGGATCCAGTTTGGGCACCGAAGTGCGGAGGAGGTTTGGAGCCGGTTGTCGTGTGCGTGGGTTGCATTCGATTTCCAGTGCATCACACCGGTTTTCCGTTCGCCGTCGGTTGCACGACTTACGAGACTGACTGCGGTCCGAAACAAACTGTTGCTCTAGATTCGGTTGTTGGAAGAGGTTCAGAGCGGGTAGAAATTGAAAGGAGTATTTATTGCACGGTTTGGGAGATTAATAACCACCATTAATACTGACAAGTATTGGAGGCTTAATATATTTTATTTCTACTTTGTAACCTCAAACATAAAATTTGGTTTGATGGTTTTGTATTCGATCAATCTCCCACCGGCCCTACGAAGAAAATTTTGAATCTCTTAAAATTTTTGCATGAGAATCATTCTTCAATGAGCCAGACTCAGACTTTACAAGCCTTGGTAGACGATTCCATTAATCAATATATTTTATTTACGAGTTGTAGGCCACGGCGATTGACTTGCTTATTGATTATTCGTTGCGTAAGCTGCTTTCTATCTATCTCAGTTGGACCACCGAGCTTACCGTGTTAGTCGTGCATTTTGCACTTTCAAACACGTTGGTGAACGCTTGTTATATGCAGGCGCCAGACGAACCTCTCTCGAAGCCACTTGATGGTGCCAACAATCAACCCCGAGCTTACTTGACGGACATAACAGTGTCTTTGAACTCCCATCGAGGACGTTCAAACAGAAGAAAAAAAACGGGGGAAAACCCCATAATCCATCGTGCTCACGGTAAGACGGTAGGACGTGCAACAACTGCCGGTGCAAAAGGTGCTCAAGAAATTCGTCATTCTTGCATCGTGCTTCCGGGGCCGAAGCAGTCAACTGTTGCGCAAAACAAGTTTCCGTTTCGCGCTCGGCACGCGGGAGGCCATCGGAGGCCGCAAAGGCCATTTTCTGGCACCGATAAATAACTTGCGGTGTGCTGCCCGACGGTTCGCCCCAAAGGGAATAATGGACGCCGGATTGGAGAATCCATTTTGTGGCCGCATTTTCCGCCGCTCGGCGGACGTGTTTCTATATTTAGCCGCGAAAATTCGGCCGTTTCCCAGCCGTGCTTCCATCGTGCGCTGGTGCGACCCGGCTCGGGCCGTTTGTTTACGAGATTTTAAGGAATTTCCGACCATATGAAGATGGGAGTCCAAAAATACCGTCATCCTGCCCGCAACGGCAAAAGCCAACAAACAACGACGTACCTGTACGTCGCCAGGGCCATCGGATCCGCCGTTCCCCACGACCACGGGTCGCTGTGTGCGCCCGCGAACGGGGCATGTGTTTAATGTGTTTGTGGCTCGCGGACGTCCACTTAACCCTTCGGGGTGAAGTCGAGCAGTGAAAGTGCTTAACTATTTGTTTGTACACAAGAGTTAAGATTCTGTTTTTGAAAATCCTACAATTTAAACTATCGAACAAGACAAAATGTTGAAAAAAGTTCACTGCACGCATCGTCACTTAATAAAATATACGTCAATAGAGAACCAAAATGTTCCATTACCGATTGATCAACGTTAAATAAATCGCAAATGTTTAGTGTTTTTTTCGTTTGACTCATTTTTATTGTTCAAATCAAAGAGCTTAAAGTGTTTTCAGTGTAAACACAGTACGAAGCCACCCGCTTGTCGTACAAAAACGCAATAATTTAAACTATCGAGCAAGACAAAATGTTAAAAGAGTTCACTGCAGGCATCACCACTTAATATAACATTTGAGAATAGAGAACCAAAATGTTCAATTGCCAATTGCCAACGTAAAATAAGCCGCAAATGTTTGGTGTTTTATCGTTATACTCATTTCTATTGTTCATATTAGACGAGTTTAAAGAGTGTTCAAAGTAAACACAGTATGAAGCCACCCGCTTGTCGTATAAAAACGTTGAGCTAATAAACTTCCACCAAGCACGGAAGGGTTTAGTCATAATGCAAACGACCCGGTTTTGTGCGTCCATCTCAAGCGCACGTACAAATGTTGCTGCACGTTCGCCGATCGCTGTTCGAAGATCGGTTTCGGTGTGCGTGTTTTGGACGTCGCGATGAAGTGGACCTCAAGAAAGAACGAACTACGAAGGGAGGAAGGTGTTGGGCGACGGAGACGTCTCGTTCGATAAACATGTGTTGCGAGCATTAAACATTGTCCCGGCCCGCGGACCGATCGACCGATCAGCGTTGGTGTTTGGGTGCGGTGGAACGCCAACGGAAGTGGCCGTTCGAAAAGGAACGTGCGGCGCTCGTTTGCGGACTAAGCTACGTGCGAAGCGACATTTGCAGACGAAACAAGTTTGCGGCGATGCAGGAACAGCCTTTCTCACCGTACCGGACACTTGTAGACATCGTCATCGTCATTCAGTGCGTCGCTTTTTGAGTCTCGCAGAAAACCTTCGCTATCGCGATCGATCAAAAAGTGTCTTTTTATTACCGTGAGTGGGACGAAGCGTCACACGCGCTCACTCCTTCTCGCGCGTCTTATGCCTCGATCTGCCTGCACGCCATATTTGCGGGGGCGCAAATTGACACGGTGTGATGTCATCGTTGGGGCCACGGGATGGAAGGTCACTGCTTGGCGGCTGCTCAACACCGATCGTAGAGCACAACGCAACAGCGATAATGAATCGCTCGGCTGTTGCAATCACCCTGGACCGGTGCCAGTAATTACACTTCAGTGGTACCTCAACACCGTCCCAAGAACGTCGTAAACCGACCACGCAAAAACGAAAAAAAACGAGCTGAGAAAAGTCAACCCGTTGATGTCGAGAGAAGGACTCACTTGCGAGTATCAGTTGAGTGGTTCCGAGAATCGAAAGATTCATTGATATTTTTATGCGCTCCTGTCATTTGCTTCCCCAACGAACGTTGTCGTGGCTAGGGCAGTTTAATCCACTTAGTCATTCAAGGGTTGGGGCGGCCCGGTTATATGGCGTCTGGACGAGTGAAGATACTTCTTTTGAGATTGATGTTGGACAAAGCATTTTAAAATTGGAATCATCATAACTCGGCAGTAATAAAAGATCCCGCTTATTTCTTTAGCAGATTACAAAACATATTTATTTTTGTGGAGATAATAAAATACATTCTTATTTTTATGAATCAGAATGGAGCATAAGGTTTGTTCAAATATATTTTCAAAATATGATTGTCTTTTTGCTTCAGACTCAGTATTAATTTTTTTTTTTAGTTTGCATCTGAACGAAATATAATTCTGTAAAATTATCCATAAATAAATGTCATGAAATTTACAAAGACGAACCCAAACACGAACGTCCTGATTGACATTTACCGTTGGAACGATATTGATTTGCATCCAAAAACCGTTTTCATCTGGCAAACGAACGGAATGTATCGTATAGTGACAATTTCTGCACAAGTGGCGTATTACACTTTTACGATATTCATCCGTCGATCCGATCCCCGTTTGGCTGGAAGCTGACGTAACGTTATCAATGACATCAACAGACGATTTTTATGACTGAATTATGGATTCCACGCCCGAGTTCCGGAGGAAGTGTGTGGGTGAAATGACTTGGCCCGCGTCGAACGACATCGGCACACGATATTCGATCGTTTTCTTCGGACGCCTCCTCCTCCATGAACCCGAAAAGGCGTAAACCCGTTACCGGAACCATTTTCGCACACCATAATTTTCAAATTCCGAAATTCCCCGAAATGACTCCCTGCCTGACGCTCGCGCGGTGCAAATGGATTTTGACCGAGTTTGCGCCACTCGGCGAACACTCAGCCCTCGCGTCAACACCGGCAACAAGTCCATATCGAGAACGAAGGCGTTCCGGATGATGCTGCTGCGGCCTATACTCGGAACCTTCTTCGTCACCCGTCCCATATCCGGCCAGCGTTAGCCAGAGACCTAGTGACTGAAAAACCTGCCGCTAACCTTCAAACACCCCAATCGGGAAGGCGGCGGTCGTGGTTGTCTGGGCGAGATATGTATTTCACGATCACCGGCCGTCAGATGCCATTTATGGAACGGTCAGGGCTTTTCTCCATCTGGCGAAGGCAATAACCGACCCTCGCGGTTTGTTCGAGTCGCGCTGATGTTTGGTTTCATTTTCTTCACTCTCATTATTGCAAACCCCTTCACACAATTCTTACCGAGTGCCTCCGTTCATCGCTTGGGACTAGCTTTCCAGTCAACGTCGATATGCTCAGTGCCACAGCATGCAGCATTAAATGGGGGGGGGGGGGCATCTCTGTTCCTGTTCCGGGTTTCCTTGATGCTTCTCGAGTTCTTTCTGTAAAAGGAGTGCACCGTTAGCGGGGAAGGAAACACTCACACCACCAAGGGGTCAATTTGTGCGGCAACAGGTTTCTTCCAAACGCTGCCTTGTACGAGCGATGAACCGAGGCCACGAGAATGTTGACCGAGTCGGGGCCCACGGTTTCAACTCGCCCGCTCCAGTGTCCCTGTTCGATGCGCTTTTTGGCTCGATGATCTCATTAGCAGATGCTATGCCCGACATTCGGTTCGTGTCTCCGGAGGACCGAGGAATCGCAACGCTGGAACCGAAGTGCGTCATTCTTGATTGCAGTTTTATTGCGATTTATGTGTTTACTAAATTCACTTTGCGATTACGAGCGCCACTGCGCGACGTGATTCGTTTCAGCCAAAAAGTTCACGGAACACTCGCCGTAAATTGATGAAACATTCAGCAACTGACCTTTCCAACTCCCGGGAGTGGATGCATATATTACTCGTGGATAAGCAATCGCCAGGGGAACGCAAAATCGGAGTACGAAAAGCAATTGAGCTGATATAAAAAAGTCAACAATCAAACGGAATAATTAATTGCGTTCAATATAAATGTATAAATTCAATTTAATCAACTTAACATTAATGCTGGATATGAATGTTGTTTTCGACCGCCCGATAATGTGGTTTTCCGTTCTTCCACTTGAAGCGCACCGAATCAGCCATGACGACCAGGGAGCAACGGCGGGAGGAGTATTCATCGTCGAACGTGGTGCGAGTGCTTTCGCCCACCACCCACGGCCATCAGTTCGATCACAATTTGGGTAAGTATCTGGAAAATTGCCATCGATACTGTTGTTGGCGATTGGATTCGTATTGCCACGTGATGATAAAAACAATTTTTTGCAAAGAAGCGGAAACTTGCAGCCTTTTTTATGTAAAGTAGTTGTGTAAAAATTGGTTTTTTAACGAGAAAATAAATGAAATTTTCATTGTTTGTAGAAATGTAATCTAGTTTGGTCAATTCTCAGAAAATATAAATCTGATATAAGTATTAAACTGCCAATAAATTTAAATGAGGATTTGTAAAAACAAACATCGTATCCATTTCCGTTGAACTATAATCAAAATCTGCCAGAGTGCACCACATCCACAGCTTTATAAATGATAGATTACAAAACAAAAAGTAAAATAGAATACCACTGTAATCATCGCATTGAAAACACCATTTCCAAGCGGAATATTTCACATCGTAATTACTCGCAATGGCTGTGGGCAGTGAAGGCATATGAAACGCATGAACGTACAATCTCTGTGTTGTTTTTTCATGAATGAACATCCTCCTGATTCAACAATCCTCGACGAATCGTAAGAGCATCTCCAGCGGAACGTTAACAGCAACGTTTACAAACAAAGATATGCAATGGAATATGGAATGCATCGCAATGCTGTCCATGTACTATTATTTTCCCTGCCACCTGCTACCTCCCACTCTATCACATCTGTGATAGAGTGCTTTTAGTTTGTTTACCACTTTCTAAGTGATTGTTGCTCACGGAACCGTACACATTGCCCCACAGAAATGAGATCCCCATTTTACAATTGCTCTTCTCAGGCGAAGTATTAGAAAATAATTCCTTTCTGTTTTCTGACCGTCCGCTTGAATGATAGTCAGAAAAATGTAATGAGGAAAAGGATTTTAAAGCAAAACAGTAAAACAATGATAAATTTCTTATCATAATAAGAAACAGAACATAATATCTTCGGAATACCTTGGGAAAGGAATGAAAGTAATGACAATTTTAAAATACTTAGTTTCTTTTAACTTAGATTTATGCCAGGTGAAATTGAATTTTGCTAGACTAAATGGCAAGACATTTGCAATCAGCTCTCAACGTTCATTAACACTCTGACGGCCGGGTACATCTATCGATGTAATGGCTCCGTTTCAATTTGCATCCGCTCACATCATTTTGGTGTGCTGTCAACGCTGTCTCCTGACACGCAACACAGTCTACTGGATGTAAACAAATATCAAATTGAAAGTAAACAAATTTTACAGGGCGCGTTGCTGTTCGTACGTAAATTCTAATAAAGATTGAAAAAGAATGATCAAAAAGGGCGGCCAGATACAGAGGAACTAGTGCAAACGCGCCGGTAGTAAAGCGTTGCGACACTGTGAATTGTGCGGCTGTCAAAGTGTTAATAATCGTCATTGCATAAAACTCTTTTTCCTCTACTTAGCACAATTTACCATAATGAATCAGAGCAAGAAGCCAAGAATATGATACAGTTCTGTTCAATTATTAACGACTTAAATGAACTTCCCAAGTTCCCATACTCAAGGACTCTGGCGAGAGACGTAAATTGTCACTGAGCTGTTAATGTTGTGCTTAAATATTTACAATTCTCATCTTCTCAACGCTCATCGTTCGTTTTCACCAGACAACCTCCTGGAGGACCTTCAGGCGAGCGTTTCGCGCCCCGGAAGCTCGCTCGGCCAGCCCATCGCCAACTACTCGACGAGCCGCGAGGTGCAGTATCTACAGCCGGCCAACGTCACAACAGTTGCCCGCGAGCGCTCCCTCAGTCCGTCCGTCGCAACGGTAAGTCACCGCAGTACCGAGCGGGAACAACTGTTCAGAAGACTATTTTCTTAAATTGCTTTCTTTCTCTTGTTGGTTTGGTGCGTCTCGCAACGGACTCGGCTGTGACTCACCGCAGAACGAGCGAAAAGTATACAAGACGGCCAAGTACGAGTACAAATCGAGCGGCGGCGGTGGCAATGTACTCCCGGGGGCCGGCGCTGGACGGGCGGATCAGTCCGTCAGCGAGGTGTACCAGCGCAACATAAATCAGCTCGACACGCTTCTGAATGATCTTGAACGTGAGCGCGACTCATCGCTCGATCGAAGTAAGTATCCGTCCCAAACACGCCAACACCATTTTCTTCGTTGTGGTCCCGAGAAAGCTACAAAAATCGAGCGTCTCAGTCGAATGCGCAGGACGGACCGTGTTTCGAGCACGAATCGAGCCAAGAATCGTGTTGGCTAGGGCTAAGAATAGACCTCTGGGGTTCGGCTTACGGACGAAGCTTGAAGCCGATGATTAATCATAATGACTGTGAAGCGACGGGGGTTTCTCCGAAAACAGGCCACAGTTATGCACTATTCGTTCGAATTCAGTCAACGAGATACCTTCAACACTGTTTCGAATGAAAAGTTTGGAACTGACAACCCGTCTCCGGCGTGGCTGCGAGATGTTACGTCCGCCGAAAGTAGCGCAATGTCAACCTATCGAAAAATCGAAGCTAAAATTAGCTACAAACTAGTCCAACCGAAACTAACTTTACCAAACCGGCGTGCCGGTCCGATTTTCCGCCACCAACTGGGTCAGCACATTAACGACCTAACCCCGGCCTGGTCGGCTCGTCCTCCACACTCCACAGACAGCTGGTTTGCGATACGGTTTGATTTCGTTACCCTGCTGCCCTCCCCACTCACACACATACCGTTGACGAGACACAGCAGTATAAACATTTTGTATTTCTTTCTTGCGTTTCATCAGAATCAGCTGACATCTGTCATTTACTATCAAAACAGTTTGTGTGCGGGATATGGCTAGTGGAGACGCCTGGTAGCGTACGTGTGCTGTACAGGGATGGGCATTTATTTAGAACTCGGGTCTCTTGTGCTGCGATTTTAAAATTCATCCACGAGTCGGTTGAACGAAGATTTAGAAGATTTCAAATAAATTCTAAAATAAGAATTTAAATTCGATTTTTGAAATCTTAAAGACTTCCAAAGACTTACAATACTGAAGAAAAATATAAAAATCCCTGGACATTCGAGTATGATTGACATTCCAAAACAATGGATTATGGCACAAACTATTTTTCGAATTTTTAGATGGGATTTGCTAAATTCAAGCAAAGAGCGAGATATGTTATTTATCCTAGAATCAAAAACTAAAACTATATCCGTTGAAGAACATTTGATTGATTAGTCAGACTCCATATAGGTAATCAGCCATCGTTTGGATGGGAAATTGATACCAGTTGCGCTAATCAAATACTTTTAACGATCAATTCTATTTCGATCGTTTCAGATAACAGGACTCTAAGCCGAGATGGAATCGATTCTGGATTGCTGTAAGTACACGCCCAAGTAGCTACGTGACACGGTGCTCGAAAAGCGGACCGAGCTTAATTGGTGCTTGCCTTTGATTTCGGTTACAGTGAGCCCGGCACTAAGGTTATCAAAACCACGACCACGTACACGACGGCGGGTGGCGGCGGCGGCGGCGGCAAGCCGGTGAACCGTGAGCTCGTATTCGACTCACCGAACAGCTACGAGGTGCGTCAATCACGCTCGCGCCATCGCAGCCCGTCCTACGAGAACCAGTCGACGACGGTGAAGAACGTCTCGTACAGCTCGGACAGTTCGGCCGGCATCTACGGCGGCATCAACCGGTCGGCCACTCCACAGCGCTCCATGACACCGGCCCGCTCGGAGGAGTACTACACGGAGACACGCACCGTGTCCCCGAACTCGGATCTGCTGCCGGCCCGCAACGTACGCTACAACGAGTCCGTGCACGTCGACAGTGCGGCAAACGTGCTGCAAAACATCCCACTGTCCGACGACATCTTGCCGCGGCCGAACACGAAAGTCACCACGACGGTGCGCACGTACACGTACGAGTTGCCCCCGGACGGCACGGGCTCGCTGAACCAGACCATCGCGTACACGAACCAGGCAGTCAATCAGACTACCAGCACGCTTCCAGCTCCGGTCGGCTATCCGGAGCACCCGGCGGCGCACGTCAATCCCGGCACGAAGACGGTGCTGGTGAAGAACGAAACGTTCAACACCTCGAACAACGTGCAGGAGTACCCGGTACCGACGATACTGAACCACCCGTTGCCGCCCAACACGGCCAAAACCATCTACTACAAGAAGGACACGAAGCACTCAACCACCAACTACTATCCGGACCAACCGGCCGAACCGGGCCCGTATCCGAACAACTTCCGCGCCATCGAAGCGCCGCCCCCGACGGTACCAGGCGGTGGAGCTCCGGTCAAATACACGGTCGAGGAACCGGGCTATCCGCCCGGCAACAACACCACCTATATCTACCGCGAGGAGCGCACTAACACCAACACGAACAACCGGTACGGATCGCCAGTTCCGGTTCCGGTTCCCGTTCCGGCCGATCAGCTATATCCGCACCCGCATGGGCCAGGAGGTGTTCCGCCGCCCACCACGGTCACGTATAAGTATAGCTCGACGACGACCAACGCCACCCGGAACCTGTATCCTCCGCCGGCCGAGCGAGAACCGCTGCTGCAGCCGTTCCCAACCGACGGCATCGATCGGACGGACCTCGATGGAAATCCGCCCAAGCGGCTGGATGACCTGATGGCCACATTCGGAGAGGTACGATTCGTTGCTGTACACGCGATGGGGAAGCAACTTTTGGCCAGATTCTACCATACTTTTACTAAACAAATACTTTGACGTTTAAGGTTGTTTACTTTGAATCAATCTTGATTTTGGAAAGTTTTTCTAAAATATTTTGGAGAAAGCTAATTGTCATCCTTTGTTATCCCAACCCTTTGCATGTTCCGAACTATTTCCAAATTGGTTTTATCTTGATTTATTATCTTAAGTGCCCGAGGGATCTTTATTAAATCTAATGCAGACCTTTCCATGTCTGCTGTACCTTTCAAAAAACATTATGTAGCTAGCCCGAATACAGTCTGGCCTTTATTTATTGGTCCATAGCGACGAGTTTGGGCTAGACTACAACTAATCAAGGTTTACCCAAGGGTGAAGTATATTAAACCTTTGAAATTGTGGGTTAATTCTGAACTCGAACGTCTGGGAACTGATTCTCATAGATATTGACACTAACGTTGATGAATAGGCAATGATTGTACAAAACTTTATTGAACGCCGAGAGTCAAGACATTGATTAAATCATGTATTCTAGATTCTCAATGTCTTCCTATTAAAGACAACTGTTAACTGCTTAACTCACTTTTTACAATTCATTCCACTTCCAGGACGGCCAAGTCACCTATCAGTCGCGGGTAGTTAACACATCACAAACCGACAGTGCCGGCCCGAAGCGTGCGGGTCCTCCAGCGAACGGTACCGGACCGAAACCGGTCGACGAGACGATGGACGACAAGTCTGCACCGAACCAGCTGGCCTCGAAAAATATTGCCGGGCCGCCCGTCTACTATCCGCCCGGTCACGAGATGTTCGCCAAGAAGGAAATGGAAGCCAGCGGTTGGAGGGCACAGGTCGGTGTTGGAACACCACGGTTGTACATTCTGGGACCATTTTTCATCGACGCTTCTTGTCTGCTTTTTCCTTCTAGGGCGAATATGCAAAGGCCAGCGGAATGTACAAATACGAGGCGGAAAGCAAATCGAAGAGCTCGAGCAAATCTGGTGCCGCCGTCGTGCCCGTCTGCCTTCCCCTCTGCTGTGCGATGCCCTGTTCGATCATGTAGAGATGCCGCTTGAAGATGCAGCTAATCGGCCAGGTCGTCAGCCCAGCAGGCAGCTATAGGCTAGGATAGGAATAACGCAATACTTTGTCTATGTTTTAACAAGCAATCCGCAATAACAAAACGTGTGTCCAACCGGTATATGGTGGATGATAAGGGTGTGAATGATGCACACACGGACTCGAACAAACATGTGCCAATTAACGATATTATTATATACCTGCTGTTACGTTACTTCACGAATAATGACTCTCACTGTTTACATGCATTATTGGTCTAATTCCCAAGAGCTAATAAATGAACAACAAACAACCGAACAAACAGCCGCACTTTTTTGTTTTAAAAATGCCATAGCGAGTTTAATAATTAATGAGGTTTGACTTTCCGGACTGTCTGGGTCACCGCTCTGTTTGTAAAAGGTTAATATTTGACCGTTTTGCTCAAGCTCGGATACACTGGGACCCATTTTTGTTTGTGATTTTTAATTTGACAATGAAACATGATTCCATAGTATACTTTTTGCCAGAATTTAAATTTCCATGACGCAGGTAAGTATTAATCCACGAAAAGAGCTCCGGCAGTAAAAACTTCATTTCACAGCAACTTTAAGAATCTTGTATGCAACATGCGGTGTGTTGAATGCAAGATTTTCAAAGAACAAGTTAACGATCAGCGCCATATGATCAATTTTAAAACAGAATAGCTACATTAGTGTTACAGAAATCGATGGTGTTATAATAAGAGTTTTTGTTACAAAAAATTCAACATAATTGATTTTTGTAGCTTTGAATATTGCATAGGTGACCCAGTGATATTTAAACGTAGATTTAGTGAAAGGTGTAGCTTTGACTTAGTGAATCTTTTACAAGTGTTTAGTTTGGTGCAGTAATTTTTATTTTAAGTTGCCCTTATGGATAACTTATATTAAATATTTTCCTTTCAATCACACTTCCCTGATGCTTTTATATTGTTTTGCTTGGCCTTCACAACGCTATACTACCATTTCTATGGAATACTCAAATTTCTATCACATTTGCTAACGAATTTTCTATCTGCGTAGCCGAATCCCAACCGGTGCTGTCGAATCGAACTTGACGAATCAAATTAAAAAATACCTCGGCCCGATGAAATGTCGGCAGGCGGGAAAGTCGTACGGAATGTCGAAATCTGTCGGGTGCGCGCGGACGTTCAGCACGACGTCCAGGCCGCGGGACCACTGCGGCGAGCCGATATCCCGCAGCATCCACAATCCAGCACTTTTGGCAACGAATCGCACGACGACGATCGAGTCCCGCCGGACGACGATTGTGTCTCGCTGCGGTGGACGCCGCAGGTTGCGCGCTAGCTTCCCTGGCTCACTCCGGTGCCCCGTGGACACTCCGACGACGAACATCGTGTGCCCGTGCAGGTGATAGACGTAATCGTGCGAAGGATCTGCCACAGTTAGAGCGGAAGGGAATGGGCGAGTGAGCGAACGAGACTGGGAACGTGTGAATGTTGCATTCGGTGAAGCTGGGTCGGAGGCAGACTTACCGGCATTAATTAGGACCATTTCCACCCGGTGACCTGCTTCGAGGTGCTCGACGTGGACACACTCGCACCGTGCCATCATCGGGTGACAGCTTCTTGGCAGGCGCCGATGGCCGCATGTGTGCGCCCGCGGTCCCCCGGCGCTGGCCATCTCGCGCATCAGCATCAGCGCCGACGGAAAGGCGAAGGTGAACCCGTTCACGGAGTGCACCGTCTCATGGTAGGCTTCTGCGGCGAACAAAAAGACGATACTTAATAACCGTTTCGTTCTCGTCCGAGCCGGCTTCAGATAATTATTATTATCTCATCGGTGCCGCAGCTCGCCAGCCTTGTACCTACCTCCGAAGGGTCCATCATCGGCCACGGTTTGCGTGTTGACTGTAAACTCAAGTCTGGTGTCGTACGAGTGGAGCTCCTTTGGAAAGCTATCCCGAGCACCCGGAATGTCCTGTAAGCACACAATACCCGCTTTGGACAGGCAAAGACTACCAACGAGATCTAACAGTCGGGCCGAATTTCGTCCGTCCCAATCTTCAGCCCTAGACGACGCCGGAGAAATAGAATTATATTCAATACCTTCGCTTTCCAACAACTTCGCGGATCCACGGTCCTTGCGAGATTCGTAGTGAAGAGAAAATATGGCTGGTCCGTCACATTGGCCTGCATCGTTCTCAGGCAGCGGCGTTAGGCGAATTTCATAATCTGACACAATGGTTTCGCCGCTCAACAGGGCAAGCGCCAGGTCGACACGGAGACCATCGTGCAGTAGCACCCGATCTACAGCAGGGCCCGGTTCGTGCATGTCGAGCCGGTTCCCATCGAGAGCTAGCAGTCTTAGCTCGTGACCGGGTAGCTCCAGCCAGAGCGGGCAGCTTCCGGCGTACAGCACGCGAACTCGATGCTCCCTAATTGAGTTTCCACTTGAGGGAAGCGTTTGCTGCCAGTCGCCCCGCCCGTTCACCGCCAGCCGGCCGTGAAGCTCCGTGACGAGCCACACATTGTCGGACAAAAAAGGGTCCGGTGTGCTTGAGTTTAGATCTGCGTCGGGAAAAGCCCGGACAACAAGCGCACCGAGGAGGCCCTGGGTCCGCTCCGAACCGGCAAAACCGTGGTACAGCTGAGTGCCAGCCTTGTCCGCCTGGAATTTGTATTGGAACCGGGTGTAGCTGGCAATGGGACATTGAGTTATCCTGAAAAGGAGAGTGATCTATGAATGTTAGGATTCAACAAAGTTTCAGAAATTATTTTAAATGTCCCATTACGGGCCATTTCGTATAAAAGTCAAGATTTGATAAGATTTTAGAAATTCTTATTGAAACTGATACCAAAACTACAGTAGTATTAGTTTTTAGTTGTATAAATTTTATAGAACAATTTTCCTAATTATTCCAGACATAAAAAACTGTATTTAGCTTAATGTTTAACGATGTACAAAAATGTCGCAATAATTGGATATATCCCTTATTCATCTGTTTGTTAAGTGTCATCGATAACTCCGCTACTCACATCGGTACCCCATCCATGAAAGGGGTCTTACGCTGGCTCTGACCGGTCCAGTGGAGCGAAATGCTCTCTCCGGGGATCCGATTTTCTACGTCCACCACGAGGTAATCATTCTCGCACACCTTCAGCGTCGGTCCGACGTAACGCCCATTTACAGTGTAGTAAATGGAGGCCGGGTCCGACTCGAGCTCAAGCACCAGACGATCCTTCCTCTTAGCGGTTAACGTGATGTTGCTCTCCCGAGCGTCTTCCTGGTATCGGGCTCTGTGAAGAGGGACGAACACTTACTTCACTAAATCAACGTGCTTATAAACGATGTTAAACATCTCCTGCGGTTTTGGCCTACATCTGCCAACCACTGCGTGCGTGAATAGGTTTTGACGAATTAAAATGTCTTCTCTAGGGCGTTTCCCTCGCGAAGGCGTTAAAAGGGACATTTCGATGAACACTTTCCCAGGCGTGGACTAAATTATGAGCGACTCTAAAGCCGGGACGATACCTCAAACAATTTATGTTCGTCTCGGATAAAATGATGATGCGAAACAGAAGTCGTTCGTGATGGCAAAAGAATGAGAAATTTGTCAATACATCAAACGTAGGGTGTCGTTAATAAATCAGCGCTGTGACATGTGTTAAAATATTTTAAACCTAATTGCTATATACAATTTGGGCGAAACGATTTATACATCGCTTCAAACATATTGATTGTTCCAAGGATTTGATCTTGGAAACTGAGCGACAGGTTCGCCCAACGTCTTGTTCAACGCAAACTCCTACCAACCAATTATGGAGTAATAAAACGGGAAGAATTGATGCAAAGTTTGACGAAATATCCTCTAGAACATTCAAGGCCGACAAATAGGAACGAACAACACCACTTGTTGCGCTAGTAGCAAAACACGTTCGCCAGTTCCGGGGAAAGCAGTTAAAAGTGGACAGTAAAAGCAAGCACCGCAATAAAACCGGCTACCATGTTATTGATTTTACATTCACTATGGCGGCTCATGGCGAAATTTTTGCGCGAAATGCGGAACAAAAATTTCGAGCCGGCTGATTGATGGTTCCGTTTGATGATCATTTTATTTATGGGACGCTCGAGCATTAGCCTACATGACGCACGAGACATAAACCGGGACCATTCGCGTTGACTAGTGCATAAAAACGTTGGATGGCTTGTTCCGCATGTTGAAACTTGTTTTTCTACACGTTTGGTAAGCTTACGGTTTTGGCTAAATTAAAATTTCAACCCAATTGTGTTAAAAGATTTTGGTTGTGGCATTTTTTGACGATTTTTCCTAGAACCATCAGCTCGTCAACAAAAATGTAAAAACAGCAGCAAGAGAAAAAGGATGATTTATCATCAAAGCTGGTTGACTAATAATCTTTGCCAGCCTTACTTAACCTACCTGTCACGATGAAATGTGCGTTTCTCCACCACAAGCTCGAAGCGACAGATCCGTGGCCATTCCGCCCGGTTGCAGACTCGATCACACGAAATGGGACGTTCTTCTGTGAAGAGGAAAAAAACAAATCACGAAGGAAAAGAATGGAACGGTACATCTTGAAATTAATATTTCCTACAGATCGATGTAACACAATCACAAGAAAGCAACAGGCAAACGAACTGGCCTGCTGAGATCGTCGCACGATCGGTTTATCTTCGCACCCAGAAATCGTGACCGTGTCGCTTTTGACTGCTTTTAAAAACTAGGTATAAAGGCCCGGTTACACGGGCCCATGTTGATGAAGAATTTGCATTAGAATCTAGTAGAATTGTAGAAAATTCAGTAAATCAAAGCCCAGTTAGAAGTGTGAACCTGTATCAAATTGTGAGAGGCTAATCCAAATCCCGGCTCACTGGCTGCCTAATGATATGCTTATGGCTAAATGGTAATCAAGCATTTATCCGGCCAAACAGTTGTTGTTGTTGATCAGTGAAGACTTTATCTGTTTTACATTGCCCGGACACAATAATTTCCTGACTATCATAACGCCAAATTCAGTCTTAGAAAAATAACAGGACCAATACCGGTTATTTGCCAAGCACCATGAAATGACTAATTTGTCGACAAATATTCCCGGTCTTATCTACTTACTAAAAGGGGTACCCGGGAAATACAGGTTAATTGCAAACGAAGAATTTAAATTTCGCATAATTTAGAAGATCTAATATAGTGAACACGGTAGATTCAATAATTCAAACGCTGCATCTACTCAATGCCGTTTGGAAGAGCATTGTCTCAATAGGAAGCTTTGCTCCATGGGCTATGCCATTAGAAGCTTGGCCTATGGCTCGTGTTGTAACCCGGCCAAAAATCAGAAACTATCACTATGCCATACGTAGCAGTCCGATTTAACCTATTTCAATGAAGTATGAGACCCTCTTCTTTCAATGAAGGATATGTTTTCGATTCCTACTGATTTTGGCCATGTTATAAATGCGGTATGAGTAAGTTTTATAATCTGCAGGCCATCGCATATTTTAAATACCGTTTCTAATTTTGTTTGACAAAATGTAGGCATAGCCTTTTCAAGAAAAATGCGGTCAACTTTGAAATCATGCGAGAAATATGATGTTCTCCTGTGATTTTCTGAATCCTGTTGTGATTGTTTCGGTGATAGTGTTTTGTGTAGAAAACCGTGCAATACGTGCTTGTTTTAAAGTGTTTTCTACTTTTTTGAATATGAATCTTTCTTAGAATTGTTCGTGCATTTCCAGTATTAGAAAATACCCAACAAAAGTGAGTGATCGAGCTGAGCCAACTTGCCCGTGCATATCGAACACGGATTTGGTGCACTTTTTTTTTTTGAACCATGTTGAACTATACATTATCAATCTGGTGTTTCCTTGATATGCCTGTTCAACCGAACGCATAATGCCCGGGAACGACATTGTACTTTGTATTCCTTTGGATTTCCCAAAATTTAGAACCATTTTGAAAAACCCGTTTTACTTTTCTTCAATCGTGTTAATTTCCCCAGGTTAACTGTGGTTGCTATAGCGATCCCTCCATTTTCTCCAAGGAAGCTGATTGTTATAGTGATCAATGCAATGCAATCGGATGAGCGTTTCGAAAATGTCCATACAAAAATGAGGTTTTGCATCGATTTTAGTGCGTCACTTTATCCAAGTAGGAGCGTCACCCTTGGAGCGTCACCTTTAGAGCGTGACGTTAAGGATTTTTTATAATAAGATATCACCCCTTTACCGACAACTCTGTTTCATGTTCTCCACACGCGGAAATACGATCCCCGACTCGGAGAGGGGGTGTAATATTTCAAAAAACTCAAGCCGACCCACGTGGATGGCCGTCGTGACGAAAGGTTTTGGGAGATATTAAGCGATAAAAAAAGCCAACCAATTGGACAATATAAAGTATCTTATTGGTTGTTATTAGTACCTTGCGGGTGAACTTTAGCACATTTAATTTCCCTTTCCACACGTCATCTAAGAAGCTGCAGCACAATTTGTTTGGCGCTGACAAACCATTTTTCCAAAGTCGCTGAGGTACATTCCTGTCCGTGCGACATAATTTCAAGCTAATTAGACATCGTTGGCGTCAATCCGATCCCCGTTCGCTCGGGAAGGGCAAAGGGATCTAACCTTTACGAGAGCACGAGACAGTCAACAACAACCGGCCGACGAGAGGCACTTTACACTTTGTACCGTCGCGAGTCCTAATTAATTGTTGCTCAAAAGGATGAATTATTTCCGAAGGACAACGCAGCACAGAATACCTTTAAGACAAGGTATTAAGACACCTGGGCGGTGGTTTTTACAAAAAAAAATTGTTTTATTCCTCGCATGAAACTCTAATTTGACAAAAAAGCTTAGTACTTTTTTAACGTATTGTTAACAAACCATATGAGACGTGTAAGCAATATTGAAAACCAAATATTATTACGTTTACCAAAATGCTACTTCATATTAGTCAGAAAACAAATTGTTTGATCTACTTCATACATTTAAAAGAAATAAAATATTGGATTTAATAATAAGTAAACCATATTTAAAACATTTCTTTTCAAAACAAACAAACAGTTTAGATAAAAAGCAGAGAAAATCAACATTATATTGTAACGATTACCAAAATAGGTATCTCACGTTATGCACATATCTTTTAAAAATATAAAACAAAACTTACATACCTTTTCTGAGATATTCATTGAAATAAATGCTAAAATCATCGATAAATAAACTTCTTCGTATAGAGATTCCTTCTTACAACAACTTTCATAAAAAGATATGACATGTTTTAATCAAAACATTATCAGAATTCGAAATAAAAACATGGAACATTAAATAGCATTTTAAGCGATAATTGTGTATCAAACGAATCCCATATGTCACAATTATAAGACTCTAACAACTATGAATCGTAATTTGCAAAAGAAATGTATTATTCTGTGTCAAATTCCCTTGCTGAAACTTGGTTATTGTGCTTGTTACACCCTTATACATTCTCTCAATTATGTCCACTATTGTTAACACAAAACGACAAAGAAAATTCTTATGCTCTTAGTGTTGAATGTGCCTGGTGCTCCATCCATAGTACTTAGAGTAGACGACTTCTCCTTAGAGGCCCATGGTCTCGCTAAAACCGTGTCATTGTAGCACTAATCCGACGGCTTACCGGTGATCTAAATTATGCAAAGTGCGCCATTTAACACATTTGCGCCATCATACATTATAGTTGTTGCCCTTCGGATGCTGATTGTAACGCGCGGTTACACAATCTTGTGCCGCCAGGAAACGAAACTGCTCTTTTCGATTAGCGGCATAGTTTTCGATTCAAACCATTCCTCCACATGGTGAGGTTCATCCCATTCCCCCTGCGGAGAGGGGGGGGTGAAACACGGGAAAGGATGTCCGTCGGTATAGGTCGCCCTTTGATCGATACCCGTGCTCCGATGGCTCTCGAGATATAGAGCGCGATAAAAATGAAAGTAGAAGATAAGGAAAAAGCATCCCGAAAACTTCACAGCCAGGGACCGAGACTTGGGCCTGGTTCCCGCCCGGGATGTCGGAACGGGAGCGTCATTAGCGTAAAAATCGTAACCGGGCGACCGGACCCGACTCACGCCGAGATCCGTTCGGCGAGATCCGCCTCACCGATGCTAGATAAATTTTCCTGACACTTATTGCCCGTTGGCACGCTGCGGTTTTCCACGGACACACACACACAGAAACACGCACACAGACGTCGCATTTACCACCGCTCTGGTCAGTCTTGTCCTGGTGGGAAGTGGGGCCGCCCAAAAATAGATGTCCTCCTCGGCTTGGACACGTCCCACAGTCGGGTGGACAAGGGCTGCGAATACAAAACGGTGGAAGCCGTGTGGCTTGGAACGGCCATACCTGCGACCTGGTGTGTGTCGGTAATCCCTGGGATGCTGGGTGGGTTGTAAACTCTGCCCCGTATCAGACACCCAAAGACATACACACTCAATTCGGCCCGTTGTATTGTGTTGTCTCGCTTTCGAGTTGATTGTCACACATGCGAAAATAAAAGCAGAAAAAAAACATGGTGAAACGAAAGACGCAACGAAATCAACGGGGACCACCGAGGGACACACACTAGGGAGCAGTGCGACATCCATCCATCGGAAACAGGATTCGCTCGAAGCTGACAAAGCTTAATGACTCCGCCGGTTTGGGCAGGAATACGCGCGGCGCAAAAGGGGTCGGCGAGGGGCCGGACCACCCGTCGAGCGAGGGAATCGAATTTTCACCACATTTAATGATATTTTTAAGCATTCGAAGAAAACATAATTCGAGCCGCTCCGAACTCTCCGCTCGTTCTGGTGGAGGGCATTGAAAAGATGAATAAATCGTGACGAAACCAGATTTTCGCCGCTGGGGTTTTGGGTCGACGGTGAAACATGGGGGATTTTTCCTGTTTTTTTCCTCCACTTCTTGCGATCATTTTTCATCGTAGTTTTGTGCATCAAACCCCCCCGCCGGGTACGGTTTCGGGTTTCGCCCCTCCCGGGCCCACTCATTAGCTCACTCCGAAAAGGAAAACAGCTATCCGATTTATATTTGCACGCCATAAAATAATTCATTTGCAAAAATAAAAGTATTTTCCTGTTTCACTTTCTAGTGTTGCCCAGCCGTATTAGAATAAATGGATTTCTCTTGGACACTCTAAGCGGAAGGGATGTTTTCTCTTATGTTTTATTGTTGTCTTTTCCTGAAGAGAAATGAATGCTCTGTTGATCCACCCCGAACAACATTCGTTTTTATTATCCCCTCACGGGGGAGCAACAAGCAAGTGCTCTCAAAGGATACTGTCATAATCTGTGCCGGTTCTTGGGTGGTTTTATTATTCCCCCTTTTTTTCGCCCGGGGTTCCGTTCTTTATCCACTCCCCAAACGGCTTCATACCGTTTCCATTTTTGTTTTATTAAACCGCCAAAAGCTGCACTAGCCACGGTCGGCCACGGTGAAGGTGTCAAATCTGGTTGAATTATAATATTTACGGCCACCGGGGAGGTCGTCTTCCACCGGGAAATCGTTTGCAATCGACGACGGCAAGGACGACGACGAGCTCTTGGGGAAGCACAAAATGCGTTGCAATTAAATTTTTATGGGAAATTATTTTTAAGTCGAGCAAAGGACGGATGCAACCTCAGGAATGGTTTGGATTCCGTTCCGTTTTGTTAAGACCCAACGTGAAATCTTTCAGTACAACGCGTGGGACAGCTGTTGAGTTTATTGAGAGTTGTAATGTTTTCTTATAAACTATTATAAGATGCCCTCCAACGAACAACACAATGTTTAATCACATTTATCGCCAACGACTGAAAGGTTGAGAGGTCTCAACAGTTAACTTCCGTAAATAGATCGACCAAAAATATGCGAAACTAGATCAAGACACCATATTTGGCCTTGGCTGACCTGCATTAATTTGAAGCTCCCTTTTCGACGGTTGGTCGAACAACAAACACACAAATCAATCATGTATGCAAATACAAACCAAAACCATTTCCTCACACGCCAATTCCGACCCACTCGAAGGGAAAGGTTGCTTGTCAGCTGCAACAATACCCCCACGGAGCGGGAAAAAAGAACTCGCTGCCGGTTTCACCGCTTCATTCGTACTCACTCGGGTCGATGCCGGTAAAGTGGATCAGCACGACGGCCGCGAAGAAAACCGCCGCCGTAATCAAAACCCGCTGCACAATCAAAACAATCAGCCGCAGTGTTTTCATCGTTGCCAATGCTGTGAAGAAAATGTGCCAGTGGTCGTCCGGCTCGCGCGCCCACCCAGCGGCGCTTCCGTCGTGTACTCCGGAACACCCAACTTTACGCCAACACAGGAACACTCACATGGCCAATTTCCACCCGGGGCCAAGGGAGCAAGAAAAACGTATCCACTAACGCTTCCAAAATCACTGCCTCCACTTCCCTCGCCTGTTGATCTAAACAACGACCCGCGAAACAAACACGCCCGAGTAAACCGTGTCGAGCTCAGGGCAGTCTATCCATTTCGGTGCGAGTCCAGTGGAGCTTTTTCGTGGCCACGTTTTCCCGATGCGACACGATGCAATCGATGTTCGACCAAACGCGACACGCGGCTCGATCGCGACTAAAACCAAGCGCGCCGAAACGCCACCAAGGAAGCCGAAGCGTGGCGCTGGAGCAAGATGGAGATGGCAATGGAACATGTGCAATAACCGGCTCCCGCTGGCCGGCATCGTCGCGATCGTTCGGTTGTTGAAGCGGCACAACCCTTAAGGGAGACACCGAAAGGTCGTGGAAATGGAAGGGTCGGCGCGAGTGCAAAGAAAACAATCGTAATATGACACCACAAACACTTCGATACGATGCATCAAGCGGGGTGTTAAAGTTAAAAAGATAAACCGATTTATCCATTTGAATTTTGATAACACGCTTTAGAGTAAGGAAATCTCTGCACTTACTATAAATCCTAAAGCATGTTCAAAGAACTGATTCCTACCGTTTATCACGCATCCATCGGTCAATGCAGGGTATGGCGATGCTCAATTTCTCTCTGTATAGGTACGTAACGCTTTGCACGACACCATCATCTCGCCCCAACCTTCACTCAGCTCCCGTCTCTTCAGGTTGCCGGTCACTTTTTGCATTGTCTCGCTCGACCCGCGAATGATGATGCCGATTATGGCCGCGTGCATTGCAGTGCAAGTGCATTGCGTAATGCATCAATCCACACATTAGGCCACTGGGACGTTTCCGTCTTTCGCCGGTTGCATTTGTTTGCTGACCGGCTCCGTCCGGAGTCTTGTTTCGTTGGGTTTTTTTTTATCAGGTGTCAATTTAGTTTCTTCTGGTTTCCTCTTTCGATCCATTCATTGGTAGTGATTTTTTAGTTTAGATAGTTTGGCTTTATTTTTAAATGGTTTTTTTAAATATTGTTTTAATGCTACAATCAATCCATCTCTTTTTTCAGATTGGTAAATTACTTTCGTTGCGCACAAACATTTTGTATTCACGCAAAGGGAAAGCAAAACCCAATGCAATCGAGTGATTGTGTTGGCCACTTGCATATTCAACACTTAGTAAATATTTCCCCAGCCAACAGAGAAATGAATGGTTGTGGTTTCAATCTCCAACAAAACCACAACTGTCGATTTTCACAACAGCTTCTGTTTCTTGCGTTTACGTCCCATGTTTGTCGTGTAAATATTTTCCGGTGATGAACATAAGGCGCTTGTAATTTTTCTTGCGAAAAAAAGTGAAAACTGCTTTTAACAGTTTAAAAGGGCGTAAAGCAATGCAAAGGAGCAGCATTGCTACATCAAAACCCCCTTTTAAATACTTCTTAGCAATGCGACAGTTTTGAACTATGTCTTTGTGTTGTTTTTATTTTTTGCGCGATATTTGTGACGAACCAAACAGGTTTCTGCGAATGCCCTTTGCATCACGGTTCGATGAAGGGAAAAAAAGGAATGCATCGAAACCTTGCAGCCCTCCACTTCGCCGTGCGGACAATGCAGAGAAAGCGAAGGACAACGGCCGAGCATCGCCGCGGCGTGATGACGGCGTTACATAAGGCGGGCACAAAGTTGCCAAAACGGTCCGTGCACTTCCTGCTAGAGCCGACTGCGATGGTCTATAATTAATAAGATGATTTTTGTCGCAGTTGGTAGTTTGTTAATTTGTTGTTACAAAAGCTATGATGTTGAGACATTTTTTTTATAAATAAAATATGATGAAATTCTTACATTATTGTTATCATTTACATTGTATGTTTTTTATGCACCGAAATTAAATTTATGCAGAAATTAAAAGTGTCTAACGTGTATGCAAAGACTACTCACTAGTTATAAATAAACAGGATGCATTCTCAATTAAAAACGTTTAATAAAAATACTTTTAAGCTTTATTTCCCTTGATGAAATGTAATCAAACATAATAACATGTTTGTTTTAAATCACAAAAAAAAACATGTGTTTAGAATGCAAGTGCATGTTTACTCCGGGTCATTTAATGTTTCTGGCTCAACCAGTTTGACCTGCCTGGTATGCAAAAGCTACCCGATAAACCGACCGATAAACTTTCTGGCTCGCGAAGCCGGTAGCTTTCGGTGATTATATAATCGTAACGCTTCAGCTACTTCTCAGACGCCACACAGCAAAGCGTGCATAGGGTTCTACCATTTCCCAGCGAGCACGTTTTTGCACAAACTTTCTTCGCTCAGGTTAGGCAGATTCCTTCTTTTCTTCTTCGTTCTATAACTCTGACGGTGCGCTATTATTAAAGCGACATTTTACATTGTTCTCGTTAGCAAGAAGGACGTTCGTCCTAAAAATATGGTGGTTCGAAACCTTTGGCTGTGCCGCCGGTGACGAACAAACACCGTGGTTCACCGTGGTCGTGATCGCGCCCTGTTCACCTTATGGCCTCCCGAGGATACCTTCGCGCGCATCATGCGGCTCGGTTTCATATTAATATTTTTTTATTAATAGCACACATCATGCACACTTTCCATTTATTTTAAATTAGATATTTTTTTTTCTCACAACATAAGCTCGCACATTTTTTGCTGACCACCGACCAACTTAGCTTTAGCTCACTTTTACCCCCGTCCCTCGTCCCACATGGCGGTCGCAGTAAGCGATGCCTAGTTATGCTTGTTTCTCGGCAAGTCCTCTTCGAACAGAAAATTCTTGAACCTCGCCACGATCGGTCAGTTCGAAAGTTACTTCGAAGCAATCGAATCGAAAAGTCTCTATTTTGACAAGTCAAAAAATACAGCTGATGGTTTAGAAATGGACGTTTTTTTTATCACGCCCGAACATGAATCGTCCATTCGAGGGTGTCAGCTGTGCATAGGACACAAGAAGATGAGGAAACATAACCGTTCTGGTAAATGCGTGAATTAAAAATAGCCCCACAATGAACGGTACGTTCGGTACGTTCTATCGAAATTAAAGACACTTGCACCCTGGTATCACCACTAGACAAGACTTGTTTTTTATGCCTAACCAATTCTCACCGGTATTGGATCTGTTATATTTTATCGATGAAACCAACGGGTTAGCAACGGTCCGCGGTTCCAATGGATTAAGCCGAGCGGAACGTCACTTTTGACGACATCTGGGATGAAAAGATGTTTCGGTTGTTCTCGAACGGACCGGGGATCAAAGGAGTTCGTTGGGGCTATTATTTGTTGACTGTGTTTGATAATTAATTCTGGCAGCTCGAGGTTGTTAACAAGTTGATCAACCGTTAGTTGTCGGGTTTCGAGTGCGATGTGGTTATTTATGCTGAAGAAAAAGAAACTTAAATCATAATTCGTTCAATGTTATCATGGGGGTCTAAGAAATATTATTTTATAATCTTGCGAAACTCAACATGAGTCTAGTTGAAGTGTATTTTTTTTTTTTTCGAGCTAACCATTGAATTACATTTTATTTTAGTTCCTCTGCGTTTCGCATCTGCCTAATGGGTTTATCGCCACAAACACTCGTCTCTAGCTTCTGATGTGTTCCTAAATTAAATGACCATCTCGGCGTCCAAACATCCAAACGCGTTCCGACTTCCGTTGCGTTTGCTCGTGTAATTCAAACCAGAATGAGCTCAATTTCTTTTTTTTCCGCACGAAATACCCACACACCGCGTCACGGTAAGAGAAGGTTCATCATCACCATCATCCGCGTATCCTTTCCTGTTGCGCCTTTTCTCCGACGCACACGATCGCATTCGGTGCCTTTGACACCTCCTTCGAGTCGGCTCAAGTTCATTGTCAAAGGGGAAATCAACCTCTCGCACTCTTGACGAGATGGCGTTTGGCGAAAATTTCACGCAAAAAGGAAAAGGTACAAACAAAAACCGGGAAAGCTTACCCACATGCACACATACCCTCTTACCGTTCGGAAGCCGATCAACGGTTACGTTAGGCGCAGGAAGCGACAGAAAAGAAAACGATGCCTATTTTTATGGCTTTGCTTATCCCGCCTTGGAGATGCTCGTTTCGCGCATTTCGTTGCAAAACAACAATCTTAAATTTTAAATTGTTTTTTTAAATTTTCAGATATTTATTTTATAAGTCTGTTTTTGATGAGTTCTCAAGACCGCAATGAAGTAGAACCCTATGTAGATCACTAACTCCCCATCGTGTTTTTAGTTTACGTTGGATTATTTATTGTTCCACTATTCGGCTTCATGTTGTGGAAGCTTCAACAAACATTCGTAATGCACGTGCACACGGGCCGGGAAACTAATGCTGACGGAAGCAAACTAATGATTTCGCGCCATCGCCCTGTGCCGTGCACAAGTGACAGACAATTACCGTGGTCTAAAATTAGTCCCTTGCTGTCCTTGCATGGAGCTGATGTATCAATCATCACTTTTCGCGAACCACATTTGGTAAAAGCCTCTTACAAGAAAAAAAAAAGGTGTGATGGGAGAAATAAATATGAAAAAGGAAGGAAAATTGAGTTGAAAATCCAAAAGCAAACAAGGGCACGGAAAACATCACCAAGCGACACCGGAACGTTTGTCTCTAAAGGGGAAAAGCGAAGCGCGGAAAGCACAACACAATGAAGCATTCTCCGACGCAAATCGAAGGCGGGAAGCCACGTAGCTGCGGCCGCGTTCCGATGGCGCAAAAGCGGGAAAATTGCTATGAAGTCACCGTGAAAATACGCCTCCGCCCATTCGCGCCAAGGAGTCATTGGACGCAAGCGAAAGCAGCGTCATGGCACGCGTGCGAAAGACTACTTCCAAGTGATCTTGAACTCCGGCGAACCGGCCAACCAACGCAAGACACACGCATACGCCAACGCCCGCGCATTCGGCAACTGTCAGCCAGGAGCCGCTGGGAAAATGGTGTGTTGCTAGCGCTTCTTAGCGCGCGCGATGGAAATCACGGTGAGGCCGGTTCGGTGAGGAGTTTACGGGGACGGGGGACAGGTCACTTTACATAATTCCAAGAATGCTTTGCAAACACGGTCCCGCGGACGACAAGAGACGCTCCGTCGAGGTGATCGCACCGAAACGAGTCCAATGTCGAGGAGAAGTCCCGAAACCATGGCAGGGATGACACCGTTCCAGCCACTCTTCCGGGTTGGAGCGGTTCTTTAAATAAAAGCGTGCATGCGCGTCTTCCTCAATAAAACGAAACCCACGAACGCATTCACGGATTCGCGAACCTCTGTAGCGACCATTACCAATTTATGATCAGCTCGCGTAACAATAAGCAACGATGCCGGCAAACGTAATCGGCTTTTCCACTGTGTGAGGGTTATTTCCCGATGTATCCCATGTACGCAAACGCACGAGTGTGTGTGTGTGTGTGTGTCACAGCCAGGGAAGTCAGCCGAAGCGACGGCTAGCAGTGGGTTTTTATTTTTATGTCAAGCTATTAAGCGAAATTAACGAACCTAGACAGCGGGACCAAGCAGGCCGATCTCTTTGCCTATTTTTTGTCCACAGAAGCAACCGACGCCAAACGCGATCACCACTCAATCCTCCCCACCCATTCGCCCACCAGCCTTCTATCGCTATTAGGAAGCCGGCGAGAGCCGTTGCTTTTGCCGATGTTTGTTGAATTTTCTCACTTTTACTCTTGTTTTATTTCGGAAAATTAATTAACAAAGATGGCACCAGGGAACGCTTCGAATTCGTCGTCTTCCCCGCGGGTGCAAGGCCAATTGTTTCGGCTCTCTCCTCCCACCGTCCTACTCTCGGAACGTACAAAGGCAGAGGGATGTTTCCTAACTCAGCGTATGGATGTGATTGTCCTGGTTGTCGTTTGTAGCCCCTCAAACCCATTCGCCAGAGTTTTCCTGCCTACCGGAGGGATGCGCGCTTGATCGCTGCTTCCGATGAACGCAGTTGGCAGCCGCGGTCCCGGATTCGGAACTGCCCTGCCTGCCTACCTGCCTGCCCACTGTGCGATGTACGGTACTTTGGGGAGCAATGATGGGGAAAACTCGTAAGCAGGTTGCGACACGAATCGAATAAAATTTTGCGAAAATTTGTCTGACGAGATGCAAAACAAAAAAAAGTCTCTCCCTCTCTCACATACACACACACAGCATTAGAGGTAAGACTTCAAGTGTGAAAAAAGACCTAACTAAGAACACATTTTTCTGGCAGGATTTTATTATTATCTATTTTCGGAAAACGCTACGGCATTGCTCGGTGGCATCGTCTCTTCACGTGGTTCCTTTTGTGAAAAAGGGAACCGAACGCGCCGCTAGTTTTGAGCATTTCGACTACGGCTTGGCTCATGTTGTTTTTTTTATTTTAGTTTTGCCGTCTCTTCAACCGCATAATTCCTTTTCCGTTGTTTTTCATCAACACTGTCGGTGCAGGGGCACTCTCCTGGCGAAAGAAATCATTTATCTTGGCCGAAATATGGTGACTGCTAACCTTTGACAGAAACCGCCCTGAACTGCCAGGTGATCACAATTTAATATACGCGTTGGATTTATTTTGGGTGCCGCTCGTTGGCAGGATGTTTCTACATCGTTCCGCGAGCGGGACTTCAATTTGAAAGGATTTTAAAAAGAACCATTTTAAACAAAGATGTTTGAAAGTTTTTGATGCAATTAAATATTAAAGTAATGTATAAACTATCTCGAACTTTACGAGCGCTATAAATAATTCATCCTTCCCTCTTCCGACTTCAAGCAAGCAAAACACGCATCAAACATTGTTTTGCTCCGCTTCACTTTTCTCGTAAATTAAATTCTCGCTCCTTTAGCAACCAGTTCATAAATCTTCCCACCAACCATTAACAAGCCACTGGACCGACTTGTTCCGGCTTCGGCCAGCAAATGGCCCGCTCTTGAAGGGAAGGCCACCGACTCGCCCACCCAAACCCGGGCGGACGGCTCGCATAATCCATAAATTAAACAATCGAGCACTAATCAGCGACCCAATCGGCACGGGAATGGGAGCGCGTGTTTGCGTCTTTGCGCGCCACGCTAAGTACCTTTTAATAACAACAATCGCCACCCCCTCCCTACCGGAGGCCCTTTCCGGAATGCCGGAGTATCGGTGCTTTTTGCCGCTCTTGACGTAGTTTGACACCTCTGGTCTGTCCATCAGTTCGCACGGGCGTACAATTAACGTGCCAGGGACCCGGATCCGGACGACTTTCCGATGGGGGAGTGGAAAGACACGCCGCCGAAAGACGAGTCGATTTTTGAGCGGGCTGTGTTCTATTTATTTTTTTTCTCACCGTCCGCACTACGTTTTGTCCATCGGCGTGACGGATTTTTCCGCGACGGCTCGGTTCAAACTCGCACGGTTTTTGTGCTTGCGTTCCAAAAAGGCAAACCGAAATCCTTACGTCAATCGAACCGGACAGCTCGGAACGGACCGGCTACCGGAAGGCAAACAAACTCCGCCACCGTGGGAGATGCCGGCGAGCGGCCGGTGTGATGAAGTTTTCATTTAAAAGCCACCGTTGCGGTTATTCTTTCTTGCTTGCGTCGAGTTGCCCAGGTTTTGTGTGCGCGCGTAGGGGGCTGGGGAGGAACGGGAGCGGTGTCGGCTCTATCAACCGTCCGGTCCATTATGGTTACTCAATGCGCACAGATGTGTCATATGATATGAAACATTTTGAATGATTGCATACGACAAGCCGGGGAACGGTGGAAAAGCGTGGAAGACGAGTTGTTTGGCCGTGAAACACCAGGCGCCTCCATGGAGAGTAGGAAAATATTTACGACAAATTTGAAATGAGTTCTACTGAATAACAATGACATATCGATAAAAAAAACATTCTCTCGATTATTTCAACAACTTTGTTCAACTCATGCCAAACATAATAACAACTCCGACGCTATACATCTGCGATGCCGATTTGCGAAGGACACCATAATGTTAAAAATAATTGGTACATTCCGGGAACATGCGGATCGAATCAAATTGTAGCAATCGAAAATTTTACGGTCTTTTTTCACCCCTCCGAAAGTAAACGGAGCAAAGTTTGATCAATGCTATTTTCAACACGCACATGAAACCATCATCGTTCCGCCTGCTCAATGCGCTCGTTGCACAACTGCGCTGCAATTATGACATCGACCTACCCGAAAACAGGGAGGAAACTCATTTTTCACACCCGTTTCTCACGTTACTGGTTCGGGGGGACACGATGCAAAAATAACTGCCCTCGGGCACTCGGGCGAGATTGTCTGGTCGAATGCAATCCAATGTCACCGAAACCGATCGGCAACGGGACGCTGCAGCACCGAACCCCGAGCCTCCAAAAAACCCAAGCGAACGATCAGCAGACCTTACCTTCGTGTCGTGTTTTTGCAATTGTGGACGCTTCGTGTTGTTCGCATGGAAAATTTACATGACCACGCTTTTGTTCGGTATCTTTTTTAAAAGCACGATCCGATGGAAACAATTTTCCACCGTGGATGCAAGCAATTCCGTTCCCATCCGGCGGTGCCCATTGTCGCGACGTAGCGGCTTTCAACAGCTCCGGCGGAGACAGTTGTACTCCCGGCCGGATCGAGGCCCATGTTTGTGCCGTTTGGATTGGCGCCAAAAGCCGCCGTGTGTGGAAAATGAGTGCTTCACGCTCACCACCACCACCATCACCGGGGGAAGCCGGATTGGTTCGGTTCGGACAGGACCCGGGGTCCCTGGGTTTTACTGGTGGTGGTACGGAGGTGGGGTTAGGTTTTTGGGGGATTATTACAGCCGCTTTCAGGGATGGATGCATTGCTAAGGCCGTTGCTAAGGTAGCTTTAGCGAGAGGGACGCTTATTGTTTAATTATAAATTGTTTGATAATAATCTGTGGCGCAATATTTCATGACAGATATTATGCAAAAGCTTTTGAACACCGGGTGCAAATGCTGTAATGGTGCATAGTTTATTTTTATGGATTTACACTTTTCCATTTTATCCTGCTTGATGGAATCTTTAATTAAACTGTTCTCGTTACGATGTTTTCTTCCCATGTTTTTCCCCTTTCGTTTTAATTATTTTCTTGTTCACATGTTGATGCTTAAATTATTACCAATTCACATTATTTTAAATTATCGTTATTTATTGATTTCATTATATCTTTAAAATTGTTCATCCAGCTTTAGATTCTTTCCGATCTATTTGGTTATCAACTTAAACTTAAAGTAAACCCTTTTAAAATTTACTGTATTTACATTGAATTGTAGCAAACTACTACCAATCAGATCGAACTGCACCTAGAACCAGCGATTGAGATATCATCGAAGGTCTTTAGTGTGACATTTCTTCTCACCGGAGCGGCCTACGGTCGCTGATCCTCGCTGAGCGAGTGACAGTGACCAACCAACCCGACCGGTGCACCTGTTCGCGCTCGGCATATTTCCATACCGTGCGTGTGTGTGTGTGTGCACACCCGGATCGGATGCCGCTTTTCCTTCCAACCTCAAGCACCCAAGTGTGTGTTGGTGTGTGAGTGCGTGTATGTATTGGTGCGCTGATCGCGCCGGAGCAGTTCGGGCCCGCTCGATCGGGCCTCGACACGGGCGCTCGCGCCGATCGGAATTTATAAAAGGACTCGCACGACGGCGATCCGTTGCCGATTGTCTCGACCTTTCGAAACAGGTCAGTCGTTTGGGACGGCGAAGGAGTTTCTTCCGTTTGTTCCGACCTCAGAGAGTGTAGATCGTCTGTAGATTGCCCGCTTGCAAAAGGCTCACCCATCACATCCTTTCATTGTTTCATCGTATTTTACTCACGAAAGTGACCAGTTCAGGTGGTTTGGAAATGGAAAATTCTAGCTCAAGTGTGTGCGGATAGAGCGATTCGAACGGAATCGGCCATGGTGGCCGCTGGGAGTTTGGAGTGGAGAAGCTATCGTTTAGTGGTGAACAGTTACAAAACAGGAGTGCACGGTTAGACTGCTCGACTCGAAAGCGAAACGTATCGAAAACGACTCCAAGGCTGTGAGCTGTGTGCAACTGTGACACTGTGACTTCATGCGATCGTAAAGCCATTGGCGCTGTATGATAAGCTTGAACCAATAGGAATGAACATCCTCGAAGCAAAGCGACAAACTGTCAAACTGTGGGTGAAAGTGTTCCACCAAGTTTTCTGCTCGTTCTCGGATACTCTCAACAAAGTATAAACACGGCGCTGTTCGGTGGAAAATCGACCCGAGACTCCCCAAATATGGCGAGGGGCCGATTCGGTGCTTAATCGGCAAAGGATCAAGGAAACGAACGGCGCGAGCAAGTTGGATAACGTTCTGAGTTGAGATTTTCCCACCAACAGAGACGTCTCGAGAAGTTGTTTGCACCAAGCATCCAAAGCCCCTCAGTGGGGAAGGCGAAAAACAATCCCCAACCGGTGGTAGTCGTCTTGGCGAGTGGACGGTATTTTTAAGTTTCCACTTTGATCATGAGCAAAATAGATAGTGAACAGGTGCTCTCCACTGCTGCTGGGGTGAAGATGAAAGATTTCATTTTTGAACCTTGTATTTTTTGTTTGGCTTCTTGGCTCAACCGAACCACGTTCGAGTGGCGTGACAGACCGTTTCCCTTTTGGCCAAGCGTGACCTTTCCTCCCTCGCGCGCTGAGGGGAATGGTGAGGGCCGTGGCGGTGCGTGGCCCCGCAGCACACCGTCACCCTGGATGTATGTAAGCACATATGGAAACACGCAACACTTCGTACGATCGTTATGCAACTGACAGTGACTTGCGCTCCGACCCGGTGGCAACGCTGGTGGTGCAAATTTTCCGAACGGAGAAAAACTACCCAGCACGCATGCCAAAACGGGAGGTCCGAGACCGAAAAGAGTGCGTAATTTTTAGATGGATTTACTTGCAATCTTCCCTGCGAGACCTGTTGGGCCGCAAACAAAACCAGAATAGAGATATAAATCTGCTCGGGTTGAGTCAAAAATACAACTTTAATACCGGACAGGTCGAAGTCACTATCAACGAGGTAGAGCGGCGCGGGCACGCTGGGATAAGTATTTTTATTTTTAATTTCGATAATTCTTCGTTTTTCTTCGCTTCGCCGGCTTCGGGCTGGTGGAAGATTTTCGCGACCCCCGCGGACCTATTTTTAACCGGCCAGGTCCTTTGTCAACGCGCATTCCGCGCGCCGGAACCTGGGCCGGGCTGGGCCGGACCGGGCCAAGCCGGGCCGACCCCCTCCCACCGCCTCTCTCTATCCCCACCGGTACTCCTTGAGTTGCGCTGCTGCTTTTGGGCGTCCTCAAAACACCGCCCCAGCTCTCGCCCTCTTAAACCCCTTTTTCCTCCCCGTTGCCCGCCAAGCGGCCGCACACACTAACTAACCTAGGCCAGGGCGTCATTAATGTGCACGTTATTTTTAGACCATTTATTCACGCCGCAATTTATTGCGCAATACCCGGTGGTTTCCGTGTCTGCGTGGTTTTCACCGTGGGAATATTTGTTTGCTGCGTGGAAAAATGATTTTTCATTTGCCCAGCTAATGGGCCCTGATGCTAATGAAAGCCTCCTTTTCACCCACCGTGAAAAATGCGTGCATTTTTTGGATTGCTTCATTTGGTTACATTTTAGCTCCTTTTTTCATTGAGCATTTTTAACGAGTAATCTTTTTACAATTTAAAGAAAAAAGTCTTGGATGATTATCCACTGTTCCATCGCATGTAACGAATATTGTTTTTTTTGTTCATTTTTCGACACAAATATTTCTCAGAAATTATGTTTGTGATGGTTTCGTGTCTTACGAGTTACTTCTATTTTTTTTTTTGCTGTTCATGCGGTTTTGCACACTTCAAAGGTGTTACTCGGTTTTATTTTTCCTTCTTTTTCCCCTGACGCGTCCTTCTGGCACAATGCTGACAGGCAAAGGAACGCCGAACAAGATTCCATCCTGCCTAGATCAAATATTGCCTGACATTTGCTACCGAGCTACAACCGAAACGGTTGCCAAGAAAATAAAGTGCGGTGGGGAAAAAAGGTAAAGAAAGCGAGAGAGAAAGAGAAAAAACACAACCAAAACCACGCATAGACACGGGTTTCCCATCCGCAGCCTCATCCACCGGCCTCCGATTTTCACTGCGAGGCCCAACGCTGTGGTGGCGCTGAGGGAAAATTCTATTTCGGTACTGATTGATGAAACGTAAATTCCTGCCATCCATTGGCGTTGCAAAGCGGTACGTAACGGCCGTTACCGATTCGGTTCACCTGTTGTTATGCCCCCGCCGAGCGTGCGAAGAAGAGAAGAATGAAATGTGGAGAGAGTGAGTGAGTTTCCCAACTCTTAGTACCAGGAGTAAGTACGTGGGTCAACGGTTAGGGTGAGTGCATCCATCATGTACGGAAAATCTCCGATCCCGGGGTTGGATTAAGCGTTCTCAAATACCTCCCGGCCAAATGATGTCAGCCCGGTCGAACTATGCATATTTAAATCATCACCTTTTAAAGTACATACTTCTTACTGTTGCGGAAAGCCATTTCACAGCTGTTTGTATGTTTATTGTGTTATCGATACGGGGAACAAGACAAGCAAACAAAGCATAAGAAATGTACTCTAACGAGCATCTCTGCAAAGTTTGGAGCAAAATTTATGTAGTTCCACTCCAACCACCCCACGTCTGGGCAAAGGCGGAACAGGGGGAGGGAGCATAAACAAATGGCTCACAAACAATGTTTCGGACCTCGGCAGGAACCCATAGGCCTTGCCTCCCGAGTTTCGTCTCAAATCAGAATATTGTTATATTAACGGTCTCGTTAATGGGGGAAAAAGAAGCATGGAAAAACCCAGCGAAAAGTCCAGCGGAGAGACCAGCGCCGTAGAAACGGCAAAACACAAAGCTGTTGAAAGATGATCTTGTTTGCCGAGTTTTCCCTGTAGTTTGTCGGTTGTTGTGGCTACATCGGGTATCGATTGTACGCTCCGCTTTTCCACCCCGCACGCCCCAAATCCCGTAGAGCCGTGTGCGTCAACGAGCATGATTAAATTACCACTATACATCAAGCAACGCCTCCTTTGGGGCCTGTTTTGGATGGCGTCCAGATCGATCCCGCCGCACTCCCTACACACCGCCAGCGATTCCGATCGACTCGGAGAAGCAACTTCAGCCGCACGTGTCGCGTTCGGAGATAGTTTTCCGTTCGACCGCTCGCTCGTTGTTGTGCCGTTTTCGCCTTTCGTGGCCATTTTTGGCGATGCGATGTCCTTCGAGTGAAATCGCCGGAGGCCCCAACTCATCTTCGTTTCAATCCTGGTCGGGTTCAAGTACGCGCACTACGGACGATTCCCGCGCTCGAACGCTTTGCACCGCCCCTACTGCTGGTGTTTTGGCCGCCGCATGCCAGGGGCTATTTGTTTATTTACTTATTTATTTACTTATTTATTTCCCCCTTTCGATGCCCACCCACACCATCGACCGGACGACGCTCTCGGCTAAAAGAAAAAAACACGATCGTCTGCGCGTGGAAAAAGCGAAATAACTATAATTCAAATGGCAATGAAAATCATTTTATAATTACTTTGCCCTCGTTCGCCCGAAACGGCCCTCGCACACACTCCAAAACGGCTCCAAGCGTCCTACGAGCGACCCAGACTATGCGATTCGCCCGTGCGAGCTGCCAATTTTTACGACTTTTTCCGCCATTCGGATGGTGGGGGAGGGGAAAAGCCAGGCGGCGCGTTGGGGAGAGCATTTTCGGAGGACGTTTTTTCCGCGTGTTTGCACAGCGGGCGGGGAGACAGCCCGGGGACTAAGATTTGCCGTGGGATGGCCGCCGACAGACCGCTGGCCGGCGGCATGGAAATTGCATTCGACAAGCATTGCAAAATAAACGGAAAGGATTTTCCCACATGGAGCTCGTTTGCAGGTTGGCAAGCGTTAAACGGGGAATTGACGGGGCCGTTCGTTTATTCGCGGTTTGTTAGATTTGTTGCATTTATTTATTTATTTATTTGTTTATTTATTTATCTGAAATGAAATAGATGGAACTAGGCAAACATTCGCTCGTTCTTTTTGTAAATAACCAAATATGCATTTGTAAAGTTTTCGTTTTCTTCATCTCCATTCTGCTGTACAGGTTTTCCTAACCGGTGCACCAGAAACTCCACTCACCGCACGTTGAGCGGGGGATTATTTTATTTTTAAAATAATTTATCTGCAACTCTAATATTAACTGCACTACCCCGGGGGAGGCTTGAAAAATAATAGACCCCGTGGAAAACGAAAAGAATGAAACAGGAGTCGAAAACGGGTCGGACGGAATGGAATGGGAGAAAACATCTCACCGGCCGACCGGTGAAAGATTTCAAGTGGCTCGTTTTCGCACGCAGGAAACTTGACTTGACTCACCCGCTCTCTGGTGGGAGCAGCCGGACTACTCCAGGATTGAGATTGTTTTTCCCGTGCCGATCGTCACTTGTGGCATTGAACGCGCGCGCCCACTCGCATACAAAGAAGAACACATGGCTTGCGTGGGGAAAAAATGACCGATGAAACGGTGGGGGGAAAACCCGGTGGTAGAGAATGGAAATCAATAATTGCTAGTACACTATTGCCGGCCCCGGGGTAGAGACAAATGGGGTGCACTTGGGGTGGTAGTGAAAACGCGCTAGGAAAAATCACCCAAATCAATCCACATCACAGACCGCAAGGGTCGGGTTGTCAGTGGAGAGCAAGAGAGGAGAAGGAAACTACTCGAGCGTACAGTATCTTCCCCTAGGGCGGCCCATCCGATCAACGCCACCCATAAGTCGTCCCCCGGGTCCCCGTGCCGAGCGTTCTAAAAGTGGTACCTCTTTGCCCGGGGACTCGATGACTTCGAAAGGCCATCTGGGCCCCGTGAGGAGTAGAAGAATAATTTTGGCAGATGCTCCCGCCACCACTGCGCATGGCGCTTCGCTTTTCCGCAGAAAATCCATCCGGTTGGTGAGAGTTTTCCCGCCGACTTCGATGCTGTGCGAGAAAATCTGCTTCGCATGCGCTCTCTTACTATCTCTCAAAATCGAGCTCCACGGTTCTCTCCCTCTCTCTCTCTTCCACTCTCCCTATGAATCAAGTTTTTCCCGGGATCAACTCAGCGATCGCAAACTGTTTGACCTGATATCTGGCTTTGTTTGATCGCGCTCCGAAATCGGGAGATCGTCAGCATCCTTGGTAGACAGGTTGGAAAATCTTATCCACCGCGTCAACCATGCAGGGGGCCAAGGGATCATCTGCAGAGCGCAACAGGCCGAAACAATCCGGCTCTCGGGCTTGTATTGCACCGCTCTAGTGGGATGCGAGAGCGCAGGGATCATTGGCGATCGCGGGACGAGTACATTAGTCGTCCACGAACGTTTCGCTTGTGTGCACTGGTTTGTAGTGAGTTTGTTGCTGTTCACACTGCTACCTATCCTGTGAAAATCCGGCCGAGAGGACCACAGCACCAACTGACCGCGGCTGGTTGGTTTGCTGCAGAGGTCTGTTACATAACGCGGACAGGCAACGTACTGTCCTGGGCGGCCATCGCTTGGGTTCTTCCATCTGTGATTGGTGACTGGTTTTGTAACTTTTCCACATTGGATCGAATTCTGTACGCTGTAAGTGTGCCTTGCCAGTGTGCTTTTTTGGTGGTTCAGTGTATTATTTTTGCAATCACTGTTTAAAAATCGGCAGTGAACGTTAAATTCAAAATATCAAAAAGAAGAAAATCAAATGTCAATCGAATGAATATTTAAAACCATTTTCAGAAGAAAATCGAATGTTCTGGGCACGTGGATTTATTTTCCTTTAAATCCAAAATTGCAATAGAAACTGCGCCGCTGTTAAATGAAACATTCCACCTGGGTGTCCGAGACGGAAAAGATGCTGCGCTCTCTTCCTGCTGATCAAGTGAAAAACGTTTTCCTGTGTGTTTGGCAGTGATCAAAAAGAACCGGTCAATGGCAGTTGCAGAATCGATCTAGTTGGTGGTTTCCCCGTGCAAAACAAGGGCTATAAATAATGAACTGCCCTTTGAACTGCGACTGTTTTTATCTCTACTATTTCTTGCCACAACTTTCACTTTGGCGAATCTGGTACACTGCGGAGGTCGTGGTGCACCACCGACGGCGGATAGTTTGTAGAGCAATGTTAACCCGTTCTACATTGACGATCTTTGCTCCGTTCGATTAATGGCCACCGAAACCTACATTAACAAATACGTCCATCCGTCTAGAAGCCTTGAAGTAGAAGACGATCGATGGGGGTGAAAGGTACAGTGGTTCAATGCTGCCGAACGAACCAACACGGCAGACTGTTTATAGAAACCTGCAGCAAGAGATGAATTGGCAGCTAGTTTATGTTTACATTAAATTCATTTAGAAAGGCTTTCACTCAGCATTCAGCTGTAAACGGCGCATTTGGCCATGAAACACGTCAATTCATATGTTATCTTGCTTGAACGTCTACAGATAAAATGATACAGAAAAGGATTTTAAAACAAATCGAGTCAAACCTTTCTGAAAATATTCTTGAACAAACAAATTACCAAATCAATTGTAAATGAATTGAGGACGAAAAACTAGTGCAGGGTATGTTGGTACACTTTTGTTTAACATTTGAACTGTAACAAAAACATTTTTCTGTGTTTAAATCACAAATGCTTGATAACTGATTTTATTTGAACTTGGTTTGACAGTTCTGCAATATCAACGCGCTACCGCCAGAAACAGAGAACCAGATGGTCGCCAGGATGACAATATTCACGAAGCTTGAACAACCATATGATATGCTTGGTTTTTTAACCAATATTTTGTTTTAAATCAATATAAATGAGCTTGTTCGAAAGAACTGCATTTCGTTTTTATTAACCGTCGAGTTCTTTCGAAATCGTTTTTCCAGTGCCGCGATGTTGAAAGCGCGAATGTCATTGCGTTGTCAGTTTGACAATCAGCTTGCGGCTTAAGGGAACTCTACACGGTATAAAATGTTCGACGTAAAATAGCTGAATGCTACGTCTTTTTCAATGATTTTACTTGAAATTATGCAAGTTCTTTTGTGAAATTGCAATAAGTTCCTTCACAATACATAAACAATCAACTCAAATCGATTTTGCTCAGCATTAATTGTGGTTTTGTATTTCTTGTGTATCCGTTCGTGCAGTAGAAACGCCCCCTTAACCTAGCTGTCGTTATTCCAACGAACGGAAACATCCTGAGCTGTAGTTGTTATCCGTTTGCCGTTCGCTACGTTTCGCAGTTTGGCGTCTGTACAAATCCGGTCCATGTCGCAGGGTTAATTATTTTCGTTCAATTATTTCCTTGTAAGGCAAACGGTCGTTTCCGCTGCACTGTGCTGCCCCTAGTAGTGTTGTGTGCTGTGTAGTTTAAGGTCCCCGCGTCCGTGCCCTTTCCGATCGAGCAGGGTGCGTGAAAGAATCTGGTTAGTAAAATGCGATGAAATGCATGTAGAAAATCATGCAAAACTGCTGAAACGCGGTCACACATTGCCTCGAGTCGAAGATCACTGTTGAGTGTCGAGCAAGGATTATCTGGCACGAGGGGTCAATTTTTTGCAATCTCGTTGTTCCGGAGCCGAGCATGGCTGGATGGTTCGCGGTGCTGCTGCTGCAGCTGCTGCGTGGTGATTCGGTGGACTGACGTGTTCAATGCTTGCGCTTCTGGCGTGAGCAAATGTGTGCGCCTGCTGGCTGAACGGTGAAACAAAAGCGGTGACCGCTGGAAACCGGGGAAATTTTGGTATTCCAGTCTCCGGCTGAGAATCAAATTTTCCACCACAATGACTTTCGGTATTTGGCTTGTTTGCCGACGACCGAAGGGTGACGTACTTTGCGTTTGTTTCGAAGTAATTACGTGTACGAGTTTTTTCTTCACCCCCCGGGTCGGTAAAACCAGCCCTGGGTAAAAATAAGCAGCGCCTCCTTCGTCGTGGCCGCGCTTCTGTCAAAAGCGAATGTGTGTTTCCTTTTGCTTTGGGTTGGTGATGGGCTAGCGGGGCAAGGTAGGGGCAGGGCGGCGTGACTTTTCTGCCACACCGCATCGTGTGCTTCCATCAACGCAGTACACAAATCACCACGTAAGTGTTTATCGGAACCCAGCGACGGACTCCTGGAGAACCGCGGAGCGAGCAAAACCCGCTTTTGCTTACACGATTTCGCAAGCCGCTCGATTTCGTGAGATTGCGACTTCCCGGTGGTGAGTCGTCTGTTTCCGACGTCTTGAGCAGCAGCAGAGGGAAAGTGTTGTGTGTCGTGTCGGTTTTCGCCTGGTTCTTCTAGGACCTTCAAAGGGATCGCGATAGTAAGGCACACTTTCGTGTAAGAAAGTAGTGTGGCCTCTACTGGGAAGCCTTCAGCGGGACAGTGAGTCGGCAATACGATTTTCTAGGTTAAGGTGCACAGCGAACGGGTGTTGGTTTCGCGAAGAAAATCATCTGTTGTGCGGTGTAGCTTGCTTCGATCGTGATCGTAGGTAGCAGCAGTATATGACGTTGGAGTTTTCTAGAAGAACGGTTTTTAATGCCCTGGAAGAACGGTTTGTTTGTGTGATGTTGTATGGAAGGGCCGGGGAAAAACGCACACGGTAGCGTTCGTTCGTCTACCCTCTGGCGAGACAAAGTGCCACATAGCGCTAAGCAAACCGGAGTTGAACGAACTCTGCGGGTACCGGGATCGAAGGTGCCGGTTGTCAGGGAACCGCGAAATGGAAGGGAACAAAAAGTAACTGTCACTCGTAAAGCGACGGCTAGACACAGCGGTAATCGCACGAATATTCCCGCCGTCCAGCGGTAATCCCGCTGGACGACGGGAAACTCCATATGAAAAAAACGGATTTCGTTCCCGCTATGTTTAAAAAACGCGAAACTACGACCCGGCGGGAACGGACGCATTTGCTTAATTGAAACGTTTCATGAAAAGTTTCATTCGCTTGCTACAACAACGTCGGTATGGGCAACGTATATGGATGCGGCCGATGTTGTTGGAGAGAAACCAAAAGGCGAGTAGTCTTCTACGCAAAATTTTGGAGGAGGAACTCAATAACACCATTCGTAAACTTTATATTTGATAATGAATCACAATTCCACTTTTACCTGCCGCCAATTTAGATCACGTAAACAAACTAAAACGTAAACAAAGCTTCACTTTGACAGAACGGACGAATAAACTCGTTCCCGCTGGATATTCTGTCGAATCTGGGCTACTTTTTCCCGTTCCCGCCACCGGGAATTCCAGCTACGTTTAAACAGCGGTTAACGTGCTGTGCTTAGTTGTCATTTTCGCCAATGGCTCGACGATTTGTTCCTTCGAAAACTCTTCTACGATTGTTGCACATTGAATCGTGATCGATTGCGAAAAGAAAACCGGACGTCACAATCGCTCGAACCGATCGGTAACCGGCGACAGCCCGTGTTGCTATCAGCAGACACACCACCAAGGCGACACATCATCAGTGATTTTCCATTTCCAAACCCCAAACCCAGAAGCAAGCGGGATCGATCGACGAACACGCGATGATATCTTTCCATTATTTCTTGATACTCATGATACATCTGCCTTTTTTGTCAACAGAACTGCCGGTAACACAAAATAATCACCCACCATGGAGGACGGCCATAGCAAGTCCGTCGATGAAGTCCTGAGTCACTTCCGGGTCGACCCGGAGAAGGGTCTTTCCCTCGACCAGGTCAAGGAATACCAGAAGAAGTATGGACCTAATGGTAAGTGTACACACATCGCTCGGTTTCATTTTCTTTCACCATTTCATCCCATTTTTGCGAGCCAACTGTGGCGCAGGAAAAGATGGAATACCAACCGGATCGTGTCCAAGTGCAAAACCCCCTCGAAAAAAGCGATGGCAAACAGAGGAGCCTCGGGAGAGAACGAGGGCATATTTGAGCTACGACTTACTGGCGGGTCCAACAAGGCGGACAGAGCGCGTGTGTTGTCTATTTGCGGCAACGCAATAGATTCGATGCATGAACCGCGTGGCGGCAAGCTAGATGCCGGAGAGCGACGGGGTGTCGTGAGGAGGTGGTCAACTTTTACCCAAGTGGTGTGCTGCGAATGTTCGCAATGAGACTAAAAGTAAAGCTTTCTTACTCTCCGTGAGTTGAGTTTTCCGCCAGACGTGGTGCGTCACGATGTTGTTTTGGCATTCTTCAACCCCCTTTTTCCCCACCATAGAAGCGGTGCCGACTGCATGTCTATAGTGGGTCTCCCATTAGCACTCGTGTCGTCTGACTGATCTCATGTGTGCAACGGTCGTGCAATTGCACGGTGCGGTAAGCTGTAAGCAAACGAAGATGACGAGCCTGGTATTAGTGGACCGATTTGTGCGCACCTGTGTGTCCGCCACCTCACGGGCATGGTCTAGGAACGCGTTCAAGAACAAATCTCCGAACGTGTGTCTCCGGTTTCTCCTACTCACGAGATCCGTTTCACTGGTCTACCGTGTGATGCCTTCTGTTTTCCTTCCCCCACCAAGATAAGGAGGGGGCCACCAGTCTCACGGATGCAAATGCTGCTGATAAGGCAAACTTGGTGTGGTGGTGTGTAAACCACTAGGTTGTAAAAAAAAACGGAAAACATTCTACCTGCTTAAATTGGGCGGCGTGTTTAGTATGCTTAAACGGGCCATACACGACTACAACGTTCCTTCATCTGGCCTCGTTCGGCATAATGAGGGTATCGTCTCATGCGACCCGGAGCTCCGCATAGTGGCCTTGTTTAATAAGCATATCATGTGCGCCGGCGACAGTTTGTTTCGGTTGATTTGGAAATTTGAAAAGAAACCGCTGTTCCCGCCGTCACGTGATCTACTTTCTTTTCTCGCCGAATCGCCAAAACTTGCCTTTTCACTGGAGGCCAAGAAAAGGAACTAGACAAATGTCTGTTATTCCTTTTCTGTTTTGTTCACTTTCATTTGACCGCCCTTGGTGGCCAGGTTTTTTTTTGCTGCACTAGTGCACGAAATTCTCGTATATAGTTGTTTACTTCGCGCGCCCCGCAAAGGGTCTCGCAATTTATTACAATACATCACGAAAAATCAATTAGCCGAACGATTTAAGAGGCCCCGCGCTAAATATAGAGCTGCGCGTGGTGTGATTTAAACATTCTCTCGTGCAAATGAAAAGTGGATGAAAAATCTGAAGGTGTTCTATATTTTCCACCAAGATTATGAGGCGGTAGGAGAGGAGGCTAGAAAACTAAATTTAAAATACTTTTGTTGGAGAAACCGCACCTAGTGGCGATCGAAAACTGTTTGACCATCGATAATGAAGCTGTTCAAGACGCCCGATTGAACCATCAGCAACGAATACCTCATTGTCGCACAATTTATATATTAACCTGTTACCACTGATAGCGACGCGTTTTGAGATATCGCCCCACAAGATTAGGTTATCAGTGGGTTGAGGTTGGAGGCAATAGAGGGGGTTTTGGTTGGCTACTAGCAGCAGGCACCACCTGTTTGACACCCAGGCGCCGCGATTTATATAGGGGTGTTTCGTTTGTTTTTTTCTTCGATACGACCCAATTTTTCGGTTTGACGGCAAAAAAGGAGGTGTTTTATTTCTTCACCAACCGTCACGCCATCGAAATCGGGTATGATAATTCAATTAGATGGTAGCAGCAACAGCAATAACATAGGTCCCGGGTAAGACGACCTTCGAAAACCCTTACATTTTCCCTCCCGCCTCGCCTCCCCCGTGCCGTGTGAATCAATCCACACGTTCATTAGTGAACCGCTAAACTGGAACACCCGGCACATTCCGGCTCCGGAGACTTCCGTTTCCCAGGACCACAAAACTACACGCGGTGGGTTTTGTTTGTCGTTGGTCAACATGAAATCGCGTTTGTGGTGCGGTTTCTTTCTTTATTATAAGGTGGAGTACTTTGGCTGTGTGAAAAAAGCGAGATTTCTTACGTTGTTGCGAAGCGCGGGGGAGAATGTGAGCAATATTGATATAAAATAATCAAGTGGCGCAATAAAAAAAAACAAGAATGTAATCCCATTTTGTTACAAGAAACCCTTTATGTGGCGTTAATGGAGTATGGGATGCATGTTTGGTGGGAGGAAAATTAAATTCATATCTTGTATGTGGAAAAACGCTGTCGGTAACTTTATGCTTCCCTGGATGGAAACTTAGGACAGTGATACGACGAGGTTCACTCTCAGTCTCCCTCCGAATAAAGTGCACTCCCATAAATGTTGCCCGATTTTAGCCACGAACCCCGTCGTTCGCCGATGCCATGCAAGTGACGAACAATGGTGGAAACAGGAGACTGACTAAGAAAGATTTTCCCTTCCACTCGACCACTCGAAGCCGTCAGCTCTCGAAGCCGCCACCAAAGGACAATGTCAAGTGAACAAGGAACCGACCGACTCGTGTGGAATACGCTCTGATGGAAGCCATTGGGAGGCGATGATGGCGTTGCAACGTTTGAGTACACCGAACCCGAACCCCTGAGTACACGGTGCATGCCGTGATTGATAACGGGAAAGCGGACGGAGAAAGGCTTTTCTTGCCGCGTGCCGGGTGGTGGTGGTGGCAGGTTGTGAGTATCGGATGGACCGATTCTATTGCCTCCTTCCAAAAGCAGAAGAGCGAGCAGGTGGTGTATCGATTGAATGTTTCCTGCTCCTTCAAACCAGCCCGAGTTGGCCACCTTTTGGTACAAAGTTTCGCTCGCTAAAGAAACCGATTTCCTTCTTTTGTCTTCCGTTTTGCTACCTTCGAGAGCCGCACCGCTGTTCGCTTTTCCGAACAGGTGGACGTTGTAACTAATTTTCCAAGGCCAATCACACAAAACGGAGGATGGAGAACACACAAAAGGAATCGTGACGTCTCCCGCCCATCTCACCTTCCGAATGGGTGGCAAGAGGCTGGGATGTGATGGGTGTGATCTATTTTCGAGTCACTTCAACCTGGAGATATTGTGACCGGAGTGCGTGGAGTGGTGGTCGTGGTGGTGGTGGTGGTGGTGGATCATCATCATCCCCACGCGTTCTCCGGATACTTCTTCCCGGCGTAGTGGTGGAAGGTAGCGGATAAAGTGCTAATCGATCGTGTACATCCGCACCTTGCCCGCACGTTGGTCAAGGCTTTTGCGGTCTTCGTTCGTCCCGATATCGAAGGCGATCGCATGGAAGATTATCACATAAACACTAGGGTTTGAGCGCACACGCGCGTACACCTTGGCCAGGGCGCCTTGCCTGAGCGCCACGGAATAGCGACTCTCATACTCTCTTCCACCGTCCACCCGCAAGCTTCTTTTTCTTCTTTCATTTTTTGGCCATCGGAATGGAGCAAAAGTTTCGCGATTAGCATCACGTAATCCCGCAAGACGGAGGCGCCGCGCTCCCGGAGAAGAAACATATTTCACAACGTTCTTGAGCGCGCGGCGTCAGAGGAGGTGTGGTATGAGAGTTGCACATCGGAGAGCACGGAGAGTTGGCGAGATATGGCGTTGGTTACCGGGAGGAAGCTAAAATGTAGCCCGTTCCCCCGGGTGTGTGTACACACGTAGACACGTGCGTAAGCACGATGTGTAACCGCAATGGGGGGAAGGAAGGAGAACCGCCGGTGGGGAAGATCGCGACGACGATCGTGTGCCTGCGCGGCGGCCTTCCATTCGCGTACCGAAACTCTTCGCGAAGGCGTCTCGACGCTGCGCTGTGCGATCACCCGCGAATCGGTCGGTTTGACGTCAAAGTTAAGTCGCCGTTGCGCTTGCCTTGTGTTTCACTCCTCTCTATCTCTCTCACCCGACCCCCCTACCACCCTGGCTGCAACGCTGCTTCTTCTTATCGCCTTCGCACACCTACGATCAAGTGCGCGCGGTGGCAACACACAACACCGTTCGGTTCGACAGCTCTCGTTACGGTGGTCTTCACCCGCCTCCCAGAACGACGACGACGACGACGACGACGGACGAACCGAGCCAGTGGACGCTACAATGACAAGGTGTACCACTGGTCAATGATCGGTCGTTGGTGTGTACAGCTGCTGGCTTCCGCCAGGTTCGGGTTGGCGTAGAACCTCCGGACCGGGGAGACGGGTTTTGTCATCTCAATCATTTTATGGACAAGTCGATAGCGGCTCGAGGAAAAACCTTTTTCAGTTGGAGTGCATAGCCGGACAATTTCAGGAGATGGAGTCTCCATCTCTCTCTCTCATCTACACTGCATCTTGGAGGCAGAAATTGAACGTACTTTGAAGTACGGCGTACATCGATCGGATTCGATAGGCGAGCCGGCATGTCGTTTCTTTTTGTAGCGATCGCGTGAAATAAACTGCATCGTGTAAGCATTAACTCTCTGGCCAAAGCCGCCACGCTCGACGGGAGGTTTGGTGTGATGGGGTGCAGCGTTGGGGTCGTCCAACGAAGTTAGGTTATGAATAATTCGCCGACATACACAAACGGACACACAGCACTTGTGACACCGCAACGCAAAGGGACATTTTGTCTGTCACCCGGCAGACAGAGGTTCCTCGTGGTTAAGGGTGGAGGTGGCCCACCCCTCGCCGCCCGGCATTCTCCGATGAGCATAACCTCACCAGACACCGAGCCTACCCTACCTACCGGTTCCTGCTGCAGTTGCACCTAATAAACGCCATTGCAAACCATTCCGGTGGAACGGAAACCATAAAAGGTTGTTCGAATGAGTTGCAAGAGGTCCGATTGCGTTCGTTTTGCGATTTTTGCCAACACCATCTCGCCACCTTTTAACAACTGTATTAATAAAACATTAATAAAATCGACAAGAGAGGGATAGAAATAGAGAGGGTCCGATGATCGATGGGGAAAGGACACCTACCCTCACATCCCTCGCGGTGCTATGACAGACGTGGTTAGGATAAAAATGGCGTTCGGTAGTAAACATCCAACTTCAAACGAATGGATAAGCGCCCTCGGGTAAGGTTGGGGTTGGGTGGTTTTACTGCTCGGCTTTTGAACCCACTAAAAGAAAATAGACCTCCTCTGCCAGAAGCAGCAGATGACCCACATCGTAATCTCCATAATCCAACCCCCTCCACCCCCATCGCTGATCGTGCTCATGCACGTCGCGTTGGATCATTTGTCTGGGGTTTGCAGGAAAATCGATCAACAAATCTCGCAACGCGGTGGTGCGTGTGTCGAGTAGAAGGGAGTATTTATAAAATTGTTTTTCTTGAAACTCTCAATCAATCCGTTGCTGCCTTTTTCCGAGATTCCCTCTCGGAATTGAGAACTCGCGATGGGTCAATAGATGCCGCCGGCGTGTTTTATTGTTGAGAAATGGTCCGGAAATGGATAATAGTTCAATGTGGATGTATGATGCATCATACGGGAAAATGGGGAGCGCTGTTTGTTCTAAAACGAGGTGAGCTTCTGTTAGAAAACGAACGCTCCGTTAATAATGGAAATTAAAAATTAAAAGAAAACCAGCAACGCAAACCATCTGAAGATGTCCCCTGACTATAAACCGTCAGACGGTGTACGAGTTACCTTACATTTCGTTTACTTTTGTTGTCCTAGGTACAGAACCATTCGCGTTGCCGGTAAATCAATCATCGTTTGACAGTTGGGCAAGCAAAAAAGAATGACCAACGACTGGCCCACCAGAAGCTCGTGCCTACCAACAACACGCGTGGAGGGGGAAGGATGGTGGGAAATATTTTGCCCACGCATCAGCGCGCTCAGGAAATTTCTTTTACACATCTTATTTTTTTTTTTGTAGAAAATCTGTTTCAACAGCGTGTGTGTAACGGCCAGCATGATTCATGCCGGCCAGCCAGCACTCACCCGGTTCCGCTTCAGGGGTCGCTTGCTGCCGTTTGATTCATGATTTGAGCAGCGTCTATATTAATCTTCTATCGGTCGAGGAGAGGAGAAAAAAAAGCTTCACCGGAACATTTACCACCAAATGTGTACCGGCCCCGATGATGATGATGAGCTGCTAAACTGCTGTTGCTCCGATAGAACACACTTTGGAGCCAAAGTTATATTAACAGATGTGCTATGTTTTTAAAACAACATCACTCGACACGTGTTCCCTCCACACGGACGCACTGCGCCACGGACTTGACCCAACCGTCCCCATGTGGGCCCATCTTCTTCCTCCGTTTGGGGGTAGAAAAACAAGTGCACTGCCCATGGGTGCGTGCGTGCGTGCGTTCGTTCGGTTTTGCGAAAGAGGAAGACGTTTGGACAAGTTCCACCATCGACACGATTGCGAGACTGTGGGCCTTCGGGATGTTTTATTGTGGATATTCCACCACCTTCCTTTTCGTGGCGGGGCCGGTTGGCCTGGGGTTCGGTAGCCGTTTGCCGTGAGCCAAACCGCGATGGCAATGGATAATTGAAACGTGTGCGCAGTGGCTCTCGATGTAGCTGAATATTAATTGATTGGCATTTCGAAGTGCTTCTGTCGGGGGTCGCTCGAGGACGAAAAATGTCCCTCCTCCCCGGCTCCCCTTGGCCCCATGGTGTTTGCTGTGCTGTCCAGTTCAAGGTTGATGATTAGATCACAACGTTTATGAATAGTTCCAACCGTTCTTAATTAAAAAAAACACCAGAGAAAACTCGGTAATATTTTGTGATTTCAAATTACCATATTGAAAAGTAAATCCCCCGTTTTGTGAAGTACATTAAGGTACGCTTACGTCGGGGGGAAATTTTAAAAGGCATGCAGTATAAACGACTTGTTCTTCAAGGCTTCTTCTCCAACCATCGTCCCGTAAAAAAAAATCACCATCCGCGCGGGATCTTAATTTATCCCGTAGCTCTCCCCCAAGGTCGGCCATGTGCGGCATGATCATAAAGAAACAATAATTTAATATCATCATCAAGATATTGTGTAGTAATGTGTGCTTATTTATAAATACACAACATCTCTCCACCCCACCACCACCTCCCCCGTGCGGTTCGAAACGAACGAGAAGACAAGCACTTGTTTTCTTCTATCTCCCGGAAAAATTGAAACACCACTCAAACCATTGCGTACACGCCACGCTGAACGCCGCTTGGCTTGGCGTGCCGAGAACGAGAGTTTGCTGTTTTTCTACTAAGAGTGTGTGTGTGTTTTTTTCCGGACTCTGGACATTATGATGCCAGAAGAAGGAAAAGCTGAAGGGGTTACTGATCGTCGTAGCTTAAGAGAAGAATTTAGGATGCAAAAGAAAAGCAGAAGGAGGACTTCTTTTCCTTCCTTTACGCATCGCGCATATGGAAAACTATGTTTGTTTTTTTTTTGTTCTTCATCTTCGGGTTTTGAGGTTGGGAAAAAGGGGAAAAGAAGAAGGGACAGTGAATGGCTTCACTGCCTTCCCCAATGGACAGTCGCGGCCGTTGTTCCGGGAGGGAAGTCTATTTTTGGCTGGGACTGACTTCTCGCATTCTTCTATCGGCGGCCGCATCATCATCGGCATAAACCGAAAACAGTAGCAGCCATCGAGCAATGGTTGTTTCCTTTGGCTTTGGTTGATTATTTTTCCACGACGCTTCCCCCTCCCACAACCAATGATACACGGTGGCGTTGCCTAGGACCCCCCCGAACATCCATGTCTGCGCGAGACCGTAACGCTATGCGTAACGCACCACTAAAGCTTGAAATTTAATCGCGTTCTCTTCCCTACCTCTCACCGACCGGAGGGTGGGTTATTGCCATCTGGGGGTGGTGGGGGAAAAGGCTATGGATGGTAATAATCTCTTTTGCTCCAATTAGCACGTGAACGATCGATTGATCTTTGCCTCGGCAGTCCATAAGACACGTTTTGCCCGGAGACGATCGATGCCCCTCCAGGGCAGAGGGGAACGCGCTCGGGGTACACTATGGCTGTCTGGTTGCACGATGATCCGGTTTGGAAATAATATCCATCTTTTCTATTCGCAATAATTACGATCTATTTCGGTACGATGTGCACAAGTTTAACAGGAATACTAATCGATTTCTTTTTTCTCTCCCGCTTTTATCATCGACTACAGAACTCCCTGCTGAAGAAGGTACGTATTGCGGAACGATGGATCGATCGCGTGGAAGTAACCCCGAGATAGTCCGAGATGCGTTAGGAGGAGGGCCGCTCTGTTCCATCGTCAGCTGGTCAAATAACAACGGACATCGGTGTGAGGAATGCATTCCCTGTGCGTGGGGCGTGTAAAAGCTACAGTTCATTCGAGAACTATTAATCGTCTTTCATCGGCAATGGGAACCAATCCTCAATCGGCAAATGGGAACGATCCAAATGAGGTTCAGACTGTGGACTGATTAGAAGGGGCAATATTTGTGCCTAACATTCGTTCGTTAGGCAGAAAAGTCATCTGTTTGCAGATCGGTACACCACACAAGGTTGCTCTTCTCGACGTCATCATTCGACTCGTACGTCACAAAGCGCCGGGGGGATGGGCGATCTGGTCCTCCTCGACCATGTGGTGATGGAAATGCTACCGTGGCAGAGGAAACCGTCTACCTCTCGTTATCCGGGGGAGGCACTGGAGCGAACGATCATCAAACAAAGCTGCCTTTCTCGCTGTCGCCCAAATCCCGCCCCGTTGTCGTGTGCGCGGCCATGATAAAGGGCAAGCTGTAACTTAGTTGCATCAAGATGAAACGGTTTCGTATAAATCCCTCCCTTGTGTTTGAATGTTCCGTAATCCAATCATCTCGCGGTTCGCTCCCTTTACTTTGACGGACGTCGATTGTAACGGAGAGCGGTGTCCTCGGTCCACCGGTGAGCACTCATTTTCCGTTGACCAACTGGACACACCAGTTTTCGGTTTGGTTAGGTGCCACCGAAGATAAGAAACAGTTCCAGCCCTTGTGGGTCCGCGCTTGATGAGGTGTACTATATGATGAGGGAGGGAGCATTTTGCCCCGAAAACCCCAAACGGGAATGTATCCCGAGGGAAAACCACCGGTAAGGAACATCATGCCCCCGTGTGTGTGTGTGTTTGTTCTTCTTATGCCTTGTGCGCATAATTCTATCGTGTCTCTTTTCACCATAAGGCCGGGCGCATGGGTCTAGGTAGCATCGTTGCACGTTACCGAATCGTGTGCATTCTCGTTGTAAACGGCCTGGCTGACGGCCACCAGAAGGAGACAAAAAATAGGCCATGTAAATATTCCGCCGATGGAGAACGCCCTAGAGTGGAGCATGTTTCGCAGTGTGTGCATCTTTATCACCGCGCGTCCGAATGATGAGCGATGAAGCGAGTGTATGTGTGCGAATGTGTCTGTGGACCGCGACTGAAGGATGAAAATATTTACACGACCTACGGCCGGATCTCTGGCATTAGCCTTCGTGCCGATTTTTTGTTTCTCCCTCCCCGCGAAGGATGGATTGCGGGAAGTTATGAAGGGTTTAATTTTTTTCGTTCCACCTTTCAAAGTTTGCTTTGGAAAAAAAAGAATTTGAATATCTGTTGCTCGCAACGGGAAGGAAGAAAGCTGATGAAAACAGCCAAGTATTCCAGGTTCCATTCCTGTGGGAATATGTGGGATTTTTATTCAACAGCAACACCGACCGGTACTTGTTTTTTTTTGCCCCGCGAGTCCCTTCTATTAATAAACTCCAAATCGTTTCTTTTTTTTCCCCCGGTTTTCTCGGCTGTTGCAAAATCGGTTCCAGTGATGTTCCGATTTGTCTGCTACTTGACACACAGACTAGGTGTGCAGCAGACAACGGAAATGAGAGATGCTGGAAATCACTTCACCCGGCCAGTTCGGCGAAATCGAAATATGATGATGGCGTTCGAACACGAGATCGGTTTGCACAATCCGATCTGGTAATCGCAGACACTACCGGCGGGATTCGTCGCTGCTGCTATCTACTCTGCACTCGGGCGAGAGACAAGCGAAGCACACACACACGCACACACCAATGGAAAAGAAATCATCTCCTCACGAATGGGGCGCTATTTTTGTGCGCGCCCCTGACAAAAATAAGTATTACGTGCCAAGTACGTACGTGCGTACGTAGTAAGGTGGGTAGCCCACCGGTTTGCGTACGATTTCCGAACGGGTGTTGGGGTGGGGGGGTGGACATCCGAGGGCTGAGAAGAGAAGGAAACGGGGTTTGGCGTTGAGTGCGTATGTAGCGGTACGCTTCGGTGTTTGACCTGTCCTCGTGCGATAGCATTCTTCCGCGCGCGGATGATGGGAACGATGGTGGCGGTGTGGCGGTTGTTACGCATGAGAACCAATGAATGTGAGTAGTGGCCACCCATCAGGCTTCCAAAAACCGCCCCAAATCGTGTGAGCCTTTTTCCAC